>NC_061487.1:18306994-18959494 GCF_022539355.2 Hippoglossus stenolepis | reverse complement strand
GTACGTCTGAAAATTAAATGTAAAAAACTGTTTTTCTATTTTTATTTTAATACGGTCATAGAATTCCCACTCAACTTTGTGAAAATGAAAATTGGATTATTGCATTTGTCATTTATAATTCTACTCATAACACATATATGTGGACAATTATAACGCTATTGATGAATTACACTTTCATTTTCAAGTTTACTCTCTTAATATTGTGTTTCCTTCCATATTTTTTTATTTCTTTTTTCTTAGCAAAGATATGCCCATCCTCAGTGTGGTTACAGATGTTACAGCCACTTTATAAAAATGTGACAGATGTGTTGGAGTGATGCGTACGGGTAGTTACCTGCAAATCAACACTTTGCCCTCCGGGATATCTGGGATACTGGTGTGTGTGCAGCTGGTGTCGTCACTTGTCAGTCGACTGTCACTTAACATCTCACGCTGCTGAATTAAAACACAGGAAAGAACAGAGGGGAGATTTTTCTGTCGAGGCAAAGCTGTTTTTATCAACATCTTATTAAGATAACAGATATTCAAATGTTTCCTCGTGCATGACTCTGGAGGGAGAACCAGGCAGTTTTGAGCTAACTAACCAGATCAAGGATTATTGAAGCTGCCAACACACAGACACACACACACATCGTCCGCACACACACACACACATGCACATTACCTGGGGGGTCTGATCTCCCCCTCTACAGGCCTTCACCCCACATGCTCATCTCAATTAATCACCCAACAAAACAGATGTCAGGAACAAAGAAACCATCTCCTGGCCTGTGGGGGTGCGGGGTGGGTGTGTGGGGGGTAAGGCGGGGGAGGCTGGTGGGGGTGGTGGTGGTGGGTAAGGTGAACAGCAGTGGGGAGAAAGGACGGCAGGAGAAAATGGGAAGCAGCAGAAGGAAGTCCCAGTGTATTTAGAGCTGAGGTGGTTTTATGAGGCCGGTGATTGGAGGTTTTCAGGGGCAGTTAGAGTGGAATGTGTGAGCTGTTTATGTGCCTCTACTGTTACTGTACAATACCAGAGGAAACTGTAAAAAAAGAGCAGGGAGGAAAAAAAAGAGAAAAAGAAAGAAGTCACGACGTAAGAGGGGGAGAGAGCGCGGGAGACGGCAAGAGAGTGAGAGAACAACAAAGCCCTGGAGATGAAAGACGAGCTACAAAACAATGGATACAAAATAATGCGGCGCGGTGTGCAGAAATAGAGCAAAGATTGAAAACCTGCCAAGATAAAGACAAACCCCCAGCTTTTGAACTGTCACTTCACTGCGATATTGTCAGAAAGCAAATAGCAATCTTGACAGGTTTCAGCTGCTTTGAAAAAGACAGAATCATATTTTATTCACAAATGCATATTTTATGGCTTTTATAGCAAAGACCGTAACCTGTTGTTAAGCGCCGAGTTCTTGAATCCTGCGCTAAATTATTGACATCTACATAATGTACAGATGGAAGGAGCCGAGGGGGCAGCCGCAGGGTGGAGGAAACAGTATGGAGAACTAAAATCTCTATATTATTATAACATGGACACTGTCTTCACCCATGTCCATTTGTTTGTTTGTCAGCAGGATTACACAAAAACTACTCTGCCGATTTCCACTAAACTTGTTGGAAAGATGGGACACGGGTCAATTAAGAGAACATTAAATTTTGGTGTGGATCCGGATCAGGGGGCAGATCCAGGAATCTTTATCACTTTTGCCAACATTGCGAGATGGGATTCTTTTTTAGCATCGTCATTATTTTCTCAGGGAATAATTTATGGATCTTGATGAAAAGAACCAGGCATGTTTAGGGGACTGATATTTATGAGGGTGTGTAATTTGGTGCAGATCCAAATAAAAATCCAGATCTAGGGAATTTAAATGTGGTTTCATAGCGGGGACTGTTTGGGCCATTCTAGTTTAACAGGACTCCATGAAAAACGTGCACGGCCTGAAGTCTGAAACAACACAGAGAAAGCCATCAATCTGCTGGTATTATCTCTCCACTGTTTCCTCTCTTCCAGAGCAGCAGCCCTCTGTCTCTCTCTCCGTCCGCCTGTGGAGTGCGGAGGTGAGAGTTACGGCTCGCATCAATAACGGGCAGATATTAGCCCGGTCTTCATTCTTCAAGCACGGCCCTAAATCACATCAGCCCCAGAGGGAAGCAAATGAAGAGAGGAGGGGAGGAGGAGGAGGAGGAGGAGAGGAGGTGGTGAGGAAGGGGAGGCAGAGCACCACAGCAACAACAGCAGCAGCAACAGTGCAGTGTTGGTAAAATACACACAAGTGGAGCAGAAATGCATGGGGGGTTTAAAAAAAAATACGAGAACACATCAATTTATGCAGCATAAAAACAAGGCTCTGTGTTGTAACTGCAAGTTCACAAGCTACGCAACACGCCGAGGGAGGAGAGGAGAGGAGGCATGATGACTGAGTGTGTGTGTGTGTGTGTGTGTGTGTGTGTGTGTGTGTGTGTGTGTGTGTGTGTGTGTGTGTGTGTGTGTGTGTGTGTGTGTGTGTGTGTGTGTGTGCATATGTGCCACTGCATGTCTTTAAGCCCATTTTTCTGCATGTTTGTATTTCACTGAGCTGCGTTAATGAAGCGCACAGGTTCACTGATGCAGCGCACACGGAGAAACAGGATCCCAGGTCAAAGGTCAAGAAAAAGACAGGATACTGAGTTGTGTCCTGAGTTGCTTTAAGAATCCATCTCTTTCTTTTCCCTTTTTACTGTTTTTCTCTGTCACTCTGGCTGAGACTATACTAACAGGATAGGGGCACTTCAGGGGCCAATCAGATTCCAGTGCCCCCTTGGCCCCACCCCTGGATCCACCCCTGTATATATATTAATGGTATATATGTATGTCTGACAACAAACTAAATGATCAGAGGTTTTAACACGTTGTTTTGAATAATAATTAATCCTCATTCAAGAATTTGAGCCAAAAGAAATGAGAAAAACTGTAATCTCCCTCTTCTCTGTGTTAACTCTAGAGGAAATGATTTTCCTCCTCACCTCTGGAGAATCCTATTATTCTCTTTCTTTATACCATTGGTGTCACATGTAACTCTGTTGTTCTCTGTCATTTCCTGTCCAAATGTCTCCGCCATGTTTTCCTTCCTCAGATAGGACCGAGCTCAGCTTGTTGTTATTAGAGTCAGCATCATCAGCATCTCTTCTTCCATTCACCTGCTCTTTTCCTTTACAGGGCCTATCTGCTCTTTTCTTTCCTCTACTGGTCTGAGTGGTTGCGGCGTCACTGTGCCTCTGGATCTCAGCCGTTACTTTGTTAAGCACAATGTTATCGATGCCATCATATGCAGCAGAAAGGCCAAATCTATAAAAATGAGACATAGGCTGTAAAGAAAAAGAACTGAATCATCTTACAGCTCTGGATGTGGATGATCGCAGTCTCTCTTCTTTCCCTCCTCTGCATATCACTTCAACTCATCCCTCCATCTTCATCCTCCCTCTCTCCTTTCAGTGCAGTCACTCACACACTCGCATGTCAACGCCTCTACACCTCAGCCCACATCTCGCTCATCATTCCTCATTTGTCATGATTGTCTCTTCCCAGCTATCTCCTTCCATCTCTCCTTCTCTCTCTCTGTAGGTCCCTCTCACTCCCTTTCCCTCTTGACATAATGGTTCGGTGACACTTTGTCTCTTCACTTCAGTGTCATGCCGACAGGAGGACTGCACACACACACACACACATACACACACACACACACACACACACACACACACACACACACACATACACACACACACACACACACACACACGCAGGAGAGAGTTGGAGGGATTGCACACAGTGATGGGAGTCTAATTTAATCCATACTCTACAGTAAACAGCGTGTGTGTCGTTCTATGAGCTGAGGTCAGGGGTCAGGCGGCGTTAAGACTGCCCCTCTGTCCTCTGTGCTGCCGGGGTCACACATCCTTCACAGACAGCTGCTGTCCATACTGGCCCCATGCTCTGAAGTATGGATCAGAGGAGCTAAAGAGCTTTAAAGGGATTACTCTCACTCTGCTCACACACACACACACACACACACACACACACACACAGGTTTACCTCACAGACCTGACACACACACTGTGTATGTGCACACCTCACAGACTAAAGGCACGTGGACCGCCATGATGCTGCAGTACGAGTGTTTATTTTCCCTCTGTGTTCGATAATGTTATTGTGTCTGACAACGTAGTAGCCGACATCCTGACCTTTGCTCCTGCGTGCAGCACCTGTCGACCCCATTTTTACAGATGAGGTCAGAGGTCGCTGCACAAGCACACCCCCAGATGGAGCTCTCTTAGCAGCAGGGACGACACCTGTTAAACACACACACACACACACACACACACACACACACACACACACACACACACACACACACACAACACACACAGTGACTGAGCAGTGTCCTGTAAGAGACATATTCTCCTCAGCGTGATACATTTTAAGAAATGCATTTGTGTCCCGTGGGTGACAATCACACTGACACACAGCTCTGTGGAGACACAACACACACCACGCTCTGTTTGACATGTCATGTGAGTTCAGTCACTCACACACTGTGCACTGTATGAATGATGACTAGTTATAACTCACTAACTCTGAACACAGTGACAGGAGGTCACAGTCACACAGTAGTAACTGTGCAAGTGTGTGTGTGTGTGTGTGTGTGTGTGTGTGTGTGTGTGTGTGTGTGTCTGAAAAAGCATGAGAAACAGTGCATATGTTGATCTCATGACTCAACAGTTTTTATTATTCTGCAGTTTTTTCTAATAAATCTGCATTCAATGATTCCATTTAAAAATTGTATTTACATTTTAAATGATTTCATATTGTATTAAATGTATATTAAAGACAGTTTGACAAAATGTTTTTTATAAACAAAATGACAAAACAAAATTTTACTCTGATCACAAGTAAGTTGGGATGTTCCTATTTTCAAAAAGTGATGAAACAGCCCTACTACACATTATTTTTCTGCAAAATCTAAGGTAAACAAACGTAAACAGCTGGAGTGTTTCCAAATTATTTCTTGTGTAGTCCTGTGTTTGTGCGTGTGTTTGTGTGTGTGTGTGTTGAGCTGTCAGAGAGGATCTGGTGAGAGTGGGCTAATTGGAGTTAATTCACCATCTGTCTGTGTGAGCCAGCAGACAGGGTCATTAGCAGAGACAAGTCCAGCCACAGGGGAGGCCGAGAGGGGAATCACCATCCCTCACTTTCCCTCCCTCTGTCTTTAGTTTTCCTCTCCTCCTCCTCTTCCTCCACCATCACCACCAAACCTCCTCTTGTCTCATTCTGATGACCCTTCATCAAACCTCTCACATTCTGCCGATTGAGCCTCTCCCCTTTGCAGAGCACAAACGTACAAATGTATTTTTTTTAACTTTTTGTTTGACATTGTGTGTTGTATGCAGAGGAGTGTTTGAAATGGAAATGATGTGTGTGGAGCTCTTTTTGATTGTATGCATTGTTTTGTCAGATCAGCACTGCCCTCTGCTGGCCAGACGTGGGCCTGAGATCAAAGAGCTGAACAGAGATAAAAGAGACGACCAGTTATTTAACTGTCGACCACAGAGAAAAGCGCGCAGCCCATAATCTGTTTAATCTTCTTTGAGTTGAGGTAGATTAACCGAGCCATGATACTGACAGAAAAAATGTCAGCTTGTTAAATGTTTCACCTTCACTTTACAGCTTCCCTACAAAACGAGAGTATCTAAAATATAAAAGAAAAAAATGGGGAAATGTAAAAAGAAAAGGGCCAGATAAAAGAAGAATGAATTATAAATATTCAAAACTTTGTAAAGCCTCAAGAAATATCCCACAGTCTGTAGTTTGAAAATCATGCTGTACAACCACCATAAACTGATTAAAAAAAATAATCTAATGTTTTAAAATCATATACTAAGATCATGTCCTGTGAATGTGACAAAAGGAAAACACCTGGAGTTTCTCTGTGATATTTAACTGAGTCAGGGGTTCAGAACCTTCTTCTACTCCCCATGCTTCATGGTATTTTATCCAAAGTAAACTTCTTTAATTTCAGGCGCATGAAATTTAAGCTAATATTTCAAATGTAACTGCTCCGCCAAATATTCTTGTAAAATAACACAGGATTTTTTTGATTTTTTAACATCCTTAAATCACAGCATGGCCATAAAGACCAGACAGGAGAGTTCTGAGGACGCAGACCACCCACACAGGTTTGACTGATGTGGCGTCTGCACATGTCAGCTGGCGTTGACGCAGAGAAAATAATGAAGAGGAGAGGGCATTGAAATTCAAATTTTGGGGATGTTTTGAAATCCGAGCACTCAATCTGCTCTTCGTAGAGGTGGTGGGTTCGTATCAGTTCTCTCAGAGCAGGCAGTGACCATCGCGAGGAAAGAGTGTATCAAGACTCAAACCGTTTCCTCCACTCGTCTTGATTCTGTGTGTCGTAAGTCTTGAGACTCATGGTCATGCCGACACTTGGAGATTTTTAAAAACACAACAGAATGTACTACTGTGGTATTTTACTGTCATTATCTCATACCCCACATCTCCTCTGCTCTGCTGTAGGACACTGTGACAGAAGATGTAAATGTTCGGAGAAGGGCTCATTTACTTCAGCAAATGAAGCCTGACTCAACGTCATTTTAGAGACTGTATGTGATTATTATTCATTTGTATTAATGACTGCATGGAATTTTGGCTCCTGAATCCGATTTAACAGTTAATAACTAGAAGTTTATCATTTTATATGTTTGAATACATGTTTAAATATAGTATTTAAAGTCTGAGATTTAAAATAACTGCAGCTTAAACCTGATTAACGTTTCTGCAGATTGTTCTGATCCTTGATTTAGTTTAAACAGCATTAGTAAATATATATATAGTGAAAAAGCAAAAAGGTAATTCTTACTTATGTCATTTGTCCTAATTTGAACATGGAAGAATGTTCAGCATGTATATTCAATTTGTGATTCCTATCAAAATCCTGGATGGCTATGCAGTTTCCTCTGTGTGCATTTTCTGTCTGTTTGAGTCCTTGCAACAGCTCCCGAAATAAAAAGCTGCAGAGACCTCCAGTATATGAGGTGTAAAATGTCTGGTGAAGTGTGGGTGAACTCTGTGGTGGAAAACGACTCAGGGAACCAGAGCTTCACAGGATCCATGAGAAATGTCAGAAGTTGTAGAGATTCGAAATTCCAGCGTCCGGAGTGAGCTGTTGTCAGGGCTCCAGCATTTCTAGCAGTGTCCAGGAAGTTAACTACAATACACTCTTGTTGGTGGTGCTGCTGGACGGACTCATAGCAGACACCCTGTAAACGAAAACAGAAACATACGCGTCACAAATGGAATATTAATCCAAAACTATACTTCTTCACATGGTGTCATTTTGATACATCATTAGAATAACAACATTAACGCTGGTGTGTAAGGCAGCATGCACAAAAAGACCCTGAAACTGAAGCAGCTAAATGTAAATGTGTGCTTTCCTGTTCGTACACAGAAAATGTCTAATGCATTTTATTGTGCACAGTTGTGTAGCTCTTACTGTGTGTAGGTTTCTGTTAATGTGTAACCAGCCCGTAGCTTTGTGTGAGCATCCATGACCCGGAGCCCCTGTGCCTCTCCTCTCACTGTAAAGCACTCAGTGTGAGTCTTCAGAGCGGCCGGGGTGACCGGGTCAGTGAACGCCTCGCTGCAGTCACTCTGGGCCTCCTGCCAGGTCAAAGACATTTACACCAAGTAGTACACATGAGTGAGAGAGTTTTCACAGCACTCCTCTGAATAGAGGCCTCTCTCTGTGTCTCTCTTTTTCTCTCTCTCTCTCTGGGTTGATGATGCATGTGTGAGTGGATTTAGTATTTTCATTCATAGAGGCTGTTTCCATCTGATCAGGAGGAGGAGGAGGAGGAGGAGGCAGCCTCTCTGGTTGTCTGTAGTCTGTGAAAATATAATTACATTACTCCTGCTCTCAATCTGCTCCACAGGGAAAAAACACAGACAAGACAGTTTTCTCTGGAGACGTTACTACACTAAAATATTTATGCTGCTGATGTTTTGCATCACGCAGCGTCATTCTACAGGAGATGGCATTTCAGGCAGAACAACGCGCCTGGAGAGGTATAGTTCGCCCGGTGGAGGTTGGCTGCAGGGATTTTATTGCAACATCCACCATCGGATGGCTCAGAGATCTGAGAATCCACGGACAAGCCCTGCGCCCGACCATAAAAGAAAGTGGGTCCTAAGATGCTAGAGACATACACCCAGGTCTGATCAGCCTGTGGTTGGCCTTGTGATGAAAAGGAGAAAACTCTTGTTGACGCTGAGGTACACAACTGAACATGTGTCCCTAACAACCGCTGGTGGTCGCCGACATCCGTTAACTGGTGGTCGGCATCTTAACCGGTGCTGGAGACTTTCAAATGTACAAGAATATTCTCCATCTTGTCCCATGTAAGATAAGATAAGATAAGATAAGATAAGATAAGATAAGATGAGATGAGATGAGATGAGATGAGATGAGATGAGATGAGATGATTCTTTATTAGTCCCACAATGGGGAAATTTGCAATATTACAGCAGCAAGAGTAAAAAAAAGGCATTAGTGAGTAATAATAGGTAACATGCAATACTTAAGTGTAGGTATAATAATACTGTAAGGAAGTGTAAGGAATTTAAAAAATATAGAAGAACATGAATGGAATAAAAATTAATGTATACAGTGCAAAAACAAGAAAAATGTGTATAGTGTTCAAATATATACAGTGAATGGATACTAAATTAGATAGATAGATAGATAGATAGATACTTTATTGCTCCCCGGGGGAAATTTAGGGTATCTAACTGTATTATATCAATAATGTATCAGTTCTAACATCAAATATATGTAGTCATCACATATTCTAATCAAGCCATATTTTGTGTGAATATTGTCAACACAGAAAATTACATAACGGGTGTGGGTGGAGGTGCTTTGGGAGCATCCATCCATCTGTTCCACTTACCGCCAGCAGGAGCCGCTGGTCAGCGGGTGAACCGGCTTTGAGCGCCCACAGTCGGCTTCTCATTAGTGGGAGACCGGGATGCTCCGCCGCTGCTGGAAATGCTTCAGGACCTGAAGGAGCCTGGGAGCCGCCTTTGTACAAGACACCAGCTCCGTCTCTGGAAGTTTATACAAGCAGAAACGTTTCTGGATCCGCTCTGCGAGGAGCCGGAGTGAAGAGCAAGTTGTTTGGAGCAGCTTCGGAGCCGGAGGTTGTTCGTCTTTGACGCTCACAAGTTTAGACAGCTAATGCTAACGCTAAGCTAATAATATTAGCCTCGCTCGCTAGGTAAATACGCTGCCCCTTTTCGGACTTTCCTGCCCCCGCGGACCACGCCGTCCACCTCGGACCCGCGCCGCCAGGAGACGGTTTGCACTATAATTGATTCAGGTTTGACGGGGAGGCTCACTCTTCGGAGATGGGTGGATTTGTGTTGCGCTGTACATAAAGCTAAGTGGCTGTTAGCATACTAGCTAACTGGCGGTTGCTAACGTCGCCGAGCCGGCCAGCCAGCAACTTCCACCGCGGAGTTTCGGCGAGCTAACCACGGCTGTATTGTCGCCCACGGGCCACCTCTGTTGCTGGAAGCAGTCAGCCTGCACCCATGTTTGAAATGGAGACACATATCTCGTGCCTTTTCCCAGAGATCTTGGCCATTATTTTCAGTTATCTGGACGTTAAAGACAAAGGGAGAGTAGCCCAAGTGTGCGCGGCCTGGAGGGACGCGTCCTACCACAAGTCGGTGTGGAGGGGGGTGGAAGCCAAGCTCCATCTGCGGCGGGCGAACCCGTCTCTGTTCCCCAGCCTGCAGACCAGGGGGATCAAGAAGGTCCAGATCCTCAGCCTGAGGAGAAGCCTGAGCTACGTGATTCAGGGGATGCCGCACATCGAAAGCCTTAACCTATGTGGCTGCTTCAACCTCACAGACAACGGACTCGGACATGCCTTTGTGCAGGACATCCCGTCACTGCGGGTGTTGAACCTCAGCCTCTGTAAACAGATCACAGACTCCAGCCTGGGCAGGATTGCCCAGTACCTCAAAAACCTGGAGGTGCTTGAACTCGGGGGCTGCAGCAACATCACAAACACCGGCCTGTTGCTCATCGCCTGGGGTTTGCACAGGCTCAAGAGTCTGAATCTGCGCAGCTGCAGGCATGTGTCCGATGTGGGCATCGGTCACCTGTCCGGCATGACCCGCAGTGCTGCGGAGGGCTGCCTGTCTCTGGAGAAGTTAACCCTGCAGGACTGCCAGAAGCTGACTGATCTGTCCCTCAAACACGTCTCAAAGGGCCTGAACAAACTCAAAGTGCTCAACCTCAGCTTCTGTGGAGGAATATCAGACGCTGGGATGATCCACCTGTCACACATGACCCACCTGTGCAGCCTGAACCTGCGCTCCTGCGATAACATCAGCGACACGGGGATCATGCATCTGGCCATGGGCTCCCTCCGGCTGTCTGGACTCGATGTCTCTTTCTGTGATAAGATCGGGGACCAGAGCCTGGCATACATCGCCCAGGGCTTGTACCAGCTCAAGTCCCTCTCTCTTTGCTCCTGCCACATCAGTGATGATGGCATCAACAGGATGGTGCGGCAGATGCACGAACTCAAAACTCTCAACATTGGACAATGTGTGAGAATCACAGACAAAGGGTTGGAGTTGATAGCCGACCACCTGACCCAGCTGACAGGAATTGATCTGTACGGTTGTACTAAGATCACCAAGAGGGGTCTGGAGAGGATAACGCAGCTCCCGTGCCTTAAAGTGTTAAACCTGGGACTGTGGCAGATGACCGAGAGTGAGAGAGTGAGGTGAAAAGTAATCTAATTTAGTATTAATTTGTTTCATTGTGCATAGCGCTCAGTTTCTTAATTTTGATTTCTAAACTGTGACTAAAAACAAGGAGAGGGACTCATTGATCACTGGAATATTGTTCACCTCTGCTGCAATATCCACCTTTACTCTGACTTTCTCAGTTTTGTTCTCTCTCTCTCTCCGGAGGTGCATCGTTTAATCTCAGCCGGTGTTCAGTTCTTACTATCTAGCTACCTCACCCATCTAACACAGGAGTGCCTACGATTGCTGAACACCAGAGTACATTGCTTATTTTTGTGACTCACCCACCAATGGAGATTTTGATATTTCAGAAAAGTGTCATTGCAGAATATTAGGTAGGCATTTAAACTCTTAACAGAAAGGCTGGAGAACCTTGGATTGAAGTTTTGATAGATTTTTTTTTGTCTGATGTATTTTTTTACTTGTAACCAGTATTTTTTTTGTAATGAACGACTGTTGTTGACAAAATTGTACTTCAAATTGAAGTGGGTGGATCACTCCTGTTTGTCATTGTTTACGTATGTATAGTTGGCGATGTTTCGTATTCCTGAGGAAACAAGTATGTATCAGATGTTCCGCTATGCTTCTCTGTCTAAGGTTCATCAACACGACTCCAATAACGCATAGTAATTAACATGCTGCCAAGGCTTTATGCAATACCTTAAACTGATCACCAGTGGGTTTTCTCCTGAGGAGCTTCCAACGATAGTGTCAGAGTATTTGTTTAAAAAAAGCAGTAATTTAAGATTGTTTTATATTCATACAGTAGTGATATTTATGAATAAAGATGGCAAATATGTTTCAATCCTGTCGGTTATTTGAAATTGTTTTCCCCCCCACTATTTCATTAATGATGCTAATGTTATGTCTGCAAGGTTTTTGCATTTCAGTAATGTCAGAACAGGGTCTTTTGATTTCTTATGTTTAGTAGCTCAGAGAAAGCTACCACTAAATATAATCTAGAGTGAATCATGTAAATGAGAGGAAGGTTATTAATTATTTCACAGGAGAGATACAAATTATTAATACCTGGTATTTTACGAGCCTCTACAGCTGAGGGGAGGTCACACCTCATACTCATTTAACAAACGGACATTGCATCTTTGGTTAATGTTTGAATCAGTATTTTTAACAAGTTGTAACGTCACACAGAGTATTTATTAAATCCCAGTGGCACTAGTAAAACTTCAAATAATACACAGTGTGTTTCAGCAACAGTTCAGAGCCCCATTTGTATCCTTCATAGCTTTATGAGAGAAAGACCTCAGCACTCGCATTACAATGCATGTTCTCAGTAAGTCTATGAGGACTCAGGGGCCCATCTTTAATACTGATGAATGCTTTATGGTCTGTCACAGCGACTTAGGCCCCTGTACACTCACCTTTCTGATGTCAAGAATCCTGCATTATTTGCTTAAAGAAACAACCCACGGTTCATTTCATTGAGATGTTCACGACGGTACATGAAGAAGTTGGCATGACAACAAGCAGCGTTCTTCATCCTGATGTTGAGAGTTAACATTTTGAGAGGTGAGGACACATTTTGACCATAGGGTCCATTTAGTAGCAGTTAATGCATTTGTACCAAATTGATTTTATATTCATGGAGCATGTTGATCTACACTGAACACAAATGAAAGTAAGTATTTGATACTTGTGTGTTCACTGACATACTCGTCTGAGCCACGACGGATGCTTGTGTCTGGGTAAACAAAACAAATTAGACATTTCTTAAGGAGTTTAATAGATTAATATTGCGAAAGTGCAAGTCTTTGGCCATTTAATGTGGCATCTATTGCACTTCTGTCCCTTCCTGGGAGAGGGATCCTTCACATGTGGCTCCCTGAGGTTTCTTTGTTCTTTTTCCCCTGTTAAATTGTTGTTTTTGTAGTTTTTCCTTACCCTTGTTGAGGGTTAAGGACAGAGGATGTCCCACCTTGTTAAAGCCCTGTGATACAAATTGTTGTTTGTGAATATGGGCTATACAAATACAATTTGATTGATTGAATCAGGTTAGAGATTCATTTCCCCAATTACTGTTATTTATGGAAGAACATGGGAGTTATAAGACTTTGACACCAATACTATTTAAGATGCATTTTATTGCCTTTGAATCAAATCCATAACAGCAGCAATTGTCACAAGATGAGAATTTGCCTTTAAAGACTGTTTAAATAGGCAGATGAAACAAACTCATTGGGTGAAGTTTATAGTATAAGTAGCGGCTTAAATTCTAGTTTGGTCAAAAAAACAAACAGACAAGAGACCAAGGCTTATAATTTATTTATTTACATACATACAAAATCCAAGTAACTCACAAACATGTCTGTTTTTTGCTTTCTTTTAACAGTTTGATTCTTAACACAAACAGACAGAAGGCAGTACATTTCTTATCCAAACGCCAAAGAAAACAGATACCATGAGTTTGACTGAAGCCCCTTAACCGGCTCTGTGTTCCTCAATAAGGAGTCGAGAAAAAGAAGTGACGAGACATTAAGGCAAGGGCAGCGACACACAGGCCATAGTGAGGAAAATGAAAACAGTTGAAACAAACGCCGCCCTTCTTTCTCTGAACCCAGCCGTGGTCGGTACGAGGGTTAGTGAGGAGCGGAAAGAAATAAACCCTCACTCCAAGAAGTTTTACAAACGAGAAGTACAAAAACAATCCTCCAACCAACATCCTCCAAAACCAGAGATGTGCTTTGTTTTCAGTGGTAGTTGAAAATCCAGACGCCCCAAATTTATCAGTTTATCACCCACTTAAAAGGGAGTTTGTTAGAAAACCTATTTTTTTTAGACGTATACTGACGCAGTGTTCTACCGTGTGTTCTGTAACATTATGTTCCTATTACGTAACAGCAGAAGATGGTTGGAGACTCTTATTTTTTTTTCTTTTTAATCCATCAGGCTCCATCTGCCTTTGACATCAATCATGATGGAACAGGTCAGAAGAAAACATAGGACAACAACACTGTAAATCTCAGGATAATACATTTACATCGCATGTGGTGGGAATCTATATATATATATTAAAAAAAAAAAAAAAAGATAACTAGAAATAAATGCAAGAAACGTACTCTCCCATCACACAGTCACGGTTTGAAAACGTTTGTAGTTCACACATTATTTTTGACACAATTTTTTTTGGACACTTCTTCCCTCAAGTTTCCACTGAGGACGACACGAACTCGACCGTCGTTTTGTTCAGAGCAGCTCGCTCTTCAAGATTCTGTGCAAACATTCAATGCATATCCATACAGTAAACATTTTTTATATATATATATGTATTATTTTTTGTATATATATATATATCTCTATATAACATGACTTTCCGCAAGTTATGGCAGTACTGTCACACACACACACACACATTTTGTCCTGGTGACAAAATTAGACACAAGACAAACTGCACTGCTTGTAACTTCTGATTATTATTTTTTTTAAGAATGCACAACACCTTCCACTTAATTACCTTTATTCAGTCACTGTACGTGTTAAATATCACGTTATTTACAAACTGATCTAAAAAGTCAAAATCTGCTGAAAAGTGACTTTCATTTCTTGTAAATGTAGATGCACTTAGTAATTAAAAACCTCAGCCCTGAAGAATTCAAAACACACAATAATAAAAGGAGGCATCACTTGCATTTTGAAGTGATCAGACAAACAAGAACAAAAGGGGCATCACTTGTTTCCTTTTAGGGAAACTAAAGATCAGGTGGGCTTTAAGTAAAAACTATGGGAACTTTGGATGAGACTGATCAGTGGATCAGATGACAAAAAAATAAAATCCATACATCATGCCTTAGCACCAATATTACAGAGGAACAAATCTCCCTGCGTTAGGTCCAGTACTGATCTCTGTGCATGCTCCAAGGCCACTAAAACGTTCTCAAAAGAAACATTGCATACCTCATAAACAACTGGACGCTGTGTGCAAAACCCATCAAAAAGAAATTAATACATCACCAACATTAAAAGCTTTATTTTTCTCCCCCCCCCCTCTCTCGTCCATTGAAAACTGAAAGTGTAACTAGGTTCTGATCTTTGATGTGTGTCAAAGGTCAGGCCTGGGTCCCCCTCTCACACAGAAGACCCAGCCGCCGTCGACAGTCAAATGTACCTGCAACCTCATCCTGACTGCACGGACAGATCCACAGCTCTGAGCTGAAGAAACATTTGGACAACAGCTGCGTTTATTTGGTTAGAAAAAGTGATGATCGGCCTCCAGCAGCTGTTTTTTTAAACTAGTGACTGGGTTCCAACCTGATACTCGGGGAACACAGACTGAAATACAAAACAAGCATCTACACGGCTCCGCGATTTTACACACTGAACTCGGCTCCTCTCTGATCCCCTCTAGATGTAGCAGCTCCCCAGATCTCCCAGGACACAAAGTGCTTCCCTGCCCCATATGAGGAATAAATTCCATCCCCTTTTAAACTTTAAAGCTTTGTGAAAGGAATCCAAGGGGTAAAAGACTGAGACAGAAGTGGGTGAGGTAACTGTGCTTGATCTGGCGGTTCCTGCAGTGAGTGGAGCTGTCAAGGGAGAGGAAGGTTGGCAGTGTGCTCCAAGACTTTGTGCGGAAAGTTTGCTCCTTTCATCTGAAATCCTTTCTCTCCCAACGCACCTGTCCCAGACTCACAGGTGTGCAATGATATTTTTGCAAGTATCCTACTGGCAAAAATCAAATATGGTGTGTTCACAAGTGGAAAACGGGATGTGCTTAACTTCTGGAATGACGCTGTTGCCCGCCTGACATATGTTCGGCTGTCTAGGTTAGTCTTCCCACTGTGAGCCCACCATCTGCCATGGTCATCATTAATTGATCAGACCTCAGATTGCAATGGGTAATATGAGTGGGTGACATGATATTTGCTCAAAGTGGCACATTTATCCACCTTTTGATAAGACTGTGAACGCTCCTAATTTGATTTTTGCAGGCCTGACAGTACAGACACATGAGACAGGGAAGCACTCAGGGGTCATGGGATTTTGTTCCAGGGTGGACGAAGGGAACAAAGAGTTAGAGCTCAGTGGGTTTGTGATAATGCCCCCCATCTCTTCCTCTCTGTCTACCAGGAGCCTCATTGTGTGGAGGTAGGGGCACCTGGGCTCAGCTACAGGCTTTACAAAGACCACGAGTCAGCCGGGTTGTGTCCGAGGTCAGAGTTGTCAGCACGACTCCTCCAGAGCATTGACAACCTGCTCCAGGATGTCGGGGCAGTAGTCTGCGATCTGCTGGAGGACAGAGTTGGCGTACTCCTGCAGGTCCCCGCTCTCCTTCTCACACACCTCCAGCTCGTGCTCCAACTGGACAAAAGAGAGCAAGAGTTAGCCCAATGAGAATTAGTGCATTTCAATACAACCAATCAGCAAAGTTCTAAATCCATCTAAATAATAATTCCACAAATCTGCCCATGGAATGCGTATCTTGAGATCCATTCCTCATATTGGCTTCACACACTTATCGTGTGTATTGTTGGGGGTCAAAGGAAGTGCAGTGCTGAATTTGGTGGAATTTGGACACAAGATACATTCAATATTAATAAACAGGCGACCAGCGCTCTGTAGTAGCAGCGGCTGGGACTTATCAACTTTGAACATGACATTCTCCAGTTCGAGGTTCTGCCTTACTGAGTCCAGCTTCACTGAACTATGAATAAACAGGTGGAACGTTTTTTGTGCAGCGGTGGTAGCACAGCTTCAAGGTTCTGTGGACTGAATTCGGCAGCAGGTCTTTACCTACAGCAGCAAAAGAGAAATCGCTAACAGAGCGAGAGCCAGAGTTTCTCCACTACCTGTTGGACACTCATCTTCTGGAGCTCCTCCTCCCAGTCGTCAGGGTCGCTGTGATGGTAGTGAGAGGGGGGCGTGAGCTGGCTGAGGATGCTGGGGTCCCGGTCGTGGCAGAGGTCTGTCAGGTGGGCGATGTAGAGCTTGAGCTTACTGCGGTTCATGGACAGGGCTAGAAGAGGGGGTATCATCTGCAGGGGGTGGGGAAGGAGGTGAAGAGGAGCGACAGGTAAAGATCAGTAGAGTAGTAAAAAATATTTTTCTTCAGACAAACAAAAAGGAGACGTTTTGCTCTCATTTCCATGGTTGAACACGATGACAGAACCAAGCACAAGACACAAGTTGACAAAAGAAAGGTTTTTTCATGGGACAAAAACAGAACATAGTCATCCACATGCATGCTCATGAACTCATCACCACCAACAACAATCAACCTCCCTGGGTACATTAACAAATGTGTGCTTGTTATTTATATATGTACGGCTCAAGATGGGGTCTTACAAAAAGGGACTTACTCCCCCCACTGATTATGTCGAGATTAAACCCATTATCCAACACAACACCTGTTTGTGTGAGTCAAAATTCATCACTATTCATTAGTGTCAGAGCAGTTACATGCAAAGCTAAGATGCTTTCGTTTGAGACAAGTGAGCCAGGATCAAACTCATCTCATCCTCTTAGCCTGTGCATGCAAAAAACACACACCACTGATCCCACGAGCAACAAACGAACAGTGTGAAGTCACGGGGTGAGTGGTGAGAAACAACAGAGCAATGACGACAACGATCACCAACATTAAGAAGGAAGGACAAATGAATGGAAGACATGTGGACATGCCGCAACAGCAACAATGATGGAGGGTGTGACAGGTCTGGCTTTTCACACAAGCTCACCCTTTCTGAACAAAAATGCTGAGAGAGAGAGAGAGATCGAGGGGGAGGGCAAAAGGTTGGCTACGCCCAAATACCCTCCTCATCATCCTGTTAGCCACAGCGTAAGCCAATTGCAGCATTAGAAAAGAACATTTTGTTAGTGTGTTTAAAAACCAGGAATGTTAAAAAAAAAGGACAAAAGAAACATTTCATTTCATAACAGTAGTTCTCTTCAGTAGGCAGATTTCAGTTCAACCGGCTTTGCAACGAACATGTTAATCAACAGTCAGCGGCAGAAATGGAAAAAATAAGCATTTGTTGATGAATTACGGACATGAGCCGGCTAACTGGTGGTTCGGTAAGCTACCTGATCTGGAGAGGGTTTGTGATTTGTGTGGTCAGGGACCGTCTTCAGATGGTCATCTTCATAGTTGTCTGCCATCAGCTTCATCCGGTTCTGAGTCTGTTAATTCAAAGACAGTGAAGATTAAAAAAGGAAGAGACTTCTTCTGACATGAAAGAGAGGAAGAGGGGGGGGCATTTAAAGCCTGGTTATTTTTTGATATATGTTTTGACCCTGGTTTTGATCAATTTACAAAATTCACTCTAATTATGTTCATAGTTGTAGTTGTCTTTTATTATACTTCATACGGTTTATCTATGCTCAACATGAAGATACGGAAACAGACTGAGCCTCCTGTCCATACTCCGCGCTCATGGGGGGGTTGATAAACAGATTCAGATCCTGAGAGCTTCAGACTTAATGTAATCTACATAACTTGTGAATATAAATTTATAACTTTCGACAGATATTAAGGGGAAACGTAAGTTTTAAATCTGTGTGGAGCCTGTTTGATATGGAGCCATTGTTTTACTTTTCTGTGACTGGCTCATGGTTAGAGAGAGTATTGGGGGGGGGTCAGCAGGGAAAAGGGAAAAAGAAAAACTGGGAAAACATCTAGGAATTTCTGTAGAAAAAGTTCCCATTGGTACAGATAATCCTCTGGGGTTTTATGCCAAAGACACATTTAACTGGTATTTGGCATGTGATTTTGCAGGGGGCCAGGTGGTTACACAAACTATTGTTAGTAAAGTCACACTGGCAGCGAGAGTCTGTTCTCTCTAATACTTCCTCTAGCAGGACACTAAATCCCTGCACTCTGTCCTGAACTAATGAACATATCACACGTGAGACATGTAAGAAAGAGCATAAATGTCTTTGATCATGTTAAGGCTTGAACTGTCGTGATGTCTTAGTCATGTATCCCCTCCTCAGTGGACACAACACCATATTTACCTGCTGTTTGAGCTGTTGCACCAGTCTGTCCTTCTCCCGCTTCAGCAGGGCCACCTCGTCCTGCGTCTTCTTCTTCTTAGATGAGGACAACTCCAGGAGAGCGATGTTAGCGTCCTTTTCGCTGATAGCAGCCAACAGTGCCTCCTGCCTGTTAGGTGGGGGAGGAGGAGGAAACAATGTGGCATTTAACCACACAAGTAAATAGCCCAATTATCATTTATAATTCATTGCACAAAATCATCCTGCCAGCTGGAGAAGGCCAGAATCGGATGACATTTTACAAGATGACTGTATCAATCAATAATATTCCAGTCTATTCCTGTGTGTGTGTGTGTGTGTGTGTGTGTGTGTGTGTGTGTGTGTGTGTGTGTGTGTGTGTGTGTGTGTGTGTGTGTGTGTGTGTGTGTGTGTGTGTGTGTGTGTGTGTGTGTGTGTGTGTGTGTGTGTGTGTGTGTGTGTGTGTGTGTGTGTGTGTCTTCACCATCTCGAGCACCTCCTCCAGGTGTTTCCGGCGCTCAGCTCGCAGGGTTGTGAGGTGTGCCTCTTTCTCACACAGAGACTGCTGGGTGGAGGACAGTTTGGCTCTCATGGACTCCAGCTCCTGTTTCACCTTCTCCATGGCCCCCAGCAGCTCCTCCATCTAGGTACACACACACACAACAATTCAATCATGAAAAGAGTAAGAACGGATTATCTAAATCCTTCAGTGAAAGCGCAGGGCTTTTTACTTGAAGACTTTAAAATGATTTTCCAGATAAACCGCTCTAATAAGATGAAGGGGTGGAATTTGAGGGCTTTAAGAGAAAGTCTAGAGATCAACTATAACACAGGTAATACAGCACTTAATTTATTTACCTGCTATTTACTTAAAAAGTGAACACACTTCAATCTACAAATGGCTGAATGAGAGTGAATACTTCAATCATTCCAAATCGTCTAATTTACTGGATATTTAATGTTTGAACAAATTAAGCATGTTTTTATAAGCAAACAACGGGTAAACAAAATTACATTTTTTTTTTACATGAGCTGGAAACATCAGCAACACTTTGTAAAGACATGCAGTCCAACAACACCCTAAAAAAAAGGACCAAACTTCACAAACATGTTCATGGCAGGGCTGTTGTATGGGACTGCATGAATTGTAGAGGTGTTACTGCTGCTGTATCCACCCCATGTAAAGCAGTGTTGCTCACTGATGGAGGTCACACATACTGGGCTCATACCTTAGACCACTTAATGTGGGCGAGGTTCGACTCATGCATTTTGAGTGAGTGCTTCTGAGGGGCGGTGTGTAGCAGAGAGAAAACAAGAGAAAACGACAAGCAAAGATAAAAGAACTGAGAAAGAGGAGGAGGCCAGAAGGAGATGAGGGAGGTGAAGAAAGGGATGAGAAACACCACCATGACAGCAAAAGGTGTGGAGGAAAGAATCTCAATATCTGAAGGCGTTTGTTTTAGCTCTATATATGATATGATCCTGTGGCTTGAATAATATTGCTCTGTCGTGATCCTGTGTGTTCAGGGGGGGGATTCGTGTACCTGTCTCTCCTGCAGCGACCTGGCAGACTCCTCCTGCGCAAGCACCATCTCTCGCTCAGCAGTAATCTGGACGCTCTCTCTCAGGGCCTCCTCCAGCTCCTCTATACGCTCCGACTTCTGACGCAGAGTGTCCTTCGGTGCGGGAGCGAAAAGAGGTCACATTAAGGTTCGTCAGTGTGAGAGAAAATGCAAACGTTGCTGCAGGGTACGTACGGTCCCAACGAGCCACGCACAAGCTTTACCTTCACGTGCTGGGAGTTCTCAGACAGGTTGTCCTCCCTTTTTCTAGCCTCCTCCATGAGTCGAGCATTCCTGCTTTTCTCCACCTGCTCCTTGTGCTTCAGAGAGGCCACCTTCTTCGTCTGGTCCTGCTTCTGCCTATACGTGCACGATGGGATAAACAGGAGGAGTTATGTACATGTGCTAATCAAGTATAGACAAGTATATGTGAAGTTTATAACTGACAAAATAATGTGGGGGGGAAAAGGTGCAAATGAATCATGTTTTAAAGAGAGGTGACTCTATGAAAAGCTATGACACAATCGTCACAATCGTAGCCATACAGATTTGCTGCAGCCAAATCTTTGACAGCCCTGCAAAGAGTCAATCCCAGATTTGACTCAGGGTGAAAGACAAGAGCAATAACAAAGCGAGAAAGGAAAAGTGAGCATGAGCAGGGGTAAGAAAAAAAAGACAGAGTTCAATACGTCAGGACAAGGCAGCAACACAGACTATGGAGAAGCGAGAGGTGAGGGGGAGCAAATGTGAGAGAAATGTGAGAAGAAGACAGTCAAAAGAAGTCAGGGGGGAGAATGAGAAGAACAAATACTAACCTGGAGGCCAAACTGGTGGGGTGAGAGATTTCCGGTGTAAAGACAGGAAAGCAGTTAAGAGAAAAACAAACTCAGACTCAGAGCAAATATGGTGGGTAAAGGAGAGGAAGAGGGAAGATCAGTAAAAGGATCATTTAGGGTCTTTGACTCAATGTCACACAATTCACCACGTGCGATGAGAAGACAACACTACATGACAGAGGGCTTGTCTAGGTCGATTTCTGGAGCTGTAACTACCACTGTTAAAATATGCCATTCACCACTTCAACTTTTAAAACAATACTACAAAAATTCCAAATGGTAATAAAATCCACCATTAGCAGTGCCAGGGGCAACGGTCTCCAGGACGACATGAAGTCACTGAAGGAAAATTTGCAGCAATTAAGAGCAACAGTGGTCACAAGTACGAGCTAACAGGGATGAAAACGCACGTCAGGGACCTCAGGTGCTGAACAAAACAAAACAAAACAAAAACTACACGTAAAAGACTCCATCATTAAAAACTTCTATGACACAGACACAACAAGATACAGACGATATTATTTCTGTGCTAACAAACATGACTCGTGACACTGTCTACTTCAAATCCATGTTTCCACCCACCTCTCCAGCTCATTGATCTTTTTATCTTTGTCATTCTTCTCATTCTCCATTTCCCGGAGGATCTCCAGCAAGCGGTCCACCTCAGCCTGTGCCTTCCCAGAATCCTCTTTGTGGCGAGCCACTTCCTGCTCCAGGTTCTTAATGCGCTCAGCGACCTCGGTGTTAGCCTGAGCCTCCAGGGTTGCATTTTGAGCCTGACAAGAAGACAAGATGGTAGAAATCAGCTGTTGTCTCTTTCAGGGTTAGTGGACAGAGGTGATTGTTCTATGTGACGTATCTTACTCTCTTGAGGTGGTTCTCCAGTTTGAGGCACTCCTCCCTCTTCTGCTCCATTGTGATCTCCAGGCTCTTGAGTTTTGAGTCCTTCTTCAGCCCAGAGGAAGCCAGGGATGATGCATGCTCCTTCAGGTCCAACAGTGAAGTCTTCATACACACAAACACAAAAACAGCACAAGTATAAAGTATCACAGATTTTCATCCTAAACTATGGGACTAGGGAGGCTGCAAACACATCGTATCTGACATCCATGACTCATCATACAAGTGTTTTCTTGTTTTAGTGAGAGTTTGTTTTCTTGAATCCATTTCTCACCTCTCTGTCTGACAGGTCTCCCTGCAGTAAACTCAGTCGCTCCTTCAACTCCTTCAGTTCCTTCTTGTTACAGTCAATCTCCTCTGTCTTCTCCCGGTCGTCTCTGTCTCGCTGGTCCTTTAGACGCTCAATGATGCGTTCCTGGGTAACAAACACACATGTTGTGTTCACAATTGCATTGCTACAAAAGTCTAATCTGCTAAGGCACCAGTCACGGAGTTTGTGCAGACATCAATTCACCTTTTCTGCGAGAGACTCCTCCAGCGTGGTGAGAGCAGTGTCAGTGTTGGAAGTGTCAGCTTGCAAAGACTTAACTCTCTCCTTCAGGCTGCTCATCTGCTTCTCCTTATCCCTCAGCTGCTCCTGCAGGTTCTCAATCTGCAGAACAAACAGAAGAAACCATCAGTCAAAATAAACATCACGACAGGAAACATACTGCGACATGATGGATGCATCTTTGTAGCCATTTCACACACGAGACTCAACAAAAGATCTTTTAAATGGCTCTCAGTCCAAATCACCTTCTTCTGCAGCACATTCACTTTGCGCTCCTTAACCTCCAGCATGTCTTTGAGGTCATGGATTTCTCCGTTGAGTGTGCCCTTCTCTTCAGACATTTCTTGTATCTGCTTGCTCTTCTTATTCAGAGTTGTCTCTTTTTCTTCCAGGCGCAGACGCAAGGCATCCACCTGAACAGGAAACGGCAGACAAACTGTAACTGTGTCCAAATCACAAGTTTAAAATAGAAGTGGGCATAAACACATTGTTACTTCTGTGCTTTTGTTTGTAGTATTATCAGCCATAAGTAGCACAAACACGTCCCTTACTGTACAAGTACTACCTTTAAAGAGCACTTGCTATGTACCTATTCTTCTGGGCGTACAAAGCATTAAGACGTGTATATTTGCTGTACCTCTGTCTGTAAAATGGCAGCCCGCTGCTCCTTGGCAGTGAGAGACTCCTTGAGGACTTCAATGTGCTGCTTGCTATCTGAGAACTGGTTGGTGAGCGTCTCAAGCTTGGTCTGCAAACCAAGCAGCTCAGAGTCCTTCCTGGAGAGGTCCTGCTTCACCTGCTCCATCTGAAAGACAAAGAGCAGACATGTTTAGATGTAAATGTGAGATGAGATAGAATCACAGCAGTCAGTTCAAACTAAATATCCTGTTGTCTCTGACCTTGTTTTTCATGAACTTGGTGTGGCTGCGGTAAACTTCCATTTGCTTCATCTCCTCCTGACGCTCCTCGCAGCTCAGAAGTCCATTGGATTTCAGCATCAGCATCTCCTCCTCCATGTCCCGCAGGTTCCGCTCCATTGAGTTGATTTTTGCATCCTGAGGTGGATGAAGAGGAGTCAACACAAATAGCATGCACTTCTGTGACGCACCACATACATCATTATACATAGCCCTCTATTCAATATCCCCCACCTTCATGTCGATGACAGTCTGTAGAGCCTTCGTTTTGGTGGACTCGGGAGTTCCCTCATACCGACGGTGCAGCTCCTGTTGGGTCACATGAGATTGTATGTTGCTTGTATGTTTAAACTACAGTATAGATGTGAGCTTTGTACCTGTTACATCTCCCATGTTTGCACTAGACATTACCTCTCTTAGCACCGTGACCTCTCTCTCTCTCTGGTCCAGTAAACTCTCGAGGTGATGCCTGTGCATCTCAGCGTCAGCCAGTCTCCTGGTCCGCTCCTGGTCCTCCTCTGATGCCTTGGCAGACGGACCTGACACAGAAAACACGACAAACCTGGTAAACATGATGAAGTCACTAAAAAGACATTTATGTAGTTGAAAAATTAAGTCATTTTAAGTTGAGCATCATAAGTCATGTGATTAACTTACACAGACTGACAGGCACTGACACCAAATAACAAAATTAGTAATATATTTTTATTTCATATATTGTAGGATATTATAGATATTTTCTGGGTTTAAATTTTTTTTTTTATAGTGTACTGCTTGTTCCACTTTGTCAACTGTGACATTTTGACTATTTTGTGCCCCTAAGACCATAACATGCATTGCTCTGAGAGACAGCCCTCAAATGTTCTAACCCTTAGAACCACGGTTGGGTTTGTGAAGCACACGTTGTGGTCAATTTGAAGAGGAAAGAAAAGAAACCCATATTTGGCCACCGGGGGAAATGGTTTGGATTGAGATGAGAGGGAAGAGGAAGCAGCAACAACACTTTGAAGCAACAGCCTGAGACCAAAATCTTTTGAGACCCAAAAATATTTGTGGAAGATATTTAAAGTCAACAGGAAAACCAACAGACTCTTATTTTTATACTTTTCAAAGAATCTGAATCTATTTGCCTACAGAAGAAAACTTGTAAACCTGCTGCTGTGCTTCTCTCCTGAGGCTCAAAACTACCTTTGCTCTGCAGCATCTCCAGAAGCTTCTTGATGGATTCGTCTCGGGCTCCCAGGGTTTGCTTCTGTGTGTCAATCCTCAGCTCCATCTCCTCCAGGGTCTTTCTTAGGAGGAAGAGCTCTTTGGCCTGCCGCTCGTGCTCGGCCTGCAGCCGCCGGTAGTTCTCCTCTGTGGGTTCAGATGTCAGGGCCAGGTCCCGGCCGTGGCTGGAGGGATCTTGTTGAAACAGCTGGTTCAGGTCCCTTTGGATCCTCAGCTCATCCTGGAGAGCCTGGACAGTCATCTGGAGATGCTAAACACAAATAAGAGACACGTGCCTTTGTAATCATTCCTCTGTTTTACTCTTTGTTTGCCAGCCTTTATTACAAAATGATTCACGCAGACTTGGGTGAGATATAGAACTATATTGATGATATCACTTATGGAATGGATCCTGGTATAATATTGTGTTACATCCAGTTTAAAATCAGCCTCTAATCATGACTGAAAATTTAGCAGTGTCCTGACAGATGCACCCCCAACAGTCAGCGACAGTGTTACATTTCATGCCCAGACAAATACAAGTGGTGAAACACTATCAGCCCAGTATAGTATTGCATTGTTTGTGGCATCTGACGCCACGGACACTTGGCAGTGCTGCCTCGAGACAGTAACACAAGGCTGTGTTACACTCTGGTCTGAACCAGCTGTGACCGTTTTCAGATGACAGAACAAAGAGAGAAGTCAGTGTCTTCGTTTCTCTCCTCCGGCCCCCTCCCCTTCCCTTTGTCATTCGCTCCTTCTACCAGCACACACTATTCATCCACCTTGCCTGCTCTCACCCCGTCTCTTCCCTCAAACACTCTCACCTCTCTCTAACCCTCCCTTTCTGTCAACCTCTCCATCCCCTGACTAAGGCTGACTCACTGCTGTGACTGCACCGATCCACCATCAGACACACACACACGCACACACGCACACGCACACACGCACGCACGCACACGCACGCACGCGCACACGCACAGACCAGCACGACAACACACACTCACAGACACCTTCTCCCTTCCCCTCCCATATTCTCGCTCTCTCTGCCTGAGGAGAGATAACAGTCGGGCGTTTGAAAGAGCACAAAGCATACGATGTGTGATGCACTAACCAAACAGTAAGTCACAGCTCGTGGTGACACAGTGCACACAAAACCAAACCTCTGCTATAAAAACCATCCAAACCACAGGACACACTGTAGGAAAGTTCCAATTAAGATGCTCAGTGTGTGACACATGCTTCTTTAGTCTTTATTCTCTTCATCGTACCATTATAATCTTATATCTGACGTCACCAATATGGTTTTTTGGTCGATAAATATAATTTGCATTTCACAACATACTATGATAAATGTGGTTATTATTTATTAGCAAGACAACCGAGGACAATTCAGTGAGCATTTTACCTTTTTAGATGGAAAAAGGAAGGTGATAGCACTATCAAACACTATAACCTATCACAGGAAATGGCATAGAAAGATTCTGTGTAGTAGAGATTTGGAAACACTGTGCAAATATTAGTACAAAAAGCATAGAAATGCTTCAAAACTACACATAAACATAAACCTGCAGCTGTAGGCAGAGCCAGCTGGGCCGATGTTCAATGAGGCCATGCAGTTTAACTGAGGCTATAATTAATCAGATGCCTTTCAGTGTGCATGTGTGTGTGCGTGCATGTTTTCCACTGCATGGGAGGTGGAGACTTGATACACGAAAGCAGAAATCTTTAAATTACAGCACCCACTAATTTGCCCTGTGTAGTCGGACATTACTGGGAATTAGTCCTCAGTGTGATTCTGTGACTCAGCAGGAGTGAAAACAGCACATTACACAGGTCGGCCCCTCCATTAAGAATCACAAAGACGATTTCTCTTCATTGCTGAAACTAAATTTAGGACGGTTCCCACAACATACTATAGGCTTTAAAAATAGATCTTGTGATTATTTTTATTGTGCGCATACAGGGTCTAAATGTGTATGTAAGGGGACACAGGCTGATGGTGCTAGAATGTGTCTCAACACTTTTAGATCCAGAGCCAAGGATGAGAAAAATGAGAGAAAGTTGACGCAGATGACATGACAGAAAATACAAAGTGTTCAAACATCCAGCGTTTTTGCATTTGAAATCAGAAATTAAAAAGGCCAGTTAGATGAATGGCACCACGTATTCAACTCTACAGGTCCAGAAGACTATTACTTCATTTTGACAGGTAATGAAAGGATGGGATTTTTCACACATCTTTAAAAAAAAAGATGGAATGAAAGAGGAACTTTAAGAAAAGCCCATAATCTCATGAAAGCAATAAAAGCAGTCAACAACAAGTCACGCACACAGAGGGAGAGTTTTTCTTCCATCTCAAGCCAGTTTGCCTTCAGCACCTGGTGCTTAGTTGTGGGTTTTGGTATCGATTTCCAATGAAAGACAAATACACAACAAGCATTTGCCTCATTTTTTTCCATTTCTTTTTTAATGTAAAAAACAAATATCCCAAAAGTATATTTTAAACCACAAGAGAAGATAAAGTTGAATAGTCTTTACAAGGCACAAATCTAAAATATTACCTCAAAAGTGCTATTCGCAAGTGCTCTGTTATAACTGACAACATTCTTAAGTTGATTTCTTTTTTATTAAAGTCTTTAATCTACTACATATTTACCTTCTTTTAAATTAAGTTTTAAATCTCCACATTTTTTTATCCTGTTCACCAAATCCAGCAATTTCTGAAACGTATAGAGATGATAATGCAGCCATTAGACTTATGGCCTCTTTCATCTATTAAGCATGAGCATATAGCTGCGTATAAGAGGATTAACTAGAGGTTCAGAAAAATGCCTAGAACCTATGCAGTGAGAGGAGAAAGAGGGAGAGCAACACACTTGCACTAAAGCTGACGCACTGTGTGAAATACATTTGACACAAGCAGATTGATGACTCTGTTCCAAGTTGAGGCAATCTATTAAACAAATAAAGGCGAACGCTCACCTGTGCTTCATCTTGAATCACGCGGTATTGTTCCTTCCAGACGGTGATCTTAGAAACCTCGTCTTTCCTGAGCGCTCGCTCCTTCTTCAGCTCCGGGCTCCAGAAGGTCTTGATAGAATTCATAGAGGAACTGAGCTTGCTCTCCTTGACTTCAACGTCCCGCCGCAGCATCTCATTCTCACGCAGAACCTGAGAGAGCGGGACAAAGGGTTAGCATGTGAAAATACTGAGTATACAAGTGTGCGGTGGGTCAAACCTCAGCATCTAAAATGTCCACGTCCTTAATGGAGAAATTTAGTGAATTACCTCTTTCAGTTGTGCCTGCAGGTCAAGTATGGTGTTGTCTCTGGCCTGCCTCAGAGAATGGGGCACGGTGGAGGCCATGTGGTGGTCCCCAAAAGCTAGAGCGTCACCTGCCATCATGCTTGCTGGCAACATAGCGTTGCCAGTCACTGAGGTGGAGATGTTGGGAGTGCTGGCAGCCACTACTCCACAGCTGTTGCCCCTTGACCCATACGTCACCCTCTGTCTCCCCATGGTCGTCATTGTCCCACCACTTTTTGGAATGTGCTCCCCTGTCATGGTAACCTCATTGTCACTCAGGTACATCGGGCCTGAGTTGGCGTACGCGGCGTTGAGGGACTGGATGTTCTCCATGGAGAGAGTCTTGCCTCCTGCTCCTCCAGGTCCCCCTCCACTGCCTCCGGTGCTGTTGGTGCGGCGGTGTCCCATTCGAGGGGAGCGGGGGAGGCGAGGAGAACGGCTCGACCCCTGATTACCGGTACCACCTGCATCTCTTCCTCCACTATGGTTGGCATCCCCTCTGCCGACAGAGCGGGCGCTGCTGTACATCTTCAGCTGAACAGGAGAGCGGGGCTAAACGCTGAACTATGACCACGAGCGTTTGTTACGATCTCGCTGATTCTGTGGTTGAGACGTGAAACAATTGTGTGAGAATGTGGAGGTGACCCTGCTTCAACTGGAGATGGTCGCGAGGAGGTTCATGATAAAAGTGACTTCCCTCTTCCAATAGCAGCTGTCCAAGGCAACAGGTTAAGACACCAATCTGCAAAGAAAACAACACAGTTGTCCCCATTACATTTCACAGCAACAACAAAGCAGTCAATGTCAAATCTGAAGCCATTCTCAAACATATTGGTGTCATCATGCAGTCTGGAGTTCACTGTGGGTCATGTGAGGCGTTTTCTCTCCACCACCAGCAAATAAGCAATATTACATTTCAGTCTTTGGTCCCATTATATCTAGCGTTATAAAAAGCGATTAGGAATCCATGCTTTGCTTTCATCGTCTTGACCGGATTCCTTCCTGCTGTACAGACGGTTATGCAACTGTATATAAAGTCATGTCTAAGAACAATAATTATTCTCAGATGGGATCCGTTAGCACATACTGGACCAGATGTGCTTGGAGACCCAGATGTGGAGTCTGAGGTTTCTCCCAGTGGATCCAGTTGAATGCGTCGAGGCTGTTGCTCTACATGTTCCCTTCAGGTAGCTTTTGTGTTACGGACGTGTATGTGTCCAACAACATTTCCCACTATAGCCATTTAACTGGGCAGCCTGCTTGGCCTTGCTAGCGGCTAACACACCGGCTAACAGTAAAAATGCAGACATCCCCACCTTTAAACCCCCGTTATCCTCAAACCTCTGTCGTCTAAGCCTCACGCGGATGTAAACACATTTTCTCTGGAGAACTGAATCTTCCATCTGAGTCATTTTTCTTCCTGCTGACGCGGTGGATTAAAAAACTAGCCAGGGAGGCACAGGGGATCGTCCTCGGTGGACATTGTAAGAGGGACATGAAAAACCATTAAAACCACAGCTTGTGGAAATGAATGCAGACACACTCACAGCTACACAACCTGTGTATTAAACACAGGGTGAAGCTGTGGCACATTGAAGCCGATCTGAAGCGTGTTGCTCAATCCTATCGACAGCCTCTGCTCTGGAGACACCCAGAATCCGACCAGGTCCATTTTCCTCCTCCTCTGCTCAGCGGCGTTTCGTGCTCAGCTCCGGGGTTTTCAAGACCGTGAGTCGGCTTCAGGTCAGAGCTTCAACATAACGGTTAGCTTTAGCTTTAGCGACATATGGAGGCTAGCCCGTCCAGTTTGATGTGTGTGTGTATGTATTTCCCCCCCCCCTCCTCTCCTCGCTAACACAACAGCCACTGGAGGAAAGAAAAAAAAAACGCTCCACGCACAACTACCTCTCTCGGTGTCGGGTGGAGCTCAGGCCGGTGCCGGCGGGGGATCCTCGGTGAAGCGGGTGGAGATCGGCTGCAGCAGCGGTCATTTTACGTTAATCGCGCCGTGGACGTGTATCAGATTTTACCATCTTCTCTCTCCAGCGGCTCAGCGCAGAGTCAGGACGCCTCGGTGACGTCAAGCCTGCTGCGCGCGCTCACGACGGCCCTCCTCGCCACGCGTGAATTTTAAACGCGCGGTCACGAGGCTGTGTGGTGTGGAGGGACTGGACAGCAAGGGAGCGCGCCTGCGAGCATTTGCTCACAAATACACATATATTTTTTTTTTGGGGGGTATTTTTATTCAGGTTTTAATTTCCTCCCCTGAAAATAGCAGTAAAATATTTTTAAATACTGGATACATTTGTCCCCAGCAGTGGAATACCACCAACTACCACCAGGGGGCAGAACTTGCCTTTAGGAAAATTACAACCCACGAAATGGTTGACGCAAATAACACATAATGAGAAGAATACAATTTATTTATTTTTTGATATAATTTTTTTTTCTTCTTTGAGTTATCCGAACAGGATAAAATAACCCATACGTGTTCATATCAATATGTTGAAGTATTTGTTAAGGATTTCATTATGACAGATTTTAATGTCCCAGGACTGTTTATTTGTAGTGTGTTAGGATATATCTAGATTCACCATCAATTCTGCTTTTGATCTATATCTTCTATAATTTATAATAAAGGCTTTCAGCCCAAAAATATGTGATTAGATGTATATGGTAATATCATATATTCCTCAAAAATAAGTTTAAATTAAAATATGTTTCAGCATCAGAATCAGATTTATTGCTAGGTTTTTAAAAATATAAGGATTTGCTTTGGTGTGTAACAAAAGTTATTTAAAAAAATAGTGGGAGAGCAAATTAAGAAGCAAGTATTGTAGTTCAAGGAGAAATACAAGGACAGGAACTTAGTGATAGTACAAGAGTGATAAGTGAAGAGATAAAATCATCTATTTTTATTTTATTTTGTTCTATGCTGGTCTATGTTATTTCATTTTGTTCTTGCGCACTGTGTCTTCTTTTATTGTGCAGCACTTTGGTTAACCGGGGTTGTTTTTAAATGTTCTATATAAATAAACTTGACTTGACAAACCAAACATTTGCAGTGACGCTGCAACAGTAAAAGAGAAATGTGTGATTCAGCTTCACCTCAGGTTCATTTCCACAAAAAGATACCTAAATATTTTGGGGGGCAAACTGTATTTTAATAAATTTCCTAATATACTCATGCCACTGCACTTTACTTTATAACATTTCTATACAAACCACTACAGTGAACTGTGTATATTGTGTACATACTCAGCATTTTTTATTTTATTCTATTGCCTTTTTTTTAATATATATTTTTATTATCTTGTCTACCTCATTTTGACCTGCCTGCTGCTGTAACAACTACCTTTCCCCCGTGTGTGGATCAATAAAGTGTTATCTTATCTTATCTTATAGCAGAAATTCTACATTAAATGTTTGTTGTTGAATTCATTTTAAGACTAAACTTAAAGCCACTGGAATAGAGACATAAAAAACACTGATATCATGACTGTCTGTGTGCGTTGATGATGTCATCCCTCTGCGCATGCGCTTTGAGGGAGAACCCGTTTCTTGGGTCAATATGTAGCAACAGCTCCGCTTGTTTGAGAGCGAGCTCCCAAATCTCAACTCTGACATCCGCCGGTGAACGTCTCCTCTCCTCGCTGGAGGATTATATACATGTGTGTCTCCTCTTCATTTACACCGAGACGGATTCACGCCGTGTGGAGGATTTCATCGCCCCCGTCGGTCAGCTGTGTTGTGGATACGATACGGAGGTAGGTCGCTGTCTGTCTGCCGACAGGTGTCGTGCCGAGGAGTGATCGTCTGCCAGAAAGTGATCCCCGTCCGCGGGAGCCTGTTAAACTTGTATCTCCCTGTTTACCTGCGTCTACGTCTGAATCTGGCTCATACAAATACACAGAGGTTAATTTTATTTATGTGGCAGGTGTACCAGCCGGATATGACCAGCTGTTATAAAATATAATATCACACTGCGTATTAACAGCAAATCAAGCGTTGGTGTTGTGATCCTTCAGTCAAATTGGATGGGTTAGCTGGGAGGTGGGCCTGGCTCTGTAGGCCATCGGTAAGACCCGCCTCGCTAACGTTAGCTCGCCGTGTAGCTCTGGCGCTATCTCTCGCTGCCTGGTAGCTTTCCAACCGGCGTCACACTGGGCCAACGCATCCGGTTGTTTTAGCTCGGCGTGTATTGCAAGGCAATCCAGAGGCAGCGAGCTCAAACTGTGGCAGCGGCAGCTCGTTGAGGCACTTCCGGTGCCACTGATTCGTAAAGGCAGTTGCCACTGCTGCCACTCTGTTTGGGGCAACTACCGCTGTTTGTATTTATTTCTCCTTACATTTGCTATGACTTTACTCCTCTGTCTGAAATGATGATGGTGAGAAGCTGGTATTAATGTAGCATTATCCAAATTAATGTTCATGCCTTGTGAACCTCAAAGTTTTTTGAATACTAAAGTCACCCAGTCCTTTCTACAATACCTTTGCTATCTTTGACACGTAAAACCTGCTGTTGGTGTCTGTTGTTGCAGCTCTGTAGCCCCTTTTTAAGGTTCCATTATTAACATTTACCATCACTGACACAATATGTCATTACAATAGACAATGCTATAATTTAATGCTTAAATTTAGTTATTATGATTTGCATTTGCGCAAATTACTCAAACATAAAAAGGCGATTATTTACACATTTTGAATGCCTATCTGTCATCAAAAGCAAAAAAGGTTTTATTTTTCAAGTTGTACATGGTAACCTTGGTGGAGATGAACTTGAAATTACTGGTTAGCCAGGAAAGTAAAAATAACAGTTTGCTTCAATATCAGTAAGTTTCACTTTATAAGGATAAGCCAGCCTGAATCAATATTGCTGTCCATGGAGTCAGTGTCAGTTAACTGAATTCATATAAATACTGAAGACATACAACTTGGTTAAACAGTAGTAGGTCATTCGCTGTTGGTTGTTTACAGCTTTTTTTGTCAATTTTTTGCCTCCAAACAGCGTGGCGACAAAGGCAGCTGCCTCCAAACAGTCTGGCAACAAAGGCAACTGCGTCGAAGGCAGCTGCCTTTAAACACTATGAAACTGTACATGTTGTATTTATTATCATAATTTGCCTTTACACGAATTCGTGGCAGTTTTTATTGACACCGGAAGTTGCTCTACGAGCTGCCGCTGCCACGATTGGATCTTGCCCTTACTGACTCAATCAGGGGCGGAAGCTTGGACGTGACACGGTATACACGTCAATACACCACAAACGCTGAATTTAACTTTTTTTAAAAACGTGTTACACGTGATAACACACCGTGAAATAAACGCACCTCGGATTTTCTAAACACAGCCAGGGATGTGTTTTTCAAAAACGTGACGTGGGAATCATTCATGGCTGGTTACGGATTAGCTAACGGCAGCTAACTCGCTGTGTGTGCTAGCTGTGGCCGTTAGCAGGCTAACAAAGAGCCGTTGCTCCTCCTCGCTTTGTATGCTCGATGTTGCCGTATTAGATGGTGCCGGTGTCACGTAGGAGACGGTGAGGAATTGGGTGCGTTGGGAGAGAGGTGTGTGTGTGCTCAGATTAAAATATGAAGCTAACGAATACGCGCTGTGTGTCTGTTTTTGTGTATCGACATGTTCTGGCCGCTAACGCTGCCTCGGGTTGGCTTTGACATTGTGGTTGCCTGCGCTGGAAATGGCTGCATCCGTGTCAGGGTACCGATGGGTAATAAGTAATAAGGTTGTCATTGCAGGCCTGTTAACGATTATGGTTACACGTGTCTTCTGCTGCTTCAGCTTAAATGCTGGGGCGGACTTGTGCTGCTTTAGCTCGTAATGTACAGAAGCTGTTTAGATAATGGTCTTAATCTCAGTTAATCATGTTCATTAACTTAATACGTAGCTCTGTGTGTGTGATGTCGTCCTTGTGCCACAGACTGAGAACAAATCGGCTGTCATCTGTGCTCGGTTAGTTATTTCTGCTCTTGACCAAGCGTGGGGCTGTGAGAGGTTACTGTGTCACTGCAAAGGGCTGTTAGGTGCATTTGGAATTGGTCCCAAATTACATCCTTCGGTGCTTACTTTAACACTTGATATAGATAAAACATGTCATGCTTGCTAATCAGTTTAATGTTTTTTATCGATTTGGGCTCAGTTGGAAATGTGATTAAAGTTGAGGACCTGCAGTGGAGTCACGGTGACGGGAAACATGTGCCCTCACTGTGCATGACATGTCTTTCGGCAAGACACCAAATCTTATCAGAGAGGGAGTGGGTCACTAGATGATGTTGCTTCAGTGCAGCACACGATTAATGCTCATGTAGACAAGCAGTAGACTTACGTGTTGTCTGAGGCACTGGTTATATGGTTTGTGTCAGCTGTGCTTACGTGTAAAGCAGTGTTATTAAACTTTATGTATACTGTAAATTCTGCTTGCGAACACTTAGGCTGGTTTCTTACTAATCTTGTTGACATTTGACATGATGCTGGTTACTTTACAAAACACGTCAGTGAACTTTTGTTTTCTCTATTCTCTTGCAGTGAAACTCGACTGGAATATATCTGGAGTGTCCCGACAATCTGCCTTTGCCTGCAGTAGGACGTTTGGTCCCTGTCGTAGGTTGTGCATTCGTTCCTCTCCAGTGATCCCCTATGCTTGAGAGAACCTGGAGCCTGAGTCTGACAGGATGGATGGTGTGGACCTAAAGAGACTCGCAAATCAACATCAGCCCTCTGTCTCTTGCTACGGTGTTCAATCCTTTTCTATCTACAAGAGAACACCTCCCATTCTACACCTCCAGTCTCTGTACTATATGTGTAAATACTGAACAATAAAAAGACAGAAAGAGATAGAAGTTGGAAGACTTTCTATCTTGTTTCTTTTTAAAGCAGAGATAAATATTGATTATACAAGGCTATATCACGGACATGGAAATATCTTTGTTTTAATTTTACTGTAGTTGTACCCCCTTACTCTTGGTGTGGGTGGTGGGATGTCGGAAAAGCCAGATGACAAAATGGTGAAGTTCCTGGCCCCCCCCCAGAAGAGTGGAAACGGACCCAGTTCTGATTCAATGATGGGTGATAGCCGCCAACCGGCAGAAGTGAGACGGCGGCATCACACCATGGAGCGTGATCGATGTAACCCTGAACACCGTTTCTTGCGTCGGAGTGTCATCAGTGATTCCAATGCTACAGCATTGGCCCTCCCTTTACCCAGCAAGATCCCCATCCCTGCTCCCCAACGGGTTCATCTACGTGAATCCGTCCCTCAGCGGCAGCAGGCTACTGCTGCTTATTTGCCCCGGACTGAAACAACTTTAGCTCAAAATGAAAAGTCTGCTGATAGTGGCAGAGGAATAGTGGAAGGAAAAGACATAGAAATAGCTAAGGTGGAAGTAGTGCCTTTAGAACAGGAGGCTGCCAATGTACAAGATATCTGTGACGTGGTGGTGGTGTCCCACTCCGTACCATGCTTGGGAAGAGATTTGCCAAGTCAAACAGAAACTGAAAGCACCACTGAAGTGAAGTTGCACCATGGAGAAGAAGAGGGAGAAGAATATAAGGACTCTGCTAAGGCACGGGCAGAGGCAGAGCAGAGAGAAGCTGAGAAAAAAGTGCAGGATGACATCGAAGAGGCAGAGACCAAAGCAGTGGGAACATCACCAGATGGGCGTTTCCTAAAGTTTGACATTGAAATTGGACGTGGCTCCTTCAAGACCGTCTACAAGGGCTTGGACACTGAGACCACAGTGGAGGTGGCTTGGTGTGAGCTTCAGGTATGAAATTGGGATAACTATAGTTCTTACTATTGACCTTCACTTATTTCTATCACTCTAATTCTGTGCATGCGTCTACACATTAACAGCTATGAGGACATCAGTTACTCACGTTCTTTGATTGAGCCACCTTTGGTGTTGCAGTCTACTGCAAGTGTCCATGTTCAGGCCTGCTTTTACCAGGCCTGAACATGGTGGAGTGGAACTAATGCAATTTTCTTCCACACTGTTACCTGAGATATAGCCTCTGTCATTTCCCCTCTGAGAAACATGCCAATCATTTCCTATGTTTGCATTTGTCAGCAAAACCTTGCAAATTTCATTTTTTGGGTACAACTCAGTCAACAGCGGTCGTAAGGACTGCACATAAAGTAAAACATTTTTATTTTGCCATAAAGATGCACTATCAAGGCTTGTATAATAAATGTTTATAACTATGACCAATGAATAACCAACACTTACCCTTGAATAGATATCAAGGTAGACTTTTTTTAATTGCACTGGTAGTTTGCAGAATTGAGTAATAATGATAATGATTTCCTGTATTCAGTTTCCACAGTAGCAAATTACTTTAAAGGCCCTTTTGAAATGAATTATGATAACTTTCCTCCACACATGCAGAATTATCTTAGCAATACATTATGCTGTAACTGCAAATTCTTGTCTTCAGAAAGGGGAGATTCATTATTTAGGTTAGGATGGAAATCTTATCTAAAATGCTGTAAGAAGTCAGTAAAACTTAAAAATGTCATTGTAATGATTATAGTTAGCAAAAATGTCCAGGAATTGTTGTACAAAGAGTATTCGGTTACGTTTTATTCCTCTTTTTAAACACGTCTCTATTGAACCATATATATTTATATCTTAGGTTTTTTTCCTAAAAATGCTTGTCTAAAATTTCTGCAGATGTGCTGTCTGTTCTGCCAAAGCAGCTCCAGCTACATGGCCCATAGCAAAGTTTGACCTCATTCACCAGATGAATGTTTGCTTTTACTGTCACGCTTTCCCCCTGTCATGAGAGGCACAGGCCTCACACAGCAGCACATACAGCCACAGCTCATGCACACTGGTTTCAGAACAATGTGAAGATTGAAGGCACGTGCCCCTCCCCCCTCACACAGAGCGAACCACGCGCATGCTCAGTTTGTTTCTGCTCCGACCGCTTGTCTGAATGTAAAATGGGTCACATTCCTGATAGAGGAATCTCCTGTGTGAAGCACAGCAGGCTGGCCTGCCTGCCAAGGCCTGTTTCTTGGGTCAACCCCCCAGCTTTCTGTTTTTTCTTTAATCTTTTTGTTTCAAATTCCTACTACTTCAATTAGTTAAAATTACACTGTAAGTCGTTTTTATTAGTTTTTCTTGTCTAAACATAACAATCTTTTTTTCCCCCTCTTTCTTTCTCTTTGATCTAAAAACAACTTATTGGCCAACTGCTGTAGCACACATGTGAAATTTGATATTTTGTTCCTTAACCACAGTGATTGCTCCAATTTATCTTCTTTGTTAGTACTTTGATTTCTTCTATGGCAAGGTGATATTTAGATGAGAGGTTCAGGTTAGTGTTAGGCTACAGCTAAGGATAAGTAGACATCACAAGGCAAAAGACTTGAGTGATTTATAAGTTATTGTTTCTTGAGTCAATAATTTATTAATTTACTTGAGATTGGGGCTTGAATCAGTATGTTAGCAGACAGAAAAAGATCTTTGTAATATCCTGTGACATTGTCTGGACCAGTTTGAAAAGGCAAGCGAAAATCTAATTGTCCTCATCCATCTGTTTGTTCACTCGGTTTGTAGAAAATGATTCCCCTCACTGTAGAATTCAGTCTTTGTCAGGTACTACTTGTATTTAGGGTCCGATCCAGTGGAAAGGGCAGATTTACTGCAATTCTTAGAGTTGAATGAGAACCAGCTTTGTTTAAGGCTTGTGGTCTGTTCTGAAATATGAACATGTAACCTGACACTCTCGTCCCCCTTCGTTCCTCTGTCAACTCAAGAGTTTCAGTCCTACAAATGGTTCAACTACACACACAGTGGCTGAAATCCCCTAACATGTGGTCCTTAAAGCTGTCCCATGATCTCTCCACTGTTGTTACATTCCACATACATCCTGAGGGCACATTTCTAGAACATAATGTTAAAATACATATGCAGGACTCTACGCTTGAATGCTAATAAAACCTGTCCAGCAAGTTTTCCCTTCTTAAATCTTTAAATCTTCCTCAAACATCGCAAAAAATGTCCAGGCCAACACTGGCAGTCCTGTCAGGATGTAATGCAGAGTTGCTGCAGATCCCTACACTGGTGTTCAGTTTTACGTGTAAGTGATCAAGCAAATGTGTTTTTTCTTTGTACTTTTTAATTGATCACATTTATTTTTGGGACAAGGGACCATGTAGGAAAGGACTTTGCATAAACACATGTATCTCAAATCTGTTGGACACATAAAATGTTACACCAAGGTCTTAAGTAGTTACAGCTATTTCACTCTGGACCAGAGAATTCCACTGATGGACGATCCAGTCCACTTTCCCTCAAGCTATGTTGCAACCACGGCTAAAAACATGAGTATGTTAAGTTTAAATGAAATGGCCCTGGTTTAGTGTGAGGGACCATCTGTCCACAGTCTTCTAAAAATTTCTAGGCGTCCACCCTTTTTCACCCACCCATGAACCCACCCATTTGTTTCGGATCTCAGATTGCAGGCATGTCTGAACAATAAGTAGGTCACCACGGAGAGGAAGTTGAGGAATAGAGAGGAATACATTAAGGCGCCTCCCTTTTCTTACTCACTCATCCATCTTCGACCATGTCATCTTCCACTTATCTACATCTCCCTCCCAGGTATCCTTTGGAAGTTATAGGAGCTGCCTGTCCAGCTGGCTGTTGGTATCCGCTGAGATTGACATGCTGTATTTAAATAGTGGAACAGTGACTCATCTGTAATTATTCTTCATCATTGCTAGTCTTTAAGTTTACTGTACGATTTTGAATTTTAGTTGTTTATTTCTGAGTTGGACATAAAAAAATTAGGAACAAATATCCTATTTAGTAATGATTGCATATACATATGTTATCTGTGGATTTATCCACAAGTGCAGGCTGTTTTCAGTTGGAGAAGCCTTGCCTATGAAAAATATTTTTTTAAGCCGATGATTCACACAAATCAACGAAGTCACACTCAGCAAAACGTGAATTTAGTGGCTGTCATCAACAATGAGAATACTTTGACGATTCATGGTGTGTGGCTCGACTTAATTAAGATCAGATGATGAGTCATTTCACAAATGCCTGTATGACTCATGCCTGTCTTTTGCTGACAAGAGAGTGATCTCCGACCTCATTGCCATGTGTCAGAGTTTCTCTGTAAAACCAAATATTTATTTCCAAAGACCTCAGATCTCAAACCGTGTCTCCCAAAGGGCTGCATCGAGCCCTCAGTGTCAACCTCAGAGCAGGGACCTGACAGAGCCAGCCTTTGGCATGATCACGTGCTTTTTTCACTCACTCTATTTTTAGTATTGTTTGGTTATTTATGATGGCCATTGCCTAGAAGCAGTATTTTCTGCTCCACTTTGGTCATACTGTAGTTAACTGGAGTTAGATGTGTTTCACATTGGAACCGCTTAGGTCATAATACGTCCAGATAGTATTGGGGCACAATGATTATTGTTAAAATAATAAAATTATATGAATAGCAGTATGTTTCTGATGGCAGGGTAGAATCCTGAAATATTGAATTGATATTCAGTGTAATTAAGTTGTATTCCACTGTTGTGCTTTATTGTAGAGGAAGTTAACACGGGTAGAATAAAAAGTTTGAGTTATAATTGAAATTAACTAATTTGGATGATATTGTCACCGTCATAGTCAGACTGTCTAAAAACAACATGACAGGAAGTGTGTGATTGCATATAGAGCAGGGAAGTAAGATCAGATCACAAGTGATCACTTGAGACATGTGGAGACACATCCTACTGTCAGGTGTAAAGTGATGAACTTAGAGCTCTCCACTTGTGATCAGATCTCTTGTGACACATGGTGATTAATACCACATCTGACTGGAGCCTTATTCACTGTTTAATCTTCCTCCCAGTGCAGCAAGTGATTTCACACTAAGGTTTGCTTACTGGTAGCTGATGGGCGAGTCAATCTTGTTTTAACCTGAAAGCAAGGTGTTGCAAAAGTCGGTGTGTCATCATTTCAAACGATAATAATGTTTTGTAGCCTACATAATTTGTTTACATTTATATTTCTTAGTCAAAGAAAAAGCCTGCGTGGTGGTGGTGGTGATTTTTGCCCTCTGTAACAGAATGACCCATGTCATCCTCTGGGTGACGCATACCCAGATGATGACATTTTTTGACAAACACTCAGCAGTTAACCAATCAGAGCAGAGCATTTTGGGCAAAACATACCATTCCACACTGAGGCTGAAAAGAGGCACAGTAGAATCCTACTCAACCGTACACTGGGTTTATATCATATCTTCTATGCGAATTGGGTTTGTGCTTTGACCTTGGTTGCTATGGCAACTGCCATTGGGGAATGGGCCAGCTGGATCCTTCCAGTGTCTTAACAGATATCCTTGATACAGAGAGTGAACTATTGCTTTTAGGGCCTAGTTGGAAGTGATCTGTGGAAACACTGTGTAACACTACCCCAACAACTAAAAAAGGAAGAATTACTTCAGTCAGATAAAGCTGCTCTGGTTTAACTGCAGCTGCTGTTGCCTCTCCCTCAAAGGAGCATGCAGAATATGACCACACTACTACCACACGGTCTGATTTTCGGTTTTTGCTAATGGTGATCATCATGGGGAGGTTTTGAGCTTCACAATCTAAATTACGTAAATTATGGGAGAGTCTAAGAGGAGGATGGATAACCAAGCCACAGCCACCTCAGCTGATGGGTTGACTCACCTGTCAGTCAAGAAAATCTGCACAAAACATTACTTTTGCTATTTCACTTAATTAAATAGCTTATAGTGATGACACACAGTAAGAATGGAGTATTTGGCAAAACGCATCGTAAGCAGGGACGTTAAATATTGTTAAATATTCTGGAAATGTGTGGGGGGTTTTCTCCCCTTAACGACTTTCCTGACCGTTATTGATCTGTTCAGCCACTATCCAGTAACCAGTTTGTAGGCCCAAGGGAACTTTCAAAGAATCTTCTCTAAATCTGTTGTTTTTCAAGACCAGTTAATGAGACAGAAAAAAGATGAATGGCATAGGTCTGGATAGGTAACCTTTGGCCTCGCTGCTTAGGGCTCGTGGATCAGATAGGAACTGTGACCAGTGACAGTAAGCAGGTCACATGTTTCAGAGCTTTCAAGTCCAGTCTTTCAAGTTACAGTTGATAGGGAGTGTGATGTCTATCTCATGATTTAAAGATTGTAAATTCCTGGAGAGATTTTACTGGTCCGGGGCCTCTTAAAAAATGCTCCACAGGCCCTACATTCTTTTAAGGAGTGATGGCCACCTACTAAATATCGCATACATATCTACAAGTGAAAAACTTTGGAGCCGCCTGTTAAGTACAGATCCTGAAATGTGCTTTGTTAAGTCGTAGCAGTGTGTTAGCATGTGACTTCACAAATCACTACAACCTCCTCAGTTTTTTTTATGCAGAGTTTAAGGTAGATGTGCGTTAAGCAAGTGAATATAATATATCTTACAGGTAATGCAGTTCTTACTGGTTTGCACTTGTAAAGGGAAGTATTGGCAGTGATAGTATGTGGAAATGCTTTCATTGATACAGCAGTTCAGTGTGTGTGGGGGTTGTGGTGCTACACACCCAAGGCCTGGAACTCTGTGACTGCTGCTGTGCATGACTTTTTCACATGGTGCACAGAAGGACGAATGGGAGCCACTGCCCCACTAGATAAATACTCTAGAAAATAGGTCAGTCGATCCAAGTCAATGGAGCCTCCACTACTTGTCTATCTTCTCTAAACCTCTGGTTTCTTGACATTTCTTCTGGTTTAGTGTCATCTCCTCTGCTCCTAATTGTTTACAGGTTTGCCATCAACCTTTTCATTTTGTGTTTCCTGCCCTGTCTCAGACAAGAAAAATATTCACCCTCAAACCTCCAGAACGCCTCCAGCAAGGGCCACAGCACTCTCAAATATGTTTTTCATTGCGTGTTGTCACTCACTGGAAAGTTTTCAGTCTGGTGCTGACACACACACAAATTCAAACAGGCATTCTCCACAGGGCTCCAATAGGCTGTATTTCCTGGACAGCCTGGACTATTGCCAGGTCTCTGGGGTTTTCAAGGAAACTCTTTAGCTGTGGGGTTCCACACCCCAACTGTAACTCGCGCATGTTGTGTATATAGGCCATACCAGGAATTGCTCAGGAAACATGAGACGGGTGGGTTTACACATTCCAGATTTTTGTTAAGACGCCAAACCTACAAAAGGCATTTCTGCCTTATCCATATTTATTTTCCAGTCATTTTATGGAATGTTAAATCCATCAGGGCATATTGCTATCAGGCCTATATACATATCCCCACGAGTAATTGACAAACCCCTCAGCTGCCACACATTTGTCGACTCGTATCATCCTTATCTTTATTCAGAATATAAGACCTGTTGAGCACAACATTAGCTTCATACCAGATACATATGTAATAATCATTAACATCTATCAATGTGGCTAAAGTGAACAATGCTAAACAGTCTTATTTACCAGATTGAACCAAACAAGAACGCTCCTAATAAATAATCAATTTACATGCGTTACAGCAGGTGTTTTTCCAGATGTATACACATGACGTGATATGTCTATTTATAATATCCTCTGGTTATGGTGATTTATAATTAATTTCCCTCACATTGCTTAAACCTACTTTAGAGTAGAGTGTGTGTCTGTTTTTTGTTTGTTTATTTTTGACATAGTCTGCACTGTACTGATCTTTTTTTAATACTGTGGCTCTTAACTTATTTTGGTTTTCCTCCAATCTGGGACAAAGCTAGACACGCTCCTTTTGTTACATAGTCGTCTGCCAGAGAAAACAGGGACACATCCCTGTGTGTCTCAACTGTGTATGTGCTTGAGTCAGAGTATATGAGCAAGTGCTGAAAGAAAACTGTGTGTACTAATACCTTTTTTATTAACCTTTCAAATACATTTTTTGAACCTGGAATGTCTAGAAGACTGACTTATGACTTATGATCAGTTTGCAGCATTCAGATGCTGCATAGGAAAAACACTCTTTCATGGCCATTAATACTGATAATCTTTATCATTTCAGATATTTGTACCTCATCTTTTCTAAACCCGTACACATCTGTAAAAAGCATTGCCCTCTGAGTTGTGTGAAATTTTCAAACAGTTTCTCCTATTCTCCTTTTTGCCCCCTGCAGGATCGTAAGCTGTCAAAGACAGAGCGGCAGCGCTTTAAGGAGGAAGCGGGGATGTTAAAGGGACTGCAGCATCCCAACATTGTCCGTTTTTATGACTCCTGGGAGGGACCCTCCAAAGGCAGGAAGTGTATTGCTCTGGTCACGGAACTCATGACATCTGGCACACTCAAAACGTGAGTCTCCAACTGGGCTGAAATAAATCACAAATCAGGACTCAGCATCCAGATTATTGATTATGATTTTTTTTATTATCCCAGGTTTTAGATTTTTTGGCATTTATTTTGAAGTCTCCATGAAAGACCAGCCTAATTTGTTCTGTGTTATATTTGATACTTTGGGGAAATGCAGCAGAGATGATGTTAGAAAATTATGATCTATTTTCTTACAGATATCTGAAGCGTTTCAAAGTGATGAAAATTAAAGTGCTGCGGAGCTGGTGTAGACAAATCCTCAAGGGTCTTCACTTCCTCCATACTCGGGCTCCCCCGATCATCCACAGGGACCTTAAGTGTGACAACATTTTCATCACAGGCCCAACAGGGTCTGTCAAGATTGGAGACCTGGGACTGGCCACACTCAAGCGTTCATCCTTTGCCAAGAGTGTTATAGGTACGACCCCAAAGTCATTTTTATCTCCTTGTCTTTATCCTGCTTTGGGACAGCACCTGTTCTGAGGTCATGATGTTCTGTTTGTATTGACAATGATGGTGTTGTAAAGAATATGTTTTCCTTTGTCTTGTTTTTCTGACGATGTGGTTCAAAAACAGACCACAGCGTTTCAGCTGTCTCTCAAACCACAGCTCAAATGGAGGCCAAATAATGTGGTAATCTTAGGCAGATAACCACAAGGCTTTCGCTCTTTGCACTTCCACAGTATTTTTTTATCAAGTTTGGTCACTGTACAGAATATTTCTGTTCCATGTTTCTCCAAAAAAAAGAGAGTTTTTTTTTCAGGCAACTACTGAATGTAAGTAGAGCCAAACATTTCTCATCCTGTTAAATATTAATACCAGTATTATAATGGTTGTCATGCCTTCTTGCAGGCTAACCTGGCCATGGCTAAAGGTATGGCCATTGCTTCTGTTGTAGACTGGTCTTTGTTCTGTGGTTTGGAAATATGTGGTCTGTTTGCCGGTTACACTGATAATGTTTAACATCTCTTTCTATGGATTTGCCTCAACAGGTTTTTTGCCTCTAGTGTTTGTCTCTTACTGTCTTTTAAAATATTGCAGGACTGCAGAATGTTTTTGCTCCTTCTTTGTGTCCAGGGAGCTCTCCACATTTTCTCTCTGTCAGCCTCTTGCCTTTTTTTCCTTTATTTTTTTATTTTATTTTTTTTACTTTCACATTCTTGGGTATGTTTTTTAAAATGTAGGCTCTAGCCTCAGCTGTGCCCAATTCTGCTGTTTGGAATGAATAGGGTACTGCTGGTCATTGAGTAAGTATGAACTTAAATGGGCCTGGTAAGTCTGACAGTGTGCTGTAACATACATCAATATCAAAAACAATTACATTCAAATAATCAATCAGTTTTTCTGTGTAAGACCTGAGATTTAATGTAAGATAATTAATTAATAGAATAAGACTGATATGCATGAATACACTGCTCAACACAGTAACTAGCTATGGGACCTGCTTCTCTCAGCCCTGACCGTAACGTTTGCTCCTGCAGTTCAGGAAGAGACGGTAAGTCAGACTACCAAAGGTAAGTGTAAGATAAGAGGCAATGTTCATGTGGTTGTAAGGTAAGGTCTTGACAAAAGTTGTTCCATAGCTGGTCATATTTTCATACCCAGATCATTGGCATCCTTTGGAAATTCCACTATATATTGGCCTGGATATAAAGTGCCTAATTTTAAAGCTAATCTTTGAATGTAAAGAACATTCATTTTGGCTAGCGAGTGTGTTCTGCATATCGGTAACCTCAGTCACATTATGTCGCACCATGTTAAGGTCTTACACAGACAAACACGTGCCTTCTTCTCTACAATCTAACTGAGCCCAGCTTCTCCCTCCTTTTTTGTTTTCTGTCTCTTTTTTTGCTTTCCTTCCCCTTTTTCTTTTTTTCTCTCTCTCTCTCTTCCAACTTTCACCTCACAGGTTCTACCCCCGAGATGTCAGCAGGCTGGTCACTCTTCTCAACCTCCTCTTCCTCAACCCCTCACGGGTTAGAGGAGCAGAGGGTCAATGGGTTGTGAGAACCCCACTCAATCAGTAAGGAAGTTCGAGAGTTCTGAATAGTTGTTCTGATTTAAGGTACCCCTGAGTTCATGGCGCCTGAGATGTATGAGGAGAAGTACGACGAGTCAGTGGATGTGTATGCCTTTGGAATGTGCATGCTGGAGATGGCCACCTCAGAGTACCCTTACTCAGAGTGCCAGAATGCTGCACAGATCTACCGCAGAGTTACCAGCGTAAGTCCTCTTTTCAACCATCCAAGTCACCCCTATGCCCCTGCCTTCACCTCTTCCTATGTGCCAAGAAGGCTAGTTTCCCATTCTGGAATAATTTTATATTCCTGCTCTCACTTCTTTATGCAGCTCATATTACATTTCTGTCCTCTAGTGTTGTATTTCAGCTCTTAACTTGATTGTATCCCTGTATCTCCTATACAATTTCCCCTTGCCCTTATTGAGTGACCTTCAATAGAAAACACTTTATTAACACAACAAGCCTCTCAGATTCACCTCATATTGTTTTAGTTTTTTCTCTTCCTCTGCAGTGTGGTGTATGTTGGTTAATCATGTAGATATGAGGTGTGGATGATTGAACAAGTACAGCCCTGCTGTTTCTCTAAGGGCTAATGGTTCAGTCTTGTCATCATTGCAGAAGGGGCAGTAACTGTCATAGGAAGAACAACATATTTTTAGTGTTGTTCATACAGGTTACCTTTGAAATGCATGGGTCACTGATATGATTCATACATATGATTCATACAGTTATGACACTCATAGATAAAAAAAAGTTGAACCTGTTCCCAGGCTGTTATCTAGAAAGTATGTCAGTTTATCATTAACTGCTTAAGCACAAATACTGAAGTCTTTGCCACGTGATTCAAAAGTGCATTTTCATTCCCCCCCAGAGCAAAGTAGTTATTTTGTTCTTTAATGAGCCGCTAGTAGCTCATACTGTAGCGCACCAGACACACCTGCCTCAGTTTAGAAGCAAAGTGCTATTGTGTTGTAGAGCCTACATATAGTTAGCGAGACATCCTCTGTTTTTACAGTAGTACTCCTTGGGGATGTAGGTTGTTCTTCCTATTTTCTTATTTCAGCGCAGCTGTGCAGCTCTCATCCATTCATCGTCGTCCTTTTTCCTGTAGAAACAGGCAGTTTCCTGTTGCTTATTGCCTCAATTCATCATCTCTCATCAGCTGTCCTCCACCGACTCATGCCCTCCTTTTCCCATCGCTTGACATTTCACAATCTCTGAATGCCGGCAGACAGAATGCATAACATAACCCTTTAACATTATTTGAATGGAGATTGTTTCTTGGGAGCAACCCTCTCCAATTCATTCAGCAAAATAAATTCCAAAACAAATTTAAAGGATAAAGTTAGTTTAAGGTGGTCATTATTTCAGATATTAACTATTTTTGTAATGCTAATGTTCAGTTTGAACTAAAAACGACAACGAGATATGGGATAATATCCAAAATATAAAAAAGGTCAAACGAGAATGAAAATTATTCTCATTCTGGGTTCTGTGTTTCCCATAGGGGGTGAAGCCGGGCAGCTTCGACAAGGTGGCCATTCCCGAAGTGAAGGAGATCATCGAGGGATGTATTCGCCAGAACAAGGATGAGAGGTCTTTAACTCAACAAGACAACATTTTACAAGTTGAGCACTGTCAAGGTCTCCAGAAAATCATCTTAACTCACTGCCTGTCTCCTCTATATAGGTATTCAATCAAGGACCTTCTGAACCATGCGTTCTTCCAGGAGGACACAGGGCTGCGCGTGGAGCTGGCAGAAGAGGATGATGGAGAGATTGAGGCTATTAAGTTGTGGCTGAGAATTGAGGATGTAAAGAAACTCAAGGGAAAGTACAAAGACAACGAAGCTATTGAGTTTTCTTTTGACCTCGACAAAGATGTCCCAGAAGATGTGGCTCAGGAAATGGTGAATTAACCTTTGAAGTCTTAAAAAAAATATATATATATATATACTTATTAACACGTATAAACACTGCACAACAAAAAAAATTAGTTTTTGTTGTCATCAGTATCTTCTACTTTGTCTTTGTACTGTAGGTTGAGTCTGGGTATGTGTGTGAAGGTGACCACAAGACCATTGCGAAGGCCATAAAGGACAGGGTGTCTCTAATCAGTCGGAAGAGAGCACAGAGGCAGCAGGTGTGTCCATACTAACATACACTATCATATGTTATCATATCTGTCATAGATTGTGTGTAATTGTGACATGATGTACACGTGACTTGCCTTGTAATGGCCTCTTTAGAGATTTTAATACTTTTGGTGCTGACTGTGTTAAAGGTCAGAGAAAATCAAGAGAAGAGACGGCTGGAAGAGGAGCAGCAGAATCAGGTGCTGCCTGCACAGCAACCAGTCCAACTAACCAGCACGGAGGTGCCTCAGCCCCAGCCGGTGACTCAGTCTTTTATCCCTCCACAACCAAACCAACACAATCCACAAATGTGTGCTCAACCTGCATCTCAGAACCTTCCTAGTTCGAACTACAACACTACTCAATCAAACCAAATCACTGGCATGGCTCAAGTGATCCCTTTTGTGCCCCAGTCAACTGGGCAAGTCCAAGTTCATGGTCAGAGTATGGCCACCATCCAGCCAGAGTCGGAGGAACCTGAAGCCGACCAAGCCGAGGCCCAGCCTCAGCCTGGAATATCCTACAGCTCCCCTCCCAGTCAGCACCCTCAGCCCCCAGTGTCGTGCCTGCAGACACAAAATGAACAAATGCAACAGCAGCAGTTGTCAGTGGTGAGTCATTGTGTGTGTGTGTGTGTGTGTGTGTGTGTGTGTGTGTGTGTGTGTGTGTGTGTGTGTGTGTGTGTGTGTGTGTGTGTGTGTGTGTGTGTGTGTGTGTGTGTGTGTGTGTGTGTGTGTGTGTGTGTGTGTAAGATGCATTTCCAGTCGTTCCTTAGAGTTAAGTATATATTTATAACAAACATACAGACGAGATTTCTGTGTATTCGATTTTGCTTGTTTGGCCCCCTGTTCTTTGTTTTCCAATGCCCAGTTATACAGTCACAGCAGTACCAGTTGCATGTGATGTGACCAAAATGAACATAATCCTCTCACCCGAAAACATGGCCCAACGGGAACACGTGCCCTGTGTTTACATTCTGCTCCGTCTCATTTTCATCACGTGCTGTTGTTTTTTCTCTCTGGTGTTCAAGGTTCAACCCCAGATTCAAGGTGTCCAGCCTGAAGTTGTTCCTCTCGCACCTACAAACCAGTCTGTTCCCGGGGGACCGCAACAGGTACATGTTGTCCTTTGTGTCTTAATAACCTTCAAAGAGCAACTTAACACCAACTGCCTTTTTCACTGACCTCAAGTTAAAGTTCAAATCTTGTGCCCTAAACAACACATCTAGCAGTAATGTCAGCGTTACCTGAACACACACCTAGAGCACACTCCTATATCACTGCAGCAAATGTGAACTTCAACCAGTCTGTGTCAGCAAAAACATGATTGTCAGGGGGTGTTAAGTTAACCTTTTAAAGTCTATAGCTTCAGGCAGCTGCATTAAAAGTAGCTGAGTGCTCCAAGTCCCAGTTTTTCCCTTATTATTTTTCTTTGGATTCTCAAGTTTCCTACTCTTACCCTGTGTTGTGTTATGTTTTGTTTCTTATAGTACGGAGTGTACTACCAACCATCGCTCCCCCCTCAGGTAGATAAAATGTCCCATTTTCCTGTTGCCACTTTTAAATACACGCACAGACTTACCGATATTATGTCCTGGGGGGAAAAATAAACTCCATGTCTCTATTGTTTTGTCAGGCAGTCTCAGTCTTTGTGGTTAGTTTTAACTCAGGTATCCTACATGCAGAGTTGATGAAAATTGTCAAATGGTATCTATGTAATCCAAGAGGTAAGTGCATCTGGCTCTGGACCAGAGCCACAATCAGAGAGATTTAGATTAGAAAGAAACCCGATTTGCAGGCTGTACCCTCATTGCCACTGTTCAAATTTGTCTGGTTTCTACCACTCAATCTTTATCACTTCTATTCTTTTAGATTCCCAACCAGCAAGTGATGATCCCCCAATCATCTCAGCCAACTGCTCCACAACAGCAGCAGCAGCAGCATCAACTACAGCAGCAGCTGCAGCAACAACAACAACAACACCCAGAGAGCAGCTCTTCTCTTCAGAGCTCTACTCTACCACAGGCTCAGACTGGAGCCCAACAGCTACAGGTGCTGCACACTCCTCTGCTGTTGAAACTTATTATGCATATATCTTTGAACTTGTCTTTCCTTAATTCATCATTTGCTACCATATTAATTTCCTTATGTCCGTTTTTTCTAAATCTTTTTTCTCCTCTTTTTCTCGCACATTATTTCTGCGGCCGTCCACTTTCTTCTTCCACTCTTGCGTCTGCATGCTACTCAATCCTGCATGACTTTTAGTCTTGGGTCAATGATCCAAGTACGCCCATCATGTCTCCTCCAATCAACGCTGAGCATCTATATTTCCTCTATCAGGCCTCATGCCTCTCTGTTTTGCAGGTACTCTATAGAGCACAAAAGTCACTTGTGTTTGTGTGGGTGTATTTGGGTCAGGTGTGAAGCATGTATCTCACACTTCCTGATACAGTTTCTCCTCCCTGGAGCATTTTCCTGGTGCTCATTTGGCATATTTTGTATACATTTACATCAAATTCAATAAACACAGTCATGTAAATTATATTATAGAGCCTTAGTAAAAACACGAGTAAGACAAGAGTAAAGTTTCCTTTTCCATCCTCTGCATTAACACCACCACAGACCAAAATGTCTACTAAATTATCAGAGCATTGCACAGTATTTGTTTTTATGATTAGGATTTGAGCAGTGCCCCAGTTCATACAAGCTAAGTGCATGCAATAAATAAAATACATTTGATCACAGTTACAATACAATGATAGTATTATAAAAAACAATAAGGCAGGAACTGGAAAGTGAGACAGCAGAGGAAATGAAATGAAAACTGCTGCACAACATCATTTACAAGCTACGGTTGCAGCCGTGTTCCAGGGCAAGAGCATGTTGAGTCAACCCAACTAGTATGAAAAATATCAGAATGTGATTTTTATTTTTTTCTACACAGTATGTTGTGTCTGTTTATCGAGGGATAGATCCTGTGGGAATTCAGCAACATAACCGACTTGTTTTTGTGCCTAAACCTTTTTAATTTGTAAGTGAATAACATGGGAATAACAAAGTAAAATGGAGAATGACAAGTCAAACAAATTCAAGAAATAAAAATAAAAAGGGGTTCAAACTCCAGGCTCTGGGGTGAAAGTCATCCACCTCAACTTCATCTGTATGTACTTGGTGGCTCTTTACACTCTCATCTGACCTCATCCTAAAGTCTTTATGGCATGAAACAGTCAGTTCTTTGACACAAATACTGCACCAATATTTTCTTTTTATGTTCTCGGCCTCATATTTACACTCAGAGATGAATAATGGAGTCTGGAGCCAGATACAACTCATTTCACCAGGTTCAACGGCTCCATCTGGTGGATGAACTCGTTTTAATCATTACGTTTGCTTTCAATAGTAGGTCAGCATAAATTATAAAAATGAAATTGAATGAATGAGTAACACACCTATAAACAATAATTGGCTTTACTGTTTTAAACCCCTTAATTGTTTTATATATTAATGCAAAAAAATAAGGGATTTGAAATCTTGGGCTTGATTTTAAGTGTCTTTTTGTTTCAGGCCTCTGTGAGTGTTCCTCAGTCAACACCAGGCGAGCTGCTAGCTGGATCTTCAGTTCTGATTCTACCATCTGTAGAAAGGTGAGAACGTCTTTTTCATTTTTAATGGAGGTTTCATGGGCCCCACACAACCTGCCCGATCTCCCTCTCATGGATTCATGTCTTTCCCAGCTGCCTGTCGGATACAGCTTCTGGTCTTAGTGACGGCAACGATGGAAGTTCTACATCAGGAGGTCGCCATGAGGGGCGCTCACTGAAGCGTCACCAGAGACGATCCGTGCGCAGCCGCTCCCGCCATGAGAAGATTGCAAAGGCCAAGCTGAACGTGCTCAGTGTAAGGAACTGAACTGATCATGTCCTTTTAATTTTTATAATCAAGCTCTTGGTCACTTAACATTTCAATTAATTAAAATGGTTGTTTTGCAGATCTCGAATGTGGGTGACAGAGTTGCAGAGTGTCAGCTGGAAACCCACAACAGGAAGATGGTCACCTTCAAATTTGACCTTGATGGTGATAATCCAGAGGAGATCGCACAGATCATGGTAGTACTGGTTTGATTGATCAATAAACATGTATAGAAATATTTACTGTCAGAAGGAAGATAATCTCATTCTGCACTTACAATACTCATAATATATTTATATAGTTCTGCTTGGCGACCATTCACAAAATCCTATTGAATGACAGCTGATGATGACAATTCACTGTGAAATGCACATTCAACTATTGTTTTTCCTCTTTTAATATCAGCTGCCTCAACCATTGACAATGACCATAACAAATATGCAGCCACTCTGAGGATCATTCTCACACTACATGTAATGGTAGTTGCTCATTTTTGTTTTCTGTTCCAGGTTGAGAGTGAGTTCATCTTGGAGTGTGAGCGGGAGTCTTTCATTGAGCAGGTCCGTGAAGTCATAGAAATGGCTGACGAGAAAGGAGAAGGGATAAAGGAAGCTTTTCCCCAGGTAATTCTTTACTACACATCATCTTCTTCACCCTCCATGACAGTTTTGATCTGCACTGTCTGAACCTATAGGGCTTTGCCAACTACATGTTGTCTCTTTGCAGATGAGTGACCTCCAACAACAGCCTGCGCTGTCTGTTCCCATGCTGCCAGGTAAACGACCTTTATTCAAATATACAGTGTTTAATGTCCAGTTATTGATTTTCCTCCTGTCTCATATCTGACTTTTCTTTTTTGGCCTTCCCATCAGGTATTTCCCCCAGTACGACCGCGCAGGTAGTTCATTCAGCAGGACGGAGGTTCATCGTCAGCCCGGTGCCAGAGTCTCGTCTTAAAGAGCAGTTCTTTGGAGTTTCTTCTGCTAATACTTCATTTGGAGATGAACCTGGTGAGAGAAAAGTTTGTTTTTATTCAGTTTTGAAATCAGATGTAGAAGATGTCTGTCTATTATAATATTTAAAATTAGTGAGGGGCCAAGGATTAATATTGTAGCACATATACATCTTTATTGTTGGCTATAAAAAAAATATAGCTCCTAAAATATAACATTGTAGAAAATATAACCGCCATGTTTATCATCTGGTTTTCATTATTTCACAGCTGTTTGCAAAAGCAGTCCCTACTTATTTCTCTACATTTGTAAATTTGCCTTTATATAGTTTTCATATCTTGTAATTACTCCTTTTTTTTCCTAGCTCTCCCTTTGGCACTGGGCCTTTCTCTGTCTGCTCCATCCGGGATCCTCCAGCAGGCCTTCGGTAACATTAGGTCTCGTTTAGAGAGAGGCAACACGGTTGACCCCCCTTCTTCTGAGCAAGAGCCAGCCACCATTCCGTCCACTGAGGCTGGTCTCGGCCTGAGTTCTACCAATATCCTGGCTACTCCTGAAGCTGTAGCTTCCACCACCAGCACCACTTTCCCTCCTGTGTCTCTCCCATCTACTGTGACATCCTCACTGCCTCCCTCCACTGGGAGGGTTTCCCCTCCACCTATATCCACGCAGACCCAAACTCCCGTTCCTGACGCCAGTGATCCCAGTCCACCCCCTCAGTCTTCTAGTGAAACACCCTCCTCACAAGTTCCAGCACCAGCTCCCAACATCCCTCCCGCATCTTCTACCATTTCTCCTCCATCAGCACAGACCTCCGTCCCCGCAGTCCCTGGGCCTCAGGCAAGTAGTAGTTCTGTGTCTGTCTCTTCTGTTGCTGGAGTTCCATCTACCAGTACTAGTACTCCCCCTGCTTCAGAGCAGCAGCCTTTTAATGGTGCTGTTACATCTTCTCAGCCCATGAATTCATCCATCCATCCACCACAGCACACAACCTCCCAGCCTGTTCCTGCTTCAGCTGCTCAGAATCAGGTCCAAGCACAGCCAGTGGAGGCAGAGGGGGCTGAGCTCCAGTCAAAGGCCGCTGGTGGAGATGACATCCAAGCTCTAGATAAGAAGCTCCGGTCCCTCTTTAAAGACCAGAGCACCGCCTCAGCGTCATTGGATCCTAGTCAGAACACGGGGACCTCCTCTCCTCCCACTGGGACTTCTTCCCCTCCACCTGGAGCCGTCATGGTGCCTCCATCAAACCTTCCTCTCACTTCTGGGGTGCAAGGGCTTCTTGGCTCCACAACCACCCCAGGACAGAGTATGACCCCGGGAGGACATACCCATACCCCCCCAACAAAGCCCAGGGCACAGGTTAGTGAAAACTGCTGCCTCCAATAATGAATCCAACATGCAGTCTATTGCAATAATGAATGATTTAACTCTGCTCTTTGTTTGTATTTTTTTAGACTCTACCCACTGGTTTTGATCCAGCTGCTACACCTCCCTCTGACATCATAGCCCCGTTTCCTGGACCAAATCAGGTGAGATCTACATTATCCCTGCAACACTCCCTGCCCCAGGGTTTTTAGAGCACAGAGGTTCTAAGTATATCACGTGCACTACTTATTGAACCACTTATCCTGTTCCTCATTTCCTATTTGTGTGACTCCACAGTCGCATCAACCTCTGGGTAGCTTGGATGCGCAGTTGAGGAGAGCTCTGAGCCCAGAGACAGTTCAGAGGGGTAACAGAGCACCGCTCCCAGCAGCAGGTTTCACTCTGGGACGTTTCCAAGTAAGTTGACACACAGATTCAGATTATTTTTTGGTGAATTCTGACTTAAAGTTTGGGCTCATTTTTATAATAATTACCTCCTTCCTCTTTCTCAGGTATCCATTCCAGATCACTTTAGCGCTGTTTCCTCTTCCTCCCTCACACCGTCATCTACCACATCCTCCTCCTCCTCCTCTTCTTCCTCTTCCTCCCCCTCAAGTCCAGAAAATACCCTCCACCGGTCATCCAGTCTGTGTAAAGTAGTTGCTGAAACTGATGGTGTTAGTGGAGCCTCATCTCTCTCTGCCGGTCGGTCCGGTCAGCCCACCACCATTGGACGCTTCCAAGTGTCCCCGAGCAGCAATGCCACATCCGGATCCAGCACCGGCTCTAAAGTGGGACGATTTTCAGTCACAGGTGTGCACCAGGTTCACAGCACATTCACACTAAATCTTAGTTACAGAGACTGGTTTGATAAAGTAGTTTAAAACCCTCCTCACACTGGACTAATGTGTTACATGGGGTCCTACTATATTGCACACTGACGAGTACCACACAAAACTGATGCTTCACAGTTTTATCGGTTAAATCACAGCTTTCATTGTAACTGAAGTGACAAAAGGAAAGATGCTGTAAGTAGATGTCTGTCTGATCACAGCCATCCGTTTTCCTCTGCCTCATTCATTATTTTTAAATATATTCTGTTGGCAGACGCTGCAGTGGGAATTGTTAATGAGAGCTTTGATAGAATTTAGAAGTTTAGTGAACTTATCTATCTACTCAGCTTGAAATACATTTGGTTTTCATCATATCAGAAGATAGTCCTTGGATCAGTGTATTCGCAGGAAACACATTTTGTCTTAATCCCGCGCACAGAACATAAATTGATGTCAATAGTACATTTGTATCCCTTCTGTGTTGCAGTGACCTCATGTGTTTTATTTCCCTCAGTGACTGCAGCGACAGGCTCCAGCCCATCACACGGCTCCAGTAGGCAGAACGGACCCTCGTCTTCCACCTCTGACCCACATAATGCACATACACATTACAGTAGTGACAATGACGACTCGGAGACTGAGGACGATGCTTTGCAGAAAGAAATTGGCCATCTTAGAGAGAAGTATGTCACATATTCATCCTATTTTACACTACTCTTATTTTATGTTACTCCACAGCTCTGAAGTATTCATAAGTTCTTTCTTCTTTCTTCTCCCGCTCACAGACATATGAGCGAGATTCAGATCTTACAGTCGCGTCAGAAAGAGGAGATTGAGGCTCTGTTTACGCGAATGGGGAAAAATACTCCTTCCTCTGTCTTCTCCCCGGCTGCGGCCATGGCGGGAGGTCGACGTAGGCTGAAAAGCAAAAGCTACAAATCAGCTCGCAGCAGTGGACAGCCCGGTTCCATGCACTCAGGTGAGTTCACTGAACAGGCTGTTGTGTTTTTTTGATTCTCAAGACAAATTTAATATCAACTTTGGTGTCAATACTTAAGTTTGTGTTCTGTTTATGCTTTACCAAATATCTAAGTTGTTCATGTGTATATCTGAACCTCAGTCTGTGCTTTGGTTCCCCAGGATCCCCTCCAAAGCAAAGACCTCCCGCTGCATCAGAGGTCTCACAAATGACAACAGAGGCATCCCAAGCAGTTGGCAGCTCGTCCATACAGCAGCTCCGATCCTCTCCGTCCATGCCCAGCCTCAGTAGCTACTCCGCAGGTTTGTGCAAAGTGTTAATCTCATCTCAGTGACTTGTTGAAATAATTTCCTAAATTAATTTTCTAATTCACATCTCACCTCTCTTCTCATTTGCCAGGATTGAGTGGGACCAGCTCCTTAAACGGTTCAGGGCCCTGTCAGAACCATTTAGCTTCGCTGACCCAGGCGACTGGACCCACTCCTTCTGCCTCTCACACCCAGAAGGGTCAAGTCACCTTCACTAAAGACCTGCACCAACTGGTGGATAACTGGGCCAGAGACGCCATCAGCCTCTGCAAGAAAGGTCCTAAAACTGGAGCACAGGCGGCACAGGCACATGATGTAAGCCTTCACTTCATTCTTTAATTCAAAATGATCCTTAGCATTTTATGATCACGTCTGATATTTATGTTTTTGTTTACCACTTACTTTATATAATAATGCAGCGTTATCAGTAGTAAGATTTTCTTTTCCCTCTATAACAGATAATTCCCCCAGCCAACATGGGCCGTAAATTCTCAGCTCCAGGTTACCTCTGCCCATCGCTTCCCACGCCTTCTAACGCCACATCCACCACCACTACCCCAGCCAATCCCTCTGTCGCCATGGGGCCCCGCAAAGGCTCCCTGGGCCCAGTTGCTCCGGGGTTTGGATATTCCTCTCCCCAGTACAATGCTCCCCAGTGGGCAGGACCCACAGGCACGTGCCAGGTCGGCATGCTTAATCCTGCGCAGCCACTACCACAGTACCAGCCGCCTACGACAGCCTCAGTGACCACAATGCAACAAGGCTACCACATGGGAACCACACCAGCACCCCCGAAACCAGTCAGCCACGGAGGGTCCAACCTTAGGCCGACGTAGCCCAGTCAGAGCCCCGGTCCAGGAGGAGACTGCAGGGCCACACGGGGCCGAGAGCCAGACAGTCGCTGATTGAGAACCACTAGCTCTCTTTGCTGGTCAGCTGGCTGTGCTTTTTTTTATTTTTATTTCTTTTATCATTTTGTGTTATGAGTCGACCTGTGTCCTCTCAGGCAGAACAAAAATCTGTTATTGGAGGGAGAGTGCAATACACACCCGCAGCACATGAGTCTCACACTTAGCCTGCCATTAGCTGTGGAAATGAGCCGTGAGGAGTGAGGTGGTTGTGTCTGGTGATGTAACGACCCAAAGGCACAGCCGACAGCAGCCAAAGATGTCTTTCTGCGAGCAGACGCTGTAACGTCGAGATTTATTTTTGAAGATGAGGGATTCTGGTGGACATCCTTACTGGTCCTGTCTTCACTGAGGACAGTTTACACCACAACACAACACACACACACCTGATTAAACATTGACCTGGTTGAGTGACTTGGGGTGGTAGGTTATGTCGTCTCAGAGAGTGAGGGGAGAATGTGAGTGTACAGGAAGTGGAAGATACGAGTGGGACAGTTGGCTTGTTCCAGATGGAGCAGTACGAAGAAGCGAGGAGGAGAAGAAAGACATAGTACGTCAGGCTGGAGTGTAACGGAGAGGGTCGGAGTATGAACACCTCCCAGTGGCTACCTATTAAGTAAACGCAATAATGGCAAAGAGTAGATAAACTGTCCCTTGTAACTGTGGCCTTAATCCCCAAACACATTAAATACTTTGTACATAGATATTTCTTCACTGGGTTATGATTCCATGTTTAGCATATTTATGTCCCTGTGAGAGTCTGTGATTTGAGTTGTCTCTTATCATATACATTTATTATCATACTGATTTATTCTTCACGTCTGACAGGTAGGCCGGTGGGTCTGCCACATTGAAAAGCGTTGTCCTGGTGTTGACCGCCACTCGAAGCTGAAAAACTGAAGAGGTGATGCTGCTGTAGATCACAGTCTGGGTAGTGGGTGTTTGCAGGGTGATACGTTATTTTTATTTACACAGGAATGAAACCTTGTCGAGAATCTTAAGTTGACACATGGAACCACTTCATTTAGTGTCTGCTCATCATGTAGAATGATACAGTTTGAGTTTATTAATGGTAATATTTGTAATTTTCTGAGTCAGGGGTGGGGGGGGGACGCAACCTCCCCACTCCACCCAGGTGTTTACAAAGATCATGCACGTCTCTAGATTAACAGGTCGTCACATTTAATATATTTAGCCGCCACCTCTCAAATCACAAGTGTCTGGGGTTCTCTTCCTGTGGTCTGTTTTTGTATGCGTTATTTAATAAAACAAACAAATGTTCTTTATGGACCTGTATTCAGCCATCAGAATTTGATGTTGTTTCACTGTAATTATTATTAAAGGTTGTTAAACAACATGTAGTTAAAGGAATATAAAAAGTGCAATTGCAGGGTTGTTATTGGTATTCTACTCACCACGCAGGAGTAAATCCTGAGGTTTATTAAGCTCATCATCTATAACTGCCCTGCCCCCCCACCCTTTTCTATTTTATTGTATATACGTTCATGTGAGGAAAGTGCTTTCACGTAACGCTCGACCCACTCTACATGCACACGCACTCTAACCTGTAAACATGAGGGACACTTTAGTGCCTTGCATCCTCACTATTGACAAGTTCCAGATTCATTTAGTCCTGTTGTATCCGTGACTGTGCTGCAGAAAAACTTAACCTGTAAACACAACCTGACACACAACTCAAGAGGATGTAACACTCTGAAACGATGGACCAGACACACACACAAACACACACGCAGAACAAAGAGCACACTGACTAATGTGGAAACCAATTTTTTTTTTCTCTCTCTCTAGTTACATTTTGTGTTGGTTGTGTAATCAGCTGTGAATTTCTATTTGGCTCATGCGTACATGGTTTTGCTGGCATTTATTTCTGTGGATTTATCATAAAAACTGTTTCGTGGAAGCACTTGTTCAGGCAGCGAGCGCTGTACAAGGTTCCGAAGTCTTCATGCTCCTTTCGTCTCATCACCTCACGGTTGCCATGCTGTCATTGTGACTCCTTTGCCTGCTTGTAGATTTGGATGAATAGTAAAACTTCTCTAGAGAAAAAATAAGTTACTGCAATGCAGAATATGCAATGTTTAAAGTTTTATAAGGGCCGAGGGGTAATGGAAACATTTGCATGCTGATGAGGGTTGTTACTGACTTCAGTGTTTTTGATATTGGAATATTAGTGATCTTTTTATTATTATTTGCCTTCCTGAGAGTCATCACAAAGTGTTGACACCTTAAATTGCCATTCACCAATATCACAGACACAACTTCATTATCAGACGATCCGCATATGAGTTCTGCATGCTGGCTTCACTGGTGTGTAATCTTACAACTGGCCACTGTACAGCACAAGCTCACAACAAAGCTTTAGGTCCATATGCTACTATGTAACAGTCAGAGCTCCATCAGTACTGTTCCAAGCTACTGACACACAGTGATGTTTGTCAGGTTCTTATCTCTGATCCCTCCCTACAGACGTCCTGTGATTCAGTGTCTGTTTTGTGTATGTTTTTCCACATTGTACAAAATGTAAAAACAAATAAAAATATCAATGAAAGCACTTGTCATGTATATTGCTGTCATTAAAATGTTCTAAACCAGAATGTTATGTAGTAATTTGTTACTGACTGAACATTTATCCAGGGTAAATTGGGTTGTCTTACCATCACCCTATAGTTTAAAATACTAAAATTATATCCAAAGGCCCTAAAACATTTCTCTCACTTGAAATATTTGACTCAATCAGCAGCAGCTTATTAAAGTTTAGTATCTTTTGATCAGATATGTTCTAGCATGACTGACCTCTGTGGTATTTATTTATTTTTTAACAAACCCAGGTAACAGCAGCAAAATTAGCTTCATTTGAACATTAAAATGAATATAAACACAAAATAAAATAAGGCTTCATTCTATACAGTGCCGAGGACGTAAACTCAGGTGTCCAGTCTGCGTTTCTTCATGTGCTGTCCTTGTCTGTACGGACTGAAGGCTTCGCCTGTAAAGTGAAAACATAAGAAATAAATGATGCTGCATTGAATTCATTCAACAGCTCATTTACCAAAAAGCGAGTCTGCTCCTGAAACTTCACCTGGTCTCCCCGGATACGGGTTCTGGTATTGAGGTGTGATCTGAGCCCTTTCCTGTCCTCTGCCGTGCGACGGGCCCTCGACGGGTGGTCTGCCCGGGGATCTCTGCGGGGTCTTACTGCGGGTCTGCATCTGGTGATTCCCAGGCGTGCTGGGCCGGAGCCCATTGGACGGCGGCGCACCTGCGGGGACATCCAGCTCCTCGATCCCATCCAGATTGAAGTCCCAGGCGTCAGGGTCATCTGCAGAGGGGGACAAGACAGATGTGAGTGAGGAGGGACGGTAACCGCTGAACAAAGGCAGGTTCCCTCACCTCAAACTGTCTAAGTAAGTTGAGCCCTCTGCTGGTGGCTCACAGCACCTGCTAAATACTCATCCCTGCTCCTGGGTTTGGCCAAAGTGCTGCTGCTCATAGCAGGTCCAGCTTCATGACCTGGGGAACAGAAACATCAACAGACCAACTACAGACTCATGTACACTAAACTGCCATGAGTGTAGAGACTCTTTACACTGGGGTTCTCCCACTACTGGCCCTAGGACCCAATCTGGCCCACAAGATAAAATAAGGCCCTTCATGTTTCAGTGTTGCATCTTTACTCTGGTGCAAAAAGTCTTTTACTAAACCAACAACAACTGAGGTGTAGAAACTGGAGGAAATTGAGTTTCAAGAGTTGGACAAGTATATTTTGTGGCATTAAATGTCTCGTTTTTCTTTATGGTCTGAAAAGTAAAAAGTCACAGATTCCAGGAATAAAAGCTCAAACTGATTTAAAGAAGGTTCACAGAAGAAATGTATTGTTTGAGAGAAAAAGACAGAAAGATCTGTCCAGTACGAGGTAATCTGAGTTTGAGGCCGCAGCTTTCAACGATGAATTATTTAACATGTGAAACCCTCACCTCCACTGGATCCTCGACCAATAGGAACCTCCGCCTCCTCAGACTTGGCCTGATCCGGTTTTTGATGCTGCATCTTTTCCTCCATCTCTTTCCTGAACTTCTGCTGCAGCTGCTGCTGTCGAAGCTTCCTCAGCTGTTTGGGGTCTGTGTGCACGTCAGACCCGTCAGCGTCCACCGGGTCCATGGCAGGTCTGAGAGCAGGACAGGGAGGAATAATATCAAATGTGACAGCTACAGAAGAGATGAGGAGGTGTAAAGTGGCATTAAGGTCAGTGTGTACGTGTGTAAAACAGTCTCTGGCTCCGAAAGCGCAGGATATTATAATCAAAATGTGTCAATTGATTGTTCTTAATACAACATATGAACCCTTAAAACCAGAGCTGTTCACCTGGTGCTGCTGTTCTCACTCTTCATGCCAGGAGCAGGGCCAGCATTAGGAGTGTGGACGTCTGAACAGTTCTGGTTCTGGTGGAGGATTCTGGGCTCCAGGATTCTGGGCACCAGACTGGAGACCCGGGCCTTCTCCGCTAAAGGTTCCCCCGGGGAGCGTTTGGTCTGGGCTGGGTCGAGAGGAGGAGGAGGCTTCGTGTGGAGGAGAAGTGAGAAGTTTCAGCCACCACAGATTTTCTGAATGAAAATAAAAACGCTAAATGCTAAAAGTTGAATTTACTGTGTCTGACCTTTTTGGGGATCTTGTTTATGGCGAGGAGATATTCTTTATCCAGGATGCAGTTTCCGAGGGAATTTCCAAAGCATCTCAACAGAACAGCACATATATCTTAGGGCGAAAAATCTAAATATATTTTTTCTTTATATATTAAGTATGAAAATTTAAATGTCAGTACCTCATTGCTCTCTTCATGCCGTCAGTAACAGATTCCTTTCTCGCTTTTTCCAGTGACAGAGCTTTCGACTTCAGTCCCTCGCTGACTCCGTAGCCTACATCCTCGTGAAAGGCACCGTCCTGGAGGAGAGGAGCACGTTACACACAGATGGTGACAGGGGGGAAGGATGGAGAACATTTCCGCTGAACTTAGTTTTGATGAGATGATCTGTCATGTGACTATTTTGCTAGAAGCACAATGAAGAAAAATGTGTGATCTAACCTTCAGCTGCACTTTGATAAACGCACTGACTCCGACATAGAACTTCCCGTTGATGAGGTCGATAAAGTCTGTAAAACACAAACAGTTCCTGTTACTCTGGCCGTACGGCTGGTTTGATGTGAAACAGCATCCTCTGGAGAAGAGAAGCTCGGAGTCGTACCGACGTTCTGCTGAGAGATGGAGTGCGACCATCCGTTGTATCCAAACATTTCGTTTGCCAGACCGATGACACGATGTCCTTCAACATAGCAGACCTGTTCAAACCAGAGCGAAACAGAGTTGAAGCCAAGTGATCGTATGCAACTATTGGTTGTAAAGTTTTTATTCCTGCCTGATTTTTTGCTCAACCCATCTGTTGTGTCGATACTTTAAATGTGTGAGACACATTTCTAGAGTTCACATAAACTGTGTGAATTTGCGTCACCGCTGGAGCGAAACAGTCAGACACTGACAGAAAGAAAAACAAAGACTTGCCCTCTGTCCTCCTCCAGCCACCCTGGTACTGATGTACTCTGGACCCAGCCTCTGCCGCAGAGCGTTTTGCACCGCCTGGTACTCATCGGCTGTGTAGGTGCACTGTCAACACAGTACAGATAAGAGGAAAAAACACACAAACGCCCACACACACTAAAGACTAAAATCTCAAAACATTGTATTTACTCTATTGAGGAGGTGACGTTTGTGTCCCTGTTCATTGGTTTATCAGCAGGAATATTTGCAAAATAAATATAAAATGGAATGACGGGACATGGGCCAGGAAAGAACTCATTAACTTTAGGTGTGGATCCACAATTTCTTTATTTTTCTTGGCCTAACCTTCACCTAATTTTGGGGCCAAAAGGCAAGTCCCAATAATGTGACTGTGTAAACACACACACATACAAAGAGTGTAAGTTTGGGTGTGAACGTGCACCATTCGTAATGTGTGTCTACGTTTGTGTTGAACAACTGAATCTGAGCTTCTGTTTCCATCAGGGATGTGTGATGTGTTTTGATTCTCAGAGGGAAGAGAAGTGTGCGAAGAGGATCAAAGACGTGAGGAAACACTGGATCCTTCTCATGGCCGCCCTCAGCTGTAAACCTGTTGCTCGGTTGTGTGAGTGTGATCCAGACAGACTTTAACAGCAGACCTCTGTGTGCTCATCCTGCTGTTGAACTGTGAAACACCACTGACTGGTTTCATCACAGCTGAACTTTGCCTTTTGTAATTCATTCATTCTGATGCACCTGAGAGGAGGCACGAGTTTTAAATGAACCTTCACAGGAGTTAGTGGTGTGATGTGTCCCCGCCCCCCTGTGAACCACCGACCTGTCCGAAGCACCTGGCTGCAGAGGGGCTCTTCTTCTCCTCCATGCTGCTGCTGGACACGGCTGCAGCATGGACAACAGCACTGGTTAATACAGCGAACTAACTAATAACTAGATAACCAATTAACTAACCAGCTATACCGTTCGCTTGCCTGAGCCACCAACACTTAAATCATTCACAGCTTTAGCCTGTTCACTGGAAGCTAACCGGAAGTGAAGCTCACTTTAGAGTTTAGTTTACCTTCACTCGCTAATAACAAATCACACGTGACTCAACACCGCAGTAAATGAGCTGATATACGAATAGAAACGCAAACTCACGTGATAATATTCCTCAGACGAAGGTTCAGCGATGAATGAATCCTCCGCAGTGTTTGTATATCTGCTACATTTCAGCTAATATGAGTTAAACTGATTTAAACACAGTCCATGAAGTAAACGCTCTTCTGAACTTCCCGCTCGGGCTACGGGGGGCGGAGCCTATGCTGCCTTCAAGTCCGTCGGAAAATATTAAACGTTTTTTTTGTGTTGGGTTTTTGCAAAGATTATAATCTGGAGTTATAGGACTGGTAACAGACGTTGTGAGTCTTTATATTAAGTGTTTGTGTCTGCTTCAGTTTTGTTGATATGGATTTTATCCCCCATCACTTCTCAAGAGCAGTCTGCAGCCTCATCATTCTGCTGTTACCATAGAAACCATATTCGGTTACCGAGGGATTATTATTTTTCAGTACTGAGTAGTAAATGTTCACAGTGTGTATTTAACTAGAGATACTAGAGACACCGTTCAGGTTCATTATAATCATTGAATTCATATAATGAGAAAGATGTAGAAATCTAATATTTGACTTCCACTGTGGAGTTTTTCAATGTGTTTTTATCCACATTGAGAAACTGTGATGGTAATTAAATTAATAATAATATTAACACATTGTATTCTACAGGATCAAACTGGACAATTACAATTAAGAAAACAAAACATCAAAGACACCGAGCAAAATGTTACACTACGCAATGACAGTGAATGAAATAAATAAACTATCTTCTTTATAGGGTGTGTTAGTGGGAGTCTCCTTGATCCAAAGAGAGATTTACTGCACCAACAGATTAACTGTCACAACATATAAGTGTCATCATGTGTTTATTTACCAACGGTTCTATTTGTGTAGCAACAACAACAACAAAAATCACATTCTTATATTTGGGGATTAACTGACAGTTTCTGCATGCATGATTTGTCTCATATACATGCACACACACGATGTATCTTCTAGTAATTTACACGCGAGACTCAGTTATTTACATGAGGACCCGTGCAAATGGAGGATTATCTTCAAAATGCCTACGCCTGCACTGGCAGATGGCAAAGACACAACTGCATAGATTAGGGTCAATGGGTATTATACTGCCTCCTATTCTATTTACTGTATATAGTTGTGTTGGCCACAGCAACAAGGCACATCCATACACCCGATTGCACTGTAACGAACTGTAACTACTGCAGCTCCTGCCTCGTTTGCTCTCAACGAGCCTGTGTTTTTTATGTTGTTGGGTTAACAATATGTGTGTGTGCGGGTGTGTGTGTGTGCATGTCTATCTATAGTTGTGAGGACCAATTTCCGGTTCAATACCATAGTTGTGAGGACATTTTGACATTGTGAGAACATTTAGGCTGGTCCTCACAAATCCAAAGGTCTTTTTGAGGGTTAAGACTTGGTTTTAGGGTTAGAATCAAGTTTAGGTTAGGGTTACAATTAGGGTTAGGTTAGGTTTAGAATTAGGTTAGGGTTAGGCATTGGTTTAGATAGTTATGGTTAGGGTAAGGTGCTAGGGAATGCACCTTAGGGTTAGGGTTAGGGTCTCCCTATAGTTGTCTATAGAGAGACAATAGTTGTCTCTCTACAGTTGTCCTCACAACTGTAGAGAGACGTGTGTGTGTGTGTGTGTGTGTGTGTGTAAATGTCTCCTGCATGAGTGTGCGTTCTACTGAAAATTGTCCAGACACGTCCGCAGCTCGATAAACTCAATGCAATTATGTCCCCCCCCCCCCTGCGTTTGGCAAACTGCTTGAACCAGCATGCGCGTCCACGTTAGGCCCGCGTGCACGCGTCCAGGTTCGTTTTGCATCTCGTCAAAACAAAGCGGGGGCGCGCCGGCAGAGAGAGCGAGCGGAGAGGCGGTGCACGCTTCATGAATGAGTCCCTCTCCTCCAGCACCGCAGCCCGGACCCTCCATCCAGCCGCCTGCGCCCTGACGCCGATGCCCCGCGTGTGTGCGCAGTCCGGCGGGGAGCAGCGCAGCCGATGAGCCCGGACAGTGGTCGTCTCCCGGCAGGACTACATGAGAACACACACACCCCACCACCAGGAACAAGTCGACGGGAGCAGCAACGGTGAGTGCGGGCTGCGGTGGGCGGGCAGAGGCGCATGACACACGGGAACTTTGTGGCCATCAACGACCCAGGTTCTGTCCAGAGGTGCGTTCAGCGATCCGCCTGCGTCAGTGCGCGCGTGTTGACAAGACGTCCACGTTGTTTACTGTCACGCTCATTTTATCCACGCAGGTGAAAAACGAGAGGAAAAGCTCCACGTACGCACGACTGCCTGCACATTCCTCCCTAACGTGGACTGTTGACTGCGCGTCCGGCCCATTGATTACCTGGGTTATGTCGAATAAACATGCGGATCGGCTGTAGCAGGGCCACGGGGAACAAATGGTGATTGATAGAAATGAAAAGAGGAATCGATGTGTGTGTGGTCGCCCTAAAAGACAAGGAGGAGGAGGAGGAGGAGGAGGAGGGGTGAACAAAAGCAGAAATGCCCAGACTGGCGTGGCACGTCGGGTATACAGTGTGTGTGTGTGTGTGTGTGTGTGCTGTGTGTAGTCTGTGTGTGTGTCTGTTTATGTCTGAGATGTGATGTTAGTCTAATGAAACAGATCAGACACACCAGTCAGTCATTGATCACTGGATCACACACAGAGAGGCAGGTTTGTGTTGTGTCTTTGTCTGATGAGTGACAACAGCCCAGACTGTTGTTCTCCCCTCTGACCAGGGGATGGTGCTCCACCGTGTACAGTAGGTTTCTATGGGGAGACACCCAAATACACGGTAATACACACAGAGAGAGAGAGAGAGAGCAAAAGAGAGAGAGAGAGAGAGAGTAAGAGAGAGTAGCGTGGTTACGTGGCTTTTACAAGAATAACAATCTGCTCCCACTCACACTCTACATGCACACACATGCAGTTCCCTATTTTTCCCCTGATGTAATATGTGTGTGTGTGTACTTGTGCTTATATCTTTGTGAGGACCAATTTTGAGCGTAGTCCTTACAGAGTGAGGACATTTTGGCAGGTCCTCACTTTTTCAAAGGGCTCTTTGAGGATTAATACTTGCTTTGGGGGTTGAGATGAGAATTAGGTTCAGGATCAGGGATTTAGTTGTGATGGTTAGATCAGGTTCAGGGGCGAGGGAATGCATTACACCAATGTTCTCACTAAGATAGGAGTTCAAGAAATTGTGTGTGTGCGCTTGTTTTTGTTGCCTCTAAAGGACCTTTTCCAGTATTAACATTGACTTTGTCAGGACCAGTAGACCTAACGGGGACTAAGCCTGGTCCTAATGAGGCATAATGTCAATTCTGAGGTTAATTCTAAGGTTAGGGGTAAGATGGGTATGTAGTTAGGTTAAGTTTCGGGTTAGGCATGAATCTGTCAGGGTTAAAGTTAGGGTCAATGTTTTGGTTAAGCTGTCCACAATGAATAGAAGTCAATCCAGTGTCCTAACAAGTATAGCCTTGCAAACTTGTGTGTGTGTGAGAGATTGTAGTAAATTCGGAGCGTAGGTTGAGCTCCGATTGCAAAACACTCCTCCATAGTGTTGTAATAACGGTCGGTGACAGAGGAAACAAAAAGCAGCCGACTCATTTCACACTACAACTCCTTGTTTTGCTGCTGTGCCCCTGTGACTGTGAGATTTACGGTAAATTTTTATCTTGTAGTGCTTTTATGTTCCTTATTTCATTCATTGTCTCAGAGTAAAGGGCGGCAGCTGGATCCCAACTGTGTCAGAGCCTCAGAAGAAAGCTGTTTGCCTCACGTTGCTGCTTCAACATAAACCCAAATAACCATTCCTCCATCATTTCCTCCCTGGTGCTCAGATGCTCGATGGACTCCGGAGGAGGCATGCCTCCAGGCCCTCCCCCCGACCCCTGTCCCTCAACTTCAGCACCTTCTCCGCCCCTCCCCCGAGCCCGGACATGGACAGCAGCAGCGAGCATCCAATCAGGAGGTAAGGCTCAGTTCCTGGGATTAACATTTCACAACATAAAGCAGCATCCTGGGAAATGCATGAACTATTCATTAGCATTAAAAAAAGATCCCCTCATCTCTGGTCCCAGAAGATTTCATTACCCATCAGAGCTTTGCCTGCAGCGTGTTGACCTAATGATAATGATCTGCTGGTGGGAAGTTGGATTGACTCATTTCCTTATGAGTGTACATCTCATCAGTCTGTACACCTGCTTTCTGTGGGTTTTGGTACTTGTGGGTCTGGAATGTTTTTTTAAGTTCAGGACATTTTATTTGAATGTGTGCACTTAAAAGTCTGATAACACTTGTACTCTAGAAGTGAATCACGATTTAGGAGAATTGCTTGACTCAGACGATTTGATGTGTCACACACAGAGTTGATCCAAGATGGAAAGCGAAGGGCCCAATAAACAATGACCAGCTTCTTGCAGATGCATCATGTCGCCAAATACAGCTCCAGAAAAAAAAGAGAGAATTTGCGAGAAATGTTATCTGTAATTTAAAGAATAGGAAAAAAAGTTCATCTTATTTTAACACAGCTATAAACATTTATTTGTAGTTCATTTTATAGTTACATTTGTACAAATTCAAATGTATATATAACAATAATATTGTGTAGTTTTATAGAGATTATGAGGCAGACTATTTTAGATTTATGGATTAAACAAACAAGTAATAACAAATGAATATGTCCGTTTTTTGATAGATGGATTTTGTGAACATTGGACAAAGCTATGCTAACAGTTTCCCCCGGCTTCCTGTGTTTATGCTAAGCTAAGCTAACCAGCTCCTAGCTCTAGCTTCATATTTACCACACAGACACGAGAGTGGTATCAATCTGCTCGTCCACGTCTAAGTGAAATGTTAAAATAAACTTTTAACCCCTTCATGAGTAGTTCAGACAACACTGATACTGAATGTGACACAGGGGGTGGAGAAAGGTTTTTACAAGCTGTTCCAGAGAATAAAAAAGAGGAGGAAGTAGATATGGTCATCAAATACAGAAATCATCAGCATCAAGACCACAGTATCAGCCAGTCGCATGTATTGTTCTTCTTTTTGACTTCTTGTTCTGCAGCAGCCGTGTTGTAAATCTGAGGGGCAGAGAAACCTTCTCAACTGTGTTGTATTGTGTCGCTGCTTCCTATCCCTGATTTTGTTGTTGCCAATAAGCCGGATGACTTCCTCCTCCACATCCCCTCAACCGCTTCACTCTGCTTACCCTGCAGATCGTTTGGCATCTGTGGTTCTGCATAAATATTTGTTTGCATCAATGGCTGTATTGTACCGACAGGGAGGCAGTGAGGGGAGGAAGAGAAGGCCTCCGACGGTGCATGTGCTATTGTTATTTCTTCTCTTGTGAGATCTCAGGCGGTGCGGCGACAACGTGGCCCACCTCTGGGCTCGGCTCCACCCATCCTGCTCTTAACGTGCTGCCCCTCTCTCGCGACGCATTATCCTGTCCTACTTCTCTCCTCCTCTGTCGCCGGCCACTCTTTGTCTTGTCATTGTGCTTTTTCTGTCTCGGTGCTCTCTCTCATTCTCTCTCTCTCTCTCTCTCTCCAAGACACGCTGCTTGTGCTCTCCTCTCCCCCTCCGGCTAACTCCTCCTTCTCCTCCTTCTTCTCCTCCTTCTCCTCCTTCATCTCCGTATCAGTGCTTGTCAACCCAGCGCCTGACCTTCTTTCTCTCCTGTCCAGCACCTTGCGTATACATCCTCTCATCTCTTCCTTTATATCTCCCTCATGAGGACTCTGCACCGGCTGAAGTTGATGAGCTCCCCCAGCCTGAGCGAGCTGGGCAAGAGTGAGAAAAGTTCACCGGAGGACAGAGGGGAGAAGCAGAAGAGGGCAGGATCCAACGCCACCTGGAACAGGTACGACGTATAAGATGCAGGAATGGCTGGTGTTTGAATACTCCGTGATTTAGACCGATTTAACGCGTCTGATGTTACAGCATCCACAACGCCGTCATCGCAGTCTTCCAGAAGAAAGGTTTGGCAGATAACGAACTCTACGTCCTCAACGAAGGTGTCCGGTGAGTTTAGTCACAGAAATAGACGCGTACAAACACAGCACAGGGAAAACTTACCTTATTTTAGACTGTCGATGTCATTCTGTGCTATAATTAGTCTGATTACTGTCTGTCCTGTGTATGCTGACTGAATGATTTCTTGTGAATGAGGTTGTTTTGTGTGTGTTGTGTGTGTGTGTGTGTGTGTGTGGGCCTGGGGAGTCATGTGGTCCAGCCAGATATCTCATTATCTTACCAAACCAGATCCCTCCCTCCTATCACATCAGCCTCCGTTGTAGCTCAGTAAACACATTTCCATGTACAGAAAAGCCACAAAAGGATTCACACACACACACATTTCTTAAACTACACAGCAGACTCTGGATTATAACGCAGGGAAACATGGTGTTTGGTAGATTGCTATTCGTTCTGTGGTTCAGTCTCCTCGAGTAGTTATGAACAAGTACACACACATTGTTACTGACAGCGATTGAACAGTTTTCATTATAAATGTATTAATTGTTGGTTTTCTCAGGCATCTGTTGAAGACTGAGCTGGGGTCCTTCTTTACTGAATACCTTCAGGTAACGCACCTCTGATTTTAAATGAAAACTTTATTCAGATGCATGAAACTCACTGGTAAATTTAACAGAAGTATTTATTATAGAGAGAACACTCGACAGTGACAGCACCTCAGATAATTATTGTTTTCCTCTCACAGAACCAGCTGCTGACAAAAGGCATGGTCATCCTCCGGGACAAAATAAGGTTCTACGAAGGTACGACTGCTTTAATACGTCGTCTGAAAATATATTGTAGTGAACCGAGCCTAAATGAACTGTCTTTTTGGCTCCTCGTTCAATCGATGCAGGTCAGAAGTTACTCGACTCTCTGGCAGAGACGTGGGACTTCTTCTTCTGTGACGTCCTCTCCATGCTGCAGGCCATCTTTCATCCGGTGCAGGTACACAAACGTCTTCAGACTCTGCTTGTTTTGGTTGTGTGTTTGCTGCCCAAAGGGTAAGTTTCAAACTGCTCTGGTGTTTTCCGTGTGCAGGGTAAGGAGCCCTCGGTCCGACAGCTAGCTCTGCTTCACTTCAGGAACACCATCGTCTTAAGTGTAAAGTTAGAGGACGCCCTGTCTCGACCCCGGGCCCGTGTTCCCCCCTCTGTTACACAGATGCTGCTTATTCTACAGGTACGGGCCTGTAGGCACCAACTTCACTGCTTCTCTTCTCTCTCACTGTTTGGAAGTGTCTGTTTTTAATAAGGCAAATCAGCATTCAATAATTATGGTAATAATATTAATAATACTAATACATTTTATCAATATATCACGTTTTAACAAGACATTTCACATGGGTCTAAAAAAACAGAGAAACCAAGGACAAGTAAAAAACAAAAAATGGAAATTACACATCATAATGACAAGTCACTAACACGAGTGTGTATGTGTGAGTCACTAACACAGACCATAATCACCTACTGTTTCACCCCTTTAGTTAAAGGTTAAATATATAATCAGCGTCATCTTTAGTTTACACTCAGCTGACTGTGTTTGTTATAGGGGGTCCATGAGTCTCGTGGTGTGAATGAGGAATACCTGAGGCTGGAGTCTCTGGTCCAGAAGGTGGTCTCACCGTACCTGGGCACCCACGGTCTTTGCTCAGGAGACGGACAAGAGGCCGACTGCTGTGTTCTTGGTGAGACAGTGTGGATATAAAAACCAAAAGCAAAGTTTTGAGGCGGAGAAACGGTTTTTAATCAACACTGTTCCTTCTTTTCCTCTGGTCTGTTAGAGAAGCGTTTATCGTGGGGCTGGCCCAAGCCTGCAGATCAACCGTCTAAAAACCCTGTGGTACGATCCAAGAGCTACAACATCCCTCTGCTGCTGACCCCGGTGGCTGAGTATGACCCAGATGCCAGCTCTGTTGGCAGTGGAGGAATTCGACGCCACTCGGCCTGTGAGATTATATCATGCTCGGAGGAACAAGGACTCGCCTACGCTGACCTGGCCCCAGGATCCGAACTGTCTGGCCCCTCCTCCAACAGGCTGTGTGTGGGCTCTCAGTTCAATGGTACGGCAAAAGATTGAGACTTCTGTATCCATCATTGTTGTTTATTATGTAAAAACAATAATCATGATGTTATCTGTAATAATCCAGCTCCCTGTCATTCACAGGTATTGTACAAGCAGGAGCCAGTGGCATGGCCTTGCCTCTCCCGTCTCCCCCCATTCATCCCCTCCACTCCTCAGGAGCTCTCCACGGCACTGAGGCCACAACTACAATGACTGATCTTAGTAAGGGTGCATCCTCCTCGCCGCCCAGTGAATCATCCAGCCCCGAAACCATAATTGGACAAGTGCTCGAGTCTGCAGACTCAGACTCAGATGGGATATTTATTGATTTCCCTTCTCACTCATCAGAAGCTATGGGGTACACTCGCGAAGGCAGGCAGAGCACTGTGTAGCTGTGGTCGCCTTTAGGAACGCACGCGGTACACACATCAATAACCTGGGACAAAGATAAAACGTACACTTCATTAAAGGGGTACCATCTTCCTTATTTACTGTTGTACGGTGGGTTTCCATGACGACTCATTTCAAAGTGGTGTGTGACAACCTTGTAACTCTACAATGACATTGTTTAAAAAAACATGAAAAACACAACACAAGCTGCATTAAAACTGCAGTGTCTGGCCCTATTAGCAACTAATTTAGCCTTTTTATTTATTGAAAATCTTTGGGGTATTTTGGCTTTATTGACAGGACAATTCAGGTATGAAATGGGGCGAGAGAGCAGGGAAATCAAACGGCAAAGGGCCAAGTCAGAACCGAACCTGCAGCCACTGCAGGACGACCCAAGCTGTCTAGTTTGTCCTTTTAAAAAAACCTGAACCACTGTATGATTTTGACCTGTTAAGTAATTATAATATGTAAAGATGTAAATATTCATTACATCTTCCATAGAAACAAATTGACTTTGACAAAGATCTTGTTGGTTATGATCTTTTCATTGGATTTGCTGACGAAAGCCTAAAACTAAACTATAGATTATCATCATGTCCTGTAAATCTATAGAGGGGCACCTTATCCTTCAAATGGTAAATTGACAGTATTTATATTGTGCTTTTCTAGTGTTATTCGTCTCTCAAAGCTTTACACCACGAGTCACATTTACCCATTCACACAAACATTCGTAAAGTGTTTATATGTGCCTTGCTTTACCACACACATAAACTCCCTTAGGGTACATTGTTTTGCCTAAGGACACTTCAACACATGGAGGAGGATCGAACCATCAACCCTCTGATCAGTGGACTACCCACTCTACATCCTGAGGATAAAACCAGAAAACCGAATCAAAGTGGGAGTTACAAGGTTTTCACTCATCTTTTCTGCGAACATGAATTTTACAGCTGCCATTTCAATGGAAAATGTCTGGAACTTTTTTTCAACATGAGTTTGTTTCGGCAGTAACACAGTGATCACGTCCCACTTTTGTACGACACCTTCTGAAAATGTGGAATTGTTTTTTTTATTGTCAGCCGCACTCAAAGAGGTCTAATGCAAAATTCTCTTCTTAGAACATCAGTGTGACAGCATTTGCTTTTTTCTCTATTAGCTGTGTGCAGCAGGAGTTTGAGGAATATGCCGATGTTTATTGTTTACAATTGACAAAGACATGAATATTTTGACTGAATGTTGTCTCACACACTGTATTTTGCACCACCACTACCCTGTAAATAAAAGTGCATCGTTGGTTTTTAGGACAGCTAATTAGTGTAAAGTGAGCTTTTACCTTGAATTCAGATTTTAATAAGGCATTTTTAACTGAATCTTTTTCAAATGATGTTTTACCTCAAGCGTTTTGTACTTTACTTTTTTGACAATCTATGATGTCTACGGAGTTGTACTTTGTATTAATTTGTTATACTAGCCCAGTAAAAAAAATAAATACATTTTAGTAATGTTTAAAAACATGAGTCATCGCCCCTTATTGTAAATAACTGATTTACTGGAAACACAATATTTGTCCTGAGTGATGTTGTCATGTATGTCTGAAAAGAGTATGATGCTGCACTGGTTTGTCTTTATGAAAAGATGAGGCACTTAAGTTTTTTAACTTAGTGATGGTCCGTTAAACCACCTAAAGTCAAAGCCACAGCCAGGCTTTTACAAATATTGAGGTCATGAGTCTAACGTCCCCCAATGGAAAGCCCACCCCCTCTTCAGCTCAGGCAACTTTCTTATCAGCCGCTCAAAGTGCTTCACAGTGCAAATCACACTCACTCATTTATGCAAACTTTCACGAAGTACTTCTATATACAGCACTCTTTCTATCACGTAACTTTGGAAAGCAGACTGGATGACTGGTGGAAGACCCACTCTATCACCTGAGCCACAGTCATATAAACATAAAAAATAACCACTACTTGCTTTTATAGTTATAATAATAATAATAATATAACAATTATTATTATTATCATTGTTAACATCCTCATTATCATTATTGTTGTTGTTGTTATTATTATCATTATTATTAATATTATCGTTATAATTATCAACATAATTATCATGATCTCCACAAAGTTTGTAAACAAGCTCACACTGCTTTTGTTTTGCAGTAACCTTTCAAAAATAAAATACGGTAGATTTATAAGCGTGCTTTTAATTTGAAGACACCAAACGGAAATGTGTCGGTAGCTGTAGCTAAAGCTAACTGCTGTGTTCTCGTATCGTTTGTTTTTTTCCGGTGCTGACGCTGCTCTCTCGGCCGTAGAAGTAGTTTGTTAAACTTCGGCTGTAAGAGAACACGTTGACTGTCCTGGTGATCGAGGTGAGGCTCTTTAAATTGTGTTTTTATTCGGCTTTCGTAGTTAGTTGAAGCTTGCTAGCTGCTAACAGATAGTAGCCTCAGCCCTGGACTAATGCTAAGTGAAGAACATAAACATTAGAGGTGGTCTTGTTGACGTAAGACCAGATGTGAGTCTTATTTTCTGTTCCTCGTGTGCTCCTCACGTCCATCAGGGTGTAATGTGTGTGTCTGTGTGTGTGTGTTTTCAGGTGTGTCACCTTGGCTGTGGTCCTCACTCCTCTCCTCAGTCTCTCTCGTGGTGGTGACACTGGCTCTCTGCCAGTCCTCTGTCGATGAAGATGTCCCTGGCCCAGCGGGTGCTCCTCTCCTGGATCTTTGCCCTCATCTTCCTCATCATGCTGGTCCTCAAGCTGGACTCCAAGATCCACTGGAACTGGTTCCTGATCTTCCTCCCCATCTGGACCTTTGACACCATCCTCATCCTCATGCTGATCGTGAAGATGGCAGGACGCTGCAAGCCAGACTTTGACCCCAGAGACGGCGAGCAGAGCCTGAAGAAGAGGCTGTGGTACCTGACGGCCCTGCTGCTGAAGCTGGCCTTCTGCCTGACACTGTGCTCCCACCTGGAGAGGCTGGCTGACATGTGGGTCAGCGTGGTGTGTGTCCCTCTGTGGGTGCTGCTGGGTGGGGCGCTGGTGGAGCTGGGACACAGTGTTTTCCACTACAGGAGGGACTGAATCAGAGGACCCTACAATAGTTGATTTTGAACATGACAGACTTTTTACTCTCAGGCTTCTCGAGCTATGGATGCACCAATCTGATCCGCTGGATTGGAATCAGAGCTGGCGCAGACCTTATGAAGCACATCGTGTATCAGGCTGACATGACCGATCCACTTCAGATGCTGTCTATTTGTCAATGTCATTATAAAATTTGATGTTTCTGCCTCGAGCTCAGCAAGTTACAGCAGGTTCCAAACTCAAGAGGCTCCAAAGAGTTCTTCACACTGGTTCACAGGTTTTAAATCCAATAAGCGCAGAGCGGGACATTGGTTTGACGTTCACATTACTGCCTTCTGGCTTTTCTTTACACAACAGCTGAAACAGAAAGGGTGACAAAACCAAATGTGTGCACCAGTTCTTTGTGACACTAAATGTTGCTCTACAATTCACCTCTTCACTTTTCTGGGGGGAGGGTGCACACATACTGTCTCGACACACAAATACTTATGTCTGCTGTGTCCATGTAATACTAGTGCCACATTGATGGTATATTACTCTCTGCACTAGCATGCACTGTGTACCACTGAACCATATAATATGTTGCCGTCTATGGAGTCACTGTTGCATCTCTGTGTATTTCTGTAAAGCAGTTAGAAATCTCACAACTTCCATATGTGATGAATTTGTCAGTACATCCCAGAATGTCCTTCTGCCACTGAAACAATTCAGTTTGAATGTAATCCCGAACATTCTCTGGATATATGAATAAGTCCTTTGCACTGTGCAGATAAAGAATTGTAGTTTACATCCTTGTGAATGCAAAATATAATTCTGTAATACATATAATACAATTTCTGATGGCTGTAAGGCCAATGCTCAGTATTAACTGTTGTCAAGCTTGAGTTTCAATTCATCCTTTGTCAGTTATATTGCGTTAATCTGGCAGACGCTTGTCGAGGGCGAGTTACAATAGGTACATCCAGTTCCATCTGTGCTGTTTAGCTGTGGTCGGCCTTTTATTGGTAAAACCTGTGCTTTTCTAATGAGATAATGGTCTATTCCAACATGACATGCTGATTTGAGCATTTTAACATCCTCATTTAGAAGATTAGCATCTACTCTAGCATTTAACTCAAAGTTCCTATGAGGCTGATGGGAATTTATACAGATATCCTAACGTGATGAGGAAGTAGAGTGACAGAGCCAGCATGTTTCCAAAGCAGTTGTTGAAACCTGGAGGATGTGAAAGGCACAAGAGACATTAACATCGACTACGTCCATATTTTTGAACCATTTATTGAGAGGTTCTGATCAGAGTATAAATCACACTACCAAGTCTTATCTTAGGAAATAAAATGTATTTACAACAAAATTTTCACATACATTGGTTTCAAATAAAAACAGACAGTAAATAATATAAATAAGTTCTATGGAAAATAAAACTTGTTTTACAAAAAATATATGCAATTTCTGTATACATTTTCTCACATAGGTGCTAATAACATCTATACTGTACAGTTTTGGTACATACAGTATCATTTACAGCCCTGTGTGAGTCAGAGTCCAGTCTGAAAACAACTACCTCCTCCGCTTTTGGAGTGTTAGAAACAACAAACTCCATCGTCTAAAGTAACACGGCAGAGAGGATTTCAGCAGGAGATCTGTGACTCGCTGGCATTCTGTCTCAAACGGTGAACACACATGATTCCTACAGCAGGGAGTGAGAATGGTTGTTTTCAGATTGGCTAGTCCAGTACCTAAAATAGGTGCTTTAAGAGCGAAGCTAAGTAGTGCACAGGCACTGACACACGGGTCACATTACATTTTGTATAGAGCCTACATACATTCGCTAACAAACGTGAAGTGAGCTACTTAGCTTACATTCTTAGGCACTGTTAAAATACTTGGGGGGGGGGGGGTGCATCCTCGTTTCGCTACGTCACCGGAGAAATGTGGCCGTGTCAGCAAAGAAATGGAATGCACCTGCTCGTCTAATTACAAATTAGAAAGACCAGTCCATGTCTAAAGGAAGGATACAGTTGCAAATATTTTAACAAAGCCGCAGCATACGTTGCACAGTAAAAATAGAAGACTAGACACCGAGACATTCATAGTAAGAAGTCTTTCTCTGTTTGGGGCGTGTGTGTTTTCAGGGGATGTTTTAACAAGTGCTGCTGGGGTCGAGTGTCCTGTAGGGGCGTGGCAGGTTTTCCCTGCACAGAGTCCTTTACTCTCGGTCCTTTAGAGGGCACAAGTGTCCGACTGTCAGATCCAGGCTTAGAGGAAGAGCCTCGAGAGTCACTGTGATGGTGCGCCTTAGGCCGACTGTCTGTGAAGGAAAGGGCGAAAGTTTGGTGAGCATCCATCGGCTTAAAGAGGTCAAAGGTGATGAGTGTCCGTGGTTTGTGTTCCGGCGGTGTCGGACCCGAAGATTTCTTCCTCTCGTCTTTACTGCCGACGTCTTTATCCTTCTTTCCTTCTTTCTTAACCTGAATGTTCGCAGGTTTGGGAGCGCCGGTCTTCCCGTCTTCTCTCCCCGTCTTCGCCTGCGTACTCGACGTGTTGCTCTCCTTGCCCTCCCTGTGCCCGCTCTTCTCCTTCTTCCCGTGTGAAGACTTGTGTTTATGCGAGGAGGCGTCTCGAGCCTCCTCTCTGTCTGGCCTCGTGTGAGATGCCGCGTGTGCACCTCCCCTGTCTTTCTCGTGCTCCTTCTCTCTCCGGACGTGGGCTTGCGTCTTCGAGTCCCACTCCTTGGCCCACTTCTCGTCTTTCAGAGCATGCAGGGAAGTTTGAGAGGCTTTGCTGCCCTCTCTTGTCCGCTCCTCATCCTCCTTTTTCCTCATCTGTGGCACAAGCTGTGTCGATGTGTTTCCCTCTTTTCCCGCCTCGGCCTTCACCTTCTCATGCTCTCTCATCCTGTCCCTCTCTCTATCCTTGTCTTTCGGCCTGTCCTTTTTATCCCTCTCCTTCTCTTTACTTCTATCCTTATCCTTCTTCTCTTTAGCCCTTTCCTTTTCATCTCTCTCTCGTTTTACTTTTTCCTTATCCTTTTTGATCGGTGTGTTATAAGTGGTCGTTATACTATCTTTAGATTTCTCTTTTAGACTTTGACCTGGCAGAGTCGTCTTTTGCGGCCTCTCTTCCTCCACATTGTTCTCCTTCCTAATTTGCTGTAGTGATTTTAAGGGTGTACTGTCCACTCCACCCTCGTGGCCTTTCTGTGGTGTCTGGCATGTGTCTGCACTACTATCTTCCCCTCCCTTCACCCCCTCTTTCTCATCTTCCTCAGCTTTAGGCTCCATTAGTGTATGAGTGAGAACACCTTCGTCTCTCTCCTTCTTTACAAAGTGAACAGACTGTGTCGTTGCCAGCTCCTTCATCTCGGTGCTGTTCTCTTTCTCTTCCTCCTTGAAAATCTGTCGTGGCATTTGTGAGGGTGGCCTCTCCCCTCCTTCGATGACCTCTTGCTCCAGCTTCATCACCGCCTGCACAGCAGGGTCACACTCCTTCCCTTCGACCTCCTCGTCCTCCTCGTCTTCCTCCTCTTCCTCCTCGTCTTCCTCCTCCTCGATATGAAGCGTGATTTCCCTATGTGCCCGCTTCTCTTCCTTCTTCTCCTCTTCCTCCTTCACTTCGTGTTGGTGATACTGTTTGAGTCGGATATGCCAGGCCAAACTGCAGACAGCAGACACCGTCTTGAACTGGTGGACGACTCCTCTAGGGATGAAGTAGATGTCATCGTGGTAAAGTTGGATGCGGGCATATCGGATCCCCTCCCTCCGGAGCTGGTTCAGCTTGGCGTCATCAATCCACTGTACACACTGTAGAGACAGGAAGACACGTCATTCAGCAAGTCCACCATACAAGATCAACTGATGCAGTCGACAAGCTAACAGAATAACACTGGGGGCTTCCTCTGATATAAATTGATTATCAAGAGACAATGTGGCAGGCCAGAAGTCAATGAAAAGCTTTTTTGCACTAAAAGATGCAGCACTGTGATTTTACTCTGTGCGAAATGACCCTATTACATAAGACTTGTAGTGTTCACTTGTAAGTGAAGCTTTAAAGAAGGTTTGACAAGCATCTGCTTATATCTGCTGCACACCCAACTGATATGATTAATAAACCTGACCCACCTGAGACAGCGGGGGTTCATGGAGATCCAGCTGCAGCCTCATGACCACTTCTGGGAAATCTCCGGCGTGGAAACACACAACATCTTTGGTGATCCGGGCAGGGATGTCACTCCTGTGAGGCGAAAATTAGAGTTAAATCTGAACACAATAAATAACCGGCGGCACCAACTTTTCTCATAGTTGTTGTTACATTACACCGTTATTAGTTTTTTAAACCATCACTAGTGGCAGATGAAAAGTATTTTTGCACTGTGTACTCACTCCTCTCCGCAGCGTACAGCCTTCAGCACTCCTACAGCAGCAGTCGTCTGTCTCTCAAACCCCTGACCGATGTGATCCGCGTGCGCTCTTGTACGATCCTCGAACAGCATCTCCCGGGGCTCACTGGCTCTAGGTAGATACTGCAGGTTCTTTATCTCATTGGTGGACCTGAAAAACATTCATTAACAACTGTCAGGACATGTTCATGGCACGTCTACGTACCTGTACATTGCATGTGCAGGTACGAGACCAGGCAAAAATTGTTTATGATAAATGTGGCTTTACTATTCCAACTCTACTTGAAGCTCATTTTTCCACTTTCACAAATGAGGACGATAGTGAGACGATGCCACCTGTGCACTGGTAAACATTTACAGACTCAGTATCTCCACACACCTTTTCCTTTTGAAGGGCGACTTCGGCATGTCTGCCAAAGGGATCATCTGTTCCCCAGGTCTGACCCACATGATGGGGCCGTCGTCGCTCTCAGTGGGGCTCTGCAGCCGCAGACTGGAGAATGTTCCCCAGGGCAGAGTTCGCTGCAAAAACACAGGGTGAGAAACTTCCAGTTCCATAATGACTCGCAGCCATACACAAGGAAACAGAAAGACAGATGTTCACACGTCCTCTAGCTGCGTGTACATACACAAACACCACAAAAACACTGACCTCCAGGAAGGGAGATTCTTCTAACATGTTGATGAACTCTGGGAAGTAGTCTCCGACCTCCTCATCCACAGCGCCGACCAAACTGACCTGCCGCATGGCCCCGGCACGGTATGTTCCCTGGGAGTATGTCCGCTTCACCTGCAGCCGGGGAACACAGCGGAAACAGATCAGACTCTCACCTCCAGGCATCAATAAATCTTACTATAAATCTAACACTAAGAACACATGTAGTCTACTGCCAGCTGAAACAGTTTTTAAAACCGTATTTGCCTTTATGGTCAACTACTCAGGCGACCGTGGTCAATACAGGGATGAGAATTGATGACATTTTATTGATACAAATACCATTATTGACTCTAATCAGCCCAATTCGTTATTGATTCCAATGACTGTTCCTGTTCAGTTTCTGTAGGAATAACCCATTCTGACTTTTTCAGTTGGATAAAATTGAATCAGCACTGATCCCTGTTCTATCAGTCAATACCAGTGTTGATTTAATAAGCTGTAGGAGTTTTTCGTCCATGTTTTACAATGTACAACTGGTTCCGAAAATTTGGAACCTGTTCTCCACACCCAATGTTTCCAGTGCCCCTGTTAAGCATCTGTCTGCCCATTAACAGAACCTTCAATGCAAAGACGGAGGCCTTTGGTAAAACTTCACACTCTGCAGTCAACACACAACAGAGAAGAAGGTGAACTAATATCACTCTGAGGACAGAAAGACAGTCCTGCAGAGAAATTAGTAAAAATAAAAAGCTCTGTGGATTATATTATTAAATCTAGAAAACATGATGACCAAACATCATGGGCTCAGCTAAAGAAAAGCTCAGCATGTATTATGTCTCAGAATCACAGGGATTCACTTCTATGATCATATGGATTCTTCAGTTTGATGCATTTTGTTAATCCATTGTAATAAACTGCAGGATGTACTTCGCTACAGTGTGTGTGTGTGTGAGTGTGAGTGTGAGAGAGAGAGAGAGAGAGAGAGAGAGAGAGCAACATAAAGACTACAACCTGTACCACAAAAACAAAATTTCTACTTGAATGCAAAACATATTACAGTAACAAGGAACATGATATATGTATAAATAAACAATATACACTCAATGGTCAAATAGAGCTACATGTCTATGCAATCTTTTACATCAGCCCTGTATGAACATCTGTCTTAACAGACCGTAAATTATTCTGTTTTTGGTAACATTATCACACTTGTGTGTGCACATGTGCACATTTAATTTTATAATACACTGTATATGTGATATATAACAGTAAGTAAGCTCAGGTCATTTAACTTGACTCCCAGCACAGTGGGTTTAACTTGGTTTTATGTTCTGATTCTGAGGATTTTTTTGACGAAAAGTTACAATGAGATCAGCGCCACTGACCGTGTATAAATGTATTGTTGTTATTCTTCTTATTGACTGCTTTCAATAAGCCCTTCGCTTCAGGAACTAAATAGCTGCACAGTACTTTATATACAGACACAGCAAAATAGCGAAGTCCCTCATATGTAAAATGGCGCAGTACCAGTTGCTATGACATAAATCAAATGGGTAACAGAGGAAACAGGAGTTTCGTGTTTTTGACAATTACAGATACGGTCCTGGACGTGTTTACTTCACTAAAACCGAGCTGTGAAAAAAGACAGTTGTTCACACGAATGAGAGTCTTACTCATGCAGAGTCATTCTCAAACCACTTTTTCTAAGAATCTCCAGTCTAAAATTACATCATAGGTCAAATAATAAGTCCGGAAGGAAGATACATTTTTACAGACGAATTAATGTCTGCACTTTAAAATCAATTCATATTCATCTACTCTCAAATCAGTAACTTCCAAAGGATTGACCAGACCAACACTTTATCTTACCCTCTGCAGACACCATCCCTTTTGACTTAAAAGGTCATATATACACAATATTCACTGCCTGCACAAGCACCAGCATCTCAGACTGAAACTTATTTAGCTAGTTAACAAGGAAAGCAATGTTTGCATTATTGTGCCGTGCAATGTGTAACTCATAAACTCTTAAAATTAGGGCGTAGCCGGCGTCACAGGAGACAGGTGTGTTTACAGTGTGTGTGTGCTCGCAAAGACGTCACAGCGCAGGAGGACGGTGAAAGTTACTGTGTCCATCCGGGTGTCACGTTTACATCACTGAACATCAGAGCTGTAAGCCACCTCGCCTGTTAGTGAGGAGGGCCGATGTTTCAAACGGATGGAGTCACATGCACTGACAGCGACACACATTGCTCTACAATATCCTTACATAGAAAACTATTGTTGGTTACACACATAATACATAATCTTTAATTTGGTGTGAAAAGGATTCATTCTCCAGAAGAAAAACTGCATAACTATGGATTAAACATAGTCCAGGACTGTTTTAAGACAAAGGAGCATTGATCAAGCGGCCAAGTCACTAGTGTGCTATGTCTACAATTATGTCACAGAAAATGATTTAAAAAGGTAAACAGACTGCCATTGCATGTGCCACAGCCTGGAGGAAAACACTCAGGCCCCATACAAATACGTTTTAGTTTTTAAATGCTTTTCTTTTTCTCCGTTTATTTCTGGTGTCCACATTTCTCCAGAGTTTCTCAGAACCCTAAAAGAGGATTTAGGAAACACCGCTGACCCTATTTGAATTTGAAAACTCCAGGATTACATTTTAGTCTGGAAAGGTAGAAATGGAGACATAGACATCCACATTAATTTTCTGATTGGGTCTCAGTCAACCCCGATTCAACAACGAACAGTTATCGCAACATGGATAACAACTCACTTTCCGTCCAGGAAAAATAAATTGTTGAAACTTTCACAATATCTGTTCCTATCTAACTGCAGAGTAAACTGCTTCCTGTTTGCACGGACACACGCATGCCCACTGTAAGTAAATGGTCATGTGATATGCGCTTTCACATGCGTTAGTATGGAGGGAAAATGTTCCTGATCCGGAGCGAATAACATCTGGACAGAGACAAAGCCTCAGATAAAACTAGACTGTATGTTTGTATATGTGTTACACTCTATCCATCACTCCTGCATGTGAACTTAGTGCAAGTTTAAAGTCTGTGATTCAGAAACACCATGTTTAAACACAGCCATGAATCAATCAGTCACTTCAGTCGAGGATCACTCAGCAGCGCTGCTTCTCCATCATTGTTTGCTGGTGGAAAAATACAAGTCCACTGTCCCTATAATCAACTGACGTTTAATACAAAGTGGCTAAAATCAAGAAAATAAACTGACGGCTGTATCGGGTTGGTCTTTGTACAGTAACAGGATAAAGTGCATCATCTGCCTTATGTTGGTAGTGGAGGAAAATCCTGGTGCCAGACGAGCTGAAGCAGATCTGATTACAGAGCTCATCGAGTATCAGTGCGATCAAGAGAGACCTTGGACAAGTTTTCCTCACAGTGACGGGTCCTTGGAATGAATCATTTTAGGTATGCCTCACCTAAATGGATTCTCTCAATTTCTAAAAACATGTTCAAGTGATGTACAGGCTGCGGTTCAGGTGTAGGACTGACAAAAGTTAGGATTTTTACAAAATCCGGACACGTTTTAAAATTTAAATATTTAATTTAACAAAGAGCTGTCTACGATGAATCAAGTTTCTTACTCACATCTAACAGGATGCAGCCACTTGTAACAGATATTAAAAGATGTCTGGTCTTTCTGAACAAACCTCCTGGTTATTCTTTAGCTATTCATGCCTCATTATTAGAGTTGATGTTAATGTATTTATAATACACGTGCAAATGGTTAACACTTTAAGACTAATATGGAAACAAACTGTGAATCAAATATTAACTAGAATGGCACTCAGAGGACCACATACCTCTCAGCACCCTTATGAAAGCAGATTTTAATTCACTAGATCTACCTTTTTATTTGAATCTAAACCAAATTGCTTTAATGTGCCTGATTTTTCATCAAGATCCATTAATTATTCTCTGAGAAATCAAGGAAAATGTTGAAAAATGTCCTGTCTCGCTATGTTAAAGAAAGAGGGGGGGGAAATCCTGGATCTGCCCCCTGATCTGGATCAGCACAAATATTTTATGAGTTCTTCTCTGACCCATAACACACATCCTTCCACTAAGTTTCATGGAAATCTGTCCAGTAGTTTTTGTAATCATGCTAGCTGACAGACAAATAAACAAATGCAGAGGAAAACAACTTCCTCTGTGAAGGTAACTGGGGGGATTTCTGATTACAATGACGAATTGGTCTTACAGACGTGAAAACGTAGGTGAGGTTTGTGTGCTCGATGGTGAGTGTCAGAGCTGCAGGTGAGCAACTGAGGGGCGTGTGGAATCAGAGGCAGGAGCATTTAGCATATTCTTTTTGTCCGCAAATATGAGATACAGCAAAAAGTGTAGAGTTACACCCAGAAAGGGATTTTTTTCTGTACAGAAAAACTTCTAAATATGTAAATTTGAGGAACAGGAAATGTCAAACCAAGGCTACAACAGAACAGTCCCAAATGCAGACCTAGCTGTCGTCACCTTTACAAAGCGTACAATAACAGTTTAGAACTCATCCATAATTGAACTTACTTCAGCTCTACCTTCTGAGGCTGACGTGAAAGCACAACTCTAATAATCAATATAGAGAACTCAAAAGTAGGAGTTTTACAAGAGACCAATTACAAGTGACAACAGAAGACGCCACACACACACATACCCTTACAGCTCCAAACACAACATGGCCCCTGAAACACGTTGAACACAGAGGTGGGGATGGATTTAAAATCAGAGTGAAAACTCCCCGACAACAAGAGAACCTGAAAGTGTCGAAGTGTTGTTTCAGTGTGTAACAGGTGAATCTGAGCTGCTCATACCTCCTGACTACAATCTAACACTGCACAGACACAAAGTGCACATTTCAGCACCTTCTCACACACACACTGAGCCCCCGTTCAACACAAAACAACAGTCTCACCTGAGAATGGAAGTTGACCATGGTTGTCGTCTCTATGTCCTTCTTCCCGAGCACCTCCATCTTCACCGGAGCATTGGGGAACTTGTAGGAGAAGTAGTCCAGGAAGTCTGGGAGGTAGGACGCCGCTCCATGAATGATCCCCATCACGAACGAGGCAGCTTGGGCCTCGTCCTCGCTGAACGACAGGGTCACAAACTCCTGAGCGAAGCGCTGCATCTCGGCCGGAGACAGAGCGGCGAGCTGCTCGCTGTAGGCGTGCGCCACAGACGCCCCTCCGTTGGCCTGCTGCTCGACTTGGATCAGGCGACTAAACTCCAGACCGGACAGGCCCGGCGCCGGGGTGCAGTGGAGCGGGGAGTTGTAGCCAAGCCTGTCCCTGACCATGGTGGAGATGGAGGCGGAGGTAGCGGCAGGATCCTGGTAGTGTTGTTGTGGAGCAGTGGTTGCGTGGAGGAGGCTGCTGCTGCTGCTGCTGCTGCTGTCGCTGCTGCTGTTGTTGTTGTTGTTCCCATTAATTCGACTGAGGAACTCGGGCAGACCCAGAGACACTCCTGAACAAACCGTCTGGCATGAGCGATGGTACATTTTGGGTCGGCTGTAGCGCTCCTTCCCCCGCTCCCCGTCTTTGTGCTTCTTTTTCTTCTTCTTCTTGAGTTTCTTCAGCAAGAGGTCCTCCTCTGAACCAGCGTTGGGCTTCTCCTGAGGCTCTGTGAGAGAGAATAAGAAATTGTTTACACTTCAGGTTCAACTTTTAAATCTTACAACATGTAGAGCTGTTTTCAGACATGAACTCTGGGAAATGTCTGGACAATTTGTTCCTGACTTTCTCCGGGGTTTTTACGAGTCAGACACATTCCCTACAACAGGAAAACTTCCTGAGCTCTCGGGTGAGGGCTGGTGTCTGAGAGGAGCAGGAGTCCGGACATGATGTTTAAAACCCGCTGAAGAGATCACATGGTTTTGTTTACACAACATAGTCACCGGCGTCGGCTCTTATCTCCACAAGCTCTCAAACTGCGTTATCTTTCCAAGCTGACATCTTCCTCTGTGTCTTCTATGGCACCTCTTTTTCGTGTTCTTTAGGGATTTTTAAATAGGCGTCTGTCGTCAAACAGCCACTCGCTCAAAGTGAATACTCTGGATAATCTCCTGCTGTATTCTCACATGGGCTCACTCGAACAATAGCCAGAAAAGAAAAAGCCTGACTTGGACATTTGCCTTGTCACACACACACACACACACAGCACCTTTGGATAGTTTCAGGAGATTATCCGGAGTTCAGTGCATGTCTGCAAATAGCTCTGCTGAGATGAAGATTTCGAGGAACTTGAGGTTACATCACAACTTCAAAAACTTTGAACAGAAGTAAGGAAATGTTTTCCACCAGGTTACGTTTTAACAAACTAAATTAATGTGTCTAGTGTTTCTGGTTTGCAGTTAAAAATTGTCTCACTGAAAAATCACATTTCATTTAAAATTCAGATTTAATGTTTGAATAAGATATTTAATCCGACTGCACTCATTTAATTTGTTTTGTACTAATACAAAGAGACACTTTCATACACAGATCCCACTGTGGTGCTGTTTAGAAGAACCCTGTTAACTGTGTGTGGCCAACACAGCAAAGTGATTAAAGTAATTACACACAATTCAAAGTCATCCAGGAATAGTGAGAAATAACTTTGAATGCCCGTCGGTCCGTGTAACATGTGAGTCGGTACCTTTCAGTGGAGAAGCCCCCTCTCCGTTCTCCCTGGTGATGTCATGTGCAGGAGGCAGTTTGTGATGTTTCCACTCTTTATTCTTCTTCGGTTCTCTGTCCTTCTCCTTCACTCGGTGATCTGCGGGGAGGCGGTGACGAGACAACACTTTTACATCCATGCGGAGACACATCGGTGAGGAGAAAACATTTCCACGTGTATAAATCTCCATCTGGGCCTAATAAACACTGGGGCCTGTGGCTCGGAGAATTATGTAATAATTCACTAAACGCCTTTATCACAGTATTTCCTCCCATGTGGGTGTTTAACAGCCGCTAAGCGGGCGGCAGCGCACCGCTCCGTGGTCACCTACCTCCCTGGAGCGGTTTCACGTCGCCGTTCTCGGTCTTTGTATGGCAGCTAGCTGGGCTCAGTCTCTCCACACCCGCGGGGGAGCTCCGCTGCGCTTCGCCGCCTTTCTCCTTCTCCCTGTGTCGCTTCTCTTTCGCCTTCTTCACTTTCACGGGCGAAGCGAGGAAGTTGCTGATTTTGAAGATTTTCCGAGCGGGAGTCGCTGGCCCCGCGGCGGCGGTGGAGTGGCTCGCCTTGGCCGGGCCGAAACTCCATTTCGCTGGGCTCCCACAACTCTGCTTCCCGTTGTGTTTTTCCCCTGCGCACACCTCTCCGTTCACTCTCCGGTGCTTCAGGCCCTTCTCCTCCACCCGGACCTTCTTGGGGGGCGGCGGGTAGATGTCGCTGGAAGACTGCGGTCGGCTCTCCGGCGGCCGCTTGGCTATCAGGGGTTTAGGGGAATTTGTTTTGCTGTTTGCTGCGAAATGCATGGAGTCCACGGACTCGGCCATCTTGGAAGTTTCTATTTTTTACGGTCAGACGTAAGTGGTGCGTGAGAGCCAGCCTGGGGGCGGAGCTTAGTGAGCTGCGTCAGACGCACGGAGGACGGAGAGTGGAGGAGGAGAGTGTTTACAGCGGAGTGACAACAACAAGCTGTGTGCAACTGGCTGTGCACACACGGACACACACTGACACACGCTGCACAACACACACTGCATAACAACACGCTGTGTGCAACTGGCTGTGCACACACTGTAACACACTGCACAACACTCCCTGACTGACTGACTGCACTGAACACAACACACCATCTGACTGACTGCTACACTGACTGAGTAGAACTTAGACTGACTGAATATAACTGAGAAACATCTGTGACTACAAACAATGTAGTCACAGATGTTGAGTTATTTATATTCGAACTTTTCAAAATGAGTTCAAAAAACAAACACTGGAGCCCAGTTGTTGAGATGAAACACCTGCTATCAAGTCACTTATTGATAGTCACCTTTTTTCTTATTGGACTCATTCACACCTGGAAAATATTTCTGAGGGACTGAATGTTTACATTTTTTTCCCCCTCACTTTAATCTTATTATTTACAAAAATTAGCTGAAAATGTAAAACATAATTCATACATATATGGATGTAGATAATTGACCAATACTTTTTTCCCCCAGAGTAAAGCATTTCATGTTTTTAATTGATCTGAAGATGTTTTGTGAGAATATGTCTGATTTCCAAATTTAACAATTTCTTGCTGCTTGTCAAAGTTTCTAATGTATTCATTAGTTGTAAATGCATCGACTGACTGTATATCCTGAGCTCTTTCCTACAATGTCACTAGATGGCAGTATAGTGATGGAAATGTACTTTTTTTGGCCCACTGAGCCTGACAGCTGTGTTCACTGCACAACAAGTCATCATATCAGCACTGTTATAAACATTATGTGATTCAAATTTCAAGGAAATCCTATGATAACACACCACTTAGATACTTGGATGAGAATGAACATGTTGTCATGACAGAAAATTCAAACAAATCCTATAAGAATGTGGAAAGTCATATTTCTCTGTCTGTTCTGTCAAATCTCTCTGTCCTCTTCCATTTAACTGCTTCTCTGCTCCACAAATCTGCAGCCTCTGAAGTCCAAGTCTTAATGTGTACACAGTGTTCATCAGTGCTGACATTGGCTTATGCTAAAATGAGACTTGTTTATTTATTTTGACCCAAATAGTTTATTGGGCAAATGTTACACTGAGCAAAGACACCAAAACAGTTGCTATAGAGAAGAAGACACAGTTCAGAGGATAACAAAGATTATTTTGGTTCCCGGCACATCAGGTGGCCCAAAGTGAATAATCCTTTAGCCCTGGTGGAAAATACATTCACTCAAGTGCTGTAATCAAATAGAAAAATTGACGTTATAGTGCACTTTTTTAAAAACCACTTAATTATTCTATTCCACTTGAGTTCAGGGGGAAATATTGTGGCTTCTACTCACTCGTCACGTTTCTTTAACTAGTTTGTAGAGGATCTAATACATATAATAAATTGTTCAAAATTAATCTAACATTATAAAATCATTCAGTCAAAATCACACTTCTTATTCATCAGTGAATCAGTATTACATAAAATAATAAAATAATTTACATCATACATATAATCAAAATATTTGTGCTTCAGGAACTTTTTTGTAGATTTTTTTTTATTTTTGCCAAACTTGTGAAAAAGGCAGAATATTTAGTTCAAGACTAAATTGCAGAATTGACGCACAGGGGATCAAACCACCGGCATTCTGGTAAGCGCCCAACCCTCTCTACCTCCCGAGCCACAGTCACCCCAGTGTAATGTAGTTACTTTTACCTATTAAAGAATCTGAATACATTCCTTCACCACACAGACCTTTAGTATTGTGAATAATGTAGTACCATCCCCAGCCTGTAGTCTCCTCGTATAGTAAAGTTGGTAGAGACCGAAGGAAATGTCAACACACTGGGAGGTCCCATCTTTCTGTGCACCCACATCCACTCTTCACTGTGTATTATACATGATTAACCACAGCTGGTTATGCAGCAGATCCAACCATAATGAACATCGGGATGATGACGTGACAGAAAACCAAATAACTTCACGGCAACTTTTAATTTATACACATTTTATAATAACTGTAAAATTGTTTTTCGTCCATTGTGGAAAGATACCAGTTTATTTCTCCTGCATGCCAGCGTCTCACAAACGTCCCCTTTCACCCCGGGGTTCAATCCCTTTGAGCAGAAGGTGTCGGCAGCAGATAACCTGTTCCCACGTTACGCCTGCTTTTCATTGAGACAAGGATTCTAATATATTAATTTCAAGCCACGTCTTAATGACGTCCAGGCTTTTGGAACAGACAAATTGACCTGACGTTATCTATTGTTGGCGAGCTGTAGGAAATCCAGCCCAGATGTGAGTGACACTTAGTTGTTTCATTTTTATGAATCACTATCGGTCAATCGACCAATGAAATACTTTCTCACACATGGAGAAGGAATGTATCAGTTACAGCAGAATTAAGGAGTTGGCAATGGAGATTTAAAGTGAATATTAATATGCGTGTGTGTGGGTCTGTATGATAGACACAATAAAGAGTAGGAATGCTGCTTTAATTTTAAACAGATACGCACTGATCCACAGGATTAATGCAGGTGTTGTATCATTTGATTTGCCAAAAATAATATGTTTATTTGTTCTCAGAAGGCAAACAGTGAGTCAGCAGAAAAACATTCCCCAGGTAGGTTTGAAACCTTCAGGCGGGCAGATTGAGTGTGGTTTTACAAAAGGCTGGCGCTGCACCGTGACGACAGTCGCTGGGTTCACTGAGTTGGAAATGGGACACTTATGCACATAACAGACGTGAGCGACGACAGTGGCTCCTCTGCCCAAAGTGGATGGAGATGAAGCGTCCTGCCAGGAAGCGCAGGCAGCTAAACTAGACTGATGGTCAGAAGTTTATTCTAGTCTGTGTGGAAAAAAAGCACAGTGTTTACACGATCCAGGACAGAGAGCGGGCCAAGTCAGTACACTGGGGGAATTCAAAACACTGTATCCCAAGAGGGCACCATGGGGAGAAAAAACCCCCCTGCTGTCCATAAATGGGTAAAGCCAGGAGAGAGGGTATTATAGGGAATAAAAAGAGCTCCTGAGTGTACTCTGCAGCTGAGTCACAGGATTTATTTAGATTGGCTAATATCAAATGAACAAACCCTGTTGCCCTTTATCATCCATATTCTAACCTCGAATCATTTTCATTCTTCAGGCACAAGGATAACTCACTGTGGCTGAGCAGCGACCGTCTGAGATTTGGCTGCGCTGTTAAAGATGTGGATGATGATAGTAAATCAATATGGTACAGTGTTCTGACAGAGCCCTCTTGAGAGTGTAAACATTTCTCTCACACTATTTCCCATTGTAAGTGTTGTAGTATTGAAAGGCCTGCAGAAGGTGAAAGGATTCTTTAGTCCTGGCTTTCATCCTGTCGTCAAATTTCAGATGAGCTCATGGGTGCATTAGCATGGAGGAAGGGTCCAACTTGAAATGTCAAAATATAGGCTTGGATAGAGTGCTACTATTATGTCTATTCATTCACTACAAGGGCTGAGTGTAGTCCACCAGGCTTTAGTTGTAATGTATTAAAAAATAAAAATCTAAAGTGAAAAACTGGACTGAAATTCAAACTTGAATTTATGGTGGCATTCAGAGTTGTTAAGCTCTTGTTTCTCCATCCTGAGCCTTTTCTCTTCCACTTTGACTCGTTTTTCATTTCATATGTGAAGTTTCCCACAGTCCTCTCACTAAACAACTGATTTCCTTTGTCATTATTAAAGGACAGCTGAGAAATCTCTCCAGCTTCGTGCAGTCAGAGCAAATGTCCAGTGAAACAGACGGAGACACGGGGGTCACGTTTCCCTTAAGGCAGACTTCATAGATCATGTTCAAGAGGCCAAAAAAACATGTTTTATGAGGCCACAGGACCTTTGACCACCCAAATGTAATCACTTTATCTGTGGGTCTAAGTGAGCATTGGTGCCAAATTTGAAAGGATTATTTTTAGGCGTTCTTAAAATAATGTGTCAACGAGGCAAGCGTGTTTTCGTCACAGTGACCTTGACCTCTGACCTTCAAACTCTAATCGGGTCATCCTCGAGTCCAACGTCCCTATGGGTGTTCCTGATATTTCACGTTCACGAGAACATGAGGTCACTGTGACCTTGACCGATCACCTTTGACCTCCGTCATCTAATCAGTTCATCTGTGAATCCAAGTGACCACTTGTACTAAATTTGAAGAAAATTCCCTCGAGGCACTCTTGAGCTATCATGTTCACAAGAAGGAGATAAATGGACGTACGGAGGGACAGACAACTCGAAAACATAATGCCTCTGGCCAATGGCTATGGTTAGGACAGAGGCATAATAGGACAATTGAAGTGGCCTCACACGCATCAAAAGTGCACCAATGTCTGAAAAATGAAACACAGACATGACATTCTATCACTCATCTCTCATATCCCGTGGTGGGACTGACATTTACATCCTGGATATGATAAACTGAAGCCTCATCATATAAACTCCCCGCTAAGCAGATGCCTCATTTGGTTTGATTTGTGAATATGCAGACTTCCAAGATTGGGGCTTTTAGCTTAGAATGACTAAGCTAAAACCTTCATAGACCTTACTGTCTGTACACAGTGAGTTTGGCTTCTACCCACACAGATTGCCTCACTGATTCTCTCCACTTTCTACATGATTCAAGGATAAGCACTGTCTGAACAGAGTCAATAGTACATGAGAAGTGTCTCTCCCGTGGAACAACATGAGAATCAAACAGCCTTCACCGATAAATCTGACATTCCTGGTTTCTATTAACTCAGAAGCTGAACTGAACCACACAGCTTACATTAAAATGAAATATGTTCTTACAAATCTGAGGAACAAACTCTTGGCTCTGGCCAGTACTTTGTATGAAATGCATAGTTTGACCTGTCGCATCTGTCCTTCACATGTTTATAGACCACTGACAGGAAGCCAGAGGAGCGCCTGCCAAGGCAACTGTGGCACACATGCATATTCATAATATACTTATCATTACATCATGAAGGGAGTATGTATTACAAATGGTCTTCATTAAATGATGTGATTAGAATGAGGATGAATTGAAATGGAACTAGAATAACTCTGAGAGCATATTCATCCACCAAGCTTTTACAGTCCCCTTATAGAACCACGTTTAATTCTGATAGATCCATGAATTAATCTTTGGGGGGAAAAAACCCACGATGTTAAACAAATTGATAAAAAATTCCTGGATGTGCACTCAAATTTTATGGGTTCTTTCCGGGCCCATTTCCCATCCTTGCAACAAATTCCAAGGAAATCTGTCCAGTTGTTTTGCGTAACCCTGCTGACAAACAATCACATAAACGAACTAGAATGGCCTTTAGTAGTGTGCGTACCTTTACCCAGGCCCAACAGCCCCCTTAAATTCAATAAAGGTAATAATAGAAGGAGAATAAGGCATATACTTTGTAATGTTTTCACCATTGTGCTTTCTCATGATTGATTTAGCTGTTATGACAAACTCTGCCTCATATCTGCCCCCGTGTGTCACACCTCTCATCCATTATCTCAGAGATACCATCACTCTCACCTGTGTTACTCTCGGGGCGTCTCACTCCTCGTGTCTCAGGGATTTGCGTTCCACTGAACAGCTCCATCAGTTCTGCCTCCCTCCTCTTCTCCCTCCCACCTCGCCCCCTCCTCTCACTGTCACTGTGCCTCACAAACTGAGGTGGATCTTTTTTACGCTCTCTCCCTCCTCTCCCTTTAGTCTTTACTCCCGGGACGTGATGAGGTTAACAGCGCTCTGTGTCTATGGGACCCTGCTGGCCCTGTCGAGCCTCTCCCGGACCACAGGGGCCTCTGGTGAAGGAGACCTCCTGGGAGATAGGGGTTTGGGGCCCTGCGCTGCAACTCTTGAGCTTGAGGGGCCGTGCGGACCGGGGCAGGAGGAGGACACATGCCCCTACCTCTTCACTCTGCCACCACTGACTGTTCATCTGCCAAAGCAGCTCAGAGAGCTGGAGAAGATCATGAAGGATCTGCAGAAGCTGAAGGACAATGTGGATCAACTGAGGAAGATGTGCGCTGATTGTACAGTAAGACAAACTGAGAGAGTGTGTGGAACGCAAAGAGAAGGAGAGCATGTGGCGACAAATGAAGGAACAGATAAACAGGAGGATGAGAGGAAGTGGGCGAATGACAGAAAAGATTTAAGAGAGGAGTTTGGAACAGATGTGGTTAAAGTGGAAATGATGATGGAGGTAGATGGTGACACCGACTCAGAAGTAAGAACAGTTTTAGAAGAGAGAGGGAGAGAGAAATGGAAAGCAGAGGGAGAGAGAAGTGAAGTGGTCGTAAAAGAAAATGAGAAAACAGAAACCTTATTAGAAGTGGCATTAAAAGATGGAAAAACTCAAACAGAGGGGGGAAAGGTAACGGACAAACTGGGGCAGCAAAAGGTGCCAACTTCTGGTGGAGAGGCAAGAAAAGTGGACATGACGAGAGAGAGAAATAAGGAGACTGAAAAAGGTACAGCGAAAGACAAAAAGGGTGATTTAAAGGGAGATCAAGTGGATAAGCTGCAGAGTGGGAAAGAAAGAAAGACGACTAGTGATAACAAACACAAGGAGAAAACTGAAGAAAGTGACAAACACTTGGGGCGAGATGAAACAAAGGAAACAGATAAAAAGACCCAAACTGAGGAAAACAGGGGCAGTGATGGAATAAAGATGTCTGAGGACCACGATGAGCATACAAATAAGGAGCGAGAGCAACATTTGCAGGACAGGAAAAAGAAAATGGAAAGGGGTCTAAGAGTGGAGCAAAATAACGAGAAAGCAAAACAGACTGAAATCATTGGGCGTGCAGCAACACAGAGGACTATAAAAGAGGGGGAGGAGGAGGGGGAGGACGGGGAGATGGGCACAGAGATCAAACCCGAGGGAGAAGAAATGGTCGGGACTTTACAGAGAGACAGCGACGAAGATTTAACGTCCAACAGAACGAGTGAAGGGACAGACTTTGTTTCAGTCAGCCAGACTCCATTAGCTCCCATTAGTCCAACACATGACTCCGTGGACTCAAACAAAGCCACAACCTTGACGTCATCTCCTCCTCCTCGTCTTCTGTCCAGTTCACGTTTGATCCAAGACGACAATCAAGCCATGACGACAGCTGCTCACAGAATTACAACCCAGAGCACAGACGGTGATGTGACCAGCATCTCTGAGCACCCACGCCCTGATGCAGAGGCAGATGTTAGGGCCACAAGTACGCCAACAACAACAACAATAAGCACACTGGGCGTCCCCGGACAACAGATAACCAGCAGCACTACAAGGTTCACATCAACAACTAGTCCGAGACCTGCGGCAGGTTTCCAGGATCGATCTATCTCAACCGTGGCAGCTACAACCACCTCAACTCCCTATCAGAATTTATACACAACTACAACTACAGGAGTGGAAGACCGCAGCCAGTGGACAGTAAAGAAGAACGCCAGCTCAAACACTGGAGTGAAACCTCGACCAAAGCCTGGTGAAAAGCATAAACCAGGAATTAAGCCTGAAGCCGACCGTAAGCTAAAAAATCCTAAGAATGACCATAAACTTGATGGAGCACCTTCACCCGACAAAAAAATTAAGAACATCCAAAAGCAGAAGCCTTCGCTCCAAAAACCCACAGCCGAGCAGAAACCCAAACCTGGCAAAGATCCTCAAAGAGTCATAATTAAAAAAACAGACCAGAGAGCTCCACTTCAACATGTGAAAAACAATCCAGGGCCTAAACATGATCAAGACCTCACAACGGATAAAAACAAGTTAGATGCTCGAGAACCAAAATCTCATCTCAAGTCTGTACCTCCTGTCCAGAGACCTACATCCCATCAGAGACTTGTATCGATAAATGCAACTGGTTCTGACAAAGATCCTCTGACTGAGCGACTGAACTCGAAACCAGAGAAAAAGCCAAATCGTCCTCTTAAAGCAGACAAACCTGAGTCAAAGCAGAAACCGGAGAAAAAGCCAAAAAGTAACGAAAAAGCTGAATCTGACTTCACCTCTAAATCAAACCAACATCTCACGCCTGAATCTGAAAAAGCAGAAACAATTAAGCTCAAGGCCGCAGAACCTGAGCAAGAGTCTGTGACAGAACTAATGAGAAAATCTGATGAAAATCTGTCTCCTGAGTCTAAATCTCACCGAGACTCAACACCTGGACAAAACATTTCACATGATCGTATATCTTCTGATAAAAAGCCTAAACCCAGCACGAAAACCCCTGTGATTAAACAAAACCCTAAACCTGGCCGGATCCCGAAACCTTACCAAAAACGTCCAGAACTTGGCAAAAAGATTAAACCCAGTGTGAAGCCTAAACTTGGCCAAGTACCTCAAACAAATCAGAGGCCTAAAAAACCTGTACCTGGCCAACTGCCTGATCTTAAACCAGAATCTGTACCTGATGAAATCCCTGAAACAGAGTCCAACAAAACATCCAAACTAAGGCCTCCCACTACACCCGGGCCCACACTGATGCCAGGAGCAACATCTGTTCAAAGGACAAAACCAGCAGTGCGACTAAAGTCGAGCCCAAAGACCAAAACAGATTCAGATCCCCACATCAGCGGGACGACTGCAGATGGCATCCAAAATTCTCAAATTCACGTGCCACCTACATCTGGTGCTATAAAACAGACTGCTGAGGCGACTCGTTCCCCGGCAGACACAGAGTTCAGCCACAGCACAAAAAAAAATATCACTCCGGGTCCAATGACCTCCGACAGCCGCGCGCCTGGACCCTCTCCTCTGCTTCACGCTCTCCTCCAAGGCTTCACCGTGAGCCCAGACAGCAGGGTTACGTCTGATCTGAGGCCACAAACAGCCGGACAGCCCTCATCGATCCCAATGACAACAAGACCAAACAAAATCATCCACAGGATCCTCCCGAGTGTTATCGCTAGCACCAGTCCAGGATCCACAAGGCCAAATCCCGATTCTAACGCTGACTCCAGCTCACAAACCACGATACGTCACCATGTGGAGGAAATGGCTCCCAGACAAAATCCACATCCAGACAAAATCACCACTCCAGTTCCTTCCCCCCGAGCCCACACTACCTCCACACTTAGCCCTGACTTCAGGTCAACAACCCCTGTCACCTCTGGCCCCGAGTCCCCGGCGGCTGAGTTGTCCACTCCGAGTGCACGAGAGCTGCGTGTAAAAATCAACCAGGTGCCGGTTCTCCCCAGTATCATGCGTCCAAAAGAGCTTCCTGAGGACAACCAGGGAGGCAGCAGGTCGGACCACAAACTACCAACGTGGACATCATCTAAAGGCAAGAGATATTATTTCAAACTGTCACAACACGTTTGTTCGATCTGTGTGCCGAACAGACATGGCAGCAGATCACACAGGTTTGCAACACCATGCACAACATTGTAATCATGCTTTATTTATATTCGCTCACAAAAGCAAATCAATACACTTTAGCTCGAAATCTATAGGGAGAAGACATAAACAATTTCACAATGAAATACTTTAATATTTACAAATTATATCCCTAACGTCTCCTGTCTTCTTGAAACATTACATAAAAAACTACAATGGCAGTCAGTCCAGTTCATACCTCCACCAGGGCCCAACAGTCCCCTGAGGAAACCATATTTAAATTCACATCTGGATTTTTATCTGCGCCAATTTACGCACGTTCATAAACATCAGGCCCCTTAAAAAAAAGTGAAAAAGAATTCCTGGATCCACCCCCTGATCCAGATCCACACAAAAATGGAATAATTTCTTTCCTACTCACACCACATCAGGTTCCCCCAAGTTTTGCAACAATCTGTCGGGCAGTTTTTTGTGTAATCTTGCAAACAGACAAACAAACTAACAAACAAATGCAGATGAAAACAAAAACTCATTGGCGGAGATAAATATATAGAGAACTGCTGAGGAACTGTTGTACATTATTATTTCAGTGCCTTATTATTGTCTCTCTTGTTAAAAAAGTAAATTGGTATTAGCCGACCTTACAGGATTTTATTACGAGACCCATATGGCAAGTCCTAATGATCCTCATATAAAAGAGGATAGTATAACTATATGGTTTGTGAGATCATCTTTGTGCCATACATCAAGGCTATTTGTCAGAGGAGGAATTTGCATATGTGTGCACAATGTGCGTGGTGATAAGGGATAAAACCACAAGCATTTCACAGGCTGACGTGTTACAAACATCCTGCAGAGCTGCGTGGGGAACAGCCAGTGATGCAGTTGGCTTCAAATGAGTTCAGGCTTCATGCAGACACAGGTGTAGATCAGGGGGATTATCACATCTGGTCCCCTCATTCTTTACACACTTCATACATCAAAACATAAAAATATTGAACACTCAGTTTATGTGTTTCTTATTCTATCACTGACACTTATTTTCAATATATCCTCTGTGGTATCTGGTCAATAATCTACTCACAGCCCGGAAAAAGGAGGCAGAGGAAAGATTGCTTATTGTTTAAAAGTGAAAGAAAATGAGTTTAACAGAAAATGTGAAAATGAATTAGGTTTAGAGGTAAAGATATCAGCAATGAGTAAACAATGCCAATTATTGGATACAAATACTGATAATGGTGAATTACAATACAAAGTAAATTCTCACTATTTAAGAGAGTGAAGTGGGGGGGGGGGATCCACTGTGGAGGCCTTAGAACAGAAGCCCATTTCTGCCAGTGTAAGAAGACAAAGATGAATGCTAAATCAAAATTATGAGTTTTAAAATTAGATATTATGTCGTTGTTTTGAGATATCAAGTCCTTATTTTGAGATACTAAGTTGATATTTTGAGATATTAGGTCATTATTTTGAGAGATTAAGTCCTTATAATTAGATTTTAAGTCAGTATTTCAAGATATTAAGTCGTTATTTTGAGACATTGAGTTATTATTTGGAGACATTGAGTTATTATTTTTGAAATATTGAGTCATTATTCAGAGGTGTAGTCATTACTGTGATGTATCTCACTATAATGGGGGCAGAGTTTCCATTCTTCAGAAACACTGAACTATGATGAAGTAGTTTCTGCTCTGACCTGTTGAACTCGTGTGACCTCAGCCAACATGTCTTCACCTGCAGAGGCCTAAAGCAAGAAGAAGGATTTGTTTTTGAATTGTTTTAAGAGAGAAAGGTTTTATTATTATTCTCACTTCCAACCTTCCTCCTGTGCAGTGAGGAGGGACTGCTCGGACCAGCTGCTCAGAGGGGAGACCCGCAGCGGGGTGTACCTGGTGACCCCTGACATCCGCAGCCGGAGCTTCTCGGTCCTCTGCGACATGGAGCTGGAGGGCGGAGGATGGACCCTCCTGCAGCGCAGGCTCGACGGCAGCGTCAGCTTCAACCGCACCTGGGCCGAGTACCGCTCCGGCTTCGGGCAGCTGCGCGGGGGGGAGTTCTGGCTGGGCAACACCATGATCCACCTGCTGACCCGGGAGAGGGACATGGTGCTGCGGGTGGAGCTGGAGGACTTCGACGGGGTGAGGGAGTACGCGGAGTACGCGCAGTTCAGGGTGGCCAGCGAGCGGCTGCGCTACCGGCTGACGGTGGGAGGTTACTCCGGCACCGCGGGGGACGCGCTCTGCTTCAGTAAGAGCTACGACCACAACCAGCGGCCGTTCACCACCCCGGACCGGGACAACGACCGATACCCGTCCGGGAACTGCGGGGCCTACTACAGCTCCGGCTGGTGGTTCGACGCCTGCATGGCTGCCAACCTGAACGGGAGGTACTATGTGGGGAAGTACCGGGGAGTCCGGGACGGGATCTTCTGGGGCACATGGGCCAACATCTCCACAGAGTATTACCCCTCCAGTGACAGGAGGTCCTTTAAAAGTGTCCGGATGATGATCAGACCCAAAGGCTTCACCCCATGACTCTGCGTTTATATCATATATAATAATACTATTCATAAAACTCATCACACTCTCCTCACTGTTAAAGTGCACTATCAACACAACACTGCCGCCTGGTGGGGAATGAAACGGGGATGTATATATTTACAAAGGTTATAATCACAAGTACATAGTGTGTTTTTTTTTTTAAAGAAAATGTAAAATAACTTGAGAGAGATTTGTTCAACGACGAGAGAGAGATCCTCTTATTTTTCTATGACGATTGTGTGAATCTGACGGGTATGAAGCCAAAGAGACTGATATTTTTATTATTACAATACTGGAAGTCCAGTGGATGGTTGACTGAAGCTGTTTGAGATGTTTTATAATTAAGTTTGTTTTGTGAAGACGAATAAAAAGAGATGACATGAATTAATCGCATTTACTTGTGTGTGGTCTGGTGACTACAGTATAAAACCACCGGTGCATTGAATAACACGCAGATAACAGTATATGAACATGGAGGAAAGAAAGAAAGATCACAGACACGCTCCCCACTGTGTGTAAACAGATATGTAGACTTCCTGCTTAAAACAGGGTCAGTTTAAAGGGATAGTTCACCCAAAAAATGAAAATTCACTCATTATCTACTCACCACTATGCCGTTGGAGGGGTGGGTGAAGTGTTTGAGTCCACAAAACACTTTTGGAGTTTCAGGGGTAAACTGCGTTGCAGCAAGATCCAATGCAATTGAAGTAAATGGCGACCACTTCTTCATACGTAAAGAGGTTATTCACACAAGGGATTTTAGTCTAAATATCGGCTGTTATTCTCCTCTGGGCTCTTTAGGACATTAAGGCTAAAACGTGGTGTAAATCACGGCGTTTCGAGTCAAATTTGAATGTCGGGGCTTGCGGACACTTGGACGACACCACAGGAGCAGTTTGGAGGAATTTTATATTTTTATTCTTTTGTTTTTAATGCGTTTGAAGAAGCGGTCAACATTAAATTCAATTGTATTGGATTTGGCTGCAACACTGTTTACCCCTGAAACTCCAAAAGTGTTTTGTGGACTCTAACACTTCACCCACCACCTCCATCAGCAAAGTGGTGAGTAGATACTGAGGGAATTTTCGTTTTTGGGTGAACTAACCCTTTAAGTTAACATTATTAAAAAAGCAACCACAGATTCTTCAGGTCAGATATAAATTGTAGAAACTCGGCCTCCATTTCCATAGAGCCTTTGCGTGAGGACGAGTTGCTTAGAAATGCATCCTGATTGGACAAAACCAGAAGGGGGTGGGGCTGTGTTTACACAAGATTGTACATCCGGTCTGTCAAGTGAGAAGTGTGAGACTGAGCCAGACCAGAAGTTAATTAATTTGCCTTCAAAATAAAATCACAATCAGATATGCTTTGGTTACAGTTGCTCAAACCAAAAGAGAATTATTACAAATAATATACATTTGAATTATATAAAAAAAGAGGCATGTAAAATATGTATAGCATAAAAAATGATATCAACTGATGTGTTAATAAGGGCTAATAATGGGCTTACAGTGGGGTTCTGCTCATTATGTATGTGTTTACATGCCACTTACTTCTAAATTAACTTTGCAAACATGTTTACAAACAATTACATAAACATCGTATGAAAGTTATTGATATACCACGAAAAAAAAACATATTGTGTTTGTATGAACAACAAATTCCACTTTTAACATTTCTTTAAATCTACTTTAAATATCAGCAGTGGCTGTTTATTCTTTTCATGTATTTATCTATTTATGTTTAGATTATTCACGGATACCAGCACTGAACATAACAAGCTGCTGGATCATTTGCTTGTTTGTTAAAATTGTAAATGTCGCTTTTATCGTGAAGAGCTCCAACAGGAAGTCTGGTGTCATGTGATGCTGGGGACCATGTTGCCTGAATGGCGGCTCCCTGTGTGTTGACATTAACCTGTGACAGTGTAAAGTGTGGATGAGCTGGTTCATCCCTCGGGGACCATGATGTTCTGGAGCTCAGCAGCTCAGCGGGGAGGTGTGGTACTTCTCCGCCGCTGGTCCCTCACTCTCCCCCGGTGTCCTCTACACACCTCGCGGTCCTTCTCCACCTCTGTCCCCGCCGGGTGTCCCGCACACCAGGGGGCGCAGCAGCCCGTGAGGCGGTGGGATCTGACCGTCAGCCCCTTCATCTCGGTGCGGGCTCGGCTCTCCTGCAGCATCTCCGTCCGCCCGCTGGACCCGCACACCTTCCCGGAGGCCGACCGGGCCTTCGTCGCGGTCCACGCGGCGGACGGCGAGCAGGAGGTCGGTCTGGATCACCTACACGTGCGGTACGATGACCGGAGCCGAGAGCTGCTCATCTGTGCAGAGAAGGTGAACAGCAGCGTGTCCATAGAGGTGGCTGCTCCCATTAAAAGCAGTGAGTGTGAGGTGATGGGTCAATGGAGGAACATATGAAACCTGTCGTTGATCATCCTCCAATAATATCATGTGTGTGTGTGTCAGATCTGTTCATTACTACTGAAGGACGAGGCAACGTGAGTGTGAGGAAAATGGAGTGTGACATCTGCCAGGTGCAAACAGAGAGAGGAAACTGTTTGCTGGAATCTGTCAAGGTGGGTGGTGGCATGAAACTTAAACTAATGATGATACTGCAAAAGATACATAGAAGAGGCCCTGATGTGGTGTAGCCCTCATTTTGGCCTTTAAAGGCTAATATCAGCAGTTATGAGACACTTAATGCTGCTTTCAAATTAGTCATCTGTTCAAAAGACATTAAAACATACATTTCCAGTCAATACAGTAGAAGCGCTATTGACATATGAAAAGGTTCAGTTTTAAATGTGTGGATTAAATATTTCAGTTTGAAAATACTTTTAATCAGCGTGGGCTGTTAACAATATCAGTTTGATGCTGGGGTCCGGTGACTTCTCGCTGCTCGTCTCACTGCTGTTTGTTGTCTCTCAGAGTCATCAGGTGGAGGTGCAGTCCAGTGGGGGACATGTCACAGGTGTGGGCACCATCCACGGCAACGTGGACATCAGCACGCGTGGAGACAGTGTAAGTAGGAGTGTGTTTTTCCTTGGTACTTGTTGGACTCGCACTCAGCTGACATTAGGGGGCAGCAGCAACCTGAACACACAATCCATAACTGTCCAACTATGACTGCAGGCATGTCTGTCTGTGTGTGCGTGTCTGTTTGTGTGTGTGTGTGTCTCCATCCTACAATGTTCTTAACAATAGCTCATCCGATGGACATCAAACTTTCTGGGTGTATTACTAAGGACCCAAAGAAGAGCAGTGACAATTGTGAAGTTATTGAAAAAGCTGTTCCTGAGAAAATCAACAGACAGATTTTCCTCCATTTATTTTAAACTGTAAACTGCATTTTCTGTTACCTTGTTTTAAAAAAAAAAATGAAGACACAGCTCTCCGATAGTGTCACTGCCGGCATCATGGAAGGTCTCGCTCCAGCATGAAGGACACCACACTCATTTGTCCTCATGTGTTTAGCTTTATGTCTAACTACATCAGCTGCCTGTGGCCTCGTGCAGTGATGGGTCGCATGTGTTCGCAGGCTGTGGATGTCAAGAAGCTCCAGGGCACCCGGATGAATGTCTCAACAGAACACGGGCCTCTGAAGGTCAAAGCCATCTACGCCGAGTCCAGCTGCATCTCCTCGTGCTCAGGCAGAGTACAGCTGGGGCACGTGCATGGTGAGCCAGCAGTAGCATCCGCCTCTCATCCATAAAGTATATTGTGTATTTTTCCAAAAATTGATGAATACATACAACAAAGTAAAACATAGATTAGAACAAAACAAACAAACAAAGAAGTGGGTTAAGGGTCAATAATAGAGTCCATGGAAACAAGAGGTCGAGGAAGAACCAAAATTAACAGATATTCAGAAACTGGGCCTGGGAGCCTGACTTGAAGGTATAAACAGGAAACCATGTCATTAAGCCCTTCTAATAGCAAGATGTCCACTTTCTTAGAATAACCCTTTAAGCTATGATCATACCAAATATGAGGGTTTGTTTTCATGTTGGGAGGAAGCGTCATAAAATAATTGGAGATACTTAGAATTTTAAGATTTTACATACTGAACTTAGCAAAAAAAAAAGACCTTACGAATATGTTTATCTATCACAGAGTCCTAAAAGTCGCGTTTCCCTTAAAAATGTGAAAGAAATATATCATGTGAAAATGTCAACTGGTCTCCAATAAAACAAATCATTTTTGGTGGGGGGGAGCATTTTTTCAAGAACACTTTGACATGAGGAGGAGGAGGAGGATCCTCTCTACAACTTCAGCTACAGCCATTTGCCACTAATAGTAATAATTATAATAATATTAATAATAGTTTCATTTATTTAGCCCCTTTTAAAACAAAGTTAAAGTTGCTTTACTAGGTGCAAACAATGGGAAACAATTCAAAGCAATTTGAAGATCACACAGCATTAGACAACATTAGAGCACAAATATTTGAATACATATTTAAAAAAGAAAAGTAAAACACAATAAAATGATTAAAACAGTTGGTAAGAACATAAAATAAAATATCCTGTAGCTGTTGTAGTAACATGTGACATCTGGGACCACAGTGTTCATGTGGCGTCGTGTGACACATCTGGCTTGTGTTAACTTGGTCGGTAAAGCAGGACTGTGGAACGCGAGGAATTCTGGGCTATGACCCAACAACGTCCGTTTAACTGCAATGTGCTCACAATTATCCATGTATTCTGTACTTGCTTGTTTTGGAGGTGGCTGTAAACCCATTGCAGGAAGAGGTGATCTAATAAGAAAGACAGCTCCATGACATGAGAAGAATGATGAGTGTGTCATCCTCGTAGAATTTTAATCTGTTCCTGACACCATTGAGCCTCACATCACAGAATCCATGGAAACAATTATCCCGTAACTTCAGTAATTCCGGTTTATGATACTTTGGAGTATATGCTGTGTCTCTAATATTCCACAATCTTTACGTCTCTGTTTACCTACAGTTAACTTTAAATTATCTGACAGCTTGTTATTTGAGTTAATCCTGACCTTGTGCTGCCTTTGATTCAAAGGTGACGCCTCCGTGAAGAACGTGTCAGGAGATACAGTCATAGGTACTGTAAGCTGACTGATTACACAATGACTCGCGTATGGTTTCTATCAGTGGCTGCTGAAAAACGAAACACGTGAGGCTTGCTTTGCTTTCGCAGATGGTTCGAATAGTTTCCTGGAAGTTTCCTCTCACAGCGGAGGCATTGATGTCTATGTGGGAGATGGCGGCAGTGCTGAACTCCACAGTGAGGAAGGTAAACACACGGTGCGAGGAGAATATTCATTTGATGAACCATAGCGACCTTTCGAGTTGTATTCTCATTCATCCTTCGTACGCAGGAGCGGTGTGTGTCCGTGTGCCATCCTCGCTGAAAGCCGGGGTGGAGCTCTGTGGAGTGGCGCTGGAAATCGGCCCAGATGTTTTTCTGGATGGAGCAGAGAACAACTCAGCTCAAGGCCAAACCACAGTTACTGGTAAACCATTACTTTTAATTAGATCACGCTTTATTTGATTGTTCATGAAAGACCGAGGATCTCTGCCAATGCAACAACAGGCTCCTTAAATTCAAGCTGCACCAAATTGCACACACTCATAGATATCAGTCCTATAAGTGTGTTTTTAATCAAGATTTCTATATTAATATTTCACAAAAATGTAGGAAAATACCCAAAATTCAGGAAAATTGTGAAAACTCGCAAAAAAACAAAACACAAACTGGATCTGAAAATTTAATGGGGTTTTTTTTGGCCCAGGTTTCATCCTTTCACTAAGTTTCATGGAAATCCGTCCAATAGTTTTTTACGTAATCCTGCTGCAAAACAAACAGGGGTAATTAACTAAACCCTAAACAAATACCTTTCTGTTTCCATCACATCCTCTCAGGTTATCTGAATGGAGCGTCTCCAGCAGACCGGTGGGTGAAAGCTCGGGCGGACCGAGGATCTGTCACTCTGAAGACACAGAGCTGGTTTGAGTCGTTGAAGCTGGGGAGCTGAGATATGACTGACAGGATTCTTTCCTGCATCGAAGCTTCACACTTACAGACAGAGACCTTTACCTCAATGACGCATTCTACTCTCTGCTCAGGATATACTGTGCTGTCGATGAGGAAATGATGTCCATAGTATTTAACGAATGTTCTCTATGGGTTAAAATCACTGTACATACTGTATCATAACATACTGAGGGCGGGGAGTAAACTGTGTAACTTACAACTGGTTTGTTCTGAATATTATTGATGAAAATGTTCATCTTAACAATGAATATTTATATCTTTAAACATATTTTCCACAATCCTCTTTGCACATCCCAAAAGAGCCTCAGGTTAGAGCCTGAATTGAACTGAACTGATGAACTGCACAGGATCTGAACTTTTCAACTATAATGAGCTTCGTCTCAGTGGAGCATCATCTATGTCCCAGAATGAGTTTTCACATGAAACAAATCCACACACTGTCAGACAGTAGAAATGAAATCAAGTGCAAAGCAATACATCAAGGTTTTAAAATTAAAATACGTCATTTTAATTTAATAAGCATAAATAGACAAAAAACTTTTAAAGGGAAAGGGAACAATAATGTGTTCACAAACATATACGCTGGACAAGCAATCAAAATTAGAAAAATATTTAATGAGCGCTGACATTTTTGAGTCCAAATTTAAAGTGCTTCATATCTGGTTTAACAAATTAACAATGATAAAGCTTTGCAAGAACAAAGTATAACGCTACACAAATTATTATATATTAACAAAAGTCATGTCTTTACTGTTAAATAGGGCCGGCTACACTGTCCCTGCAGTGTCTACACCACACTGTGGATCATCTGTGATAAATAATTAGTTCTCAGTGGTTAACACCATCTAGTCATCTTCAGAATTGTGTCTACAGCTCAACTGTAGATTGTATCTGTGTCATCTAAAACTATGTTTCTTTTAACAAGAGATAAGAGCAAGAGCATTTTAAATTAAGTTTGTCAATCTGGAATCCAATATGGTTACACTGACACAGATCAATATTACCAGCTCAGTTTTACATTGAAAATTAAGTTCAAATTATGCTTTTTTTTAAACTTCTAGTTAGTTGTTACAATTGAGTCGTGGCAGATGTTTGATGGCTGGCTGAACATTTACTGAAATAAATGTGGAGCACAAGAAATGCATGCGTACAAAATAAATTAGCTGTATAAGGAAAAGGGACCCCTGAGGAAAACATGTAGGTTCAAACATAGAAAAGCCTACAAGGGTCAAAGTTAATGTGAAAGTATTTATGTGGAAGCAAACTGTCATCTGCAGAATGAAACTCAAAGCAGTACAGGACATTCCAATGTGAGGAGCTGATGAAGTGTTATGTGTCAGGGAGGCGACAGATGTAGTGTCTGAGATTGTATCCACACAGAAATGATACACTCACAGAAAGGTGCGGCTGATATTTAATTATCTCTAGTGTTGGTTTGTCGAAAATGCTTCTATAACAAATATATGATGTAGTGCTGCTGCTGTGATTTGATTGACAGTGATGCTACGGGAATCCCTCTTTTTCTAAAGCACTAGTAGAGATCTGTTTATATCCTCTCTATACGCGCTAATCTCGTGATCACTGAGTGCTCCACCACTTCCCAGGTGTCCATAGTCTTGACGGGCTTTGTTACTGGAGGCCGAACTTTGCCCGTGTTTTGTCTCGTCTTGAATGGAGAGTAGTCATTGCTGTGCTCCCAGTGCTTCACACGAGGCCGCAGCTTTAAGGCGGCCGCCCTGAAGGAACACACACACACACACACACACACACACACACACACACACACACACACACACTGCTCATTAAACATCCTCATGCAGGACTTTGCGAACCTCTTTTAGAAGTCTAATTTGTGTCCTACTTGGAGATGTTGCTGCAGCAGGTCATCTTGATGGAGCACAGCGGGGGACAGATCCTCTCTATGAGTCGTTGCGTGCGATCTGTGAGAAGCACGCAGCCGCTCACATCCAGCTCTCGCAGGTACTGAGCTCCACCTGTCAGATACTGCATCGCCATATCTGTCATCTGAGGCAGGGAAGAGGAAACAAGAAGGCGTGGCATGAAATGACAAGGACACTGCAGAGGGAAGTCAATGCACACATTAAAACACAAATAAGTGCTGGACCAATGAAACAATGTGAATAGAGAAAAATGAAGGGCAACATAACAAGGTGCCTTTGAACGAGTATTTCACACACTTAAAGATATCAGTTTGCTTGAATTAAATCAAGATCCACAACTTATTCCATTGGAAATCAGTGAAAATGTTCAAGAAAGGGGGGAAAAAATCCTGGATCTGTGTCCTGATCCAGATCTGAACCAAACGAGTTCTTCCCTGATCCATCCTACATCCTTCTACCAAGTTTTGTGATCATGCGTCCAGAAGATTTTGTGTAATCTTGCTTACGAACAAACAAAAAAAACAAAAAAACTGACAGGGGTGAAAAGAAACTCCTTGGCGAAGGTAATTGGAGATTCACCGTGTTTCAAGCTACTGTACATGCTCTTCTTCATCTTTCTTCACATGACATGACAAGGGGAAACACAAAAAGACATTTAAGGCTTTAAAAGAGTGCGTTTGCATGTGTATGTGTGTCCGTGTGTACCTTTGGACAGCCTGACATCCGCAGTGTGAACAGACTCCTGCAGTAGAATGAAAAGGCTCTAATGGCCAGGTCAGACAGAGCGACGCAGTGAGACACATCTACATGTTCCAGATCTGTCATGTTCTGGCACAGGGTCTGTTGTCGTGGGGAACAAATGAAACGATGGAGAGATTTTTGATGATGGCTGTGATGATGGAAACCACATCTCCAAGTAGACTAATAAAATGTCACATCCACATGTTCACATCTGTTTGTAGGCAGAAACAGTAAGTGAAGGAAATAATGACTTTTCTTAGAACTGACTAGAAAACAGTGAGTACGTTTATTTCCTGTCAACTGTCGACATAAACAAACATTGGAGAACAAAGTAAACTCTAACTCATCAAAACTCTAAACTGTTTATAAAAATGCCACGTGTTGAATCTCTAACTGGATTTTTTACCTTGATGCCATTATCTGTGATTTTGACACACTCTGCGAGCACTAATGTCCTCAGGTTAATCTCCTCCATGGCAGCCAGCCCCTAAAAAACAACACACAAGTACCAAGTTACAGACTGTTCAACACAAAGGTCCGTTATCTGTTCTGCAGGAATGTGTGACTGTAAGCGAGTGTGAGAGCAAACATCTAAATGATACCTGGTCCTGGATGTTGCAACCTCTGAGGTCAAGAGAGCGGATGGAGCTGCCGCTCAGCCACTCCAGACTTGCGTCGGTCAGTTTCGCACAGTAACTCAAGTTGAGGTGGGAGAGTTTACACAACCTGATCGATTGTACACACACACACACACACACAGACACACAAAAGAGCTGCAGTGTGACACTAATCAACAGACCGTTATGTGTATGCATGTGTGTAGTTGTTTTGTCTACCTTTCTGCGATCCTCATGACAGAGATGTCGGTGATGAGACTGCATTGACTGACATTCAGCTCCTGCAATTTGGCGGCTGACCAGCCTTCAGTCAAATATTTGATCCCAGCATCACTCACCCTGAAACGCACATTACGTCATGTACAGTATGACATCACCATCTTAGTGAGCAACTTCTTTGATGCTGTAGTGTCCCCGGAGGGCAAGCATCAAAGCTAACGACGCAAACTGATTAAAGAGGCTGGTGCTTTGGTGGCTGAGGACAGAATGGAGGCAAAACTACAGACAATCATGGACGAGGCCTCACGAAACAACGGACAAACTAAAAGGCCACAGAATCAGTTTACATGGCTGTGTGAGGGGGGGGTACAAAAGGTATCTCAATTCATCTACCTTCCCCTCGAGGATTTATTAAGTTATCTATCAATCAATCAATCTATCTATCTATCTATCTATCTATCTATCTATCTATCTATCTATCTATCATATATCTATCTATCTATCTATCTATCTATCTATCTATCTATCTATCTATCTATCTATCTATCTATCTAAGCTAGCGTATGATGCTTCAGCAGCTACAAACACACACTTGTTGCAAAGTGAGATGTCCAGGTACTGCAGTTTCTTCAGGGTGGCCATGAATTTGAGGCTGGTGTCGGTCATTCTAGAAGATTTTGCGGCGTGGAGTCTGTGGAGGCCTGGCGAGCCTCTGCACAGAGCCTTCCAGCTGACGTCTGAGAGCTGGGAGTTCCCTAAAGACAGAACGACTGTATTCAGCTTGTATCGTTTCATGTGTATATGTAGACTTCAGGCTCGAGGATGAAACATGACCTCACCCTCTGTACTGAAACTCTTCAGCGATGCTGCTTCGCTGATGGCTTTGAAGGCGATGTCGGAAAGATGATGAGCATCCAGAAGAGAAATGGCAGAGAGACAGCGACATCTGGCAAGTAGTGCCTATAAGAGATGAGGGAAGATTCAAACTTGTCCCTGCTTCATGGGGTTAAGGGGTTAAGGGTGCATGTTATACAATTATGCATGAGCTGACTAAGTAAATTCTATTCTAATTTATTCCTTATTTTCTCTCGCAGCCCTTACAGAGCTTGGAAGTAGAAACCTGAGACGTAAGAAATGAAGAAACTCACCAGGATACAGTTATCAGACAGTGTGGGCATGTCATTGATCACAACTTCTCTGAGTGAAGGGCATCCTGCTGACAGGTATTTGAATCCGTTCACAGTCATCTGGGAGGAGAGAGGGGAAAATGTGTGTCAACGTTGGAATCTGAATCATTTTCCTGGATGCTGTTTTCCTCAGTCTTCACATTCTCTGGGCCCCATAAAGTGAAGCCATACATCTGGATCCAAACTAAACTAGCGCACGTTTCCAGAGAAGAGCGTGTTTTATGTTGTGGCGCATGTGTCTCATGTTATGGAGTGTGCACATCTTGAGTGGGTGGGCCAGAGATGATTGTTTAAACCCAGCCCTCCGCTTGGCCACAGCTGCCTTTTACTCTGCTTCTCCTTCACTTTTTCATCCATTCGCTTGAACCACTGAATGAGTGCAAACAGTCACCAGGGGGAGAGCCAGAAACGAGAGGAGACACGTGCGAGCAGAGAGCAGGGACTGGATTTATCCAAGACAGACTCTGCATCTACAGTGGAAGCTGTGACCATAAACCAAACCGAGAGGAGAGCAACAAACTGACCTGAGTGCAGCCGGACAGGTTGAGGTGGAAGAGATTGTGGCAGCCCTTCCCTGTGGTCAGGTACAGAAATCCTTTGTCTGTGAATCTGTTGCAATAGGCGAGACTCAGGTACTGAAGGTTGAGACAGTTCCTGTTCAAAACAGATTGTTAGATTCATTTCTAAGAAACTAATTACTTGTGTTCAAGCTTTGTGTAAATAACAGATGTTTTAATGTTGTTCTCAACAAAATTCTATCATGGGACAATGTGAAATATATACGAGAACATTTTACGCAACACTGGTTCCCCTGTGAGAGAGAGGGAGAGAGAGCTAATGACTGTAACTGTTGTTTCACTAATCTGTCGATGATGCAATCACACAGTCTAGCCTGTTGTGTTGTGAAGTCCACATCTGTTCTTCGAAATCATTACAGTGGCTGTACACACTCTGCTTTCAGGCATGAAATACGACCCAGCAGGCTGCTTTATGGTGGACAAACACAAATGGGGATAATTCTGGGAGAAATAGTGCCAGAGGCCAGGAAAAGGTCACAGTGATACACAGCTGTGTACTAGAGCAGAACTCTAATCACAACGTCTGATGGATTTACCACATCTGGAGTTTTACCTGGACAGCTCTCTGAGAGTATTGTCTGTAACAAGAGTGCAGGAAAGGTTCAGGTAGAGCAGGCAGGGGCAGCCCTCGACAATTTCCTGAACCATCGCATCCTGTTAAAGAGCACAGGGTCAAGTGTTACCATCACAATCAGTGGTGCATTAAAAAAGGATTCATATATTTTGGGGGTTGAGACAGAATAAATGTATAAACAATACAATGAATAAAACAACTTAGAACTGCACCAAATTTCACACCCTCATAGATATCAGTCCCTGTAATGTGCCGGATTTTTTCACCAAGATCCCTCAATTATTCTCGGAGAAAATGGTGAAAATGTTGGAAAACGCTATATCTCACAATCTTAATGAAAGTGATAAAAAAAATCTTTCCTGACACATACAGCCCCCTTTTTTGTGCGTAATCTTGTCTAAAATCAAACAACATACAAACCAACAAACAGACTGGGGTGAAAACATAACCTCCTTGGCCGAAGTGAAAATGTAATAAGATACTGAACAAGTGCGATTTTACTCTTATCTGTGATGATCATAAAGATGAACACTGAGGAATCGTGGAACATGTTTAAAGGACATTATTTTTTAATTCATCATTATCAATACTTTATCAATGTTAAATTGTTAGCAAACATACAGTAAAGTGTGAACAGTAATATTTCTGATGAGAAGAAGATGGATTTTCTTATAGATTTAGGATTTTATCACCATCTAAACATTATAGTCTTAACAGTGTTTTACTTACTGTGACATTAAAACAGTCTGATACATTGAGCTCCTGGAGATTTTTGCATTCACCTTAGACAAAACAAGGAAAAGAGTAAAGGGCAGATAAACAGTTAATTCAAATGTGCAGTCCATTTCTTTTGGAAACACATTTCTCAATAACTATGATGTAGGTTGTAATATGATAGTGATATATGACATTATATGATATATAGTGTTTCTTGTTTCAAGACATACATTCCTGGACGGCTACGATCTCTTATGTAATGTGCAGCCTCTGTGCAGAGACGGCAGCAGCTTTGTTTCATCAACAATAACACTGCTGACCCATTGCTTCTGTTTTCAAGCCTGTTTTTCTAAGACTTTTCAAACTTCTGCTTTGGCTCCAGCTCTTCTAAGTGAAAAGACAAACCCTGCAGAGCTGAGGATGCATATGACCTCTAGTCTCCTCTTCGCCTCCCTGCTCCTCCTCCTGCTCCCGAGCATCGACATGAAAAAGTCGGGAAAGGGAAGAGGCCTCAAAGGAGCACGACACAAACTCACAGGCGGCCGGTATGGATTTAGACTTCAGTCTGATGTGTTCAGTCCATTTTTCACAGACTCTAATTATCATTGTTTGTGTTTGAACACTGTCAGGGTCAGAAGCGCTGGGCGTCACAGCAGATCAGGCGCCTTCAGGCTTGTGTCACGCAACTGCTCGGAGTCGGCAGAATCCGGAGACGTCTTCGTGGACTGTCAGGACCGAGGTCTGACCTCCGTTCCCAACGCCCAAACCTGGTCCAAAGCACCCAAGCACCTCCTTCTAGCAAGCAACCGTATCAAAGTCCTACGTGAGGGGACCTTCTTTGGATATGAGAGTTTAGCTACTCTGGACCTGCAGCAGAACCACATCTCTTCAATTGAGGAGGGGGCCTTCCAGGGCCTGGCAAAACTTAAAACCCTGCTGCTGCAGCACAATCGTCTGGAAACGCTTAACGAGGAGGCCCTCATCCCCATGCCAAACATCCGCTACCTGCGTTTACACCATAATCCCTGGAATTGTCTGTGCTCGATGGACGGTCTTATAATCACTCTTCAGGTCCCAAGCAACCGTAATTTAGGAAAACATGCAAGGTGAATGTTTACGCCAATGGATGATGATACAGTGTGATCTACTGCTCTGATCCCAGAGGCAAACAAGTCATCACTGAATCGCAGAATGACAAACTGCCTCCAAATATCACTTCTGATTGATTCATGACTCAACTGTGTTTCCTCTGCTAGGTGTGCAGCGCCCATCAGGCTAAAAGACAGGAAGCTGAAGCAGATTGATCCTGAGTTACTCTGCAAGGCGTCAGACCCGACCGGTTTCCCACAGGGCGACCAAACGGACACCCCAGGCCCTTTGGTGCCGGTTCCATTTCGCAGCAAACCAGACATCACCACATCTTGCCACACCTACCACTTCCCCCAAATACGAATTGACTGCAAAAAGCGAGGCAAGTCTGTCATCATCTGATATTGGTGTTAGCATGGCTGATTAACTGTATCCCATATGTTTTGAGTTATGAAATTCAGACCATTTCATATGGAACAGTAGGGTTAAATGAAATACTTGTGTAAGCCAGAGAGTTTGTTTGCTCATGATGAAATATTACTGTTGCCTGACTGGAATGAATAAACTTTAAATTCATTTGTCACCTTATGAACAACTTGGAAAGCACCAGCTAAACAAAGTTTGGCCACTATTTCAGAACAAGTCTGTTGCAAAACATATAGAGGTATTTAAAATTTAGCTGAGAATAGACTAAATCAAATAATGTGTTACAGCTATTTGTCTCCTACTGGCAGGAGGCCTGGACATTAGTGTCAAACTCAGGTCATGGATAGAGGCAGAGCATATTTCACAGCGTCTGTATGAACTCACACTGCAAAACTCACCTGGATTTCTCAGAGCAGTCTTTGGTGTGACAGATTTGGATGGTAAAGTTTTATAGATCTAATGAATTAAGAAAATAAATTCGGGGCATGCGATTTTAGTTAAGTTATCTATCAGCAGACGTAAATAATCAAATGTATTTGACGACCCCCTATAACCCCTCCCTCTGTGTGTTCAGGTCTAACTGAGGTGCCGGCAGGTGTCCCAGAGGACGTTGTTCGTGTTGATCTGTCAAACAATTTAATCCGTCATCTCAGAGCCAAAGATTTCCAAACAGCGAGGAACCTCAGATTCCTAAACCTCAGTAATAACAACATAGAGCACATCGACACAGGTAAAACCTTGTGTGTGTGATGTTATTGTTCCTGTAAATCTGTGAATCATTATTACTGAATGTTGCAATATGTGTGTCAGTTTTTAACACCCAGGATTAAAACCAACACAGCTGCATTTTATAACATGAGGGCATGTTACGCAACTGCTGCTGACTTTTGTTCCCAGGAATTCCTGATTCAGGAATAAACTGAACATGAGCCTCTACAATCCGATCTCAGTTTGATTGCACCACTGACTTTTACTTTTCTTGACTAAACAGCTACACAGCAATAGGACTAAATGTTTTATGCTAAGTGAGAAACCAGTGGATGCTTTGCCCATGAATCTCTGTCTTGTCTCTCTCGTAGCGTCCCTGTCCGGGCTGCTGCACCTCCATGAGCTGGACTTGTCACACAACAGCCTCCATTTTATCAAGTACGGGGTTCTCGAAGACCTTTACTTCCTGTCACAGCTAAAACTGGGAGGGAACCCTTGGGTGTGTGACTACAGGTGGGATCTCCTGCTCAAATCTGTACAAATAAATTGGCCACAAATGCAAATCCTTATTAAAAATCGGACTCCATTTTCCTCAGCATCCACTACATGGTGTACTGGCTGCGTCTGCACCCAGGAGTGAGGCACTCTGGCCTCATCTGTCGCTCCCCTCCTGAACATACGGGGGAACAGGTGGAGGCCTATGTGAAATCCTACTTCAGAGTGTGTCCAAGGGACAAACAGAGCAGCAGAACAGACCAAGAACAAACAGACCCGAGGCTGTGGAACACGCCGATGGAGGCGCAAGGAGAGCTGGAGGAGGAGGAGCTGGAGCCCAGCCACTTGAGGGTTCCGCAGAAATACACAATCTTCAGACTGTCCTGAAAATAAAACCGGGACCCTAATTTTTTTTTTGTGTTTCCCTTCCTATCATTTCCTTTCAATATTATAAAACAGTCTGTATCAGATGGAGAAACTATATTTTTCAGTGCTGCTTTTATGTGTCGTCAGTGTTGTGTAATCCAAATATAAGACTTGTCAACTTATTCACTGTCTTGTAATTATTACTTTTAAATCATGACCTGCAATGCACACATAAGTGAAACCTGGGTATAAACCACAACAACAAAAAAAGGTATGTTAAGAAGTAGAAAACTCACTGATACATCTGAAGCTGGTCCATGTCAGTGACGTGCAGCCTCGCAGGTTCAGATAGATCACAAATGGTCGGTAGTTCTGCAGAACCTGTTTCATTGTGCTGTCGGTTATCCAGTGTTTCTCTACAGAGACGTTGATCTAACAGGGATGAAAATGAAGAAGCATTTGAACTCCTGTTATAATTATGATTTAAAACATTTCCCTTAATCAAATACAAGAATAAATCTCTGTACAGACCTGACTCCACAGTGTGCTGGATTGGAGTAAAGTTTTCCATGCACAACAAACCTCAGCACAATGCAACCTGTCTCCCAATTCCAGATACTGAAAGATCTGAAAAAAACAGAAACATGATAATGCTGAAAAGTGTCAGATGAAAGAGGAGAGACATCATTTCCTATTGGACTAAAAATTGTGTTCAAGCTTTGTGTAAATAACAGATGTTTTAAATGTTAAAAATAAAAAAGCTAACACTTCCTCTGTGTCAGATATTATGAGAAATATCCACAAATCAGTGCAATTAAACAACTTCCACACTCTGACTGACATTTGGTCCATATGTTTTTAATTTCACATAACCAACCCTCGCCTTGGAAAAATCTGGCCGATGTCAGGGGGACAGTAAGGCACCCAGATGTGGTGTTTTTATTGCCACCTCTGGCACTGCCACTTTGCAAGGCACAGTGAACAAGCAGCCCTTTTCTCTCGCTCCAAACATAGGCACGCTGGAGCACTATTTATTGTGAGAGGTGTTGGACAGAAACGCCAGAGCAAACAAAGCCAAAAAACTGCTCTCGCATTTCCAGCAAATGAGAATCCAAAGCAAACAGGGGCCACAACACATCAGTGTTAGATGAGTGGGGAAGTAAGAGGTTTTCAAAATATTTATAATCGAGATCTGGTTTGGTATGAAATGACTTCAACGATTACATAAGATCTACAAAAATATTACAATTAATACACATGAAACCATAACTCTGCAATAGATCTCGTCTTATAAACATGGTCCTCTCCATGCTGAAAGGTGGTCGGGAAACTGGTGGTGACTGACTTTAACCAACTGGCCTCTTAGAGACTGGAAATATGTTCAAGTGAAGTCCACTTTAAGTATTATGTAACAGGTTTGTATGATCTCATCATCGACTCCTTTGAGAGCTGAGAAATGAAGCAGCCACGCTTGAAAGCCAAGGCCAGTGTCAGTATGCGTGTGAACTTCATGAACACTGGGAGGTTTAAGACCAACTACCTTCAATGAGAGGCTGTAAGGGAGCATGGAGAGTCGGTCACATTCTTCTCCAGTCTGGTTTTCTCTGTTGCCGTTTTCGGACGAACCCATATCCAACCTCTGCAAGATGCATACAAAGAGGATGAGGAATGTTTCTAGAAATCAACATTTCATATCAAATTCCGCATTAAAAGTACCTTAAAGTATTCTTTTGTTCTCCTTGACTCCGTTGCGGCATTGTTCCATGCAGCTATGATGCGTTTAAGGCGACGGGTGTTTACAAGTCTCTCAAGTTTCTCAACAGCAGCTAGGTTGGAAAGACAATAAACATCTCTTCAACAACACAAGTATTTGGAATTCTGCATCTGTTTTTGGCCGAGGATAACTTACGAGCTAAATCGTAGCAATAAAATCATGATCACAAAGTAGCATTCTAGTGAATCTTGAGACAAATTTGGCTTTTAACATTAGAGCCAAGTCTCAGAGGTTAATGGTGAATGTACAGAGGACAAAATGAGTCACAGGAGTGGGTGTTTACAGCGGGGGAGAAGTTATTGACAGGAAAGACTTTCAGTTTGGACACATTTCTTTACCACAGAGCCTGTTTTCTCTGGCGTTAAACATGAGAGGCACAGTATGCAAAAACAGTCAGTTCACATTAGTTCAGCTAACACCCCTCATGAAAATTCTTTTCACTCAGAAATACTCGGAGGTCACCTACCAGCCTGGGTCTTCTTGTGTAATTTTACCCATTTGAACCATTGGGTGACTGCAGCCTGCTGGCAGCTCCTCTCAAAGTGCTTCATTCTCACGTCAACCTTCAGGGCCAGCACTGCGGCATCTCTCTTGCTCTGCACAGTGAAACTCTTCCACTTCCTGTGGACACAGGTCATCATTAATTCAGAGGACGGGTACGCAGCCGGGCTGTCGGAGGCCTGCATCTACTCAACAGGACAGGAATCATTAACACTGAAATAATACTCATGGATTCATTTGAATCATTATGTCAAATAAGTTCACGCTAAGGATTTTCTCAGCTGAAGCAGGTTTGGACATTGAGACAGAGCCGAGTGCTCGACGGAAATGTGATGGGCCTGAGATGGAAATGACTGAGGAGTTGAAAGGGAATCTGTGAAATAGAATATCCTCATGCACGTGCTCACTTGTTAACAATGATCCAGAGAAAATGTTCAACACTTTCATTCACGTGTGTCAAGTTTCTGCCTGAAGCTCCACCTGAGTCACTCTCTCTTGAAACATTTCTAAGAGTGAAATTGTGATGGGTGAACATAATTATGTAAACAGAGGTTTAAACATCCTAATTGTTCAATTGTTGAGTTGATATTCTTAGTGAGTTTTTAACATTCATCTGGAGTTAACGTGCTTATATTGTTGCAGCCACTCGGCAGGTAGTTCATGTGGGGAGGAAAAGAGAGAGAGCAGGGCAGAGTGGATGAGAAGGTTCAGGACTTGTGTTGACTGAGCTGTGGTCAGACCTCACTTTAAGTTATGAGTGGACTGGATGTATAGGAATAATTTATAATTTATATATTCAAGATGCACAGATTTATATGAAGGCATGAAGAGGGAGGCAGATACACATTTTTCAGATACATTTCTGCATTCATTTGAGAGATATTTAAGCCTTCACATGAGAAAATGCTCCACTGCTCGTCTAATTGGGTTTTCACACTGCACCACCTGCCTGCAATCACCTCACAGCAATCTGTGTGATCAGTCTGAATGTTTGAGTCTCTTTCCCTGTCGTCTTCCTGCTGTCAAACTTTCTCTGGAGAGAGACAGATCAGAGCATGGTCGACTGTTACCTGGTCTGGTAGTTTTTATATAATAGTCTGTTGCTGCTGCCATGGATCTTCTGTTTGGGTAAATAAGACACAAGAGTGTATCTTTGATTAAATTTGCCTCATTCTAAGTTTTTCTTTCATGATTGTTTTTCAGGGTTTCTCGGATTTGCACTCTGTTTTTATGGGGTTGCATTTGTTTTCCTCCACAGAAAGGTATGTTCTATTTTTTATTTTTGTATCTTTAGTCACAGCTATGTTCAACCACATGAATTTATTGTTCGTTTATTTCCTGATAGGTTGGAATATTGCACTTGGCTACTATGTCGATGAGAACCCACAAACCTCAAACCAGCTTCGCTCTGGAGCCTTTCTAAGCACAGACTTGAAGGATACAGCACAGCTTACAGGGGACCAGAGCTTTGTTTCCCCTCCGAGTGAACCGGTTCATTTTGATGTTACCAGCCCTGGTGAAAACATGGTGCAACACCAACCAGACTCGGGACAGGAGCAGGACGATTATTCAGCGGTTCTTTCTGCTCCTGCTGTGCAGAAATATGAAAGCACCCAACATCCTTTCGGTGTTTTATTGAAGCAGCACACACCCGTGAAAACTGTGGAGGGCATCAGCTTCCCAACAATTAAAGATTTCAGACGGTTCATAGAGACGATGAAGAGCTCCTATTTTATACCAGGAAGCGACTCAAGAGGACATTTTCAAACTGCTCGAGAGACGATGAAAAATGAGTTGATTTCTGATGCTCAAAGGAGTAACGGAGAGTCTTCCATGTCTAATTCTGTGCAGGATGGATTGGCCCATGATGACCACAGTAAAAATGTAGTCTGGAGTGAACCAGATGCCAACGACCACAGACCAATAAGTGAAAGCCTCTCTTTCTTCAATCCCGTCGACTCCACTGAAAGTGTCATTTCTCCCAGTGGTTATGACGACCAAGGCTCTGGCTCCAGCCCTGTTTTCTACTCGCAGCATGATTTAGGAGCCACAGAACAGGTTTCAAGTGATTATGGAAGTTTGGCCAATTATGGCATTTCTGGGGAAAACCCTGATATTTTCTCAAGTGCTGCTGATGTGCAAAATGAAGTTCAGTCAACAAGCCACAACCTCCCTGAACCAAAACTTCCTGGCTACTTCTTAGGAGGGTCCCTTTCTTTCAGTAGCCATGTGACTGCATCACCTGTCACAAACATCCCATCTCGAGATCTCAGCTTCTATTCAAGTAAGAAATTCATTGTAAATCCTCTATCCTCTGAGAAAACTATGCAACAACCAACATATTCATCTCCCAGTGGAGACTCTTTAACTGGGTATCAACAGAGTAGAGATTTCCAAACAGAGGAGCTGCCCAGAATGACTGAAAGTGATGTCCTGTCTCCACAGAAGCCTTTTAATTCCTATGGTGAAAGCATATTTGTTAGAGCACCAAGAAGGCAATTCTACATGCCAGAAGTATCCAAACACAAGGAAAGACCTGACGAATCAGCTCAGATATATAAACCCACTGTTGGGAAGGAATCAAACGATATAAACTCCGCTCCCATCATCCACCTGCCTGAATCCTCTGGTTCCAACTTTGACCTTTCACCTCAGAGGAGAAGCAGTCACGTGAGTGTCGAAGCAAGTGGCCCACATGACCCTCAGGATCAAGTGTTTAGCAAAAAGCTGCCGCTCAGATCTTACCTGTTCAGTGTGAAACCCTCCAGCTCTCAAGAGTCAAGCAGACATGATGGCTATCTCCCAAACCAGAGAGTCAGTGTTTCCCGTCCGTCCAACAGTGCTCAGGCAAAACATGAGAAATCTGGCCTGTCCAGGCAGAATCTAGTGTCTGCCATTCAGGAACCAAAACCAATGAATGACTATGCTCCTATTCCACCTTCTCGTGGCTTAGATTCCACCCAGAGGGGGATCTCATCTCAGATTGATGATGTTCATGCAAGTTATCCAACTAACTCTCCCCCGAACTCAAAACTAAAAGTCTTTCCAAGACTATTTGGCAATGAAGAAATGTCCAAGAACTTTAAAGTCAGGACTATAGGTTCTGATAGGTTTCCACCTGGTGATACACATAAAAAACCCCGGGACCCCCAAGGCGTTTCTCTAAATGGTGGATCTGTGGGTGATACCACAGCTGACCTTCTATATACCTTCACACAACCAACCACTGTACAGAAGCGTCCAGCCAATGTGAACAGAGAGCCCAGCACCACGGCCTCCAGCCACTCTGAAACACTGTCCACATCCAAAGTGTCAGCTTCTACTCACGGTGGTGTCTTTTGGAGAAAAAGTGGAAACACAAAAAGGCTTCCTCCTCAAAGAGGCTCCCAAGCATCACCAAAATCTATAAACACGTATGTTAAGAAGTCAAGAAACAGCTATGTAAGGCGCAAAGTATTTCTATCAAACACCCGTTATTCACCACATCAGCACGTTGAAGACAAGACCACTAAAGACCAATGGAAATCTGACCCAAGACAAGAAAAAGCCCCGCTGTTTGATGGAGGTGGAGAAAGGTGGAGGAAGAATCAACACTTTCAGTGAGAGAGAAAATGATATGGAAAAACTTTTGAATATTTACATGTAAACATAACTGCTGTGCCTATAACTGGAATCATTTGATTTAAATATGAAGCTGGAAATATTTGCCACATCTTGATCCTTAATAAAATCATAGATGTTGGTAAAGAGACTACTTGAGTAAGAAAATTGTGGCTGTGATTTTTTTTTCCTTTCTCTTAACTGTAGGTCAGATCACTAATTGGCAGTCATTTGTGATTGTAAGTGTTCCTACTACAGACGTTTGTTTAATTCTCAAATTCCTGAAAACTGAAGTGTAACATTTCTTTGTTTTGTTTCTCTTTCCATGCACAGCAAGTTGATGTTTCTGAGAAATTCCATGTAAGGTGAGTTTCATGGCCCTCTTCATCCCCTCAAAAAAAAAAACATAACTCGTGCTGGTTCTGAAGTCAGTACTGTAGGTGCGATATGACAACGTATATCGTGTTACAATAGAAAAGATCTTGTTTCATATGATGCACTGTCAATATCACTCCCTGTTGGGTACTAATTCTAATAATTTGGATAATTCTTCCACAAATTGAAAGTTTGCACAGAGGTTCTTAACAGAGGTAATCTGATTAATAAACTCCTTATTTATCAGTACATAATTCAAATAGTATTTTATTATGTTTATTTTTCTATTAAATAAATTTAAAGAATATGTGCTATATTATGATATGCATCTATATCTGGATATGATGTGAGCTATATCCGGATGAGATATTATTCACGTAGCACAGTAGGCCTACCTGAAGCAGGAGCTTGTTAGACTTTTCCTGTAGCAGCAGTATGCCTTCTCCAGCAGACTGAAGAACAACTAGGAATCAATACACAGCAGCAATTATTATAAAAGTACTGAAACTGTCTCATTTGAATCCAAGTGATTTTTTTTCTGAGATTCAACTCTACTTTCAGTGGCATGTATGCTACTAAACCATACTATGTCGTCTTCTGGATCGATGGCAGCGCACATACTCCTGCGAGTCAGAGAGGGGGATGGTGTGCACCGTTTTGCATCCAAAACAAACTTGTACCTTGAAAAAAAAAAGTTGACATCAAAAACAAATAATGATCTAAACTAATATATTGAATGAATGAACTACACCTTTTAAAAAGGACTAAATGTGTAATAGTAAAAGGGTAAACTTAAATAGCTGGAAAAATCCTATTCAAACTAGAATCTAAGTTGACAATAAGGATACATTAGATATTATGCTTTCTAAAAATGTCTCATATCTGTAGTTATTGGGCCTTTTAATTAGGCTCCTCAAGAGCGTTGCTTCAAAAAGTTAAGATGGAGAAAGTACCAATCAATATTAAGGCTTTGATTATTCATAATTTGTACTTAAAAGGTCACTTAAATCTGTTAATGTAAGAAAATGCCCAGTGGTGAGGCACCAGGGAACATTATGCAATTATAAACACAATGTGATTATTAACCAAATTTACTATCTGCAATTTGTTTATGTACTTCATTCATGCCCTTCCTCTCACTGAACAACATTTAAGTGTCAAGCGATTGTATGTGTGGAAAACTGTGGTTTCTTCACTCCCTACATTTGTCTTGATGGCCCACCGTGACTTTCTCTTGCAGCAGTAAAAGAAAAGTTGGGAAAGTGAGCCACCATGTGCTCGTCTATAGAAGAGTCACAGGAGAAGGAGGTGCACCTACCAGTCTACATCCTGGACATACTCCTGTCCGTAGAGGGCCAGAAGAGTGTTCCTCAGAAACTCTATTGGATCACTGGGACATGACAGACATGCAGCTGTCAGCAGGCCCTGTTGTCAAAGAGGAATATGATAATAAAGATAATGACCCGTTGATCAAGAATAATGAAGATTCAAGTGGTTGTCAAAGAAACAGATGGTCCTCATGTGTATTAAGTACTGAGGAGCTGACCTCAGGGCTGTGGTTCTCTGTAATGTTACTGTCCACATTATTTCCACTTAAAGGTTAAGGGTGTAGTATTTAGTGACATCTAGTGGTAAAGTTGCATGTTGCAGCTGAATAACCCTCCCCTTCCAAACATTAAGAGAACCTGTTGTCATTAAAAAGTCAAAAGGAAGAGGGGAGCCGCTCCCAATGTAAATATAAAGTATTTAAATATAAAGGGCACATTCTAGGATAAAGAAAACAATTCGTACAATTTAGATGAAACACGCTAGTCAAAACATCACTGGGATTATTTGATATTCAAATATCTGCCAATAGAATCATACTGGACCCTTTTAAAATAACTTACCTTAGATAATTGTGGCAGAACTCGGTTCATTTCTTTCTCTTCCAGAACAGGCTGTGTGTTCGCCATCTTTAATCTGTTACGCGTGTGCAAATTCAAAATATCACGTTAATATTCAATAAGGGCAAGCTCAAAATCGTGGGAGCGGTAGCTCGTAGAAACTGCCACTGATATGTACAGGAAGCTGCCTTTGATGCCCCACTGTTTATAGGCATCTGCCTCTGTTGCAACACTGTTTAGAGGCAGCCGTCACAGTTGCCACAAGTGTTGGGGCAGTTGTCCCTGCTGCCCCACTCTGAGAGCAAACAAGCTGTTTGTGATTTATACAATAATACATATACTGGTTTATTAGCTAGTTTGTTAGCTCTCGGGGGACTCAAAATGAATCAAGAAAAGCTCCACATCTATCAGATCCACATGCATGATCTTGGTGTCTCTGAATATGCAAGAACTCAAAGACTGTATTCCCAGTATCAGTTAGACACTCTAACTGACTGTAACTCATTGAAAAGACAGCAGGGTTTCAGTTTGTCATTAAGCATCATGTTCCATTGACATCACTGCCAAGTCCTGCTACATTCGTGGCACATCTAAAAATGATGCCTATACACAGAAAGACAACATTCCCGTTGGCATCAGAAACTGGTTCCATCAGCTGGACAGTCTTGACATGATTTGCCCTGAGACTGTTCTGTGGATCAGAAAGTACAACTGACTTAGTATTTGTAATAAACACTATAAGCTAGCACACCTTGAAATTGTCTCTACCGCGAGACCTAAAGCTGCTCGACTAAAGACAAAAAAGGAAAGATTTTCTACTAATTTTGCAGATAAATGGAAACTAACAATACATTCAAAAAACTATCTGATTTGTATATCTGCAGAAAAAGACCAGATATTAAATCAGATAAAGATATGCACAATAGGCTACATAAATATAAATATGGAAATACCGGAATGTACAGATGGTAATGCAGTGAAGTATCCACTGTCCAGTGTTGCACATTGTTACAGTGCAAAGTAATAATGATCTTTGGTTTTTTGACAGCAGAACATGTAATATGGCCTCCACGTATCCAACAGTAATATCACTTCATTTTTAGATGCAGTTCAAAAAACTCAATAACTAAGCAAAATGAGGACACAATACTTAAGAGAAGAAAAGAACAACTTTACCTTGTTCTCTTTGACCTTCAGGTTAACCTAGTGTTGGTAGTAGCCCCAGTGCTCATCTCCATTATGTGCTGACTAGTCAGCTTCTTCCTCCATGGAGACTGGATTCCTCTGGCTTTGAAATAAATAGGTTATTTGTTCTGTGTCGCTGTTAGGAGGCTGAAGTGTGGCACAGGCCCAGCTCATAAATGATCAGTAGACAAAAATAAAAGAATAAACATGGCATGATCCCATCAAAACTTATTAAAGTTTAACCTAAAACATTTTTTTTTTCCAGATGAAAACCAATATATCTGGATATTGATATAGACAATATGTATTTGGGAATTCGGCCGTATTAAAACCATAGACTGTATATATATTAAAACACAGTAGCTACGAGCACAGAAAGTAGAAAAGCATGAAACAGACGTTGCCAGGTAACAAAAAAAAGTAACTTTAAATGTTGGACAACAAATGACTTCAAATGTACAAAGTTCACATTGCGAAAGTTTACTCGAATGATTTGAATTAAAAAGTATTTACATGAAATTAAAAGGTTTTTCTACATTATAAATGTATATTATAAAACTATATTAGATCTATTTGTTTTGTTCATACTCTCATATCCAATAACTCCGCAAAAGTTTTGGTCGGCCACCCTGAGCCTCCCGGAAACAGACTCAAACATTGTTGACAACTGTAGCTGGTCAGCAAACTTCTCCAGCTCTCACAACAATGGAGCCGTGCACGTTACTTCCTCTGGGTTAACTGTAGCTTCCATTGGTAGTCACCAGGGTTAGCTAACTAATGACCCGGGTTAGTTAGCAAGCAAGGTCACAGACTCGACTCCTAACGCGTCTGAGCCTCTGTAGCTTGACGTCAGTTAGCTAGCAGGGCTCAGCTACAGTTAGCAGCAGCAGCAGCAGAATGGGCGATGGCAGCATCACTCCCCGGTTCGGAAACATGAAGGCGCTGCTCGGGATTGTTGCCGGAGCTGGAGCTTCCTACGGGATTTACAAGCTCATCAGCGGAGGCAACTTCAAGAGGATCAAGAAAAGCACCACCAGTGACACCCCTGCTGTCAGGAGCGGTCAGCCCGGGGATGGAGCTCTCCAGCCGGGCAGCCTGCTGGCTAAAGTGTCCGGACTGGACGTTGTCTGTCCACGACCTGCGGATGCTGCATCAGGTACCTAATAATAATAATATAAGAAATTATAAATTCACTAATACTCACACCAGCCAGCTTATATCTGAGCTTATGTTTGCCCCAAGTTCCCTGTGTCATTAGGTTAAAGGGCTCATTTTGCTCCTAAGGTGGCATCATCCATCAGTCCCCTGGAAACCTGGAGCCCCAGCACCTGAAAATGCTGCTGTCATGTCTGCAGAGCAGCAATAATCCCTCTGACAGATGTCGGATCCTGCTCACGTTAGGAAACGCTGCTGCCTTCACTGTGAATCAGGTACCGTAACATGATGCTTTCTCTAAAACCTTCTGCACGTCAACTTACTGGTTCCTTTATTGCCAATGAAGACTCTGAGTTGTCTTACACGGTACATTACCTTTAAAATCCATGTCTCTTCAGTATTTCTTCACTCTTTTTATCCCTGATCCTCCAGAACCAAATACGGGAATTTGAAGGGATTCCTATCATCGCCGGCTTCCTCTCAGATCCTGCTGCAGAGGTTCGAGTGCAGACTCTGACTGCTTTAAATAATCTCTGTATGAACATCCAGAACCAGGAGCAAATCAAGGTTTGTTTCCATCCTGTACAGCATCTATCATGCAGTCTAACTCTGAGATGGGGTTGTCTTGTGTTCATGTTCAATCTTGTACATTCATGTCCATTTTTTGGGGGAAACAGACCTGTTTCAATAAAGATCTTTTCTTGTAGGTTTATGTGCCACAAGTGCTGGAGCTGATTGAGATGTCCCCGGTGAATTCGGACCTTCAGCTTGGTGCTCTCAGGCTGCTGACAAACCTGTCAGTCACAGACAAACACCAACACTTGCTAAAAGACTCCATTACACTGTTACTTTCTCTTCTTGTTGTGAGCAATGAACCATTACAGGTAGGGAGATCATGATATACCATTTGTAAGTCTCTGAGATATTAATAATATGGTTGAATATAGTTGTAAGTACACCCCCATAAGTGAAGTATTTTTTGTTTCAGGTTCAGGCTTCTAAAGTCCTTGTGAATTTGTCCTCTAATCCAGATATGATGGATGACATTGTTCAAGCTCAGGTAAGGATAAAGGAATGAAAATGAAGTCTTGATCCTTTCCAGTGTAGTTTGCATGTCTGTGCTTAAAGTTCATGAAAACAAAGAAATATTGCATAATTCAACATCATATTTGTTGTCAAACTTTTGTGAAACGGCTCCAGATTTCATTATATATCCTAATTTGAATCTTGTTCTTGTTTTTTTTTGCCCCAAGGCTCCAGCTTCTGTTGTGCTCCTGTTTGACGCACGAACAGCCCCTGCAGTGCTCCTGCGCCTGCTGACATTTGCGGGGAACTTGAAGGCCTGGAGGCCCTCGGCCCAGGTAGCAGATGAGCTGAGGCGGAAGCAGGACTGCCTGTTCCGAGTCATGTTGGATGAATCCTCCCAGCTCCACAGCAGGCTGGTCCAGCTGCTCTCACACCCCGATGGGGAGATTCAGGCCCACGTGGCTCGTATCTTGACGTAGACTTCTCTGTCTGCACTCCTCATCCGTGCACTGCTTTTGCTTCCACACACTTTGCCAAAGCCATCAACCTATCACACTTAAAGTTGAATTATAAATCGGTTGACATTAAGAGCAGGCTGTGTAGCTTCCTGTGGATACTCAGCTTCCACTCCCACACACATTACCCACAGTCCCCAGATCAATATTATTACCACACAAAACTAAATGATCTGTTCCACCTCACCTGCCACTCCCCCTCCCTTAATTTACAGTTGCTTGTGATTTATTGATGAGCAGAGAGTGAGCAGGAAGCAGGAAAAAAAAAAAAACCTTCTCCCTGTTTTCTTCCTGCCACCAACACACTGTTTTCCTTCGAAGCTCCACAGTGCCCTTCCTTCTTAACCCCACTGCTTCCTTCTCTGAAGATCTTTTCCAGGGGAAATTTCTGAACCCAAAACCACTGCCACAAGTTTTCTAGAGAACGTGTCTGTATGACCTGTGCAGCATGACCCAATACACCACCCCCTGTGGTTGAGAGAGACGCTTCTTATTGGGAGAGCTGGTTTCTTGTTGCACTCCTCAGCATGCCTTGGAAACACCAATGAATGGGTGTACTACAGCTCCAGTCCTTGTTAATCTATTGACATGTTGGATTTCAATACTATGCTCTTATTTCCAACGAAAGTAAGATCATTTGTCTGTTTATTTCATTTAGAAATGAGCTTAAACCCCAGTGGAGATGGTCTCAGTCTCTGAGTCTATGACAAGAAGAAGGGTTCAGTGAAGGAGGAAGGTTTGGAAGTTGAATCACTGCCCTCCCTGCGTTAAGAAAAGCTACCTGACGTGTTTATGGAGCTTGGTTAGAAGGCCACCTGGGTAAACCTTGTACACCAACCACAGCTGCCTGTACTCGGACACGACCGGTGTTATTGAATGTCTCTACTGGCCGACAACCACCTGCGAATCCTCCAGGGAGGAGCTGGAGGAAGTTCCCAGGGAAAAAGGATGTCTGGGCCGCGACGATTGTTTTACAGTTACCCCAATTTAAATCCAAATGGAGGAGAGGTCGACCTTGGACAAAGCAGTAATGATAATAGCTGTGATTTCTGTTTGTGAAAAACTTTATGCATAAAAACACTAGCTTGTTGAATGACAGCAATGATTGAATTATAAATAAAAGCCTTGGTATGTTAGGTTGTGCTCTTGCTGCAATAAGACAGGTCCCAAGTGATAGATCCACATTTTTAGCTGCAGGACTGAAGCTGTGGACACATCTGCTCACTTGTATTTACACAAAGGAGGAAGGGTGACGGTTCATACCTCTGACTTGCATGAAAAGTGATGATTATCTCAGAATATGATTTTTTTTCAATGCAAGGATTTTATGGCATGAATCGGTCCAGGTGTATAGAAATGCTGCACATTATCGATGTTTGGACACTGACTTTATTTGAGCACAAATCTGAAATATCTCTCAGGCAATATACTTTTACTAGAAAAGATAGAGCAGGAGGAGGGTGGTTTCCTTTTGACCTAGATTATCATATTTATTTAATGAAGTTAGACTGAATTTGACAGATGAAATGAGACGTGTATGTGTGTTTGAATGGTTGAATAAAAACCTTATGACGTACGATTGTGAATATCCACCTCCTTATTTCTCATGTTTAATCAAATATATGAAACATTCACTAAATGCGTGTGAAACGGGGCTGAGCAGGGTTTTGGCTCGAGTTTGTCTTACATCTGAGAAACGGCAAGAATCAGAAGATTTAAGATGCAAATGGTGGCCCCAATTAGTTCACTGGTATATGGGCCATATTTACCATTTACCACCTGGGCTACTTTAGGCTCAGATCCATTTTGTTCGGGCCCAAGGAGGCCAGAAGTGCTGCATCACTGCCTGAAGTGGACCAACATCTGGATGCTAAGAGAGAAGTACAACGCTGTGTGTGTGTTATTTCTCCCTGCTTGTATTTATATTTTTATATTTTAACGTATTTATTTCATTGCTGCACATTATGACATCTCAATGGGACTTTGGTAGTTAAATAATAAAGGATAAATAAAACGGTATACAAAATTTGATAATCTATGATCTTCAATTAGCTAATTTGATATCTGAAAAAAATCACAGCCTGATGATGATGATGATGTGTTTAGGTCTTTTGTCTCCCTCTCTCCACCCCTCTCTCTCTCTCTCTCTCTCTCTCTCTCTCTCTCTCTCTCTCTCTCTCTCTCTCTCTCTCTCTCTCTCTCTCTCTCTCACACACACACACACACACACACACACACACACACACACACACACACTGCCTCCTCCCCCTCTGAACAGACGAGGTGACCATCTCTGGATCATCCCGACCGGAGTCACACGGCGGATCAGTGCGCGCAGCCAGGCGGCCTCTCAGCGCACGGATCAGGACTGAAAGGACGAAGTGGCGCTGGAGCATCAGGGACCGCACAGCATTTCGGATTAGCCGCATCAGCTATGAACATCATCCGCGGGGTTTGGCAGAAATAAACCGGAGCTCTCACACCACCACGCCGTCGAGGATGAGCGGGACTGCGGCGGCCACAGCGGCGGCTTCCTGCCGCTTCGCCCACTACTTTGTTGTGTGTGGAGTGGACGCGGACACGGGCCTGGAGCCGGACGATGGAGCAGGTAGATGGTCCACACGAACACGAGAGAAACACATCCACGCTGCACAAATCCAACATGTGTGTCATGTTTAACATGGAACTCTTCATAAAGGCCCATTTGTTCCATTTAAATGTGTTTTGATTGGACGCCACATCTTTTTTTCCCCTTTCACAGGGTTGTTGACAACATCATATCTGCAAGTGGCCTGTGTAGAATTGACCAATAGCAATTAATTTTCTATTTGGGTATATTCTATTTTGTTATCTATTCCTATCAGAATTTGCTGATATGATTTTTGCCAGGGTTTGTGTGTTTATTTTTTGAAATAACATTTGGCTACAGTCTATATTTTTGGTTATGAAACAGACAAACCGTGAATCAAAACACATCCAATAGAACAAATATATTCTCATGAATTTGAATGGAATTTAAAATGATTATTGTGCTGCGTTATCCCACAGTCTTGTTCCTTTGTGTCTCTGCTTGTGGGTAAAAAAAAAAAAACCCCACATTGCACGTCTGTCCCCTGTGTTCTCATCATGTAAATCAAATCATTTCAGAATATATACGGTATATAGCTTCGCTGGTTTTCTGCAAGTCATCCACCGCTACAGCTGCATGAGGAGGATATCGCAGAGAAAGGGATGAACAGAGAGTGGACGACAACATCATCCTTTCTGCCTGATAAAGCCGGAGTGGACGGGTTCATGCAGTTCTTCATGGATGACACAGGGTTGTGTGTGCATGCGTACTGATTACACGCTGCCCTGTGTGTATGTGAATAAGCGCTGATTGTCTCCGTGTGTACGGCCCTCATCATCCTCCTGGTCAAGATGTTTGAAGGAAACAGGACTGCTGATGAATTAGGGGGTTGCTATGGCGATGGCAGCTGCAGTGATGCTGCCTTGTGATGGTTTATTTGTGGTGGAGAGGACGGCGCTGTTAGAAATCGAGACATCAGGTGGTGCTTGTGTCTTCTGAGCTGCTGACACTCGGCTCTGTGGTGTGGGGACGGTCACAGAGGAGACATGTCTGCACGTGTCCTGCTCTCTGTGTGTGTGAGGAAACAGAAGCGTGCAGGTGTGATGAACACCAACACCCTGAACATCACTTCCAGGTTTGAGTTCTGAGGCACAAACAATAGTCACACCCTGAATTCTCCTTGTCTCCTTTGTGGCAGCAGTAGAGCATCTCCCTGGGGGGGAGAGATGGTATCCAGATGTGCTCACCCCCCTCTCCTCTTTCAGTCAAATGGATGTTGGATAACGCCACAAATTAGTCAGCGCAAGAAAATGTCAAATGTAGGATGAGCTCGCGTTGGAACGCACTGCTGCAGATTAGTTAGTGCTCTAACTAACCAGTGAGGACTTTGATAGCCGGCCCCCTGCGGTGAGTGACAGCACTGCTGGCTATTGTATATCTGAGCTCTGCCAATCTGCTTATGTAACAGCAGGTCATCTAAGACCCGCTGCAGCAGGGGGCCGTGCTGCTTTCCAGTGATCACCGTCCGCCTGTGAATGTGTCACCTTTGCATGAGCATAAGGTGTTCGTTCTACAAATGTTTCTGTGAGGTCATATCGTGTGTGTGTGTGTGTGTGTGTGTGTGTGTGTGTGTGTGTGTGTGTGTGTGTGTGTGTGTGTGTGTGTGTGTGTGTGTGTGTGTGTGTGTGTGTGTGTGTGTGTGTGTGTGTGTGTGTGTGTGTGTGTGTGTGTGTGTGTAATTAGTGCACGCCTACATGGTCACAGTCTGCTCTTGTTGGCTTCTCAATAGATGCCACTGTGTTTTCTGCAGCCAAATCAAATTTCACATGACGTTGCCCGTTTGAATGCTGAATGGCCGAGGCTTCAGCTTCCGTGCAGGCCACATGACTGTCACAGGGGGATGACATCAGCGGAGGGAGAGAATCTCCCCGACCGAACATTCGAGACCTGATTTCTGATGTTTAACAGTTTTTTACGTAGAGATTTTACAGCATATCACACTCGTTAATACTCGTGCGGACGTATTTTAGTTTTAAGCCCTCAGCACATTCTTTTATCCTTTTATTTTAAGCAAATGAGTCCACTACCACGTCTGTGTCTCAGGCTCAGATTTAAATCCAAATTTGTTATTTTGTTAATCGCATGATTCACCTGAGGCACATCTGTAATGTAAAGACAGTGATTTAAGCAGTTTGGGTCTAAAAGGAATAACTTGCTGTCATTGTGATCTCTTTTCACATCTGTCCTCATCCACTTATGTAATGATGTGATGAATGGGACGGTGAGAGTAATTCTGATGGTGAGTGTGACAGATGTTCAAGCCTCCCTGATGACGTGCCTCTGTTTTAGCAATGGACGACCATTTGGGGCCATAAATCTTTGTGATGAATGTCTAAACCGTGGGATGAATATAAAACCCGCTGTCGTGCTCCAAAAACACTGACAATATTTATGTTCTAGTGATAATAGGACGATGATATTAGAGTGAGAGGGAAGAGTCAGTGGAATTTTAAGTATTAAGATTAAGATTAGAGCAGCAACAATCCGTTGATTAACCGACAAAAAAAATAATAGGCAACAAGTTTATCAATCTGCAATTGTTTAATCCACTTCATAAAAACAGATTTGGATTTTTAGGGGCTGATGCCTATTACGATAGTAGAGAGTAAAAAATTTCAGATATCGGCCGATATGTGTACTTGTTAAAACCCTTTTTACAAAGAAATGTTATTGAGGTCTGATATTTTACAGTTTAACCCTAAACTTTATCATAAATAGCCATAAATGAAAAGAAAAGATAGAAACATCCAAATATGTCGATAAAATATAGATCAAACTATTATTATTTGAAACATTACTTGGGTTTTTATGTCACAGTTTTCTCACATTTCATAGATGAGATGATTAATATGATTCATATGAAAATAATAATTATAATACATGATGATGTAATGCGCTTTGAAACACACCGGCTGATGTATCTTTTCTTGTGTGTGTGTGTGTGTGTGTGTGTGTAAACAGAGGGAGGAAGCATGCTCATTACAGTGTAAATGCAACAGCCATTTAAGGCGTCATCCAAACACAAACAAACCTCCCTCCACCTCCGTCTCTTTCACAGAAAAAAAGAGAGAGAGAACGAGAGAGGCTGCTTTTCGCTGGGCTCTGAACAAACTCTGGTGGGAGCTCGTGTCAGGAGGAGTGTGGGTTTTAACTGGATCAGCTGATGAAACCCGGGCTGACGTATACCAGCTGACGTGCTGAATCTTCGAGGCTGCAGCGGATGTGGCTGCCATGGCAACTAGGTGTCCCTGTGCAAAGCTCCATTCTGTTCCAGTTTGTATCCTCAGCAAAGAACATTGACTCCCCCTCTTTCCACCATGATCCATTCGCTTCAGTCTCCCACCTGCCAGGCTGACACGCTTTAACTTGAAGTGGTGCTCCCTCCTCACTCCGCCTCCAGCGCCGCTTCCGCTCGCTGGCTCCTCTGCGTCATCTCGTCTGTTAGTCGGCTTTTTGCGGTTGTTTTTGTTCTTGCGATGATGTCAGTCAAAGCTGAACACTAATGCTGAGCAATGTCATGGAGGACACTTGAAACGGGGGAACACAGCGAAGAGTGGCGTTCAAGGGCATCCCTGCAGAAAGTGGATGAATAATGAAAGCACCTCCTTCACTTCTGTCAGTCCATTACACACACATTAGTTTATTTCCACGGCCTGCTCTCTCTTCAGCGGCTCCTCTTCATCCACTCGCGCTCACACAGACAGTCCTCTGAATGTAAAGAGGAGAAACTGGAGCCAGGCAGAGCAGTGCATCATCTATGTGCAGTGCAGAATGCAGGAATAGAGATTTCTCACATGCTTTGCAAACTCAGTCCTTTTGTATAAATGTGGCTGTTGCATAGAAACCTCTCATCCTTTATCCTCAACCTGAAAAAACTCTCCTTGTATGAGAAAGCAGTGTATATATATATATGTCATCGAGGCTTGAAGGATTCTCTTACTGCAGGAGGGCTGCTGCACCACTGTTCCCGTACTGTCTCTATGGTAATGAGCTGCGTTACATAACCCCGCTCCCTCCTCACTGTAGAATGGCCTTTCCTGTTGACAGCGGATTATTATTTTTTTTCGGTGTCTTCCTGTCCGAGCTTTTTTCACGAATCAAAGCTGCTTTCAATTTTAGACGTCCTCTGTTCCGCCCTTTCCCCCGTTATTACGAATTGTGACTCAGCAGTGATGAAGGTCAAAGATCGCTGTGCACTGACGTGATGTGAAATGTCTGTGTTTCAGGTGAAAGCTTCGAACAGAGCCCCATTAGACGATCCTTCAAGTCAAAGCTTCTGGTGCACTACCCTGAAAACACAGACAGGAACCCCTTCAGTAAAGATGCCGTCAACATGGTGAGATTTTGTTTTGTGCATTAAATGAACTGTTGTTACAGGAATCAGATAGATTTTTATATTTAGTCTTTGTTGTAACCCTTTTTTCCCATCTATCAATGCTACAATATGAAATTTGTTCCTGTGTAGATTTCAGCAAACCAGTCCTCGAATGAAACCTGTTAACCTCCATGATGCTACAGTCAAAATCCAGTCAGATGCTCCACAGTGGGCCACTTGTAGGGACCCCCAGTATATACAACCTTGGATTAGATTCTAAATTGTCCTCAAAGATTTCAGAAACACCTGAAGTTTTAAGTCGTAGAACATTGTCAACATTAAAGTGCCTCTTAATTCTAACCCCCTTTATCCTCTTCATCTGTCCTCAGCTGTGTATGCCAAGGGGTCTGTCCTTCCGCACCCAGACCGACAGACTCGATCCTCAGTTCCACTCATTTACACTTTCCTCTGATGATGGCACACGTTCCTACGGCTTTGTCCACACGTTCTACGAGGAGGTGACCAGTCCTCAGATCATCACCGCCATGCACACCCTCAGTCAGATGCACCACGTGGAGCACCAGTCCTCTTCATCGTCCTCCTCTCCCTCCTCCTCGGCTTCATCCGCCTCCTCGCCCTCCACCTCCAGCATGGACTCTCTTGTGAGCAGCCTGGACGAGTCAGACGCCGAGTCCCTGGCTGGGATTTCTGGCTGCCTCGGCTGCGCAGGCTCCTTCGATCCAGCACGCGACACCCTGTACGTGTCCAAAGCCCTCTGCCTCCTGACGCCGCTCCCTTTTCTTCAAGCCTCACGACAGTTCCTGTCTCAGCTTCACCAGGCTGCGACGTCGCAAACAGCTCCACCTCTTCCTCTGGAGAGCTACATCCACAACATCCTGTACGAGGTGCCCCTGCCTCCACCCGGCAGGTCGCTGAGGTTCCACGGCGTGCATCGCCCCATCGTGTGCCAGCGGCCTGGGCCGGGGGAGCTGCCACTGGGGGAGTATCCTCTGGGAGAGGCCTTCTCCCTGCTGGGTGTCGACAATATGGTGCAACTACTTACCTGTGCATTTCTGGAGACTCAAGTTCTGCTTTGCTCTCACGGTAAATAACCAGTGAATTAATTAGCATGTTTAAAATAGATATTTTTATAGTATTATAAAGAATCAATTTAAGATGATGTGTGAGTATATTAAAGAGCACCTTAAGCAATATCTATCTGTGCTTTTACAGAATTTATAAATACAGCTGTTTTTATTCATAGAAGACATCAATAATATGATCAACATAACATTAGAGTTAATAATTAATAGAAATGGTCCAGACAAGTTCAAAACATGGTGAAAAACTACAATCTAGATCTCCACTGATCCAAATTCACACCAATTTGATGTGTTCTTCCCTGACTCGAACCACATCCTGCCACCAAGTTTCGGGAAATCTGTTCAGTTGTTTTTGTTTAATGTTGCTTACAAATGTTACCTAGAGTGTGTACATTGCAGTTATTCTCCCTAATGCCTCATATTTCACTTGCTCTCCTCTCCTCAGACTACCAGCGTTTGATGACGGTGGCAGAGGGCATCACCACTTTGCTTTTCCCATTCCAGTGGCAGCACATCTACCTGCCCATCGTCTCTCCGCCATTGCATCACCTCCTGGACGCCCCCATGCCCTTCCTGATCGGCATCCAGCGCAGAGATGGAGCTCAGCGATCCTCCCTCCACCTCCCACACGAGGTACAGCTCCGAATAAGCAGCTTATTTTTACTTATTTTTTTTATATCCGGATGCAGACATTTCAATAAACATTCACACAAAAAAGAATCTAGCAATGTTTTGTCAAACTGAAACTCTCTTACACACATTTGCTGATCGTCTCTGTTCTGCTTGCTTGACAATTTGCCTTCGGCCTCGGTCTTGTGGAACAGAGACGCCACATTTCCACAGAGCTGCCCACCCCCCCCAACTTCAAACCCAATCCTGCAATTGAGATCACTTTATGCTGCATGAATCTCTCACTGACGCCTCTTTGAAGTCGCTCTGCCCCAGAAAAAGAGGCAATAGAAAAGACAGCTCGAGGGGGGGATGAAAGCAAAAAAAGTGGCGCAGGAAATATCCAGAATAATGGGATTCGCTCCATAATTAATGAGAATTAGGGATCACCGCTTATTTCTTGAGTTGTGCAATTTGAAGGAAATGGGAAATGTTTTAATCATGCATGTGTGATCGGTTGAAATAAAATCCGAACCGCAAGAAAAGCCCAGTTTCCCTGAGGTGATCTGAACACTTCAGTGGTTGTTCATAATATTTATATGCTCACAAATTGATCTAATGCACAAAACAACTGGGAAAATAAAATGTATTTGTGTGAGTTCTGATCCCCGTGTTCTCCTTTGGCTCAAAGAGAGGATGAAAAGACGTCGAGGAGTGAAGACATCAACTAGCACATAAACTGTCAGGCCGGAGGAGGTCTGCCTCTGTCCACTCCCCCTGAGGCTGTAAACTGTCGGCCTGAGGTCACTGCTGAAGGTCGAGTCACTGCTGACTGCGCTGCTTACAGAAGCAGTTTTTAAAATGAGTTCCTATCCTTCACTTAAAATTCTATCAGTCATTGCTCAGCAGCTACGCAGGCTCAGTTTTCACGCAGGCTCAGTTTTCACACAGGTTAATGGTGTCATTTGCTGGTGTAAAAGCCTGATGATAGCAGCGGTTATAGCAGTAATCTTTACATAAGCCTTCACATGCTAATGTCCTGTGAGGGTTTATCACAGTGAATCGCCAAGAATCTAATAATGAAATATAAATCTTCATATCTCCTAATTGGATATCACAGCTCAGCCTTTCTTTGTCTACAAGAGATGAATAAGAGTCCGTGCATCGTGAAAGTAGACCGTGTATAAAGATGCATCTCCACTTCTTCCCATCATCCAGAAATTAAGCCAAAATATCTTGAATGCAAATAGCTGCCATCTTGGGCATTTGGAGCCGGACTCTGCACAGTAGTGCTTGTGGGATGGAGCTGCAGTATCGAGGTCCAGCCGATGAATCACGCTTGACTAATTGGGCGTCAGTCTCATGAGGTTTCAAATAATTAAATAAAACAAAACTTACTGGAAAGTAAGCATTTGAACAAACCTCTGTGTGATGAAAACAACCTAAAATGACAGAAACCATCTGAGAAAAAAATATTTGACGTGTATGTTGACAACGGCAATGTCCCACCCATTAACATGGAGTTGGGGTTTATGACCTGCACTGCAGCCAGCCACCAGGGGGCGATCAAGACACTTTGGCCTCACTTTTGTTGAGCTGCCATGTCATGTTAAACCTTAATTATCTGATGGATGAGCCTGTTGATAATAATTGTTTGTCTCACGCTTCCTCACAGGCAAACCTGTGTATCGTCGACATTGACAACCACTGTGTCGAGGCCCCCGAGGACCTGCCCATGTTTCCAAACCAGACCGAGCTCATCCAGGAACTGAGCGAGGTCCTGCTGCGTTTTGGGCTCTCTCCCCAGGGAGGTGTGATCACAAAGCCCCCCACCACCACCACCACCAACGCCCCCACCTCGCCACGTGTCAGCAGCCTGGTCCTGGAGGATCTGATGGAGGACAGAAGGAACGGGAACCTCGGCGGCGAGGAGCTGGCAGTGCTGGAGAGGCTGCAGGCTCTGGCAAGGAGGTGCGGAGGAGGGAAAATGTCAGACGGCGAGCAGACGCTGGGACACGTGTTCGAAGAGGAGGAGGAAGAGTTAAAGGCTGCGAAGCTGAACATTCAGCTGAGGGAGGTGTTTGCTGGACGTTTTTCTGCCATGTTCGGCAGGTATGACGAGTTCGTCATCCACAGCGCTCTGGATCTAGACTCATGGCTGAGCAACCGAGAGGGCACGTTCAGCTTTGACAAGGTTACTATTTTCCAATGATTTAAACGTATATCAAAATTGTTTTCTGTAAATTTTTGATTGTGATAGATAATCAATGCTGACGCTGATTTTCTTCACTCATGGTTCATAATGTTTCAGGGTTCCTTCCTCTCGGTTCAGCCCACGACTCACCTGCGTTTCATGTCTCGGTTCCTGGAGACGTCCATGTTTTCTTCTTTCGTCGATGGGAAAGTGATTTCTCGCTGGGCAGAGAGAGATCCACTGCAGCAGCTGTTTGACAACCGGCTGGAGAAAGAAGGACTGTACGACACAGACAAGGACTCCCACAACTGTCACTACAGGAAGTGCACCACGCTCTTTGAGTCAGGTACAGTGAAGAATTACATGCATTGGGGCCGAACAATTAAATATTATGGAAATCACCATAGCATGTACCTTTTATTATTGTCATTACAAATCAAATTAGACTTAGGGGAACATACTGGTTTGGCACAGACCCCAGAATGAAATCACATCATTGTAATTTTCACATTTGTTTCCAGTGACGATAAAATGAAAAAATACCAATGCCAAAATTGGTATTAAATTATGAGTGTTATCGCAATTGGAATATTTGTGTAATATATTCTATCCAGTTGCAATATGATTTTGTTCCAGTATCCATCCCTAACATACACAGTGATGCAAGATAAAATATACAATATGAACACTGTATTCCTATATGCTTGAGCACAAGGCAAAAATGCAGAAAAAAAAACACCTCAAAGCTTTTTCAGGTCCAGTGTTACAGCTGATATTGTTGCTCTCTCACCAGGAAAGACTTAATCTGACATGACATCATCTCCATAGAGTCTCATGTGAATCTGATGTGCACGTTTACCGCCTCAGTAATTACATGCAGTCGTTTAAGAAGCTGTACAGTTTGCTGACAACCTGCGACAAACCGAGAGAAACACTGGGTTGTTTCACCAGTGTCTTTTCAGGCTTTAGCAGTGGATTTAAATCCCAACTGGTCATGTGAACTGTGATTGAAGTGGGTGCCAGATTTTTCCGAGTGAATCTGTAAATCTGCTACCATCTGTCCCTCTGTCCGGGGTTATATGTCTACTATGTTGCTCAGCCTTTCTGCAACCACAGTTTCCAGCACAGAGGTTTTTGCTTTAACTCTCCACAAAGGGGAATCCTCCACCAGAACGTTTGCATTTGGAAATTATAATTGGTGGATTGAGTTCTCGAATGAAAAGGAAAATTAAACAATCTGATAAATAATTGAGACACAATAGGAGCGGGACAGAGTTTGACTCGAGGGGGGAAATGTGGGGAGAATTTGAGAGGGGGTGAACTGAATAAAATGGCGGAGAGAACATTATATAAGAAAAGCTAAATGCTTCGTGTCCTCTGAACACTGTTTCAGACTGTCTGCTTTGAAGTCCTGCCAACCTCACTGCAGCAAACTCCCTGCTCACATCTCCGTCCGTCTGCAGCATCATGCACATTTAGTTTTTTATCTTGCCAATTTGTCTCCTATTCATCTCATTCTGTATCTTCCTGTGTGTTTTCTTCTAACAAAACAAGCTGAGTAGCAATTAACCAGCTTGAATACATGTCTGTGTGTGTCTGTGCAGCCCAGGCCACTGAACGCAGACTGCTGAAGGCCGACCACACGGCCATCCACCCCCACCTGCTCGACATGAGGATCGGACAAGGTCGTCACCAGCCGGGCTATTTCCCCAAGCTGCAGGCCGATGTGCTCGTCCAGGGACAAAACACCAACAAGTGAGGTTTTCTGCCGTTAGTCAGTGAGAAATAATTTCAACCAGGGCTCATTCCACCTAAGACCGAGAGGTAGTTCTTGACCTTCCAACTCATTTGAAAATGTATATATATTTATGATTAAACCCATATATCCACACATTTTAGTTTAGGAAGAAAGTCACTGAGTGTCATTCTAGATAAAAGTGTGATGTTGAACGTTTTTCAATTTATAATCACAATAAAAGTAATGTACAAACAGCTAAAATAATTTGCTAAATGTGATGGATGAATGGTTGAATGTTAACTGAAGATTTGGAAAAGTGACATATTTAGACAACACTAACGTACCAATATAGTAAATAGTTTTATAGCCTAAGTTAATGTGTATATATGTGAAAGTTCCTGCACCTCAATTTCAAGGAGAATTCATAGAAGTGCAACCAGCAACCTGCAACTTTTTCTGTCTGTAATAGTTTAATGTAACATCCAGTTTAAAAAGATTTAAAAAGTCCACCAGAACCACTGCATATGGTTCATGTCATTACAGTACATCATAACATGCAGTATCCAGGTTCTGCCAAAATACAAACATGTGATACGAACACAGAACCTCATTTGCGAACACTTTTGTGAATTAAATGTTGTCGTGTTCTCTGGGTGCACAGGTGGTCCAGTCGTGTGACAGCATCACGCAGGTCTGAGCCCAAGAGATCGACGACAGCGGATCACTCAGGAATGGATAATGAGCAGAGACAGGTACTTCTCATTCTTCTCTTTCAACACTCGGACTCTCAAAGGCTTCAGGAAGGTCGCCTCTGATTCATGACCTTTTCATTTGCTCAACAGAAGCACACGTTCATGAGGAAGAACCTCCGTCAGGCGAAGCTGCTCGACCCGTCGCCTCAAGCCGTCACTCAGACTCACCGGGAGTTTGTTGATGGGCTGCTGAGCGAGTGTCGTCTGAAGGTGAGAGCGGTCGTTCTGCGTGGAGAGGGAGGTGCTGCTGTCATTGATTTCTCAATTCAATGCTCGTGGTTCGTGGCCATAAAACATTCTCTGGCTCTTTAGACCAAGCGGATGCTGATGGAGAGGATGGGGAAGGAGAGTGTGGATCTCGGTCATGGAGAAGCCAACATCACGGGCCTGCAAGAAAACACACTCATCCACGGTCTGTGTGACCTACTGGAGAGAACCTGGGGCCACGGTCTGCAGCTGAAACAGGTCAGACACTCACAGGCGTGTAATTAAACATGCCCTCAAAACACAGACGACCTACAGAAGCATCTGGAACTGTGCGTCATCGTGCAAACACATTTACATCAAGCACATGTGAACACAAAGAGGCGACTGCATGAAGCGGTTCGATGTTGACAAGTGTGTTTTTATCCCAAACAGGGGAAGTCTGCTCTCTGGTCCCATCTGCTTCACTACCAGGCAGCCCAGGGGAAGACAGAGACACCAGCTGAGTCTCCAGGTCAGACACTCACCCCGCTGTTATGGTTTTCTCTTTTTAAATCACTGAGCTCTCAAACTTTACTGATCATCGGTGTTGTACTCGCTGCCTGTTTAGGGTCCAACGGTTCGGAGCAGAGGACGTTTGATGACGGCGCTCTGCTCCTGAGAGGATCCTTAATACAGGACATGAGGTAATGACAGCAAATGTACTGGGATGTTGGAACGAGCTGTGTATCTGTGTGGTGGAGGCTGGTAATGGCGTGATTGTGATCTCTGTTTGATGACATATGCAGATGGAAAAAAATGCCTCAGGCTACAAATTCTTTTCCACTTTCAAATAACAGATATTAGATATTTTAGCTGAATGTATCCAATATCTAATAATTCCAGAAATCTCTGTAATACATTTTACAGTCTCAGAAAAAAAAGCTGCAACCATCGTTAGCACAGGCCAACAGTCCTTTACAAACAGGCAGTTCTGTTCTGTTGGGGTCCAGAGAGGTTATACAAGTTCGTATAAGGCTGTAATTTGTCTTGATGATGGATGAAATCGTTGAGGGGTCCTTACATTCAATTGTGACATCTGTTCATCCTCCAGGTTTATCCAAATCATGAGTGAGGGTCTGTCCGAGGTGGGTCAGGCCCGGTCCTGGATCCATCTGGCTCTGGAGAAGAAAATGCTTTGCCAGCACCTTAAAGAGCTGCTCACAAACCAGAAGCTGCTCAGGTCAGAATTCATCCACCGTTGACTCATTGGATTTATTATAAAAGGCTGTAACTTTGACAGACTTTTCTTTGCTTCCCTGACAGGCAGCTGTACAAACCTCATGCATTCCTGCTGTGCGAGGAGGAGAGGGAGCAGTTTCTGTTCCACCTGCTGTCTCTGAACACCGTGGACTACCTCTGTTTTACACGGGTCTTCACCTCCATCAGTGAGTCCTGTGAACTTTAGAGAGAATTTACTGGTTGGTTTATAGCTTTAAAAAAACCAATGAAAGTATCGTAAGAAGGGTTAGGTCATATTACTTGTGAAAGAAACGGCTGAATATTTTCAATAACCTTTTCTCTTGGTGTCTCCAGGTATTCCATACCGTGTCGTTATTATACCCATGAAGAAGCTGAGCATCGCCATGGCAACGGTTAACCCCTGGGTGTGTGTGTCAGGAGAACTGGGCGATTCAGGAGTGAGACAGATCACGAAGAACACACAAGAGATTTATTTCCAGGTTTGTATTCACCCCTCTGTGTTAATATTCGCTTACACATGTAAAGCAACACACACACACACACACACACACACACACACACACACACACACACACACACACACACACACACACACACACACACACACACACGTAGAGCTGATGTCCCTGTGGTCTGTGCTTTTCCTTTCAGTGTAAGAACCTGGGCAGGCTGAGCACTCTGCAGCTGGGACAGGAGAACTCGGGTTTGCTGGCCAAGTGTCTGATCGACTGTGTGATGGTGTACAATGAGATCACCGGACACACATACAAGTAAGACCCATCCTCTGACTTTGCTCTCAACACTGACTCTGATTCTAAATGAACCTTTGTGTCACATGTTGGATGTCCAATGACAATAACATAATTACAGGAACCAAACTCCATTTAGAGTTGACTATTGTTGTTTTCAATTTTCACATTTAGTTCTATTGCCCCTTTATGTATTAACCTTAATATATTGAATGCAATATATGACGTTTGATCGAGGTCTGCGGGCTGTAACTATGTTTTCTCTGTTCTTTGTAATACGTATAGATCTACATGCATGTTCCTGTAATGTCATAGCAATTTCTTAACAAAACCTATGAAGCCATTATGAGTCTTCAGTGGCAGCAGAGTGGAGCAGGACAGTTTTCCGACTTGTGTCTTTTGAGCCTTGTTGTGGATTATGCAGTTTTAGGATTAGTGGATACTTTGTTGACTTTCAGAATACCCAGAGATAAACGGGCAGCATTTTATGTTGATTATTTTTGTGTACCATATATTTGCACAAGTATATGTGGATTATCCTTTTTTTTTTCTTTCAACGGGTTTAAAAAACACATGTCGCCTTAAAGCTTGTACACTTTTCACCCAGTTCAGGATTCTACAATAACGCAGACATAAAAAACGAATGCCACTCCGCAGAGCAATACCTCTGCCATGGGTCCTATCCCATAATGTTAAAGCAAGTGATTAAAACATTCCTGAGTCCGCCCCTCCTGACCCGTGCCAAAATTGTACTCGGCTCAATCCATTCTGTAGTTTTTGTGTAGCCTACTCTGCTTAATAACAAGGAGGAAATAAATCTAATGATTTAATTTATGTCTTGGAAAACGTTTTTCACAAATCTAAATTATATTGGATTTTTAATTATTTATCAACGATGTTCTCTCAGGACACTCCACCAGCTGATGGGAACAGATGTCCCTCTCCTTCGCCGTGTATTTGCATAATAAATAGCTTTTTAAAATGTTTTTGATTATAATGAAGCTCTGTGTCCTCTTTCCTTTCAGGTTCCCATGCGGCCGGTGGCTGGGGAAAGGCGTGGGTGACGGCAGCTTGGAGAGAGTCCTCATTGGTCAGCTGGTGTCACCTGGTGGGGAGGAGGACGCTGGAAGGTGGACAGGGACGCCTCCGGAGCTGGCCTCTCCTTCCCAGACCGTACGGATAGTGCTGGGATCGCTTGGCAGCCGAAGCAGTACGTGCTGACAAAGAGCACATTCTTTAGTACAATGGCTGACCTACTTGTTGGTTTAGGTCCACCACAATAACACATTCTGCTGCTGTATCACCTTTCTATTGAGCCCCTGTTCTCTCCCGCTCGTGTTTGTCATCGCTCGTCCTCACGTTTCTGTTTGTGACATTTATCTTGTCAGGGATGCAGTCTGTTGAAGTACAGGAGAACATGAGGGAGACGGCAAATAACCTTGTGAAGCACTTCCACAAACCTGAACAAGAGGTACGTGACTGTGAAAGTGAGATCCCGCATTCATGTAGCCTGTTGGTTCACTAATATACAATGAGGAGAGATATGGTTAATGCAGAGAAGAGCATCTCTGCAGCGACGTTCTGCCTCCTGTGTGTTATTTTTATCTCCACCACGGCTCATTATCCCAGCTCCTCCAGCCCGGGCCTCCTTTGTGCATCAGACTCGACTCTCTCTATGTCAGCAGCAAGTTGAAAGAGCCGAAGAGATTTGATGGATCAGTTCAGTAACAAGCCTCCAACTCAGTGCCGTAACATATTTAGTGTACAGGCTTTAATGCACAGGCTCTGTTCTGTTGACATGCCCGTAGTAAATTAAAGGAGAGCTTCCTTATATATTAGAAATTGTCTCTGTTCTCTGCTGTGCTTCCCATCACTTATATGAGATTTGCTGAAGTTGTAAGATGAGCCTCATGCTCACAGTTCCTCTGTTCTCGTGTCTTTTTTCCTCCCAGAGGGGAAACTTGACGGTCTTGTTATGTGGTGAAGGAGGGCTGGTGCTGTCCCTGGAGAATTTCCTCCTCCACGGGCTCAAATCCAACCGTCTCTTCCAGCGGAACGTGTTCGTGTGGGACTTTGTCGGTAGGTACAGTGAGTGCAAGTTCATCAAGATCATCCAGAAATGTGATGTTTACATCTCACAGATGTCAGACCCCTGTCTCCATCTAGTGGCAGTGAACATGGGCTTCACATATTAAATTACATGCAACAAAACATGATTGATGTTTTATTAACATCAGTGTTACAGCATCCATCTCCAGTGTTTTGTTTTTTTATGGCCTTATTTTTCAGTATATTAATAAGTCATGCACTGACGTTATGGAAAACTCTTCCCCACAGAGAAGGCAGTGGTTTCCTTGGAGACCGCTGATCAGATGGGTGATCTGCAGGGATCAACGCTGACGAAGGGTCCGCCATGCGACTTACTGTGCCACTACGTCAACGCCATCAACGCCTCGCCCCGCAACATCGGAAAAGAGGGAAAGTTCCAGCTGTTCGTCTGCCTGGGAATCAGGTGAGTGTTTACCATATTATGAATGACAGTTTTAAAACTCAAGCGAGAGACTTGAAACACTAAAACTGCTTTCAGAAAAGCGCTGAGCTCTAAATATTCTCCTGAATTTTTCTGGAGTGGCTGTATCTGAGTTGGTTGCTCTGGGGATTCTCCTTTTTGCTGCCAGCCCCCTTTTGCTCCAGAGAATGTCCGGCTGAGCCCATGTGAGAATACAGCAGGACTATGGCCACAGAATTCACTAGTGACATTTCTAACACATGAGGGATGCAAAAAAACAACAACATTAATACAAATATATCAGGATGAATAACGTAGAATACACTGAAGAAGATGTCAACTTGGAAAGACAATGACATTTAAGAACTATTGACGATAAGGACAGACGGCCTTGTCAATGTGCTGTTAACAATAACACGTGATTCATGCTCTGGAATTTAGACATCATGTCTTGCCTCCTGTTTTCTTCACCAGTCCAAACCTGAATGCTGCAGGGATTGTCCTGTTATTGTGAGTGCGTCTGAGCCAGACAATCTCCTGAAAGTCAAATAAAATAAGTATATAGATTTATTTCTTAAAAAGGCATCCTGGTCTTTGACTTGCTAAGCTTTTCCTCCTGAGGCCACGAGGAAGTGGCCTGCAGCATAACTGCTTTACTGTTTTCTCTCACTGACCTATTTACATGACAGAGTTCAGGGAGGGACAGTATCCGCCTTCGTTCTCTAATGGTGAGAGAGAGGCAGAGGCACAAGTGAAAACAGGGGGATATGTTTTAAATGCAGGGAGCTTGTTAGTTCATAGTAATGCTGTTCTCAAATCACATCAAGGGCACATGTCGAAAAAACCCTGAGTGTCTTAAAAATAATTTACAAGCCACGCAAAGCAGTCGAAATGCTCTTTTCAAAATTATTCTTATGAAGTGGCTTTCAGTTGGATGTTTTATTTATTGTTTCCTGCATTAACAATGCATTTTCTGTTTTAATATCTGTGAAACACTATTATATAGATAAATGTATTATGATGATGCTTATTATTTGTTTTATTATTATTGGACCATGACCAACCTTCTCCTCTCGACAGGGACCGGCTTCTCTCCCAGTGGCTCCCCCTGTTGGCAGAGTGTCCCCTGACAGCGCGGACGTACGAGGACAGTGCTCTGCTGCGGGACCGTGCAGCCGTACACTCCCTGTCTCGCATCCTACACACGCTCAACGAGTTCGCCATCACCCTGGAGACGGCACTGGTTAAAGGAGTTGACCTCTGACCCTGAACGATACGCATGGAGACTAACAGCCCCCTCCCCCTACTTCTGTGCAACATACTGCAGGAATGCTGATGGGTTGAAACGTTCATCTTTCCATGACTCTACGAGACTTTATCATTATAAAAAAAGGACACTGGACCAGAGGAAGCTTCAGACGTATTGCCTTGTTCACTGTATTTGCTTCAGGAAATGGTCTGGTTTTTCCCGCTGCGCTTTACACTGTGAAATTCCTGGAGGAGAAAATCCGAGTTGTTAATCATCTCACATTTACAGTAGATATCCTCACAGCTCGCTCCGTTTACTGCACCTGACCCTTAGGACAACTATAACTCTCCTTCTACCGCTGTATTGCTTGCACTTGGAATTTAAACTAAACACATGCATGGCCAAATTCTGTTTCCTCGTTTGTTTTATGTCTTTAGTGTGTTGTGACCTGAAATATCAGGACTCAGGCCTTATAATAGAAACATATTTCTTGACGTGATTCATTGAATATCTTAGTAAATATAATAAAGAAAGCTAATGCTCCTACAGTATGATATGTTATAATAGGTTGTATTATTATGCTCTTGTTATACTGTGAAACGTCTGGCCTGATTCTCTTTGCTTATTTCTTTGGGGTCACAAACTGCAGAGAGTCGTGCTCATGAGATCCTCCCTTGTTGAAACACTGAAACCAAACTGGTGTCCCAGTTGTGTCCGTTCAAATAGTCTTTACCACTTTGTCAGATTTTTTTTTTCTCCTCTCATTGTAAATATTTTGCTTCATTGGATTTTTGATGGAACTGTGGCCATTTGTTCTTATGCTAGATGAATCTGTGGCATCTTTCCTGTATAGAGGCATCTTGTTTGTGTCTGTGTAAAACAATAGATTCCACTATACTTTACTGATTATGTGGATTAATAGTCACGTTGTTTATTTCTGAACTGTTCGATTGTCTTTGCAAAAAAAACAAACATCTGACAATGAATAGACCACAGGTTCTTAAAAAAACGCTAGGTATTATTTTGATGTTGCATTTAACAGTTTGAGAATTGTGAAAATGCTGTCTCCTGCACTCTCCTGCAAGCACTATGTAACCCACAACGACCAAGCCTTTATTATCATTGAAGTACAGATTAGAGAAAGCAATAATGAACTGTTATTTATGAAATGTGTTGTAAAAGATTAAAGTAAATATTGACATACCTGATATGTCTTGGTCCTGTTTTTTGTGCTATTTATCTCAAATCTGGGATGTGTGAATGGATATAGTAAAATGTTCTCGTATAGTAAAAGTTTATTTACTTTATAGGCCACTCACTTCATAGTTGTTGTTTTTTTAACATCTGATGTTAACAACAAATTTGACTTTTATAGATTACCAAATGTTGACCAAGTACTAAATACATACAGTATATACACATGCAAACTGTGTGATCCGTGGACATTTAAAACATTTTAGGATGGTGTTTGCCCGGGCAGCAGTGGTGTGCATACACACAAGGGAGACCTAAATACACCACACAGTGTAATGCAATCTCATTCCATAACCTACTTTAGTAAAGATTGGGACGCTGAATTTTCATCGAGCATTTTTTGAAGACATGCAATTTTGTAATTGAACGACATTTTGGTGTTTGTGTTTTACTTCCAAAGACTAAGTGTTTATTGCAGAGCTACAGAGATGATTGCATTAGACTATGACTTCTCACTATTTGCAATTAAAGGCTCAAAGACAGTCATGTAGTAACTCTGGTTATCTGCCCTTTTATTTACATGCAGTTTTCCCAAATCGTAATTCAATGTGACAGGAAAAACAGCAGCAGGAGCAGAGAAGGAGAGAAAATATTTAGATACTTTACTTAAGTTAAAGTACAACTACACTACAGTGAAAATACTACAGATAAAATAAAGGTCTGCCATTAAACTGTCAGTAGAACCGAGAATTTTGTATTTATTTTCATTATAGATTAATGTGCTGGTTCTTTATTTGACTAATGGACTGATTGTAAACTGATTGACGCTCTTCACAACTGCCTAAAGTGAAACTTTAAAAACACTCACTGAAATATTTGGCATTTTTAAGTGAAAAATTACATCAACCAAATATTTGCCAATTCTGTACTTTCACATTGTAATAGCTGAAATAAAATTGACCGTGAAGTAGAAATAAAAAATTAGAATTTAATATATGATATAATATAATGTAAGAATAGAATAATATAGAATATGTTACGTTATAATATAATATAATGGTATGTGATATAATATAATGTAATGTAATGTTATAGAAGAGTATATTATAATATGTTATGTTATGTTATGATATGTGTTGTTATAATATATAAATATAAATATAAATATAAATATATATATTCGTGTTCGGGCACAGTAGTAAATGTACTACGCTAAATCCCACCAATGGACAGACTCGTTCCAGCGGCGTCATCACACAGTGTTGTTTACGTGCTTCTATAGACTGTGTGGTTACGTGGGGGGCTCGCTGGCTGCCTGCGGGTCCTCCGCCGACCACTGGATGGAGACCCCATGTTTCAGCCTCACTCTATTCTCCACTAATCGGCTCCGTTGTCACGCAATAGAAACCAACAAAGCGCATCTTCGTGCGAGACGCCTCCTAAAAACCTTGGTCCTCCAGACGGGCCATCTGGCGCTGTGTAGTAAAACCACAGGCCCCGCCCCTCTGCTTACATTCTCCAATGCGCCATAGCAACCGGGGCCGAGCCCCCTGTTCCCGCGCAATGTTCCCATCCTTATAAGGGCAGCAGAATGCAGACGCACGCCCACGTCACACGTCGTTTATGTAAATGGTTTGATTGAAGAAAAGGAAAAGAGCCTCCTGCTCCGCTCTGAAATGGAGGTGTGGATACGACGCATGCGCAGTGCTGTCCACAACTCTCCAGTCCCGTCCACAGGCGCAGACATCAACAAGAGAGCGGGTTACTGGTACGGCTTGATTTCAATAACAGTCCCATCGCGACCACACGGAGCTGCACTTTGACTCGGTCGGACGCGACGCAGAACAAGGTAAAGAATGACGCCATTTTGTTGCGAAAGTGTGTAGTTGTGTCGCTTCTGGAGGAGGTTAAAGTCCCCGCGGAGCTTTCACATGTGTACTGAAAACAAGCTTCCACTTGTCTGGGAACAATCGGTGTGTTCGGGGCCTGCTGCAGCGGCCGCCGGGTGCTCGGCTCCACGTGTGTCCACCTTACAAACGCGTAAAGTCAGCGCAGGAGATGCGGGAGAAACCCGCAAACATGCGTGAAACCGCGGCAGAATGGCCTCCGTGTGCACGCGTGAGGAGGAGCAGGGGCTGTTGTTGTTGTCGGTCGCTTCGGCGCGTTTGTCTCTAATCGCCGGTTCGGATGTGACCAACATGTGTGGTGGTAGTGCGGTTATTTAAACTTCATGTTAAATAACGCGTGGTGGTGCACGGTGCGTGTGCACGGCGGCTGCCGGCGGCTTACACATCTTCACCGGCCAAATAAACCAAGTTGCTCTCACGCCCACTCGGAGCGGAGATACGTCTCAGCACGCGGGTCGCTGCTGTCAACAAAACAGGAAACACCAACTGTTTACTATCAACACACGCTTCGTTAAACTCGACCCGGTTTGAAGATGATTTTTTTTATTGCGTTAGAAAGCGGTTTAAACTGCGACTCGCCGCTTTGAACTCGGTGCACATGTAGTTGGACTGTTGCGGCGACGCGGCTCCGGAATAACAAAGAGTAAAGATCAAAGTACACAATTCCCCGCGAACTACTTTCTCTCCTCGATCGCATTAAAAGCCGTTTTTTTTAAAACGTAAGAATCGTGTCGGTGTGAGTTGATGTGACTACGTGAAAGTTGGCGCAGGAAAAGTCGGCCATCGTCGAGCTGAGGACTGGGATCATAAAATGGGTGCGCATGAAGCAGGTCGTGTGGAGAGCCATGCTTCCTCGCCGGAGTGGGCGGCGAAAACTGGCGACTCGCACTTCGATGGAGGCAAGTGCGTTACTCGCTGAGTGCTGTGATCTCGTGGGGGGGAGCGGGCGCGTCGTTTGCAACAGTCTGCGCCGCTTTCCAGAGCAATTTTTACACTTTCGACGCGAATGCTGCAGTTTTTTGCGGAGAAATCGCATCACACCCCCTTCTCCACGCCACCTCCGCCTTTGAAGTGTGTTGCCATGTTGAGTTACGTCACGTACTGTATTCTGCTGCAGAGATCGTCTGCCGCGGACAGAGGACTCACCCGAAGGCCCCTTAAAAATATTCTAGAATATATGCACATGGTTGCTTTTATTAAATATCGCCTACAAAATTACATCTATAAAAATTATCAACATAGGTTAATTTATGTTTCCATTTTATCACCCTTCTGATCATATAAATGCATAGTTTTATTATTGATTGGTTGTCCTTTTATATTTGATCTTTTTTTATTATACCTACCCCATATAATGAACCTGTATGTTAACGATCCATATTACTCATTACTCTGAACACTTAACCAGGCATACAGTGTCAATTATTTATTTATTATACTGTCACTCAATTCAGATTTACGTGTACACATAAATAATAAACAATATAAATCTAAGCACACTGTATATACTGTACATTATACAAATGCACTACCGTCATGAGATTCAGTGTGTGTGTGTATATATATATATATATATCCTGTAAATAATGACCCACACTTGATCCCGCAACTTTGCACTATGCACCTTTCAACTACCCCATATAAGTAACCTGTATGTTATTGATCATATTTCTTTGAGCATCTTTCTCCTCTGATAATAATTACTATTTAAATGTTTATTCTCCACCCTTGCACATTTTGTTTCCCGTTGCACTCCTGTCTTGTACAGTTTCTCTATTGCACATAGTGGTCATGTTTTTTCTTGCTAGTTCTGGTAGTCTGTTGTTAATTGTCTATTTGTGTTAGTACACTGAATGCAACTACACAAGATGCCTAGTATGTGTACTCATGCATGGCAAATAAAGCCCATTCTGACTTATGTTGCAATCTCTCTTCTCTTTTATAGCCGGGCAATAAAACGGTATCAATAATTATTTGTATAGTATGATTTTCATCAATATAAAAAAAACAATATATTGCTTGTGCATTGTTGAGGTGTGTGTATGCAGTGAGCAGGTATTACACAGAATTCCCTCAGATTTATAAAAAGTTTCACTGTTGATCAAGTGCTTTTCATTCTCTGTACATAAAGAGTTAGAGTTAAAAAGTACAACCTTCACTCAGGAGCAAAAATCGTTCAACTTTAATAAGGATTATCTGATATTTATCGCGGTAATTATTGACATTGATTGATTTGTCTCTTAGTTTTAATGTCAAGTTACCTGGTAGATTTAAAGCTAATTTAGCTTGACCATGATGTTGCTGGACATGTTTTCACTGTGGTATTCCATACTCACCCAGTGTATTTTTAAAAAGAAAATACTTGCACTTATGCCTTCCACCACCAGGAGCCTGTTTTTCTGCACTTCTCACCTTCTCCACCACCTTTCCAACCTTTTTAAACTACAGTATGTGATACAAGCATGGGAGTGGGAGGTCTGTGGTTTCCCCTGCTCTCTGTCTGCTCTCTGTGGCACCGCACTGTCAGAAGACCCCGAGGACTGATGGCAAGAAGAAAAAAAAACCAGTCTGGGGGGCGCGGCTCGCAGTTTTGCCGCAGTTCAGGTCCACATGTGCTGTGCAGAATATATTTTGCCTAGCAACATAAAACCTTATTCCGCTGCATAATCTGCGCATCTCGAGTGATTTAGTTTTATTCCTCGAACACATTCATCCCATTTCTCTTGCAGAACAACATTGCATTTATATAATCTTGATTTCAACCATGATAATTATCCTCTGCAGCCTGGAGGCTCAGACTAAATGTCGTATTTTGAGTTTCCTTAAACGGGGCGTGCGTCCTGTGCGTAGCGTGGTGACATGATCTGTCTGACACGCTGTCTGACTGTTGACCTACTTCCCTCATGTGGGTCAGAGCGGAGAGATGCTCCAACAAAATCGCTTTCCCTGGATGTTTTTAAATCTCCAAACCGTGACCAAAGCACTCCGTATTTACATTTTAATATTCATTCATTCACATGTGGCTAATCTGCACAATAAAACACCACGTCTGATCTGAGCCACGAGGCTGATGCCGCTGCTGCGGGAAACATGATGCAGCTGACGCACGCGGATCAGAGTCCGGGGATGCTGGTGCTTCTTTAATTTATGTATTTGTCTGTTTTCTGCTCGCAGATGTTTGGCTTTCACAAGCCGAAAATGTACAGGAGTCTGGACGGCTGCTGCATCTGCCGTGCAAAGTCTTCCAGCTCTCGTTTCACGGACAGTAAGCGCTATGAGAAGGAGTTCAGGAGCTGCTTCGGGTAGGTGACACACCTAAGCACGTGGTCTTTAAAGCATCTCATTGATAGAAAAACATTTCCCACTCATGATGTGTAATCCTCTCACAGGTTGAGTGAAACGAGATCTGGAGAGATCTGCAATGCCTGTGTGCTGCTGGTGAAACGATGGAAAAAGCTTCCTGTGGGAACCAAGAAGAACTGGAACCATGTGAGTGTGAATCTGTGAGCTGCTGCTGGGTCATGATAAAATACCAGAATCATTCAAGCATATTCAGTCATTGAACATTTCTCCACCCCTCTGCACAGGTTGTAGATGCCAGGGGAGGTCCCAGTTTAAAAATAACCTCCAGGCCCAAGAAAATAAAGTCCATCTCTAAGAAAGCTCGGCCGAGTCAGATCAGCAGGCTGCAGAAAGAGCTTAAAAGAAACAGTGAGTTGTGATTATTTATTTTTTTTGTGGGGCATTTACTTTAATAGCAGTCACTCATCTCATATTCAAAATGCCTTGTCATACACTCTACATGTCTAACACCTAATAATCTGCTCACCAGATTCCGATGCTCACAGCACCACCTCCAGTGCCTCTCCCGCTCAGTCTCCCAGCTACAGCAACCTGTCGGATGACGGCTCTGACACTGAGCTCAGCCCAGGTTCCAGCCGCTCCCCAGTTTTCTCCTTCCTGGACCTCACCTACTGGAAGAGGTAAAACACACGGTGAAGCAGGGGTACATCTTTGTTCTACAGACTCATTTAGGATTTAAAACAACACACCAGCTTTTTTTTTACATTTTATGTTACACACATTAAGAAAATCAAGAAGCAATTTTTGTCAAGGAGCCATTTTTGTGCATTTACTACATATTCACATTGTGAAAAGGAAAATTTCTTAAAGCCTCTACACATCAGTAGTCCACCCACATGTCATGCATAGTTCAAATTAAAATGTTCAAGGTATCTCTGCATCCCATAGCTCTATAGACATGACTTGTAGCTTTAGGAATGAAGAGGGAATATTAAAATATTTAAAAAAATTGCATTGACTGAATGGAGTCTATACAGCACACGCAGGGTGTGCAGCGCCTCACCAATATTTCTCATGTTTATAGTTTGGTGACGTCTTCCACCTGACCAGCGAGTCAAAAGCTTAAAACTGTAGATGTTGTCTGTCACATCAGTTCAATAGTTATTTAATAATGTCAAGCATCATTAAATGGCAATTTTACTCTTTGATATTTGCAGAGTCACACTGTTAATGCATGTCAATGAAGGACTGTAGATGGAAGGTTTCTCCTGCTTCATTCACTCATTAGTCTATTGTGTTCTGTGTAGGCAAAAAGTTTGCTGTGGAATCATCTACAAGGGTCGCTTTGGAGAGGTGCTCATCGACCCACATTTGTTCAAGCCGTGCTGCCGCAAGAAACAGCGACAGCAGCAGCAACAGGAGGAGGAAGAAGAAGAGGAGGAGGAGGACGAGGAAGAGGAGGAAGAGGTGGAGGTAGAGGAAGGCCAGGGGGGAGCGGATGTCGAAGGGGAAAAATCCCAGGCGGAAGAGGAAGTGAAGGAAATTCCAACTTGTGAGGAAAACGCAGAGCCGGCTCAGCTATGCGTTACCATGACAACACCTCCAACCAGGGGCGTAGTGGTGGCGGCAGAGGCAGGGTGGTAAATTCAAACCCCCCCTCCATCCCTTTGCACAAATCTCTGAAGAAATCTCGGGGTTCTGTTTTTTTTCTCTCGAGCACTCACAGAAAGAAGTTGCCTCAGATCGCCTTCAGTCACAAAGCAGCTGAAAATCCTTTGGTCTTCTCCACAATGGTGTTGGAGATTTGTTTATTATGTTTAAACTGTAACTTATGAACTGTTGTGTTTCCACTTTGTCTCTCTTTTTTCGTTTGTATTTAATATTCTTACCATTCTGATGCGGATCATCATCCGCTGTGTTTTTGATCTACTTTCGATTGAAATGCTGGAGCTCTTGTTCGCTGGTACATCTAAAGATTTTATTCCAAAACGCAATAGATCCACCGGCTCACAGAAAAGGGTGCTACTTGAAATTCATCACTCAACATTTCGAACATGCAACTGAAATCATTCTCATTGTGGATATTTTATAAGCTTGTTTAGATTTTCTCTATACTCCGAGTAGATGGCTCTTTCCTTTTGATGGTGGATATCTCGTTTTGGAATGAATGACACTTTACACTGATGGAGCACAGACCTGTACAGTAGCCCTTGTGTTTGTCTCTATTCACATTCACTCCTATCAAAGCATTTGTGTTTGTAAACTGGATTAGCGTCTCTGTGTGCAAATACGTTCGTGGTCCCATTGAAACGAGGCCTATTCACAGCTTCAACAGCAAATACACCAGCCTTAATTATGTGTTACAGACAGTGCTAGTGTTAATTTTGGATTGGTATTAAGGAACAAAAAGGGACAGTAGCTATATTTATCGTGGCCTGAGCAACACATAGTGCATTTTGCATGAATGGCAAGCCACTCATCCAAAAGACCTAACGATCTGATGCATGAGTCTACGAAAATTGCATGGCCTTATATAAACTGTAAATCTTACTTTTATTTTTTTGGATCCATTTCTCTGGAGTTTTAACTTATTTTTGTATGTAAAAAAACTTTAAAAAAGGAAAAATAGAAATCTCTTTGCATAATAATAATAATACCACACAATACGACAGCAAAACAAACAATCGGTCTATAGTCATTCAGCAATATCAGCATCAGTGTTTTTCCTCATTCCTGGGTCAGTATACGGTAAAAAACTTTATACAAGCTGAAATTCTATGCCATTGCCTCTTATATACCACACATGTGTTGTGATATATAGCCTAATATTACTTTATTTATCAAATGAAAGCCAAAGCACATTGAAATTCACCCAATGTCAAATCAATGCAGGTTTTCTATGGACACTTGTGCTTGTCCGAGGTCATTTATATGTATGTTTATGGTATTCTAAAAACCAACACTAATATGAAATTTCATACCTGTGATGTTGTAGTTGGGAGCAGAGGGTGTGTTCTGTACATAAGGGGTTGGGCGAGCCATGTGGCTCATATATGGGATTAGTTATTTATTTATTTCATATTTATTTGTATCACTGCGTCCCTGCTTAGAAGTGTAATACTATGAATTCTTCTCTTCTTTAGCTTTTGCGTAGCATGGTTTTTGTACATCAGAAATCGAATGTAATTCTCACGCAGGCTCTGTTTAACGTTGCGTTGAATTACCGGTTGTCAATATTTGTGAAATGATGTTAAGTATTTATTTACTCATTGGTTGAGTTGCGTGCAACCTAACTTATTCTGTATCATCATTTTGGATCTGTATCCTGTAGACTGAGAGAAATGATAGATTGCAGCCGAACTGTACTTCTCCCCTTTTTAGCCTGTAGCTTAAAAATGTTCAAGAACAGTAGGATATCTAACTGTAGACTTGCATGTACTGTTGCTATGCATTTACTTAGCTTACCAGTTAGATAAAGCAGTTTTGTATTTTTTATAAATCATGTACTTTTTTTACATGTCCCTTAATAAAACCAATTTTGTGAGTTTTCTGGAAACATGAAATTACTGAAGTTATTGCTATGAGGTGGGTGGATAAACATGAGATCCAATCATCCATAAATTCATGATTGGAATGATTTACTTCTTTTGAGAACATCTACTTTCAGTATGTGAGTATTAATGTCTGATATAAGGTTATGTAACAAAGTTAAAGTAAATTTACAACATTTCAGAGAAGATATTCCATATAAAAGCTTTTGTGAGGATTATGTTCACATGTACCTTGCACAGTACTCACTTTATTTTAGGGTAATTATTCCCCATAATCCCTTTGCTTTAAATTTAAACAGAGAAATACGGCTTGAACTTTCAAGGTAGTGTTATTTTTCATTTTCATGAAAGTGAATGTGTTCATAAAAAAGTGCTGGAGGTTTGGTTTGATCTGTACAACCTCTTAGGTTTCAGTCTTGGATTCAAAATTTAAACATTTAACATTTGAAAAAGACTTGAAGGATCAAGTGCAAAACTGTCACCCATGTTTTAAACAAATGATAAAAACCCATCAATCAATATGGAAATTCACAGCAAGTCCATGAGCTCATAATGTATGAAGCATTATAATAGCATCATTAGTCTATTATCCATGTAGTCCAGTCAAAATACATACAATGAATATTACTGTACTATTCTAAAACTTTATGGGCTGATGAAATAAGAACAAATGTTTTTTCGGCGGGGTGCTTTAACACTGGGATGCTTTAACACTGTTTTTTGGATGTTACCTATTCATGAATGTAGCACATTTCAAATATTATTTGTGATTAGATTTACGTAGTTCTCTCTAAATATCTATATTTGGACAATTATACATAGTTTATATTATTTTGACCTATATTCAGGTCCTAAATTAAAAAAATATTATCTACATTTGAACTATACGTCTAGTTGTCTATAATGAATAGATATTCTGGAATAAAGAAAATACAAATTTCTATTACTTTGTATAATATTTAATGCAATTTGAAATTCTAATGTTTTATATGTTTAACAAGAACACAGTTTGTATCTTTCGGTGGGAAGTGACCACCGTATCGTTGTTATTGTCGATAACAACGAATTAAATATTGTTAAAATGCGCATTTGTAATTTGCGCAGTTTTAAATAAAGAAAAGAAAAGGAAAGAAAAAAAGAAAAAAGCCCCGGAAACGTTGGTCCTGTGACCGGAAGTGCAGAAACGCGGATGTGCTTTGTTGTTGTTTCTCGTCAGCTGTCAGCTGTTTTCTGCAGATGTAGATTTATAATAATCACAGAGAGAGGAAACGGTCGCTAACCAGAGGAAGAAGGTAACATGACTGTTGCTCTGCTCGTTATTTTAGCTCGGAAGCTAACAGGGATTATATCCATGTTATCTATCAGTCGTCCCGGCTTTTAATGAAGTGACTCATCGGTTCAAGCTGCTGTAATGAAAATATCCGAGTCCCTGGAGAAGATGTGAAGTTTAATAACGTGTCTGTTTAAAACTACAGTTACTTAATGCAGACACCAGCACTGACATCAGCACTGACTTCAGCTTCTAATGACGCTGCACACGTGGTTTCATTCAGTCCTCTCATGGTGTTAATACCACTCTCACATGTCTGACTTCAGGTTTGTATTCCCAGGTTTTTCCTCTGGATCGTCATCATGGAGGAGCCCACAGCCTCCGGTGTGTTCTGCGGCAGGATGCTGAGCATGGTCAACTCCGAGGACGTCAACGCCATCATCCAGGCTCAGAGACACATGTGAGTGTTGGTGTCATCTGATGAGCATCACGTGTCACTCCTGCTTCCTCTTATCACTGCATATAACATGTGCTGGTTAGACCTCGTTCAGACCTGGTATTAACATCCATCCTGAGGGATCCAGTCACAAGTGGTCAGCTCTATGTACAGATCTGAATGCACCCAATCGCATCTTCAGTGCTTCGTTAGGTCTGATCACCGCTATGTGAACACAAATCCTTACTAACTTACTCACTAGTACTGAGACACACACACACACACACACACACACACACACACACACACACACACACACACACACACAGCCATCAGAAACATTTGTAAACTCAGACTTGGTCAAAAAGAACACGATTGGCTCTTTGCCAGATGATTATTTTCTTTGTGATAATTTGTGATTGGATCGCTCCGGATGGACGGTATCACCAGGTCTGAACAGGGCCTCACACTGTATATGACAGTGATGCTGCCGTGTCCCTTCCTCATTGCAAACTGGCCCCTGAAGATTCTTGTTGTTTTGCTGATTAATTGCGGAAACAGGCTCGACCGCTTTGAGAAAACCAACGAAATGCTGATCAACTTCAACGGGCTGTCAAATGTGCGACTGCAGCAGATGAACGAGCGCTTCCTGCTCCACACACGAACACTTGTGGAGATGAAGAAAGATCTGGACAGCGTCTTCAGACGGATCAGGTAAACGCTACCCCACCAGGGGAAACACACACAGACACACACACACACAAATACGATCTCTGATTATTCGTCTCCTTTGCTTCCCCAGGACACTTAAAGGGAAGATCGCTAAGCAGTACCCAGAAGCTTTCAGCAGTGAGTTAACATTTTCATTTTTCATACCAACAATCCACTCCTCCACTTCAGTTCAACCAAATTTCATGTCTGAAATATCTAGATATCCACGAGTCACCGATTCCGGAGGACGACGATGACGAGTTTGACCCAGTTCCCCCCAGTGTCCCCACAATGATCACAACGGCCACCTCGGAGCAGAGCACAGAGTCGTGTGACACGAGTCCAGATGTGATCTCACCCACTGTGAGCAGATGCTCCGAAGATCTCTCTCAAGAGCCGCCTGACACGCCCACCTCCGACGTCCCAGAGATGGCCGTCTTACAGGACGAAGGACCTGACTCTGTACCTGCGGAATAGAACGAACACTTTGAATGGATTTCAGTCACTTGAAGTTGAGCTTCAAGCGATTTTAGCAGGAGGTTGTGTTGTATTTATGTTGGTCTTCATGATAATTGCTCATTTTTCCGGTCAAACTTGATGTATTTGTTGGAAAGAGCTTCACAGCCTTGATGGTCGAGGTGGCTGTGAACTGTCTCTGAGGATGCTTGCCATGCTTGTTTGTTTTTTGCCTACACAGCACTGAAATAATGCACATAATACTTGAAGTTGTACAGTTTGTCACTATGGATACATATGTCTTATTGACACCAGAGTAAAAGCCCTCACTCCTTATTTGTTCGAAAGCATTTCTGTTTGAAGAGATGCACTTTAAGTAACTTGAAAGTGAATGTTTTCTCTGCATAATACTTAGTGTGCAAGTAGTTAATACTGTTGTTGTGGTGATAATATTGTCACAGCATTATTATTCTATGGACCTCTGTTACATCCAATGATCTCAGCAGAGTTTTATCTCCTGTTTCTTGCCCAAAAAAATTCTGTTTCCTCTTCCATCTCAGGGAGGTTGGATACTAGGTTCACTGGTACAGTTATCTGTGTTTCTGATACAGAAAACTTTTTAAGGACACTATAGATTTGCTCTTTGAGATGGAAACCACTTTGTGTGAGTGAATGATCCGACCACTCTGCTTCAATGGCACTGATTAAAGATGCAGTTATGGTTTTAAGAGGAAAATCCTAAATCCAAATCCAAAATAGGCTTAATTTGTTATTTCTGTCATATTTTCTGTTCACACTCTGATTTCAACCGGAATGTGTTTGTGTTTTTGTGTGATATACTTAATCAGTGGAATATCTATCTAGCCAGATGAAAGTGAGAATAATTACTGGTGCTTGACAAATGTGTTTACACAGGTGAATAATATCTTCGATAAACTGTCCTTCTGTTTAAAAAGGTGTGATGTAACAACTGTTATTACAAACTGAACCTGTTAATGTTCCAACAGAAAATAAAACAAGGATGCAAAGTGATAGAAATTACATTTAAAATGACCAGAAACGTTGAGGTTCGCTCCTAATGAAATGATGAGTGTGCATTTATGTTCCTCATTAGAAAGAAATGACTGGACGTGCCTTGTGAGAATAACCCTGAGAAAAAGAAAAAGAAAATAATTAGAACTAGGGCTATGTTGTAGCACTAACAGGCCCGAGCACAGGCATTTTGAAGCCTGTTGCAGTTAGTGGAGAGAGCGATCAATAGGGCCTCCCACCGCTCGGTGCTCGGGCCCTAATTAGTTGCTTTTAATTGATAAGTGGTTTTATATCATTATAGACAGTAAGATAGATGAAATGTTGCTGCCAATTCAGATGTAAAGTAAACCCTCTATAATTACGATAATTGCTCCTATATATATGTTGATATGTATGTATATATGTGCTTTTTTCAAAGTTATAGATCGTGTGTGTGTGTTTTTGTGTTATAGATTCTGTCAGTACATTTCCATAGATATGTTCCCTGCACTAATAGTTTGTTTTAATGGTGTAGTTCATTTGTGCATCGCTCCAGAGAACGAAGTTGCCCTGTGAACTTCAGGAAGCCATAATGAAATGGGAGAAGTTAAAGCCTCCGGAGCCAGATGATCCCATGTGCTGCTGCGAGTGTGATATCTACCAGTACGGATGCTGCTGTGACTGTGAAGATCTGGACGAGGCCTTTAACAGGTTAGAAGAAGTATGACCTTTAATGAGACACAAAAGGGTCACAAGGTGATTTACAGACATCAAATACAATTTAGATGCAATTCTCAATATCATATTTTAGCCATAATTGTTCCAAAAGCTAAAAAAAGTACTTGTTAGAATAAAACCATGTAACCTATCTTCATCTTTTGTGAAGATCGGTGAAAGCTAACTGAGGGGCTTTTCCTTAGATGGTGCTGTTGAGCCATTTTTCCACGCCCATTTCAAATTACTCCAGAATACAATTACTTTTTGGGGTTTTGAATTCCCTGCAAACTTTGGTAACAATTTGAGCATGTCTAGGCCCTGAAAAAGCCCCAAAAGGGAAATACAAATCCTTCGAAATACAATAGGGCCTCCCACCGGAGGTGCTCGGGCCCTAATAATATATAATTGATCTCCACACTTGTCTGGGTGCTGAGGTAAAATACAGACGCTTAAATAGCACAGATGTGACTCAGAACTCTGTAATAAGGACAAAAATAACTGGTTGGTTAGGTAAACTCAAATGTTTATTTCTTTATAGCATAATCCTGCCGAGTTACCAAGTTAAACTACAAAAGGAAACTTCCTCCAGAGAACTCTGGAACCTGGAATCTAAAACAAACCATCAAAATTCCGAAATTGCATGAAATCATTGTTATTATGCTCTACAAAGATTTTCTCCTGGTTTCACAAATCACGTTAAAAGCCATGAATTGGTGTTGGCAGTTCGTCTACAACCACCAGAGGGCGCTAAGTCCGGATGGGAGCAGTTTTTCCAGACAACGAGGTCAAACGTCACAGTGACCTCCAACGTCACATGACCGGATACTCCAGGTTCGGTGTTTTCTCCTGATCTCATAGACTGTAAATATAAAGTCAACATGGATAATTAACCCTTTAACAAACAATACAGCCATGTTTCATTTAACCTCCGCCATGTTCTAGCCTGCTAAGCTAGCTGGTGCTAACGGTTAGCTCGGTTGTTGTCATGGTCAAACGTTCAAACTGAACTTTATTGATCTCAGCTCGTCCCGAACAACCAGAGTCTCAGAGGATCGTTGAGCTCAAGCTGCGACATGAGGAGACTCACGAAGAAGAAAACTCTGACTCTGGTCAAAGAGCTGGACGCGTTCCCCAAAGTCCCGGAGAGCTACGTGGAGTCCACAGCCAGCGGCGGGACAGGTACCGACACAACACAGACACTACAGACACACTACAGATACATCACAGAGACACCACAACAGACCACAGACACCACAGCAGGGACACAAAACAGACACTACACTGACCCACCACAACAGACACACTACTGACACACTACACAACCCAGACACACTGCAGACATACTACAGACACAAAGCAGATACACCCCAACAGACACACAACAGATACACCACAACAGACCACGGACACACAACAGGCACACTACACAGACACAACAGACACACAACTCAGACACATGACAAACACACGACAGACAACATAACAACCCACAGACACACAACAGATTCACCACAACAGATGGCAGATACACAGCAGATGACAGACACCACAATAGACAACCAGAAAATAAAACACAACAGACCACAGACGCACAACAGACACAGCTGTAGTGTCCATGGACTGAGTGTAATGTCCCCTGTGTGTGTGTGTGTCCCCTCCGCAGTGTCTCTGATCGCCTTCACCCTCATGGCTGTTCTCGCCATCCTGGAGTTCTTTGTGTACACGAGGACGTGGATGAGATACGAGTACGAGGTGGACAAAGACTACAGCAGGTGAGACACACACTCGTTGTTATTATTGTTATTATTATTATTGTTGTTTTATTTTATTATGAAATTAATATAAAATGATTTGAATGGGTATGGGTGTTTAGTGCAGTACAGTTCACCAGCAGTACAGACGACATCCTGCAAAATGATCCTTGCAGGACTGTTCATCTCTGTTAGATTTAACTTGGTGTTCATGATAAATGGTAAATGGACACTTTTGCATCTGCTCTTCATTTACAGTAAACTCAGGATCAATGTAGACATCACAGTTGCTATGAGATGTCAATGTAAGTACAAACATCTTCGGTTTCATTGTCACTTAGTTTAGAAGAGAAAGTATGATGATGTGTTTTTAATGCTTGTGTTTAGATATTGGTGCAGATGTCCTGGATCTGGCAGAAACCATGGTCGCATCTGATGGTTTAAAATATGAACCAGTGAGTTCGAGCTCCTACATTTACTTCACTCAACAATAAAGACGAGGAGAAAAAGTGTTAAACTCCATTACGACTCTATTTAATAATTTGTATTCAATTCTTAAAGCTTCTTTATACTTGTCTCACAATTTCTTTTTCCTTTCTAGGTAAACTTTGAACTGTCTCCACATCAGAGATTGTGGCACATGTAAGAATCAAACTTGTTGTACCTATAATATCCTGGACACTTCCTTTTATTTACATTCAGCAAGCAGTTGTCTTTTAGTGGCAGATAATCAAGTGTTTGCTGCCTCACTCAATAGAAGTAGAGCCGCAACTAATCATCAATTAATTTGCCAACTATTGTATTGATTACTTGCTTATAGTTTTGTCTATAAAACATAGAAAAATTCTACAAGTTGTTTTTTGAGAAGCTGGAGCCACAGAGTGTTTTGCATCTTATTTAGAAAATTACTGTAATGTTCAATTAATCTGTTAATTATTGATTTATTGTTAATTCATTGTTACAGCTCTTATTAAGTGGCAGCAGTAAATCTAAAGCACACCAAATATATTTGCCACCTATATAAAGTAGTAAAGTCATTGGTACCGTATGGTTTCACCTGATTTGTACTGATTTAGAATTTGAAATGCTGATTCACCATTTGACTTTCCTCTCATTCGAAGTGAGCTCTAACTTTCTGTCTCCGTCAGGACTCTTCTGCACATCCAGGAGCGTCTGAGAGTCGAGCACGCTCTTCAGGACGTCATCTTCAAGGCTGCCTTAAAAGGAGATCCTCCGGCTCCTGATCAAAGGTACAAGCTCCTAAAATATTCTCTTTTCCTTTTTAAAGTTGGAAAATATTATTAAAATGATAAGGAAGTGTTCAACCTCCCTTATAGTTTTAATAAATAATTCCCTCATCATTGTGTTTCTCCTTTTCCCCACAGTGACGACAGCCCCACTTCCCTCACCGCCTGCAGGATACATGGACATATGTATGTTAACAAAGTGGCAGGAAACTTCCACATCACTGTTGGCAAGTAAGTGTCTGTCTGGTGATGAACACGCTCATAATGATGGGTTAATAATCTAGTGGTGATTAGATATGTTGCATTTACTCAGAAGATGAGAATTAAACCTGAACATGTTTTATCGGTGTCATTTGGATCTTTATTCTAAAAATAATATTTCTACTCCTCCACAGGTCCATCCCTCATCCCAGAGGTCACGCTCATCTAGCTGCTCTCGTCAGCCATGACTGTGAGTTTTTTATTTTTAACAAAATGTGCTGTGACACATTAAATGTTGAAGATAACGGTTCTGACTCGTCATTGTGCTGCAGCTTATAACTTCTCTCACCGGATCGACCACCTCTCCTTTGGAGAAGCGATTCCTGGGATAATCAGCCCGCTGGACGGCACAGAGAAAATCTCTGCTGAGCGTACGTCTGTGGCATCAAACACAAATCAATTCTTTTTTTCATTTATGCTTTTTTATTGACGGTGCTGTGATAATTCTCCGTAGCTAACCACATGTTTCAGTACTTCATCACCATCGTGCCAACCAAGCTGAACACGTACCAGATTTCTGCTGAGACGCATCAGTACTCAGTCACAGAGCGGGTAGGTTTGAATTCTGCTCATATTTGTGTATTTGTGTTGTGTACTATCTATCAGTGCGTTAATATGTGTTTGTGTTCCTCTGCAGGAGCGAGCGATAAACCATGCTGCAGGCAGCCATGGAGTCTCAGGGATCTTTATGAAATATGATATCAGTTCTCTGATGGTGAGAGTCACCGAGCAGCACATGCCTTTCTGGCAGTTCCTCGTCAGACTCTGTGGCATCGTTGGAGGAATTTTCTCCACCACAGGTAGATAAACTGTTTTATATGCTATAATGTTTCATCAAGTACCAGATGCATATTTACCAGACTAAACTGGAGCTTTATGATGATTGTGCTTGTACCTTTAGGCAACAGCCACACGTATATGTTTTAGTTTTAAAACACGTCCCTGTTGCTACATTTATATCTGCTGTTGTTATTGCTAGTTTCAGTTTGAGATGTTGTGTTGTAGTATGGACGGGCAGAAACAAATCTAAACAATCGACTGCAGGGAGGAGAATCTGCTTCCTGTTTACATTGGCACACATGCCCAGTGTATGTGAATGGTCATGTGATGTGCGTTTTCAGATGCATTTAGAATGGAAGGGAATTATTATTATTATAATGAAGCTAAAATGCCTGATGGTTTTAGTTTTACAATGCTGCTTAAACACTTTCCCATATTCTGAGCAGCCATTGGCTTGAAATTGATAAATTCATCTACAATATGAAAATCCACTCACAGAAACTTACAGAAAGACAAAGATCCAGCAAAGTGAAAATATAGGAACACACTCACAAACAGTCCCACATGGAGCTAACAAATTACTTTTTATACTTGTGTGAACTGAAAACAGAGGCAGCACATGTAACCATTGTTCCTCATGTGGTGATGGAGTCACTGTAGAAGAAGAGTTCAGTTAATGAGAGCAGACATTCAGTCTTACATAAACAGAGTAAAGCAGCCTGGAAAAAGCCATAAATCCTGCTGCATGTATTATTTATGGATTTCTGTCAGATGCAGGCTCAACATCGTCTTCTATATAAAAACCACAGAGAACTCCAACCTGTTTTCACCTCATCTGAGCTCATGAACGTCAGTGTCTGTGAACTGGGTCTCTGTCTCTCGCAGGTATGCTCCACAGTATGATCGGCTTCCTGGTCGACGTCGTCTGCTGTCGTTTTCAGATGGGAATCTATAAACCTCTGACGGTAAACCAATCAGTGATCCTCGCTTTGAATTGAAACCTGTTGTTAAATTGATGAGGGAAATCTAACTCTCTTGGTGTTTTTCATTATTAATCACCAGGAGGCTCCTCTGAATGAACAAGAAGACAGTGAAAGCTCAGTTCCTCCGGAGGATGTCTCACAACAATGAGACGACAACAACTCAGCTGCAGTCGACTGACGACTCCCCAGCTTCACCTAAACCACTACAACGGCACAGCCTGACTCATGTGGGTTTTTGGGCCGATGCTGAGATTAGGGAGAAAAAAAATGTCGATACTGATTTATCAGCGCTCATTTATATATTGAAGAAGCGCAAATACAAATGTAAAGAACAGGAATTGAGAAAATAAACATAATTTTTAACATAAAATGTGAATACACACATTCTCTGCATCGTTTATCCTGTAAATTTAGTTAAAATATCGGCAAACGCAGATAGCGATAGATCTGTAAAAGGCTCATATTGACCAGCTGATAAACTGATCAGCAGTGAGATGCTGGGAAAATGTTTACAAGTTGTTTTATTTTGAAATATGTGTCTCTTCTGAGAAATGTGTAAATATTTGTATCTTGTTTATTTCTATTGGATGAATGTGAGATTGTTATTGGTACCTCCTCTAATGTAATTTCCACTGGAAGCGTTCACCAGGACCGAACTACAGACATGATTTACATCATTATTACAGACAGTAGCTGGAGTTCAGACACACACAGGAGTTTCTGCTGATTCTGACCTTTTGTCTGGGTTATATTTCCAGCTACACACTTGATTGACAGATGTGGTTTTAGCCTTTTTTTCCCCCATGTTCTTTGGTGACATCAGAAAAATGCAGCGTATCAGCTCCAGTTCAATCAAACAGCTACAGTGAAGAAAGAACACGTTCAGCCCCTTTAAGGACTGTGTGAAAGCCTTGAAGGATTTTGGGTTGTTCCACATTGTGCCTGTGTGTAAATGATTGTTGCAAACATGACTTGTTAAATAAAATCCACTCTGATGTGGTTTCACTGTTAATAATTACCTGTTGTGTATCTGTCTCTGGTATGTTCTCCCCGAGTGCTGCATCATGAATGATTAAATATGAACAAAAAGATTTAGAAAATCACCTTTGCCTAAGTTGACATTCTCAGATTCCCTTTTTTTGTCAAATTCACAGCTTGAACCTCAAACTGAGGCCTTTCCTGTTGTTTGTGTTGGACACTGAAGATATTTGGGTTTAATATCAAAACTCCAACTTTTATTTCCTGGTATTTACATCTGGTCTAGATCTGGAAATACCATTGCACCTTTTGTATCAGAAGGCCCCAGTTTTAGGCGAGCAACAGCGATAAAGTTACTTTATCGCGACTTTAGCGATAAAGTAAATAACATTTTAATATTTAGTTGTTTATCCCTCACCTGCCATCATATCATCAAACATTTGTGATAATGTAAAAATCTGGAAGTGAAAACTCTGATCTCTTGTCTCATATTCAAAGTTTGATCTTGGATATTCACATTTGAGTAGCTGGAAACAGAATTTAATACTTTCCCCATTAATTGATTAATCTATCGACTAATTGTTTCAGTGGTTATGAAGTAAAACAACAACCAGAGAAGAGTATTTTACACCATGTCAAGAGTTTATTTGACAGTATTTCAGAATATCTTTCAGTAAACAAGTTTTTTATTTTTTAGCAAAATGTAATATATCAGTACTGTCGCATTTCATAAAAATAGTTGTTCACGTCTTTGAAACTACAGTATCAATGATACAGTAAACCATATTTGTAGGAATACAGCTGTACAAGGTGAATAGTACACAATTAACACTACACAGTTATACTTGATCTCAATGGGGATTTATGAACGTGCCATCCTTCACGGGTTCAGATAAAGCATTTTTTTTTTTGTTTCTGTTTACAAAATCACTCACAGCAGGCAAGGGGGTGGCTGGATGACATAATCTCTCACCTACATACACTGAACACCTTCCTACAGCCTCATGGCAGGTCCCATGCTAATCGCTCACATGAACCACAGGTGTATTCAACCTGTCAAGTCAGCTCACCAACGTCCAGAGGACTTTTTACCCAGAAGACACTGGGATGACTCTTTTACGCACAAGGTCGTGCTCGAGTTTCCAGATCTTAACGCAAACGGCTCGGATCTGTCGTCATTCAGTCCCATTTTTAACAATGCTTATAATTTGTTTTTTTAAACTTATATTTCCTTCAGTACTCAAAAACGGTGGTGATTGATTTTGAATGAGAGCAAACGAACAATATCAAAATGGAGATAAATGCAGGAGGATGGTGACTTGATCTGTGGTTTAATAGCAGCATGCCTTCGACTCGACAGATGTCTCAATAAATTTATGTTTCACGGAAAAAAATCGCCGCTTCCTGCACGTGTGTGTGTGTGTAGAACAGACAAATAAAGCTGAAATTAACGCACAACAGAAACCATGGTCCACTTAGATAATAACCCTGTCTGGAATACCGTTCACAGCTCGACTCTCCCAGGTTTACTCTCCAAGAAGAGGGTGTAATGCTACAGGCTACATCGTTTCCCCTCTTTCGACACCAGGGGGGGACGAGGGCAATCGTAGACTTTGATTCGCTATAAAGCTGAGAGTGCATCAAGATAACTGTGGATACTGCTCGGTGTTCAGTCCGAAGAAAACAGGCCCCACAACTCAACGGGCTGCTGATATGTGTGTGCGTGGTCACTAACATCTGTTTTGCATTCAGTTCCCAGAAAAAACAAATCCCAACAGCTCTGCATTAGTTTGAGTAAGGCACTCCGCCCCACCTCGTAACCATCGGCCTCCTCCTCCCCGCACCGATGCCCCTCTCCCACAGTGATGTGGTGCACTTAGCACAGTAAAAGGCATAGAAATGGGAAATATAGACGGGACAGTTTTCTGTTGTTTTTTTCTTTTTTCTGTTGAGCATCGAATGAATACAGCACAGCTTCGAATTCTGCACAATGACTGCATGGTTGACTTGTGATCTGGTTGTGTACATAACTCAGAACAGTATAATGAGTTCTTACTAAGCCAACTGTCGTCAGTCACCCAGAAGTTGAATTTAATGAAAAACAAAAAAAAGAAGAGAATATCTTTGTCTCACATGAGAAGCGACTGTTCAGCTCCACAGAGGATGTCCTCCCAATGTTCTACCTCTAGAAGACATGTGAGTCCCTGTGTTACGACATGGTGGTTCACATCCATGCACACGACCACTGCCTCCCTCAGCGGTTTGGTGACTTTCACAGTCTTTGATATGTAGTCATAGACGAGGCCGCGGAAATATTGATCCTAAAATACTGTCCTGTGTTTTTTTTTTCTTTCTTCTAACTACAACACTGCCTTAAAAAACACCGACAGGTTTGTTTTGGAGTTTACCAAATGTACATATTTATCACATCTTTACATTTACAGTATATGATATATTGGTAGGCGTGTGAGATCTTAACATATGTCGGGTTAACCACATGGGTCAGTGCCATGTCCTCCAGGAGTTTCAGTGTCACTTCCTCCATCTGACACATTTGTCGTCTCATTTCTTGCCACTGCACGGAGAAAATGGAGCACGAGTAAACCTCTTGGCTGCACATATGTCTCTCTCCTGCTGACCAACCTTTTTCCATATGAGGTTATGTTGCACGAACCGATGGGAGCCAGATTCCGTCGAGCGGTTAAAGTACGTTAACTCAGACATCGTCTCTCCGTCTGTGATCAGAGCATCAACTCTGGCATCCGAGGGTCTAAAATGTCTTCATACTGAGTCCATCGGGGTTTATACTCTATGTCACAATAGCTGTGAACATTTCTCTGTTTTTTAAGGTGGCGGGTGTAATAATCATCTGGTAAGAACAAAACAAAATATGATTTCAGAAGTAAATGGAGAAGAAAACAGAACAGAAAGAGGGAGCGAGGGAGATTTACAGTTGTTCTCAGATATCTGATGGTGATCTGAATGAGGAGCCAGACAGTGTGATCCAGTTCAAACCAGCTAGATCCTTTCTACCTGCTTACAGTGGAGGTCCAGGACCTCAGGGTGCCAGGCAGTTTATCAGACCCAGGAATGTTCCAGGGCCCGGGGGAGGCAGCTGCACTCCTCGCAGGAGGATCCTCCACAGTTTTCGAGGGGCAGCAGAGCCCACTGTGACCACCGGCCCTCTCCTCTTCTCTGAGGTACAGACCTCTAGACACCGGCCTCTCCTGGAGGTTGACATGCCCATCTCCACTTGCCAGAGAGGCTCCGTTTGAATTCACACTCACATATGCGTCCCAGGGCCAGACAGTGCTCAGGGCCTGTGTGTGCAGGCCCTTTCTCTCGCAGCAGGGGGAGCACGTCTCCTTCGGCCTCTCTCGTCTTTCGACGGACCTCCCCAGGACAGCTTTAGGAGGCAAAGCCCGAGGCTGTCTGTCAACCGGTCCACAGTCCACCTCTCCAGACCCCTGAGGGGTTCCCTGCCCCCTGATGATGCCCCTCTGCTGGGTGGACCTGCCACCTGTAGCCCCTCTAATGGAGCAGTGGTCTGTCAGCTGTGGAGCTTTCTCTGCCATGCACACTGTGGCCTCTAGGGGGAGTTGATGAGGGGAGTCTGGGGCTGGATGGGATGAGAGCAATGGAATCGGGTGGGGCTCGAGGGTCACTTCCTGCAGGGCAGAGTGGGCTGTAGAAAGGGGATCCCAGGGGTTGGTACAGTCTGCTGGGCGGGAACAGAACACAGTCAGCTGCACTGAGATGAAAAAGAGGGATAGGACCAGCATGCACATGCATAGAGAGAGAAAAGAGAGAGGAGAGGAGGAGAAAGAAAGAAAGAAAGATGTACATAATAACACAGTGACACAACACATCCTGATAAACCTGAGAAACCTGCATGCATTACATTACATTACATTACATTTAGCTGCAAACACCTGACCATGTGATTTGTTACACCTACTGCAAACACTATATCTACACATACAGACGTGTGTGACAGGACTTAATTAACATATTTATAATCATGTGACAGACTTATCCTCACTGCCCTCTTCAGAGAAGATGCAATTTCAACTGGAGAGGGTCACTTCCTATAATATTGCTCTTGTACGACAGCACAAACAACACATACACACATACGTCTGCTGTTTATTTCATGCGTACACTCATGCACACATGAATGCATGCCTAGAGTAAATCCACAGAGCACACAGATTAATCAGTATGGAGAGGGAGACGTGCAGTTTTTCACAAACCGTGTCTTTAGAGTGGCCCATTAGGAAGAAATAGGGGGAGCTTAGTGTGTCACCTTTCATGCACATGGAGAGGTTGGGAGGTACCATTCCTGAGGGAAGGCAAGTAAAAGCCTATACCAATCATTAGACTTAAAGCAGAGGGGCTAGAGAGCAGGTTGTTATTCTACTGTTCGATCCATTATTTTTTTCAACATAAAGAAATGATTAAATTCAGATGACAGAATAGAAGAGGAGTAAAAACGCAGAACGATATTAATACATGTTGTTAATATGCTCTTGAGAATATTTAGCATTTGCAAGAAAAAAAGCAGTTCTGGTTAAAAACAGTGATCAGTTCAGGGACTAGCGACAAAGACAGAGAAGAAAGGTTTGGACATTCCGAGACGTCAGTTTGTGTCGGGGGGGGGGGGACTCACCATAATCTGGCACCTGTCCCGTGCCTCTCTTTAACAGCAGCCTGACCCGCCGGCCTCCCGCCTTGATGAGTTCAATGGCTCGGGCGTGAGTCATGTCTCGAGTGCTGTCCCCGTTAATCTCTATGATCTGATCCCCTACCTGAAGGACACACACACAGAGGGCACGGCCGGATTCTGTCAAACTGTGCTCGTCCAACTGTTCAACACAACAACTGGAGCAACTTGAAAATACACTTTTCACAGAAGTTACAGAGGGTGAGCGGAGGGTTACTCTGTCACCTGGTTCACATGCACTTATTCACTTCCTTCTCTAGCATGTAAGTCACAAGGGAGAGAAGGACAGACAGTAAAATAAATATCTGAATTACCACAGGAAAAAGTGAAGCAGAGCAGAGGAACAACAGATGTGTTTTTAAAAGGTAAAAATACTTATTGAGTTTGAATATACTTATTGTTATACTTTTACACCATCGTTAAATCTACTTAAATATAACACGAGGACATGTTGTGTGATTTTATTTTTGTCAGACGTCAAGATTTACAAACTTAGACGCAGTGTCATGTAAGTGACTGGATTATTACACTTCATATCTTCAACCAAACAACAGTAATCATCTCCCAAAGAGCATTTTAACTTTATAATTGTCTGGTCTGATCTTCATCTCCTCACCCTCATCCTTCCATTACGTATGGCAGGACCGTCTTCAGCAAGGCGCAACACAAACAGGTCCATCTTGTACTCTCTGCCTCCGCGGATACTGAAGCCGAAACCTTTCGCACTTTTCTCCAGCTCCACTGTGAAGTAATCGTAGTCCTGCAGAACAAAACGTACAGTGCATGCAACAACACCTAGAGCAAATAGCAATATATGACCATGGAGAAAAGAAAGATCACAGACATGCTCCCCACTGTGTGTATACAGATATGTAGACTTCCTGCTTAAAACAGTGTCAGCTTAAAGGGATAGTTCACCCAAAAATGAAAATTCACTCATAATCTACTCACCACTATGCCGATGGGGTGGGTGGGTGAAGTGTTTTGTGGACTCAAACATTTCACCCACCCCTCCATCTGCATAGTGGCGAGTAGATAATGGGTGAATTTTCAGTTTTCAGTGAACTATCCCTTTAAGCAGACGGTTGTTGGCGAAGCTGTACCTGTGGTCTGAAGTCAGCAGGGAGCCCCAGGGGGAACTGTGCTGCGGCAGGATGTTGTCTAAAGTCCAGCAGACCAGGCGGGTGTCGGTAGTCCAGTGTGGGAGGCTGTCGATAATCGGTAACCGGTGGGTGACGGTAATCTACCGGAGGTTGCCTGTAATCAGTGAACGGAGGATGGCGGAAGTCAGGTTTGACATCCTGTCTGGCTTTTACCTCTGACCTGTGAGGATAAAAACAGAGCTAAATGAGAGGAGAGGTTTGTGCCATGATGGCGACGATGTTTTAAAAAAACACAGGACCTGAATGTCCCACTGAACTCAACCTCACATCCCCGAGATGTCTCGTAGATAAGTACACGCTAACAGTTCAGCTTGCCATGAGAGGGACGAGGGCATAAGGATCGGTGAGTGTCTGCAGGCGACGAGGCTCATCAGGAGGAGGATGGAAATATCACTCTGTGTTTTGAAACTTTTATCAAGGTCCCAATTGTAAAATGGGCTCAAATCCACAGCGCTGGGAGTGCTGCTCTCAGTGTCTTGATCTGACTCAAATGCACTCGCACTTTCAGAGTTTTGACATGGAACTGGGCCTGATCGCTGGGTTCCTGCATTATAGAAGAGATACCTTAAGTAAATTATTCACTGACACTGTAAGAGCTAAGTGGCGTTATGCAACAAAGTTGAAACCAGCCTGAGACTGAGAGTCGGGCGGGGGGGGGAGTCTGGAGTACCAGGTTTTCTTCTAAATATACTGCCACGCAGGGAGAGGACAGCTCACTCTCATCTGTACACACCGTTTGATGTCGGTCACCTTTAAAACCTCCTGCTTCTCTCTCCTTTCACTGAGTCACACAAACTGTTTAGCAAATCTCACAAAAACGTTCCTGCTGGATGCCGACAAGAACATCCCTCTTACCTGCCGTCGTGGAGGTAGAGCTGTGGGGGGAGGCCGGAGGGCTGGCTGACCGGGCTCTGCTGGGATCCAGCTGGTGCGGGCTGGGAGGCTGCGGGTGCAGGAGGGCCCGTCGCTGCTTGACTTGTCTGAGTTAGTGTCTGGCCGGACTGGACAGGTGCTTGACCTGGCTGAGTGGCCGTCTGGCCCGGCTGAGGAGCTGTTTGGCTGGGCTGGATGCTTCCTTGGCTTGGCTGGGCTACAGGGCTGGGCTGGGCCTGAGGGCTGTGTTTCTGGGTCATGGGGCTCTGCTTCTCTGAGCCGGGGCCAGAATGGGAACCTGTGAGGGACAGAGTCAGACAAGAGTTCACCTGGCTGGAAAATATCAACCTCTGAAGGGAGACATGTAGAAAAATTTGAAAGAGATGCTCAGGAATTTTTGTTTTGTCGAAATATATTTGATAAAATGACTGAGTTATCTGCTGAATAAACCTAAATATAAAACACACAATTAGAAAACTTTATAGTTTCTCAATGTCATTAGTCAAGGTTGAAAAAGTTGTTGCTCTGGCTGAAACAGTCAAGTGTCACCTTAATCAAAAAGGTGCAAAAGCTTCACTGTGCTGAACTTTGTGTTCTTTAAAATTCATGAAGAATTGCTTTGGCTTTTTTTTACTTCAGAATATTTCACATAAAGTTTCACCTTGGCCAAACAAAATAAAATACATCCTGTTTACTGACTTCAGTGAGTTTACATCATCGAGTACAAAGACAAACATAAACAAGCAGCCACTAAAAACTCACATTGACAATCCCTCAGACACTTACCCTCCTCTGGAATGATGTGCAGCGTGACCGTTAGCCCAGCATCTTTGATGAGCTTGACGATGTCTGCATGAGGCATGCTGATGATAGACTGTCCGTTCACAGCCAGGATGCGGTCGCCCACCTTCAGCTTCCCGCATCGGTCTGCAGGGCTGCCCTCGATGATACGTCCTATTTTATGAGGCACAGCTGGAGACAGACAGAAACAAGTGGAAGAAAGGATGTGGAAACAGCAGAGTCAGTTTATATAGAGTCAGTTTTAACGCAACACTTTTCTACAGATACAAATATGTTTAATGAAGCACTATCACAGACCTTTAATGTCAAGTTTTATTTGTTATCTTAATATCTTTTATTGCCACTTTTTGCAAGAATAGTTACAGAAAACTGAAAATTCATATCAATATTTTTTGTGTTTGATAGATGTTCCTGTCACGTGTGTATTAAAACCTTCAGTGTGTAATTACTCCAAATTGACTGAAGAGTCCCACAATCTGTTTAAAGACAGCAGCTCTACTTAGTGTAACCACATACAGACATTTAACACAAGTAACACTAACTTTGCTTTGAATTGAGATCAATTTGGGACTAAATAAATACAAGAAAAAAACAGCTCAGACCTCAGCTACTGCAAGTTCTCTATCTATTGGCTGGGATAAGAAACACTGCTCAAGTAAATTAATTGGTAGGGGACCCGGAGCCCACTGGTTATAAGTAAAGCAGACACAATGGATATTAGACTTGTAATCCTGTTTTACTCAGAGTAAAGAAAAATCCGATCTCCTATAAGTGCTTTTAATAAATGTTTAATATATAACATATACAAGAAAACTTGTATTTTCCTCACATATAAGACCGACAGAGACATCATGTCACTCCCTCAGGGTCGTTGGTCATTAGGATTTGCGTAGATTTACAAATCACCATTTTCAATAAAGCAAGCTCTAGGCAACTCACTGATGACAGCGGCGTTCTCCGGTCTGTTCAGGGAGCTGATGATGACGAAGCCGAAGCCCTCATTCTCTTTGCGGTGAATAACCACATCACTGGTTTGCAGCCCGGATCCCTCTGGAGGAGAGGTGGCAGCGGGGGCAACGAGGGCTGGAGGGCCCGAAGCCGAGGCTGCGTCGCTGCGTGGAGAGCTGTGTTGTGTCGACACTGAGCCGGGGCTGCGGCCGTTCACAGGACACAGTTCACCTGGAGGAGAGGAAGCGTGAGAGGGGAGAGGACGAGTGAAGGCAGCATCTGTGCTACTGTAAAACACAATCAGTTCACTCACAGAGGCTATTAATTAATTTTTAAAAGCAGCTCAAGATGTAGCCACCGGAGAAATTCCAGGTCTGCACACTTCTGCACCTGCAGCAAGGATTCTCTGTAGAGGTCTAAGTCTGCGTGTCTGCCACATGCCATCACTGTTGTATTACACTTAAAGACCCAAACCACAGAGGCTGCTACTCTGCTCACAGTGAACAAAGGATAGATGTGTGATCTACTTCTGTGTGGGTGAGAAGAACACGCAGATCCCACACACAGATTGTCAGCATGTGTGTCCTGTCCAAGTCGTCTTTTTTCCACTTGATGCCAGTGAAATGTGCAGCATGTTCTCCAGGCTTAGTAAAGTGTGAAAAACAAACAAAAGAACAAACAAAAATAAACAGATAAAACTTGTCCTCACCAGGCATTTGCACTCTCCTTCTCACAGTCAAGCTGACTTGACCGTTGCGAGCAGCTGCATGCATCAAGTCTATTACGTATTTGTGCGGTTTCCCAGCAACCACGTTTTTATCCACAGAGATGAGCTCATCCCCGGGTCGAAGCCGCCCATCACGCTCAGCGGGTGTGTTCTCTATTATGGCGCCAATAACAATCTGTTCAAAGACAATCAATATTAGCAGCATAGATGACGGCGAGGAGGACAGGACAGAGACGCAGTGAAATCACACAATCATTTCTTTATCGAGCTTCTTAAAGTCGTTTTGGATGAGTGGAACTTTTTTTTCCACTTTCCAAATATTCTGCAGCCATATTCTCTATGTATCACAGTTTGCATGCTGTTGGACACTTGCACACGTTAGCAAGGCGTTACTTCAGTATGGGAGGTACTGAGCAGTTAGAGGGTGTGTGTATGTGTGTGTGTGTGTGTGTGTGTGTGTGTGTGTGTGTGTGTGTGTGTGTGTGTGTGTGTGTGTGTGTGTGCGTGTGTGGATGGATGTTATGTCTGTTGTGTGAACTGTAACTGGATGGAGAGTGTGAGATGAGGTTAGGTGCAGGTTGGTGTGTATGAGGTCAAAAATGTGTGTGGTCCAGCCCGTCCCATACGAGCCTTGTCACGGGCGTCCGGACTCACAGCCTGCACGGCCTCGTCTCCCCCCAGGATACGGAAGCCGAACCCAGTCTTCTCCCTCAGCAGGTGCACCTCCACCTCCTCGTACTCTGGACCTGACACACAGAGAGGCAGACATTTAACACTCACCCCCGACTATGTGCTGCTGTGTGTGACGCGACAGAACGCTCCCTCTACCATGAACTAAAGGATCTATACTCACGTCGGCTCTCGTAGATGGCTCTCGACTTCTCGTAAAGGTCATAAGGGTCAGGTTTGTTGAGGTCGAAGCCTTCGTTTGAATCAGGCACAGAAGTGCGGTGCTGCGGCTGGTTTGGGAACGAAGTGCCAGGCGGCAAGAGTGTACCGGACAAGTTGGCCTGGGGGCTGCCATGTGGGTCCCACTGCTCTGTCATCTACAAGAACAAGAGATGTTTAATTGAAGATATGGGATCCCATGTTAACCGTGCACCAACAGGACTGTTCTTCATTTCATGGAGGTGAACAGAAGAACCCTAATCCCCATCTATTCTAACACAGGTTACAATTGGTTAAAATGTGACACTTCAAGAACAAGACATGAAACACCCCATTTTCTAAAATGAGGGTTGGAATCTGACACCACCTCCCACTTGAACAGAATACTGCGTTATAATGGACCGGTCTAATCTGTGTAGTATTGGATTACTTTGCATGATGGAGCTTCATGTGGCACTTCTTGAATCAGCTGTAGATTGATCAACATATACTGTATGATCTGTTTTTCAAGCTTTTCATACGAGTAAAGCAGCCGTGGACATGACTGGAAGTTGCAATAAAGTAAAACTGCTTTTTAAGCCGATATAATAATGAATTTACATCACTTGTAACAATTTAAACTCACTCTTACATACAGAGGGCTTTACGGTCAAGCTCCTGCATTTTGTGGCTGATCTACTTCACCCTCCTCACTCATCAGCGTGCTCTCCTAGGTCCACTAAGCTAATTCACTTCTTCCCGCCCACACACTTTAAGACTCATGGCGCTGGAGCTTTTGACGCCGTAGCACCTAAACTGTGGAACATTTTGCCCCGAAGGTCTGACTATGATTATGTGGATTCTGTAGATAAGGCAGCAAAAGACACATCTGTTGAAACAGGCGTCCGGGTAATCTGTTTGTAATTGAACTTTATTTACTCACTTAGATGAGATTCTTCATGTCTGAATATTCAGACTAATATCATGAATGATTGCTGATTGTACGAGCGGTAACAGGTGCAGGGTGAGTGTGAATCTGAGGAGTTTTTTCCCATCTGGCGGGATCTGATGTGATCGAACCAATGAGCTCAGGTCGGGAGAGACTGGTTCATTTTACGATAAAGCAGAAGACAAATACCTCCGAGGCAACAATGATCCTATAAACTGCTATTTTACTTCCTGGCTTCAAAAAGCAAATCACAGATGGACAATCCCACACGAGCAAACACACAGTGGACATACAGCGAGCACGCAGACGCACATTTGGTTCAATCATTGTACCTGTTTGGCCGCCTTCCATGGAGAGATGTGGCCTGAGGGAGGAAGAAAGAAAACACAGATGACAGAGAGCAAACGCCAACGATCTGTCAGTTCCTTATCAAACACCAAAATACAGACAATTATAATTATACAAACATAAACATGTATAATGGAAGCTACAGTTTGTGCAAAGGTTTCTGCGAATGCGAGTGTTAAAATACTCAGTTTCATATTCTTCTGTTTTGACTTTGTTTGTGTAACTTTTCCTGAACGGGTTTGGTCGTTGCGTTTGTTTTCAACATAATTACATCATTAGCTGCAGGCAAAAACAAGGACCCCCCTCCCCCAAACACACACACACACACACACACACACACACACACACACACACACACACACACACACACACTTATCTGTGTAGGTCATATTTTATCTGCATGTAGAAAGCAGGGAGCACTATGCAACAATCTCATCAGCACGGCTCCCCTGTGATTCCGCTGAATCAAAGACATTCACTAGATTAATGCTGCTGAGACCCAGTTAGACGTGAAGGGGGAAACATGCCATGGCTGCTTCGTGTAAACATTAAGTCTGAATCTTTACACATGTGGATAGAAACACATAAAGACATTCATCATGCACAGAAGACTCCCGCTGCACCGCTGATGAATCCTTTAACAGATTGGACGCTTGTAAATTGTCCTTGGGAGAATCCAGATATATTACATTTTTTATTTGGTTTATGAGATTTGTGAGGAATGGATTGAATATATCTATATATCTATCTCTCAAACAACATCTGCCTGCTCTTTTAGATGTGTGAGATTGGCACTTGGCAACGGCCCAGAAATCAGCGAGCCACGGGAGATTTGAAGAAAATGACATATGACACATCGCTTCCAGTCCATGTGAGGATAAAATGAAAAGTAAATTCATTTCTGCCACTCCCCTACACCGTTTAACTTTTTGTTTTTTCACACTTTTTAACCTTAGCCCTCCACTCAATTAATTATAACTACCGGGTAATTATAATCAAAAGCAGAGAGAAATAAAACTCCTCCTGTCTGTAACTGCCAGAAACTGAGCGCTGTCTGTGGTGCTGAAATGATTTAGCACCGTGGCAGCAGCAGAGGGAGCGCTCTGAGGGAAGTTGGGAGTAATAAGCAGATTCTGCAGGGAATACAGGCCTTCAGGGACACTGTTAAGGAATTCTAATAACTCATTCTCACGAAACATTCCTTAATGACACACTGAAATGAATGCGAGCTACAAGGCAATTGTCCACTCATACTGAAGAGGAGTGTCATCCTTATGGATGCGTTAAAGCTTAATTTAAATGCTAATCTAGTTCATTGGCATATGTGCCGGATGTGTAGTGCACTCGTATGCATGCTGATGAATTACAAACGAATGACTGGTAGACAGGTTTCACGTGGCGTCTCTCTCTCGAGTCAGTGGTCAGGCAGTCTGGCAGGCCGCAGTCACAGACTAGCCTGCTGAGTTCTGGAAGGCCTTCAGATCCGCCTGATTGGCTCGTGCAGCCAGACAACCTTTTCTTTGTTGCCATGATCTGCATCCTTATTGGTTGAGCAAAATGTCTCCCGTCTGTGGTTGGCTCTGCTTCAAATTGGGATGTCGGGAAGGAGCTGTGAACACGACCAGAGCTCAGTGGAACTCTGGCAGAGAGCCCATGCTACAGCGGAGCAGTCAGACACAGAGACAAACACACACACACACACACAGTCACACATTCAGCAGAAGTCTAACACCTTGTCTCTGTAACACAAAGCACCAATGCTCCCAGTCACATATCTGCAGTCATGTGTGCTCCCGGAATTCCAATGGATGCAGGATTTCTGTGCTCTGCAAAGATATCCTGCATCTGTAAACACAAACAGGCTTAATCCTTCCTGATATTTTGCATATATGAGTCAGAGAAGGGGACCTTATCCTCTTTCCCCCTGCAAGGAGGCGAAAGACACACAGAGCCAGAGAGGTTCCTGGTGTGTCAGGCCGATAGCCCCTGTGGGACCTTCGTCTTGATTTGTTTGACAGATAGCACTGATTTCAGCTTCCTATTCAAATGACGTATCTGACAGGGAAACATGCGTGTTTGTCTTTGCAAAGGTTAACCACCAGGTGGCAGATGTTTGCTCTGCATGGACATAAGATTCACTGCTGCTCACTGCCAACACACACAAACATGTGCACATGCACTGCAGGCACACACACACGCACAATGTATTCTTTTTCTATTCCTGCTGCAAACACTTGAGTCATCTGTGCTGCTTATCACACTCAGTAGAATGTATTAGCTTTAACGTAATAAGGTGATTGAATAATTCACTGAACAACATGCAGAACACAATCAATTCACTTGCATAAAGCAGCACTTTGCCAGTTCATCTCCACTACATGTTGATAATGCTGTGTAGGGTGGAGACAACAGGACCGGCATAAAATCAGAAAAACACCCGGCAGCACTGGCATCAGATGGTCTGATGTACCAACATCACTAAGAGCTATTGTCTCCATTGTTTTTCACACCTGCATTGCAATAAAAAACACTGTCAGACTTCAATTAATTAAACCTGAGATGCACATGAGACTGATTGCCTTCATTCCTAATTAACTATAACTCATAAATGTAAAAGCTGATCTATAATTCGTCTTTATTGCTTTGTTATCATCTCAGAAACGATGCAAAGGAACTCTCCTGAAAAACTAAAAGTGAGACGACAAAATGAGAATGAAAACTTGAACAACAGAGCTGCTGGCTGGCTCGTGGAAAGCAAAAGGTGAAACTGTGAACTTTGTCTTTTTAAAAGGCCAAATAGAGACAGTGTTAGACTCTCTGGACTCACATCTAAGTGATAAATCACCGCAGGACGAGTGTATCTGTGTGTGTGTGTGTGTGTGTGTGTGTGTGTGTGTGTGTGTGTGTGTGTGTGTGTGTGTGTGTGTGTGTGTGCGTGTGCGTGTGCGTGTGCGTGTGTGTGTGTGTTTGTCAAATTTCACCCTGTGACCAGAACACTTTTTAGAACAAGAGCACATGTCAAACAAATAAAACTTTCACGTGTGCAATTTAATTTCCTTGCAGGTGGCCAGGCTCACAGGAAATAGTAGAAGTGGGAAAATGGCCACACTCCATGGCGCTCTGGCAATATTACAAGAACCCTGCACTTAAAACTTCCCCACTGTGAAATCTTCTCTCATTCCCCTTTTCAGGTACTTTAAAAACTCCATTTTGATTTATATTCTCAGACCAAGGGCATGTGGTATTCTGCCTCTTTCACTTCAAGAGGAAAGTAAAAAAGCTGAATGTGTGCAGAAGAAAATTACAGGTGTCGAGGAGCAGCTTGTGTCAGTGCAGCGGTTTGTTACAGAGATTCAACCTGAGACATTATGGAAAAACCCTGGACCCGAATTTCCCTGTCTAAACACACAAAGAGCTTAAACTGAGAGCAATCCAAAATATCTTTGTTGAAAATCAGGTTTAAGATGAAACAGTGGTACTGTCAGAATGTTCCAGAGGAATCAAAGATATTAATTAATCATGTAAATGTACATTTGGAGCTTTTTGGCAGCAACTGTGCGTGAACCAGCATCTCATCGTAACTGACCATTTGTACTCAGAAAACTGTAAAAATGCTGTTTTTATAATCAAAGCTTCATCATTTCAGAGTTCGGATTTCAGTTGGTACATGAAGCCAAACAGCATCATGCCAACCAGCTCAGTTTGCCAGTGAGACACTCTCATTTGCTTTGAGCAGGAGTGGCTCCAGTGAGAATGTAACTGCTTTCCCCACAGCAGTGGTGATGCTGCCTCTCGTCCCAGAGCTCCACTGCCTCTTACATGTTCAGCTGCTTTATGATAAAACACTTCCCCATATTCAACCCTCTGTGCTTCAATAGAAAAGATAAATGACATGTTGGGAATAAAGCTGCATGTGAGAAAACATGGTGTCACACACACACAACAGTTACTAAGACATCTGCTTTGTATTCTGTGTGTATTCTCTGCATGAGTCAGCGCATATGAAATACATTAAATAACAGTATGTTTTCAAAATTCTAGTAGTAATAGTATCCAGGGCTGTTTGCTGCTGTAATGATCCAATTTTCCCCAAGGTAAAGATTGAAGTTTAATATTCCTCTCTACCAACACACAGAAACGTTTGGTCTGTACAACAATCCAGAATTGTTACACTTTTTAGTAAATCACTGTTGTTATTTCAAGACATAATATGATAAGTTGTGCAGTTTTTCGTCGGGCAAAATTCTTCTTCTACCTTCTAAACTATTAAATATTCCCAAAATAAAATGTCACCTGGAGACTTGAATAAAATTACATGAAAGTGTTCAAAAATAGAACAGGTTTGAAACAGATCATAATCAAAATCTCTCTGACTGTCAGCTCCACTCGACTCTCTCCTGTAAAGCTGCAGCTGGGGCTGCAGATCCACACCAACACGATTTCAATCCGAAGTCAGATTATATTTAGCTGGACAGTTGCTCTGCACTGGACCCTTCTTTATGTTTGCAACATTTATTTTGGTCTTTCAAGAGGTGCAGAAATGCCACATGCACTTTGACATTAATTGTACTGTAATTATTTTTACCACAGCTAATGACAAATATAGATCAAGGAGTGTCAGCAGGTACTAAATGGGATCTAACGTGTTTGTTTTAACCTTTTTATTCTGGGACTCCACTACAGTAGTTTTGCATTAATCACAGCTCAATAAAAAGTCCTTATTTATGTCAATCTGCCTGTGACACAGCTCCTCATTGAGGCGTCTGACTGAAACAATATCAGCTCAGGCCTCCTCAAAAGTCCACTTTCTTCTGACTGACAGCCAGACAAGTTTATCAGTGAGCATGAGGTGCTCCTCATCCTCTAACCAGTGACTGTAAAACTAAGTAACTAGTAGCTAAGAAACTGAATGTAATTGATTGCAAATGGCTAAATCCATCAGTACATGTTCAAGCCCAAACCCGATGTGGAACATGAGAGTGGACAGTATGAACATCCACAGCAACAAAGATTATAGTGGGACGTCTGTTCAGTAAATATTATGACTTTACATTCTGACCATGTGACAGAGAAGTGGCTTGAGTTTGTAAATGTGGGAACAACGTAACAGAATATCAGGAATTATAGAAGCACATTTTTTTGCTGAACAGTGAACCTGCACTGTTGGTTATTTGTATGCCAGAGTATATTAAAGCCAATAATACTGAGCTGTGTTCAGAAATATATGAATCCATGCGAGTCACATATAGAAAGAAAACATTGGAACCAGCCTTCAATCTGAAATCTGAACTTTTGATTCACAACTTTGGCAACATTTAAAATAAATATCTCACAGAATAGAATAATTAATAATAATAATAAAAGTAATTCGCATTCGCTGTACATCACCCAATACAATGCAAATAGATTTATCCATCAATACAAGTATCAATTTACATTAATTTACTATACTTTACAGTAAATATAGATAAATTATCCCTGATTTTATTAGGTACAATTTTTAGGCTTCCTTGTCACCCTCATGAATGATAAATGGAGAGAGTGAAGCTGTACTGGAAGTGTATAAAATAACAACCAAGGAGAGAAACAAAGAGAAAAGAAAGAAGGAAACAGTTCCTCTCTCTCTCACCTGTTCCTCTCTGTATGAGGAGCGTTGCCTCCGCTCCCACAGGACACTCTTTCAGCATCTCCACCACTCGCCCGTGTCCGGCTGAAGCCACTGGCTGCTGGTTCACCTCCAGGATCAGGTCTCCCTCTATCAGCCCCGACGCTGCCTGTGAGCCTGGGTCCAGCACCTGCAGCACAGGAGCGTGTCCACCGAAAGTCAATTTCATCTGCTCTGATCTAATTTGTGCTGAGAGATATTAATTAATCATTTTCATTCTGCAAACCAGTTATCTATAGATGGTTCATAAAACCATTTTATTTTAAATTATATCAACTGGTTCAAAAATCAATCAAGAACTTTATACTGATTAAAGGTTTATAGGACCAATCATTCAAGATACTTTAAAGTGCAATTACTTTACTCCCGTAAGCAGAGTTTTTATTTGTTTAAAGAATAATAAGTCTTGAATGTCGAACATAAAGCAATTACGTGTTAAGACAGATGTTTAGTTTTTATGTAGCGCAGATGTTTTACTACATAAGTAAATACGACAGGGATGAGAAATAGCATCTGGCACAATGAAGCTTATCTGTTCTTTACTGCCTGGACTCCAAGTACACAGGTTAGGAGTTTTTACTCTATGCACTACTGGTCAAAAATATACGAACACTTTCCCCAGGGTAATGTCTCAGTGTTTCTGCAATGAAGGCACATAAATTATAAAGACTAAAAAAAATCATGGATCTTCATTACGCGGCCGAACATGACTCATGGTGTTCTGCCTACAATGCATAAATAAATATATCTGAAAAAATAAACAGTCTAGAAAGTTCAACCTTCAACGGTTGCAGATGTTCAATGCATGTTTTGCACTTATAGGTCGCTTTCTTTCCCCTTCTGTTCACTTTATCCCAAATCAGCTTACTTATATTTACTTGCAGTGCACTATTGTCCTAATTATGCATCAGAGGATGTACCAACAGTTTGTTCCAACACTACCTTTGTACAGGCAGAGTTTTGAGCCATCAAAGTTGGGTACACCTGTAGGAATTGTTTGCATCAACTTACAAGGATTCATTTGCTTCCATTGCTGCAGAAAAAACTGTGAATTTACCAATTTCTCAATCGCTGAAAAAAGCCTGTTTTCAATCGTTGGTGACCTAAAGTTACAAATCAGAAACACGTGGGTGTTCGTAATCTTCAGACCAGTAGTGTTTCTTCTTCAGAACAGTCTTCATTCATTACTCTGGTAGTAGCAAGCAAATCCAACACAAGCGGAACTGATTTTCATATTATCTCAGTCTCTTTCTTCTGAGTTGCATTGGCTGATTAAATTTGCCTTGACCTGCTGTTTTAACTCTGCCACAAGTTTAATGTATAACTCAACTCAACTACTGAGATTGGCTGACGACTGAGATTCCACTGCTCACATCCTGAGACACAGACAGTGAAATACAATTAACACTTCTAAAGCCTCTTATTTCTGGTCTAATCAGTGTCTACTCAGTGAAAGAACAATCCCTGATACGTCACCTGTTTCACTCGTTGACCAGTGGGACTATCAGCAATAGTGAACCCAAATCCCTCCGCTCCTTTCACCATAGTAACCGTCAGCAGCTCTGCCCCTTGTGCAGTTGCCCCGGCAACCCCTGCAGTTCCCGAGGAGGCCATGGACACGTTGTCTTCATGAGGCGTGAGTGCCGAGGCTGAGCCGGGTGTGGTGGGCGGCAGGGATGAGCCGTCTAGATGTGTGTCCCCGGGGTGATGCCCAGCCTGGGCCAGAGCCTGTGGAGGCAGCTGGGAGCTCAAGGACAGGTACTCCAGGTATGGGTCGTAGCTGCCACGGCCGTTCACCACCAGGGGGCGGTGCTCCAGGCCAATGGGTGTCAGAGAGGTGTTCGCAGCTGCATTGGGGTCCTCAGGGTCAAAAGGCAGAGGATATCCTCGACAGAGCACAAGGGTCACACTCTGACCAATCGGTACCGACTGAAACAGTTTGACCACATCGGCGTGAGTGGTGCCGAGCACACAGATGTCATTAATGTAGACGATGACATCACCTGAGGAGGAACAAGAGCAAGGACAAAGTCACACTACGTGACACAGACCACATCATCTGCTCTCAGTGGTTCATGTGCGTAAACATTCTGTGCCGCAAAAATACAACTTGTCACTTCCTGTTGCCATAAATGTCATATCTCTGCGGCATCGGGACGCGAGGCAGCAGCACAGAGGAAACACACTGTCCCTCTCCAGTATCACACAGGAATATAATAACCGTTCATTGCCACTGCAGGCGATCTACAAGTGTAGGTGTGAGACGGAGAGGTGAAGAGAGACGGGGTCAGCGTCTCTGTGAATGTGACAACCATCTGGTGCACACAGCCATTAACAGAGACCCTCTTATCATTAACAGCTCAGATATTTGAATGGATCTGCAAAGTCACAACGCATTATGATGATGCATTTTCTAAAGATCTGGTGGTGAGAATATTTTTGATCTTTGTGTGTAAGAAAAGTTGTATTTGTCTGTCTGGCAGTCTAAAGCCATCACTTCACTAAATCCTACATTTCTATTCACTTTCACTGGTTCCCCGTTGACATTTTTCCTGCAAAACCAATCACAACGAGGTGAAAGAACTTCACAAATGCGACACTAGATACTCTGTCATCTCTGCTGTAGTTTGAATGTGCGGAAAGTTATGGATTTCTGCTTTAAAGTCACAGCCCCATGACAAATGCAGCTGCCTCAAATCCTCTATTTCACAGTTTCGGAGGCACACTCTTTCGCACATGCAGATACGCACACACTCCACATGGGCACGTGCACACAGATAAACACACACCCTGACATGTCACACGCACAATCCTACACAATCCCTAAGAGCAATGCCGCACAGCTCAAACGGGCCAGCTAATCTCAGCCAGCGAGTGCCCGTATGTGGCAGTGTGACTGCGCCTGTGTGTTAGTGGGAATGTGCGTAACATGAATGTGTGCGTGAGCAGCTCTGGCAATGTCACAGAGCAGAGAGGAGCCAGATAGAAAGAGAGAGAGTGAGAGAGAGAAATCAGAACAGAGACAGAGAGAGGGGCTGACAGACCAGGATAGAGGGATGAAGAGAGAAAAACTAAAGAGGTAGAAAGAGAAGGGAGATGAAAATATATTGAGGCGGGAAGCAGGGGGAAGTGTCAGATGACGTGGTTAGATAAGAAAGCATAGTAAAGGGTGAGCCAGATAGACAAAGAGAGATGGAGATAAAATAGAAAGAGATGGACTCCAGATAAAAAAGAGAAACGATGAGACAAAGGGAAGAGACATAAAAGCTCAGAGAAGCGGAGGATTCCCATTTCTGAAATTAGCTCTAAATGAGCAGTTTAGACACCAGTCGTGCCAGGCAAAGGGCCAACTGGTTCACAGAGGAACACATATAAAGCCCCATACAGCACATCCTCCTAACTTATGAGACTCCAACTTACTGTGACTTTAACATGCAAATATACAGTAAATGTGCAGGTTTGGATCTGATGTCTGTCTCGAGGATATTGTTAAGGACAACATGCTGGTATGTTGCAGGGATCCACTGGTAACCCTCCAGAAAGAGCAGGTTCTCCTTACCCTCCTACCGAGAGGTAAGCCACGTTAGACTGTATTACTGCGGCTCGGATATTAAAAGACGTTTGGTTTTAGGAATCAAAGTACAAATACAAACATGGGACAGTTTAGTGGCACTGCTGTATCGCTGTATGACATGTTTTTTGATAATTCTGTGACCGATGGTGCCAGACCAATGATGCTGCAGCTGCAGTGTCACAGCAAAAGCAGAGATGATTCTCCTAATGAAGCAGCTGTTGTGTGGCGACAGTCTGGAATCAGTTATGGCCCAACAAATGAGCCCCTCTCATTCTCTTTAACAAAAGCAGAGTGTTGTGTTGCACTGACAGAGGGCAGAGAGTGCGCTGAGAGGAAACTGGAGTCCTTGTCTGGGACACACGGTGCTACAGGCACAAATATAGGGCATCCCAAATATGCCACCGAGGGCCAATGATGTCCCCTTTTTAAGATGAATAGATATTTGCGGGGATACTGAAACCTCTACCGCTCCGTTTTTCATTTGCATCGTGAGTATCGTTGCAATTTTGTTTACATTACTGATAGAAATTCTTTTATGGGAATTTAAACAACTCTGCGTGCGTTGTATCTTTAAAAGATTCAAAAAAGAAGAGGCATAGAAGTTTTATTATAAAAAGAAGGTTTTTCATGTGCCTCTTTTTTTTTACTGGTGTTTGTCCATCCACATGTGTCCATCCCTGGGATAGGTGAAGGTTGAAGCGGAGGAGAAGCCTGATCTGTGCTTAATTTGGACGAAAACAGACATTTCTTTTGTTTGACAAAAACTCTGCAGGACCTCAAGACAGCAAAATATCACCCACTGGTTTATGATTCTGTTTCTGTTGTTATTGTTTTAATTAAGTCTCTATAACCACAAAACTGACAGTTGGTGAAGCTGAGGCACTGAACTACGTCTGGCGATATTTGTATCACCTGTCAATCAGGGAAACAGCTTTAAACATGTGTGAGGGCTTAATATCTCCTAATGGACAAAGGAAAATGGACAATAAACATGCTCCAAACTACTTCTGGAAAACTAATGACCTGAAGATGAATTTGATAATGAATGATGATAATGAATTTTTAAACTGAAATCGATAAGTCACTAAATGACTGAAGATAATATATCAAAGACACAAACATAATGTTATATTGTGTGTGACGTCTCCGAGGCTAAAACCATAAAACCTACTGACGCACTAATGCTTAGGATAAGAAATATCTAACTGTTGATGCCAGAACTAAACAATAACACAAAATTTACTGGACTCTGTTGTCCTCCGCTGGCATTTAGGTCCGAAATCACCTCACACACAAATAAAAACCTGCTTGAATTAAATTAGAGTCTTTACATTAGATCTGCTTTGGCAGTAAATTTTTTGGGGGGAAATTATTACCAGAAGGATGAGTTACTGCTTAAGCATTTATACGAACACACAATTATAGTATCAGCAGTGACAGCTTGTTGTTTGTTTGATTCTTAATGTATTTCTCAAGCAGTTGTAGAAATTCTGCAGAGATAATCATAAGTACCTGTGTCCATCTTTCCATCCTGAGCGGCAGGTCCATCTGGTATCACACTCTTCACCTGCAGGAACTCGTCCGGCTCGTCGCCTCCGATGATCGTGAAGCCAAATCCCATGTTGCTCTTTTGCAGGCCAGTGGACAGGAAGGTGCCCTTCAGTTGAGTCGGGTCTCTTGTAAATAACGGCTTCTCTGTAGGGAGAGAGGGTTTTGAAGTTGTGATATTTTCGTACATTTACGTACATTTACATTTGGTTTGTCAAATTATTTCTTTAGGATTTTTTTCCGGTGCTGAATTAATTAAGTGCACATTTCATCTGAATGTGACAACACCAATAAGAACACATTTCCTTAAATCCCCGATGAGCTGAGTCATTTGAAATGCAGTTTTCACTCATATGAAGCAGTACATGATGTACTGGTCTAGGACGACCTCATATGCGTGCCTGGATTAGCCCACTCGGGGCCCGAGGGCGAGCATGTTCTCTGTCCCCCGCACTGCCAGCAATCTCCATTCGACCCTGTACATTGTAACATTGTGCATCTGCCCCATCAAATACTTATGAAACTCCCCATTCTCTGACATATTTTGGGAAAATAAGAAAAACTGCACAATGCTCGACATAAAAAAATCTGTAAAGACAAAAAGAACAAACAATTTAAACATCTTTCAGCACATGAGTTTTCAAGGGGTCCTTTGTGCCCTGGAGACCATGTGCCGTGCATGCCCTTTATGCAGTCCTGGCATTTTCATATTTGTGCAACTGAGTGAGTATGTCAGCATGTTTTTATTACTGCACATATTGTTAAAGTGCTTCACGTGTACCTCTGTATATAGTGGGCAAAGGCAGAGCGGACAGTCCCTGGCTCTGCATCTGTTGCTGCTGCTCCAGGCGTCTCTTTGCTTCAAGGACTGGGTTCTCGAACTGAGTCCTTCGATTGATGTGACTGAAAATATAGTGAATCGTTACAAATAATTTAGGGCCTTTAGATTTCAGTAACTAAAACCCAAAAGTTAAAGTGCTCATTCAGAAAGATGTTTCCTTCAGTGTTACTAAATAACATCATACACCTGTGTGTTTGCTGGACTCAACCATGAATCATCTGTTAGGTTTGTTGCACCTGTTCGGGTGGAAAGATTCATCAATGCTTTGAGTCTGGTGCCCTCATGTTATCTCCAGCTCACGGGAGCCAGAGCAGAGGGACCAAGATAAAAGAACAATTTTTCTATGTTGACTGTGAATGAAATTACTTGATCTAAGAGTAAAGGGGTTATATTCCTTATACCACTGAAAATCAAAAGTCAAGCTCACCAACTTGAATTGAGAGCAATAAAAATAAACTAGCCTTTGACACATGTGTGTTTCTATTGGCTGTAAGATCTTGTTTTTCTTTTTATAAAAATAATTTTTGCTAAAAAGCTTTGTAGCTGCAGCCAAATGTTGTAAGGGAATACGTTTTCACTTCTAATTACAGTTAATCTAGTTGAATTAAAAAATGTGAAGTACTTCAAAATAAAACAGCACCTAAAAGCAACATATTAAATACTTTTGATTAATCCACAAGATTTTATCTGCAGCATTTTCGTGATAGTTCTTTCAGACGAACATTTCACTGTCAAAGTTCAGTCAAACGAGCTGAAGGACATGAAAAAGAAGTGAGAATTTATCCATTTATAATTAATAACCAGATGTTGTAAACCGTGGGAATGCATTTCCTGTTTTACTACAGAGTTAACCAAGTCAACAGGGAGACTTACTCTACATAGTAGCTGCCATAGATGGGGTCATCTATCTTCTCCCAGCCATAGGGCAGCTCTGAGAGGCAGGGGGAAACAAGAGGAGGGAAATTAAGTCACTTTATGCTGAGAGCAGAAGAAGGGGGAATGTAGACACTAAATTGAACCACTGAGGGGAGACGACATGAATCTCAGGGCTCACAGCTAGACGCTCCCAAAGTGCTACTTTAATAGAGAGACAACACTTCGATCTGCAGTGGTGGCTTCTTCATGAAGACAAGAATCACAACAGAGACATCAATATAAAGCTGCAGGAGGAAAAGAACATTTAAATCGTCTGGCACATCACATCCTGCCCTCTCTTACTTTTTCTTTCGTTCTCTTCCCTGTGTCGTGTGCACAAGTCCTTCAGGGCCAAAACACCTTCACCAAACTACTTCATGTTTGTCTCCTCTTCCTTTTCACCCACCCACTCATTTTCATCTTGGAAGTCTTCCTCTGCTGTCGTGTCACTTGTCTCCCCCTCTGCCCTTGTGGCTCTCTCACCTTATCCAACCTCTTGCTGATTTATCACTCATTTCCCCATCGTAAAAGAACTGGGTCAAGGCAGCGCTAATATTCACAGGAACAAAACCCTGTTCTTCTCTTTTACTTGTGCTTACTTCCCACTGACGCTCCCTCTGCAAACTCCAGGATATTTTGGTTTTTCGGCTTTATTATTCATACTTCACTGAGGCATAATCAATACACAGAGGACATTGATCCCACACTATAAGGCCGAGGTAACACAAAAATACACACACACCCACAGTAACAGTCGATCTTCCGGAGCTGTTCCCCTCCCTCTCAGACTTATTAGAAGCACAGCACGTCTGATTAGGATTCATCAGTTAACACTACTGAAAGGTTGATCTTCCTCCTTCACATTAATTCATCCGCATGTCTTGTTTAATAAGAGTATGAGTCTAATTCATGACTATATCTGTAAGTGGGCATTCTCCAGTGGGAAATAAAAGCAAACCTGATATACACTAACAGTGAGTCATCAGGGACCTGGCATGAACTTATTACCAAAACACACACATACACACATGCACGTATATACACAAAGAAGCACAAAAGCTGACAGCCTTGCTGGAAGAGGAGCTTGAGATGAATAAATAAAAAGCTAGACAGAGAGGGGATAGAGTGTGTGTGTAGCTGGGAGTTGGATTAGTATGGAAAGGTGTGTGGTGGTGGCAGCTACAGGGAGTTTAGTTCGCTGCTCTGTGCATCATTAGCTTGCACAAGACAGTAACTACTCGTGTCTGCCACTGGAAAGGCAATGTAACAGATCAACATGACAAACTATGAAATGTTTAAATCAAACTGGACCTGATTCGTAGCCTTGTTCCCTGTTGTTTGATGTGATTGTTCAAATTCAAATCAGGAATATGATACATTTTTCGACAGAGATTTACGAGTATTACTGGTTTTAAATGACTACTTTAGTCTTGTAATCATTTCTTCTCAACAATATTCTCGAAATCTCCCAGAATATTCTTTAAAACAGCCCCAATGCTCATCATAGATTTTAGATTTTATTCAGGTAAAGTCTGTTTGTGTCTGAACACTATCTTATATTTTTTTAAACTTTGGCTGCTTTTATGAGATAGAAAGTGGGTTTTAGTACGAAATTGTGATGTTAACAAACTTAACTTACAAGTCATTTAGTTTCCTGTTCAATTTGGTATTAATTATAGGAAAATTGGAGAATCCTGCCAAGTTTCATCTGAATGATGTTTTTATCGTTCATTTGTTAAGAGGAAATATGCTGAACATTTGACAGATTTAATTTATGCACGGTCAGTTTCTGTGCAGTGTCTAACTCCGGATAGTTGCTTTCAAATTAAAAGCCCATAAAGAAAAGCATTATCAAAATTATTTCTCCAAGCAAAGTGTTGTATTGGCAAAAGTACAGAAAAATTATAAATAATAAGCAGCTCAAAACACAACCCAAGCCTCTCAAGTCTTTTTAGGAATCAGAGAGGCACACACACACACACACACACACACACACACACACACTAATCTCCAGCTCTATTATTTTTACAATTATTTGGTCTGTGTGATGCTGATACTGTGGCATCAACCCCTCATGCTGTAATGTAATTATGAACAGATTTGTTATCTTGATATCAATAACCCATGTGTGAACGTGTGCATCGGAGTGTGTGTGTTTGTGCATGTGTGTGTGTGTGTGTCCTGGCTTGCTGAGCTTGCTGAGTGTGCAGCTCAAGGTGAAAAGGGTGGATGCCGCAATTATCTTTTGTCTGCTTTACCGTTTGCTCAAAGTGTCTGCACTGGGCCGCCATTACCTTAAATAACCCTTCTCCTCCCCAGGGTGGAAAAGTCTGACGGATTCACACTTCAAACCACCTTAAATTCCCTCCCACCCCGTCCACGAGCCGCCTTAAATGTCTGACTAACTCCTCCACTAGTCGCTTGCCCTCCCCCTAAAGTGAAAGGGAGACAGTTTCCATGGAAACCACGAGTGGTCTTTTTTTCTCGCCTGAGCTGAGGGCTCTGTCTTGTCTCTATTTCCTGCCATTAAAATAAAGAGAGACACGGAGAGAGAGAGAGGGAGTATGTGTGTGTGTTTTAAGCATCCATATGAGTCTATATTTGCAGTGTGTGTGTGTGTTTGTGTGTGTGTGTGTATAGAATGAGCACCGAGGGACTTGTTTGTGTTCTTGTTTATAGGTTTGTGTATTTGTGTCTCTCTTGATATAAAGTCTAATTGTGGTTCCTGTGCATTAGATGACTCATCTTCCCACACACACAAAGTTTATCTAAACAACATATCATTGCATCCACACATAGAACTCAGAGGCGAGGTCCAAACCTACATGACTGGACCCAAAATGGTCAATGTGCAGAATTGAGAACGTTTGATTATAATTAGCATATTCATTATGTCATTGCATCATATTTGCATTCTGCCTGGTGTTGGATAGTTTCAGCCCTGTGTCTGTTTGGTTCTCTCCTACTCTCTGTGGTCACATGTACAGAAAGTTAATAAAGATTAATTCCACATAAAGCTGGTCTCATTTACATGTCACATACAGAATAGTGACTGAAACGTGGCTCAATAAGATGACATGTTAACCAGGAGTCACTCTTTAAAACATTTGGTTTAAACTAGAATCGTTGTGCCTGATCGCAAAATGATAAGTGATGAAGAAAAATATTCTGCACAGATGTTTGATGAAAGATGGATGAATTTCTTATTGGAGTTAACAGTGGTGAATAAAATAATGAAATTTATGAGCCTCAGTTACTTGAATATATGAGTCTATTACAACATAGATGTGTCGAAAGAGAAGATTCTTGGTCTAAGGATCATCTTAAAGCACAACAGACACACCTTAGTATGTAACCATATGAGAGGAAGCATTTAAAGTATCAAAATATGTATAAATAGCAAATTCCCTGATAATAAAAGGCATCATTGCAGGGGTAAATATGATCACATTTAAATATTGTCTAAATAATGTTTCTGATTGCTCCTCATAGAGAGAGCAGGACAATGTGATCACAGGGGACAGAGAAACGCTCCCGATCAGGACATGTCTGAGTGGAAAAACAGGGACCGAACTCAGAGGTAATATTTTGGCATCATTATCCGACAGATCTTTGACTCTACTCACAGGCAAACCATCTCTATCTCCATTCGTCTCTTTCTTGCTCATTTTAAAGAAGAGGCTCCAGCAGGGCCTCGCTCTGTTCATCATCACCACCTCCTGCCTCTAAATGAGCATGAGCAGCATATTTTCATCAACAGCACTGAGATTACTTTGAAAGCAGCCAAGGGATTGAGTGCGTTTCAAAGGCAGGACTGAAACCAACACTTGCCGGGATTTGAAGCTTGTCCTGCTCTGTTCTTGCCTCCTCTGAGGAGATATGGGCTTGTGTTACGTAACAAAAGACTTGCCTGACAAAAAGACTGCAAGCGAACCGGATCTGTGGTGACAAGTCTTTGAACTCTCTGAGTCAGTTTCACCATGCAGACACAACTGCAAAGGAAATTTACTCTCGAGAATTAACATACAAACAAAACATGTTTTACATATTCCCTGTGATTAAACAAACAAACACAGAGTTCTATGCAAATACAGAAATCCATTAGTAAACTAATGCACTTTGTTATGCACACACAAAATGCATTGGAAAAAATACATATATAATTCTTTAGAAACAAATACAGCATCTCTTACATGTACAAAAAATATCCTGTGTCTTTTGGGACAATCTTTCCACTGCGATTGTGTTGAGGATTGTTTCACATCTGTTATTTGCCCTCCACAGCAGCAGGTGGTGCTATGATTCTGTTGTGAACGTGAGACTGATGGCTGACTGAGCTTAGTCTCTGACAGCTATGCACAAAGCTGTTTTTAGGAAAAATTGAAATTTGCATTTAAATTCTCACTTAGTAGCAAGCACGCAAGAAGTCTAACCTTCAGAAAACAGGCAGTAGCCTACAGTACGTCACTAAGAGCAACATGGAGATCATTAAAGGAAAATGAGACAATAATGAGGTTATTTGTACTGAAAGAAATGTATAAAATATCATTTCCTGGCAACTAAACCTGTTTTTCTTGGGGCCAGAAACACAAAGGTGCTGTGAGAAGATGTGATGTGTCACCCAAGACCTTCAGAAATGCCTTCGATTCAAATTCCCCTGCCAGTGATCACTCAAGCATCAACTTCCTTTAACCCCCTGCATTCCCAAAGATAAGAAACACGCAGACCAAAAACGAGAAAGCCCAGATCAACTGCACAGGAAATAAACAACAGATGCATGTAAGAGAATGAAGGCAATGAGGAGAATGGAAAGAATAAAGATAATGAGGAGAAAGGGACGTGCATTTAATTTAAATACATAAACATGGCTCAGATATCTATCTCCTTCTTCTCTGAAAGAAAAAGTTCTGCAGTGGTCATGCAATATGCAAACAACAGAGTGTGATCACATATCACTGATTTAATATGGCTGATCGCCCAGTCCAGATGCTGTCACTGACATATCCTAAAGGAAAACTTGGATCTCGACGATAGGGACTTGAAGTGCAACCTGCCAGGTAGGGCTAAATATAACCCCCATGCTGTTGGCTGTTGGTGACCTTCTATCAAAATACTTTTTATAAAGAGCAGAAGTGAAACTGGGGCTGTTAGAGGGTTATGAAAAACATGGTATTTTGTGTAGACATTCATTTCCCCCCCAGTGGATGAATCCCATCATCTCTGGTGACACCCTGACTTTTCCTCTAGCGCCACCACGTGTTTGACAGTTTTGTGTTTTAGTGAAATGTCTTGACCACTTTTGGATGGATTTCCATAACATCTTGTCCCTTGACTTTTCATCTATTGCTAACTTCATGGTCAAAGTTTGATTTTACTTCAAATTTTGGTTTAAGACAAAATTAACAGCAGCCTCAGCTGTATTTTGTTTTAGCACAGGCTGAATGATGATGTTAACATGGAGGGCTGGGGAATGTGGCCAAAAATGTACTCAAGATAAAAATATAAAATCAAAAATCAACAGGACAAATGTCACATTACTTCAAGTTCAAGAGCGATTGTAGCGCCTGAGTGAAGGTTGTTGTTTTAAACTCTTCTTTATGGGCAGAGAAACACTCGCTAAACAGCAAAACATATACAAAATCTGAGGTAGAACATTAAAACCAATTGTGTGTTATACCTCCTCACCATGCGTGTACAATGAATAAGAAATATATTGATATATATCAAGCATTTGTTATATTGTCATTGATGAAAAATATATGGTGATAGTTGATATTTTTCATCGCCCGGCCCTATAAGCTAAGTAAAGAATATACCTGCCTAAAAAATAAGCATGTTAGCAATGTCATTATTAGCATATTAGCATGCTGATGGTCAAATTAATAAATTCTAGTATTGAGTGCATAGCATATAGATATTTATTTTGTTTGGTTAGTGAACCCGAACCCAAACAGAGCCTGAAGCAACAGCAAGTTGTTGCACTGATAAGTGAAATAAGTCATCACAGAGCAGCACAGCTGATGGAAAACTGGCTTCTGAAGATCCCTGACTGTGGTGAAAACTGATCTTTGCTCTGCCAAAATTAAGCTGAAATACTTTGGATTTGTGACATGACAGCAGTAGTGTGTGTGTGTGTGTGTGTGTGTGTGTGTGTGTGTGTGTGTGTGTGTGTGTGTGTGTGTGTGTGTGTGTGTGTGTGTGTGTGTGTGTGTGTAGAGAGAGAGAGAGACTGAAAACCAGTTTGTGCAGAGCTGAGTGGTGTTATTGGAATTCCTGTCACACTGCAGCCCTTTACTGGAGAGACGGAGGGAGAGGAAAAGAAGAGGGGAGGAAAATTGAAGAGAGGGAGATTGAAAGGAGTAAGTGACAGAGACGTGAGGTAGAGGAGTGCAGAGGAGAGAACGGAGGAGGGAGAAAATTGAAGAGATGGAGACCAGAGGAGAGCTACAGAACCTATTGATTCAGATCTTGCTCTGGTGAATCACATCACAACCTGATTTGCCGACTGAGGTCGGCAACAGAATAAGGGATGTATGATCAACCTCACTGTAATAATCTGATCCCACTGAACCAACACAGGAACTTTCTTATTCATATGACTGACATCAGTGCTCGACTCTCGTTGATCAAATTCATGTTGTTGTTTTTTTGGCTTCTGAAATATAATGTTTGGACACTTAAGATTTTTTCCTTCATTCAAGTAAATTTGCTTCCCTTGTTTCAAACGGCTTTAAAACAAACCTTGAAAAACAAAACTACTGACATTCTATGGTCTACTGTCAACAAATTCTATGAAAAGACCAAAAAACAATGAAGTGATCTGACTAATTTGTCCTGTTTGTGAAGCTAGAGTCTGATCTACTTCCTTTCTCTGTGTCATCGACCACCTCTGGCCTTTAAAAACACATAAATGAGTCACTGAATTCCACGAAAAACCATCCTGCTGCTGCAAATCACCACAGCAATCATCTGGTACCCTGTTAGAGCCCAGATGATAAATCTGAAGACCCATGAATTGATGAACAGGTTAGAAAATAATAAAAACAATTTCTGCTGCACAAAATAACATATTTTTCAGACTACTTTTATAGATTTACCTCTTGAGGCCTCTAAAATCAGTCGAGTTAAACAATTCTGGGAAAAGAAAATCACTCTGATGAACAGGCAAAATGTGGCTTTCAATGTGGACACTGTTTCTTTTGAAAGGTCTCGTTGTACGTCAATTAACGGCAGCTTAAAATAGTCTGCAAAAAATGCACTTTGTCCTCCTGTTTGCGTAGCAGTCGGAAAGTATTTCGATTTCCTTTTATTTTAATTACAAAGCTCTATATTCTTGACTCGTTTTAATAGGAATTTTCAGTCGGACAAATGGGCTCAAAGCTGAACGCAACAAACAGGGGAGGAAGTCAGAAAGTAGTAAGCAACACGCTAACACATTGTTGGTTGTTTCGCAGGATGTGTTGACAATTAGACAAATCTAATGCAACTGTTATTTTAAAACACATTAATTCTGGTGTGATGAGTTCTGCAGCACATGTTAGTGTATGAGTTTTAGTTAAGTGCGATGTCATAAAGATGAAGAAGAGACAGCGACAGTGTATATTGACTGTAACCTCATTGCATTCCTCTCAGCACATGAAGCAAGACCTATCAATACGAATGAAAAACTAGAAACCTGCAAATCTAAAACTTATGTATCACGTCTATTCTTTCTCTATTTCATAACCGGTCCTCCTCCCCAAACCTGTGGCGAACAGACTAACAAACACCTCAAACAACAGTATTTTTGTGCTCTTTTTCTCACGAAGAGAAAACATTGTGGAGCAGCAAGTCAGCAGCCGACAACACAGGTACTCAAACAGCAGGAAACGCAGACACGGCACACTCCCACAAATGTTGAAAAAGACGAGCTCGGCTCAGATGAACACACACCAAAGCTTGGAAGACAAGAGAGCAAACATGCAAACGGGTCGTTCAGACTCACCGTCTTCCCTGCATTCTTCTGGTGGCTTCGCTTTCTTAGCGAGCCGAGGATCAAGCCACGATGTTGTTTTGGTGTTGTGACTGAAGGAGGAGAAGAAGAAAGGGACGTGTACATGAACACGATAATAAAAGGAGAGGGGCAAACGAAGGTCACACAGAGAGTGACGGTGAGGGTAAGAGAAAGAGATGAGAGCAAAGTAACACTTTGCATGTGTGCATGTGCAGGGGCAAAGAGAAACAAGGGAATCTCCAAGGTAAACTAAATGGTCATTAATCCACTAATTAGCCCTCAGCCACTAATTAGTAAGGGTGATAGGAGAGGGCAATAGTTTGCAGGGGTGTGCATGTGCATGTGTGTGTGTGTGTGTGTGTGTTTGTGTGTGTGTGTGATTAGCAGTATTGAGTTACATCAACTATTCAATAGAACTACAAAGTTCACACAATCAGCCATGCGTAAAAAACATGCCACACTTTGTGAGGTGCATCACATTTTTTCCCCCTTTAGTATTATTTTTAGAAGTTTTCCTTATCACCTTATAAATAAAGAATTTACCTCATGTTACAGACACAGACATGAAGGAACCTGCTGTTTCTTGTTGGTAAAACCCTTATATTGCAATAAAAAACAATAGATTTCTATAACTTTATTTTCTCTTACTCTATGAAGTAGACCTCCCCCTTCTCAGTGTAGGCCATCTCCCAGTTGTCAGGCAGAGGACCGAGCTCTTCCTCATCTGCATCTGGGACTTTGATGGGGGATTTGGAAGGAGATTTTGGAGCCTCTTCTTCTTCTTCTTCTTCTTCGGTGGGGGGCTCAGCGGAGGCTGGGGCCTGGCTGGACACCTCAACAGCAACCTCCCCAGAGGCATCTGTGCTCTTGTCCTCGTGTTCACTGGACTCTGGATTGCGCACACGCACGCACACACACGCACACGCACACGCAGGCACACACACACACACACACACACACACACACACACACACACACACACACACACACACACACACACACACACACACACACACACACACGCACACACGCACACACAGAGTTATTCTCAAATCCACTCTGTACACACATGCAGACCTGGATGCACACGACACACGCCATGCATGATGAGTCAGAGCCGAGCCACTGCAGAGCTATGAACCCCCAGGAGGGAGAGAGCGAGAAAGAGGAGAGCGAGAGGGGAGCGATGGGGTCTGAGGACAATGAGCATGAGGAGAAAACAACATGGAGATGTCAGAAATGGAGAAACAGGGAAAGACATTGACTTCAGGGGTCAGAGACTGAGTCAGACACACAGGGAAAGTTTTTGTTTTTTTTGAGTGAGCAGAAAAGCTGGTGGCATGTAAGTCAGAGGATGGGGAGCATATGATGAAGGAGAGTGGAGCACATGAAAGGGCAATATTTGCCTATAATATCTTGAGTCTTCAAGGAAAAGTATAAGATGGAGGAGAGTCAGTGCTATTTCACAATACTTATTAGATTTCTGGGTCTATGTCTCTTTCTAGACTTGTTAAAATGTGTTGCCGAATCTCACTGGACACTTCAGGTATAGTCAGGAGGTCATTTTTATCCAGGCACTGTTTAAAACGAGAGAGGAAGCACTTTTCCAGTTTTTTTAAATCAATCTTTTTTTTCCTGTGACCAGCTAAAATGTCTTAGTCTTGATTTTAATCTTTCATGCATCAAATTACAGATACTTACAGTCTTGTTGATCTTGTTGAAATTAATATGGGGTTGGGCACAAAACCATATGACTTATAATGGCAATATAATTTTCTGCAATTTTAGCAATAAAACAAAAGTCCAAAATGTGCTGATATAGTGCTTACGCATTGTGCAAGCAGTTCAAAGGTATAACACATAATTGATCTACCTCAGATTTGTAAAATGTGGAAGAGTTCAAAACCACAAGCTTCACTCAGGAGCAAAAATCTGTCTTTGAGTTTAGAAGAAATAATAATGTGACATTTATCGTGATAACTATCAATATACACAGATTTTTTAAATCTTTTTTTATCATTTTTGGATATATCGTCCAGCTCCAAGTGAAAGTAGCACAACACACGGCTGTCAGAGAACGGGGGGGGGGGGATATGACAAGACTAGAAAGAGAGATAGGGGTAAGGAGATGAAAGAGGAGAGGGCAGAAGTGACAGGACCACGGAGGCAGGGGAAGAATCCAGGGAGTTGAGAAGGAAGAGGATGGTAGAGGAGCGGAGGAGAGTGGAGGAGAGCTGTGGTATTAATAGAAACAAGGACAAAGGCCAGTGGCAGGAGAGCAAAGACAGCAGGAGAGACAGAAATGAGAGGACAGAGAGACGATAGCTGGAGCTACAATGAGACTATGGGCAGCGATCAGGGTGGAGGTGTTAAGGTGTCTTTATACATTCTGTTACATAAGCTTATTGGAACCTTTGCCCTTCTCACTTATGAGTGTTAATGTCTGTAATGACTAGTCAGGGTACAGTTTGTTGTCAGATCTGCACCGGCTGAACTATACACTCTGCAGATATGAAACAGGACTGATGGCTAAAACAGACTCTTGATTTCTCCTGAAGGGACAATAAAAATAAGAAAGTGAGAGTTGATATTACAACTGGCTTGTTTCTCTGGTTTTACTCAATCATACCAGTGAGACTGTCATAAATAAGTCAGGGGGCAGTCAAAGCCTTCAAACCAGATTGTCTCCGCACCTTAATATGATATAATAAAATGCCTTCATGGTCAGGGCACTTGTGAAACTGAGTTTGAATCTAATTTGAGTCAGTAGCAGATGGAAAATTTGCAATAAAAGCATCAAAACAGGAAATTGATGTTTCTTTCTCTCTCTCTCATCCGACAGTACCTGGTGTGATGGCCACCCCATTGCCATTGACTATCGGGCTCTCCTCTTCCTCCTCCTCGGGCGGCTCCAGGCTGGCGCGTTGCTCCATGTTGCTGACTGACTGGTTCCTCTTCCTCTTGCCCTGGGCGCTGGGCCGGGCTCCGGGCAGCAAGGCCTCACTCACATTCAGAGGAGGGGCAGCAGGGGACGGCTCCGCTGGAGGTTTCGGTGTGCCGTAGAAGTTATCTGAGGGCAGAGAGGCACGGCAGTGTTTGTGTCAGTGGCCATATGTATGACTACCTCAGGTGATATAACGCACCGTCTGTTAAGCAGAGCAGAGGTCCACCGCTTGAGGGCAACACACGGTTTGAACAGATGATTTTAAAATGTAAGATAGAACACAGCAGAAACTGTATTTGACTACAAACTTGGGACTTTTAATAAAGCTGAACAATTTTGTGGATTTGCATGCTGGCTGATGTCTGAAAAATGAATTAGCATTAGCTGTGGCTAACAGTTGAGCTCTTAAGACAGATCTGCCTGCCAGAAAAAAAACCTCTGAGGACCTGAACTCACATTAGGATCCAGACTTTCATTTTTACATCATGAGCTAGTTATATTTAAGATGCCAGATACTAATGCTGTATCAAAAAAGGAAACTTATTCTAATTTCATACTGAAATCTTTTTCATTTTCCAGTCTACTTAAACAGACGTGGAAATAAGGGTCAACACATTACACAGTGGATTTCTTTTAAAGAAATAGATAAAAAGAAAACATATAACACAGCGAGGGAGTGAAAAAGTCAAGCTGCCTCATGGAAGTCAATGCAATCAATGATTCCATCATCCGTCCTATATGTCCTTCTTTTATAAGCAGCCACCTCTCTGACTCTGTGTTCCAGTCCTGAAAAGGAGACGCTGCAGATGTCTTCAAGTTCATTTACTGTTCAATCGCTGTTGAATGTCCTTCCAGTCTTCACCTTACAGCTCACAGTTTTCTAATATACACTTTTAAATAGGATACAAACTGTAAACCTGTGACACCCACAATATAAAAGTGAATTGACTGCATTTATATAGAGCTATAGAGCTTCTTCTACCTCACATCATTCACAAAGACACCTCGACATGACCCGAAACACACACAGCCGCCCAAAGTAGTGATTCTTCATTCAGAAATGTCTTATCTTGCTGCATATCCTCAGCTACCGTTCAACAGGCTACAGAAGCTTTATTCTAGAGGATATACCAACGTATGGTTCAACCTTGTTCAGTCTGCTTCAGGTTTCAGTTTCTTTGTTCTGTGTTTTAGGTCAATGTGAATGTAAAGTGCAGTAGTTTGCCATGTTTGGTCCAATATGACATATTAACACTTTCTCCTCATATAGATTGTGTCCTAAAACATTGTTTCTCTGTGCAACCTTGGTAGAAGATCTCTGTGTTTAACCACCTGTTGTTAAATAAGAGGAACATGCTGCTTAGGCTCTGAAGTATATTGGACATGATATGGTTATGGTGTTAACCGTGTTGTCATAATAGGCAGATCCACATTAAGTTACAGTAAAATAGACTAAATTTCTTTGGTACATTTCCGGTTGAATTAGATGAACTGACTCATGAGTTCACTGGCTCTCAAAGCCCAAACCAGCTGCCTGTTTATCTTAATGAAGATGACTCTTCCTAAACTGCATCTGTTGCTTTGGACAGACATGGGACAGTATGTTTAGAGGAAGATTGTTACACAGCTAGCTGGAGGAATAACATATTAGTTAGAGGTGGAGTTTCAATAATAGCCAATTGCTTTTCCTCGACAGCAGTGTCCTTAATGGATTCTTTCTCGGGAGAAGTATTTCCATCTACAGAGAGAAAATAAAATACTTGGTGCAGAGTCCTAAAATGCAGGACCCCAAAAATAAATACAGAAATGCCTCCAAGGGCAAGCAATGTCCCTGTTTAAGCTAAATTAATGATTTGGCAGTTGAGAAAAACCCTCTAGTGTGGTTTCTCTGCCTAATGATGCACACAAACCCACTTTAACATAATGATAGCTGTTCAGTCAGGCTACAACTACAGTGTCTTAGAAAAATACATGTCTCCATTATTACGTGTGTTATCTATAGTTTTGTTTTAATAAAGTGTTTAAGTGTTTTTAAAAAATGTATACTGTTTTTCAATAGTTGACAGTTTCCCAGTCTTTTGATAAGACTCAGGAGCCATCTTGTCTGCTGTATGACTGGGCATTACTGGGCATCTGTCAGTCCTCACCCACTGTAATGATGGTATGGAAAATTAAGAAAAGTTAATAACAGCACCACGAGGATAGAACAGACAGTGCATGAAGGTCCTGCATCTCACTGGAGATGCAGTCATCCTCCACATATAAGTATACCACTCTCTTTTTGACACTGACTGACACCGAAGCTTTGGAAATTTCATGGCTTTCTACAAGTTCAGATTTTCTGCTGTGCTAAATATACATTTTTGACTGGGCATATTTGCTCTTAAACCATAATATAGCCCTGCTTTTATTTGAAATTTAAATAAGACCCTCACTGTCAGGGAAATATTTCGTGATTAAATATTAAGTGTGAGTGAGAGGTAGAGATGTCTTATTTTATAATCCTTCCAAATGGTAGAGGAGTGGGGGTTTCACAAAGAGGAAACGGGGGACAGGGGCGATGGGAGGAGACCAACAGCAAGAGGGAAGGAGGCAGCGATGAAGGACAAAAGAGGGATCAGCAGCACAGAGACCACAGACATCAGTTTACTTTCATCGCAGCAGGAGGCGGATAGATATTAGGGAAGGCTCCACTGCAGCCACCACTTCCTCAAGAAGCGCAGTCACCCTGCTGCCCACCAAACAGAACTGTCACGTCACCATATGAACAATGATTAAAGTATGAAACTGCATGGGTACCGAGCACCCACCTGTAAAAGCTTAAGCACAACCTGAAGAGATGCTTTGCAGAACATAAAGCATGTGGAGATACGTTAAGGACAAGGTTCATCTTTATGAACCAAACTGGTTTGTAACACGCAATATCTGCCTTCAGTTGTGACCTATGGTTGTGACTCATCACAAACGTGAGTGTGCAGCCGCACACATACATACACACAAAACGTGCACACGTGCACACTACAATTACCTTGAAGAGTTTCCTGATGATACTTCATGTCTGATTTCGGCCTCCTTCAATGCCTCTTCCGATCCTTTTACGTTCTTATCTCTCGTCTCTCATTTCTTCCTCTCTACTCTCTCTGGTTTTTTTTCTAATGTGAATTTCAAAAGGAGTTACTGCACCTACAATGCAGCCACCCAGAAAGTGACAGCTTCCCCCAGTGGGAATAAGTAAGCTCTGCGAAACATACACCGTAAACACGCAAGACACACAATTAGAAAATGAACGTATAAAAAAAAGGAACACACACATACGCGTACATGTGCCTGTACCCCCCTAGACACACACACACACACACACACACACACACACACACACACACACACACACACACACACACACACATACAGTAATTTGTGTGTGAGTGCGTTCAGCTGCACAAGCTCACAAAATTTGCTACCAGCAAATCCCACATGTGTAGATGTATCCCTGACACTGTAGCAAAGCAGATGCAGACTTAACATGACTCGGAAATGGCATTCATCCAGCTCACACGTGCACACACATGCAAACACACACACACACACAATCACAAATTTAAGTAGTCAGTCTGCCTTTGAGGAAGCTGTCGTACACGAATCCCTGCAGGAGACTCATTTTGTTTACCTAAGCTGTGTGTAAGAACATCACCTGACGCACCTGATCCATCAAAGATATCTACATTCTAGCACAAGACGCCGGATTCATTGCAAAAATAGTCAAATGACTCCAGCGTAACCTGTTCCCACTTGCGCACAGTGTTTCCTGCCCAGTGGCCACAGCGCTCCCACAGCTCACCTTCATAGGTTCCACTCTCTAGCAGGGCTCCACTTTGCTCCAGTTCCATAAAACGCTCCACACTCACGAAGTTGTAGTCCACCCCCGGCACCTCCCCCTCCTTAGGCTGCCTGGTGGTACCTGCAAAATGAGAGAGAGAGAGAGAGGGGGGGTGGGAGAGAGGAAGAGCGAGAGAGGTCATCAGAGCCAAATAGGGCACTTGAGAAGAAAAGGCAGGAAGGCAGATAAAGAGCCCAGAAAAAGGACTGGACAGAAAAAGACGGCATATTTGAGGCTACAAAGTGTATGAGAGGAAGTGGGAGGGGAAAGGAAATGGAACAGAAGAGGCTGAGTGAAGAGTCATCGCTTGTGATAGCCAAATCCATTCACACAATTGAGTGTGAGTGACAGTGTGAGACGGAGGGAGACAGCTATAAAGGAGAAGGGGAAGCATGCTCAAACAGCAAGCCGCCATCATTCAGTCCCTATACGAGCCAATCCGGTGCCGCTTTAGTCACGAGTGAGTCAATATGACACTTTTACCAACTATAACTCAAACCTCCGTACGCGGCTCACAATACCGTGGCGACCGGATTATTGTCGAAACAACAGGAAAGCAGAGGCACCACATTACCATGCAGCAATTACAGCCTTCCTACATCAACGCTCAGGAGATCTCCATCAGCACTGCAGCGTCGAGGCTCGGCTCTGTGATTGCAGCAATGGGAGTGTCGAGTTTAATGAGGTGCCGTGTTTGTGTCTCTGCCAAGTGGATTTTCATCCCAGGCTCAGTCAAGTCCGCCAGTGTCGATCCCTGCTCTACATTGATCATGCCTGAAAACAGTCATTGGCCCAGTGCTCTTCCTAGAACTCGGCCCCACCTGGTAAATATCTAAGTCAGATTAATGCAGACAGAGAAGTGCGGGTGCCAGAATTTCAGATCTGGATGAAGTGTAAGATTTGAGCTCCAATGGTCCAAGAGTACATGTTTGAAAAGGGGATGAGCAGTTCTGACAAGGTTATGACGAGTCAAAAAAACAGATCCCCTCACATTCTGCATTTAAATTCCATATTTATCAAGACCCAGATTTTCGAAACTTCTGTAGAGTTTTCTGACCATGTTTGACACTTAAGTACAAATCATTAGATGTGTTTCATATTAACTGCGGACTTATACTATTATGACAAAAGGACTACTGTGAAGAGGAATTCAGTATATACAAGAGTATATCATTTTCTTATGAATAAAATAGCATCATAATTGGAGTGTGAGCTGTGAGAGTGGTGGATGTGTGGACACACACACACACACACACACACACACACACACACACACACACACACACACACACACACACACACACACACACACACACACACACACACACACAGGTTAGTCATCTTATGAAGAGCTGAACCTCCAACTCCTCTCCAGAGTGTGATATCTTAATCATTAGATCTGTATTGATTGTCTGTCACCACTCCGCTCCTGCAGTGCATCTACTGAACTTTCTCAACTGTATTTACTTCACCCATGGGAGCAGAGACGAGAGCTGAGCAACACACAAAGAGCAAGGAAGTGACATCGGACCATCAAGCACCTATAGGCCATCTATAAGGCTGTTCAGTGCTGCCATACTGTGTACAGAGGGGTGTTTGGCTGCACTTTATCTCTGTCTGTCCCCTGACATGTGTATTCAGCCATGTGTTTGTCTTTGTGGCTTTAAATGGTGATAAAGTGCCCACTGCCAACAGTAATCTCATCACGGTGCTGATCACAGCTCAGTGGGACACTGTGAATCCTCAACACTGCAGGTATGAGTGAGTGTGTGTGTTTCAGTGTGTCCCATCATTGTTTGATGTACTCTGATCAAAACTTTAAACTAGTTTAATACATTAGGAGCAGTTGTAATGTTTGCATAGTGGGGTTGTTTTTTTTGCAATGATCCGATGCATTACAGATACATATGAAGTAACAGTTAATATGATACAGTTCACCACTTGTTATGCAGTGTGATCCATGTGTTGGTTATTGCACAATGCGATTCAATGTGACACAATACATGCAGCTCAAAATATGCAAATAGTTTCATTTTATCTTTGTTGTTCCTATTAAGCAGACCGTAAATCATAAATTAACTCAAAAGATGTTTCATTATTCCATCATTTGTTTCTCTTGTACAGCAACTCAGTAAACCAATTAAACCAGTGCTTTTTTCCATGTTTACAGTTTTATAACCTCACACATTTGACAGTTAAACAACGTACGGATCCTCAGCGTTAACGATGAAGCATAGTGCAATACGCCGTAACTACCTCCAATTGACAGCAGTGCTGTGCTTTCGACAGGTAAGCTAACTCAGCAGTTAGCAGAAATCACCGGTTCTATAGCAGACTTGTCAAACTGTCCGTGTCACTCGAAAAACTTCCGATTTGTAACATTTCAGTGAAACGTGCGGCTCTTCCTCCTCCGAGAGAATCTGTGACTCGCATTAGACAGATTTGACGAATATTTGCCTCTGACAGCTGCGGAGATGAGAGACCATCCTTCATTTAAACGTAATAAAGCCATAGATACAGCATCGAGTGTAACAAGTACCAGGCCCTTCTTGCAAATATCAATAAGCTATTATATAAATGTAGATTAGAAATATAGATGCATAAAATGAAAAAAGAGCTAGAAAGTTAGGAAGAGTTAGAACCATCTCAGTAATAACAGGTAGCCTGGATGTTTGATGCAGGTAGTATTAATATATTAATATAAACAAACAATGTCAAACCTCAGTAATTATTTTATCCCTGTATGACTGTAACATAATTAGTTGCTTCAAATAAGTGTCTTTAAGTCAATCAATATTTCTTTTAAATCACTTTAGACTGTCCAGCTCCTGTATAATGTAATATAAAATAAAAGAGCTGCCAATAGGTATCATTTTGACCATTTTAGGACATATTGATTTTATTCCCTGGTATTTTATGAGGCTGCAGTTTATGTGCTTATGTACTGGATTGCATTATATCATAAGATAAAATATCTTCCCCACCCCCATTAGTTGACTCATCTTCCCTCCTCTGACTCAGATTGTACAAAGATTGAACATGACATGTGCTCAAGAAAGACACTGAAAGGATATTTGATCATGTTGACCACCCAGTGTTCAAGGAAAATTTCGACACAACTGCCTGTGTCAAGAAGCTTCACAGACCAGTACGATGAGACCCACTCCATGAACTACACTGCACGGGAAACTTAAAAAAAAATTATCTTGAAGAGGACCGTCCATCACGTGCAGATCTACTCTGAATACCGCAGCAGCCCAGTCAGCCAGGCGGGGCCGGTCGCCTTCCACTGGGTACAGCTATTGATCTGTAAGATCAGAGTGAAATTATTCTGTTGCCCACACCAGAGTAGGCAGAGCCTGCTGGAATACTGATGACGTGCCGATGGCCTTCTCCCACAGCTTCCTTCACTGGACACACCAGTCGAACAGCGAGGGAGAGAGAGCGAGAGAGAGAGAGAGAGCGAGCGTCTTGGATCTGAGCTGAGAATATTGATCGATTATCTGGCCTTGAGATAGGCAGATAGTCTGAATGTTCCTCTTTTCTTCCTTCCTTTTCACACATTTCTACTCAGAGCCATTTAACACATTACTTGTTTTTCTTCCCTGCTCTCTGCTCTTCCTCTTCCCTCAAGCAACACAACTTAATAACTGTGAAGTCGACCTTCTTATTAAAATGAACACTGTTCCCAGAAAAATCCATCCTCTGTTACTTCTGCCCCTGATACTGCCTTTGTCTATCTTCATGCTATCTTTAACCATACACCAACTTCCCTTTTTATTCCTTTTTCTTATCCTTGAAAACTCTGGTAGAAACCAAAACTGATTCTAAAAGAAATTCCATCTATAATTGATGAAGCCTCGTGGATGAGGGCTGAAATGTCTCCAGCTCAGTTCAGGTTTTTTTTTTTCTTTATACTTTTCGTACATAGCCACAAAAGCTCAGATGCGGAGCTTTAATAAATGAGCTGAACAAAGCAGGACAAGCTGCAGGTGCTGAAATAAAAAAATAGCAGCAGACTGCGAGCGGAGGCAGTGACGCTTCCCCTGAGCCGAAACCAAGGCTGCTGTTGATTATTGATTGAACGTCGTGCTCTCGCTAATAAAGGATAAAGTCGGCTGTGAACCGAAATGGTCTTTGCATCACAATCAGCCGGTGTAGCCAAACCTCTCAGAGGTGACGCTGCGAGTATGGGTATGAGCGCCATAGAGATTTATGGCTTAAATGACTTAAAGCTATAATAGCACCGTAAAGCTTCAGAGCTGCCACTTTAGGGGGTGAAGACATTCTCTAGCTCGAAACCATGATGGCCGAGCGCTACAGAATATTTTAACATTAGTGGAAGTGCAGGAGAGAGAGAGAGAAAGAGAAAAGAGAGATTACGTAGAAACATAACAAGGAAAGTCCATTTGGCACTAAAGCCAAAATAGCTTAGATACTGAAATAACTCAGACGATAAGAGGACAAATACCTTTGCTGAATAATAGAGTGGCAGAAGAGTGGCAACGAGGGGGAAAAAAAACGGTAAAAGACAGCAACAGAGAGAAAGAGAGAGAGAGAGGAGAAAAGGAGTGATTGGTTAGCCTCACTGTGCATCCACAGCAGCCTGCGACCGAGCTGGATACCGCGCACGTGTATGCATACACATGTTTGTGTAATGAGACAGGAAATCACCAAGAGGGAGCAGCAGAGCGGGGGAGACTCTGAGCTAAAAATAGACTAAAAAAATAATAAATCGATGGACTGATTATCATAATAAAGGGTGGGGGAAGGTGGTCAAATACAGTCTCAGTTTGAGTATGTGTGAGGACGCCGAGATGGGGGGTACCTTATAGGTATGATTGTGTCCTCCAAAGTTCTGGGACTCATTGTTGGAGAAAGAAAATACTCCTGCAGCATTTGCCACTGAGCGGCAACTGGACAGAGCAACAAACCTAGACTGGATACATATGGTCCCACCTGAGCCTCCAGCTCTTCATCTCAATGTGCACAGACATGCATTGTGTTTGTCTCTCAAACCCCTCATGGTTTCAGCACATCATCCATCAGAGCCATCAGGTTGCTGTGGGAGTTGGAGGGAATTTGTTACCGGGAGCCAGGTAACACCAAATCTAACGGAAACTAAAAATAATCTGTAAAAAGGTGAACAGGCGTGATGCTCCTTCGCAATAATCCCCGGGTGAATTGTGAGAGTGTGAAAGAGAGGATTCAAACATGCAGGTACTGGTCGGTTAGCTCACCTCGCCTCTGAGCTCAATACAAGTCCAACCTCACCTAATAATGCTGCATGAGTCTAATGCAAACCCTTTCAATTAAATGTTGCTATTTGTCTATGTTGTGCAGCACAATCCCACAGGTTCAAACTATTTTCCATATTTTCTAAAAACTGTGTGTAAAACGATGCATTGAAAAAAAACTTCTATTCACCCTAATTGTTTACCCATGAAAAATCTATCCATGTGGGAATATAAAGGCAACATTGGATTTTGAGATAGAGCCCTGCAACCACACCAAATGAAAAAATACCAAGATGCTGTCCTTAAAAAACTAAAACGTGTTTACCCAGAATCCTTTTCAGCAAGCACGGCAACACGGCAACATGAGAGCACAGAGGAATGTGAAGACTGTTGTTTCCAGCACAATACCCACACGTTCACTGCTGCTTTCTTATTCATTTACTGTCTCTGTCTCGCATCTGTCTATCTCTCCATCTATCTTAGTCTCTTGTCTTCTCAAATTGCCTTCCACCATTAGTCCTTCTCTTTCTCTCATTCCACTCATTTCCAATTTACCTCGTCGCTCTTCCATCCATTTGTTTCCCTACTGGTAGCCTCTGTATCCCCATTACTCTCTCTGTCTTTTTTAATCCGCTCCCTCTTCCCCTCGTTATCCTGCCCTTTCCTTTTGTCTCTCCGTCAAGCTCTGTCTCGCTTTGGTCTCTCACGTCTCATTCACTGTCACTGTTCCCCCTCTCGCCTTTTCCTTCATCCCCGGCTGGCAGATGTGACGTGTGACAGCAGGTCTATAGGAGAGGTTTGATTGAGCACGCACACACACACACACATCCTTATTTACACTACAAAGCCCATGCTACAGATGCGGCGACGCAACATAGCAACAGTCTGACAGGAGCGTCTGCTACCACGACAACACGTCAGCGCCTGGCAACACAGCTTTGCCATGGCAACAAGCTGTAATGTCTACATTTGCTTTAGAGAAACAATATTTATGTCAGATATGACACCGTGCCATTGTGCATACACAGCCGTTTTACTTGTTACAGTCTCCGAGGTGTTCAGCTCAAGCCTCTTTGCTCTGCTGAGCTGCAGGTCTGTGCCGCTCGCACTTCATCAATCAATTACTGTCACAGCTTGGCCGCTGAAAGCTCACACCTGGTTACCTAAGAGTAATTCAGCTGGTGTTTAAGCAGGGGGGGCTAAACTCAAGACAGCAGCCGCTGGTTGGGTGGACTGAGGGACCTGGACGTCACCTCTCCGGGGTGAATCCCTGGTTGGGCTGGACGGAGCTCTGCCCCCACAGATTCAGTCTATTTGCAGTCAGCAGTGAAATAGTGTGTGGGATGGAGGAGAGATTGGACTACTCACTCGGTTACAGATACATCTAGTGGGATAGTTAAAGGCAGATCGCTGCAAGACAGTGGTGGTACGGTGGTTAGCAACAATGCATCACAGCAGGAGGTTTCTGGGTTATATGGGTTAATCCGGCAAGTTATCTGGAAACTGCTAATTGGCGGTAGAAGGGAGTAGGAGCGTGTCCTGAGTGTCTCTCGCTACCATCCCCTGCAACCCTCAAGGATAGTGGACGGACGGGTGGATGTTGTAACTGCCTACAAAAGTAATTACAACAAGATCCAATAAATATAAGCTTTAAAAGATAATAGAGCTGAGATGACATCTGGTCAATGTTTATATACAAAGCTTGTATCTAGTTATTGTATAGCCTGTGTAATGCCAGGGTCAATTAATTGATATTTGATTGGTTTAGTTCGGAAGCTTCATACAAGAGGACAGCCAGGCTCTGTCCAAAGAAAACTAAATCTGCCCTGGAGACATTGGCAGGTAGATTTTCTCCCGTTTGTCCTTATGGCTCCTGACCACAGCTCCATATTTACTGTCGAGACATGAGAGTGGAATCAATCTTCTCATCCGACTCTAGATAAGAAGGAAAATGATGGTATTTCCCAAAAATGTCAAACGGTTTCCTTAACATCTATCAATCATCAACCTAATACAGGTACAGAATGAATCCTGTCTGTTACCCTGAGCACCAGAGACAAGTAGTCATTACTCATTCTTTAATCAAGTGCTTGATTGATTAGCCGATAGACAGGAAAATAATCAGTGACAGTTCTGAAAATCGGTTGTAATAATTTCAGTCATTTATCAACAAAACATGTTGAGCGTATTCTCTTGTCTGTACAGGATGGGATTTGAATATTTGGTAAAAGTATTGACAAAAACAATGAGAACTTCTATTGACATTGGAAATAATCATTTCACTCCTACTTTGTTTGGATTGAAATTATGTTTTTGTGAATTATTTTACTTTCTAAGACATTGTTATTGCACAGCTGTTTGGGTGGAGACAGTAATATGCACCTGAGAATTTGAGATTATCTTTTTTAATGAAAAGAGGATTTTGTAGAAATCTCTGCAAAGTAATGTACTGAGCTCGGACAAATGCAATCTGGTGTCAGCATGAAAACTGTTATTGTGGTGGCAATGTTTTTAAACTATACCAGACTACACTTAAATTGAACTATATTGAAAAAGCCCATCTCACTATTTCTGTTGAATATATTTTCTATATATACAGTGAGGTCAGCATGGCATATTTGTATATATATATATATATACATATATGTTTGGACATGTTTGGACACACAAATCATTTAAAAATGGATTTCTGTGTATATGAGCTTGTCATGACAACCTGCTTTTGTAAAGATGGACCTTTCAACGGCCCCAGCAGAGGAATGCAATCTCAAGAGAGAAGGCAACGTTAATTTCGGTCAAAAAAGGAGCTGTACCTTGTCAAGAGATATTCCTCATAAGATATCTGTCAGGTTCACTAGCAGCTGCAAAGACATCTGTGTCGCCCAGTGATCGGCGTCTGGTGGAGCTGGTGACTGGGTGACATTGAGAAATTACCCTTGTACTGAGGTGTTTCCTCTGGTGATGGAAATCAGCTCTGATAGGCTGGAAAGCACCTTTATTAGTCTGCAGGGCTGACTGACACAAGACGACAGGGAGTCTCTTGATGATTCACACACACTGAGCTGGTACCCGGTGTGTGTGGTGGTATGCACTGCAGCGTGTGTTTATGTGTGTGTGAGGTGATGAAGAGGTAAAACTACAGACAGGAGCACAAGTATAGAAAGCATCACAAAAAACTCATTAAGTGATTTGCTGCTGAGTGAGAGGATTGAAAAGAGATAGCACGTGTCCGGAGCTTAGAACGTCGAGCACTTTGCAAACATCACCAATTCATTAATCATATTTAATATTTGCTATTTCCATTTTATAAAATTCATATCATTCCTTCGCAGTTTCTGTCATCTGTGGAACAACCTTAATCCAGTGTGCCAATCAAACTGCAGGGAGCACAGAACCACATCAAAGCATGTCAGCCAGCCCTTTAACAAGAGCAAGCCAGCAGGCAAATCACCCCGTTAAGGAGAAGGTCCCTAGGGGATGAAGTCTCTCTCTCTCACACACACACACACACACACACACACACACACACACACACACACACACACACACACACACACACACACACACACACACACACACACACACACACACACACACACACACACACACACACACACACACACACACACACACACACACACACAGATGCAAGGACACACAGCCACGACAAAGAGGGGCCTGTTACATTCCCGTTATTATGTTATTATCAGTTCAGACTATTCAATCTTAAGACACAAACAGAATAATCAATGCAACAGTGTAAAAAAAACATAAACATGGATGTAAATCCATACATTGTTTATGTGCGCACACACACACACACAGTCAAATCAATGTGTTCCAACAAAACGCCCCAAAACTCAACCTATATTCTCGGTTCAATTTCAGAACAAAATTTTGGCTGCAACAATCACATATTTTTCTTCAGCCAAACAAATGGAAAAAATAAATCAGATGGAGGTGGGAGAGTTTGGTGACTACACGCTGGGACAGACTCAAATCATCACAGAGGAACAGACTCAAGGTTTCTATCAAGAAGCAGATTTTGTCCCTTTGTATTTATGGTGCCACAAAATGATCCAAAAACAGTGACAAAACAGGAATCACAGAGGAATAATGATAAAACTAATTAAATGTATTGTAAACTTATAATAAAATAATCAGGCATGTCAGTAATGGATGCAGCATTTTGAAGCGTGTAGTGTGTGGTGGGTGCAGAAAGCAGAAACTCCACAAAATGCTCAGATCAGTCCTTTCCCTTCTGCTCATTGGTTCCTGAACCAGGAAGCTAAACCAGTCATTAGAGCAGCAGGTAGAGATGGAAACATGTCACAATAGTAAATTATTATATAATAAAATCTGGTTTGTACATTATCAATAGCATAATGAATTTACCATGATTAAAAACTGTTATAAAATAACACTATAAAAGTGTGAATACAAACAGTGTATCTGTGTAGAGAGGTGACGTGATGTTTACCAACAAATACACTCACTACGCATATGTTTTAAAATGATTAAATTAAATAAATATAATCTTTTTAAGTAAAGTCCAGTCACCAGCAGCACCAACACCATCCAAACTAATTCACTTCATATATCAACAAATCAAATTCCAGTGATACGTTTGAAATATAAAGCACAATGAAGCAATGAAGAAAGTCCGTTATCACAAAGACAACCTGTTAATTGCAGATTGACCAGTCACAGCGGATCTAGATGAAAATCTTCTCGGGTGTTAGGGGACTTTATTTCCTTTCACTATCAATAAAAATGGGAAATCATTTTGTGGAAGACTGACCCAACAGGAAATTGAGTTTTAAACTACACATCGGGCAGGAAGAGAGATTGGCTGCTGGAAAAAGATTACACACACACAGAGTGATGCTGGCTGGGGGAAAACCAAAATGGAATATACATGAGCCTTTAAACTATTTATTGTATCAATATATTTTTTGAACTGAATGTATTTTCTTTTAACACTGTCATATACAGAGTGTGCACCGTTCTATATGTAATGCAAAGATGGTTGAACAATACAACAGTCTTTTAAACATAAAACATGATTTACCTCTTCTTAGACATGTCCATGCAGTGCAGTAAGTAACACTACCTGTGGAGGTTTATGTTTTGTTGAGAATAAAGCATGTTACATGCTTTACACTACATGCTTTGTTTTTTTTTTCTATCTCAAGCTGTGGTGTTGAGCTACATGGTGCAGAGAGCAATATAAAGTATTTTGTTCAGGAAAGTGCTTGTTACAACGGCATCAATTCTGCATTAACTGGAGTTTACATAAAAATGTCCTGCACGCAACAGGATTAAGGTGTCAACTTTCATATATTTCCCCACGTCACCATGATGGCTATTTTTATTATCAGTATCAGCAGGGGCCATCAGCCCTAGCGTCATCACCAGCCTCAACATCCTGGCCGTGTTCCTCCACAGCTTTTTTATCTTCTCCTCCTCTGAAGTCTCCAGTGGAGGATTCCCTGCCAGAGGCTGCGAAGCTGCGGGACAGCATGCGTCCAGAGTAGCGGATGTGAAGTGACAGAAGCTGCATGTACACTATTTATAGGCTATCTGAGTAGAGAAACGTGCTGCTCACTGTTGAAGCTATTTATAGAGCCTTTTACTGATGCCTCTGAGTAGAATGGAGGAGAGGAGATGGTTCTCTGGGGAATGACTTACGAGGCTCCCTCATATCTTCTTCTACCCCCATTCAGTGCACGTCCGTCCTTCGACTCACGCGCCTCTGCTCAGCTCATCCCTCCATCCTCTTCCCATCCTCTCACATCGACTCTCGGCTTCTCAATTTTGCTCCTCTGTCCGCTCTCTTCTTCCCTCCACACCTCTCCCCTGCTGATCTCCTCCTCCTTACCACCTCTCTTCCTCCATTTCCCCCCACCTTCTTTTAAAGGCTCTTTGCTCATGTCCGCATCCATCATCTCCCCTCTCTGTTTACTATACCCCCTCCTTTCCGTTTCTCCCATATATTTTCCTGATGTTCTCACTTCTTCGGCCTCGTTTTACTGCCTTACACTCATATCAAACAGCCCCTCACACTATGCAGACAGTAAACCACCTACAACTCTTCTCCAGGTTCCTCAACAGCAAGTGCTCCTGCAGAGGCTCAGACTCATTATCTACTGAGAAGTATATTAGACTATCAGTAACAACTGCATCTAATGCTTCAACCTGAAAACTGAGATTGATCCCCCATATTCCCCCAAGTTCTCACTTCCTCTGCCTTTTAGTTTTCATCTGCGTGACATTTTGTGAAACCACTGATCAACTCTTGCAACCTGTGAGTGAGTGTTGCTCCCTAATTAAGTGAAAATATGTGTCTATATGAATGTTCTTTAAGTGGAAGTCGTGTTAGCATTTGGCATGTGTGCATGCTGAAGTGTGAACGCATGTGGAAAACAAACCAGCAAACAAGTAAACACACAGATTAAACACAGCAGAGAGCCTGCAGGCAACGATGTGAAAAAGGTTATTAATATCAGGCGGAAAATTATCACATTGAATTCACTACATTTTTGGGGGAGAATAGCAAGACCTTGAGCCGAATGATGTAACAGGATGCAGGAGTTGATGTCAGCATGTAAGCCTTCTAGCTGTATGAACACACACTCTCACACACCTCCTCCCACGTCCTTCAGTGTGACAGCATGTTGTGATGCAGAGTGGCGTCTGCTTGTCAAGCTGACAGACTCGCACTGACAGCACGGTCAGACCGCTGCAGACACGGGAGAAAAACACTAATTTTATACCGCTCCGAACCACAACAACAAACTGCCTGCCAGGCACGAGCAGCGCGGCGCTCAGGACCATCATCCATGATTTCTAACTGTCTGATGCTGTGTCACTCTTACGGTTGAGCAAGGCCTGCTCCTGTGCATCTGCAAATGTATATGAAACATCCTCGTGTGCAGATGACCTGCTGACCAAAGACAAATTAAAGCAGGTCGGTGGAATTCTGTAATATCACAAATGTATTTAAATAAATTCAAATATTCAGCCTATGATTCAAAGCTGCAATGCAGGGGGTCTGTGAGTTGGAATTTCTATAATCTTCATTACACTGCATCAGCTTTGTTAAGTGATAGCCAGTTAATTATGGGGATGTCATTACCACTCACACATCACACAGAATAACTGTCTTTCTATTCTCACAAAAGGGCTGGAAGTGATTTAAAAAATGGTGAATAAACTATGGTTCCTGCTTCCAAAAGGGGCCTGTGCCGTCCTTCGGCCTCGACAGGGCCGAAGTGAGCAGGGACCTGCAGTGTTGAACCTCAGCCAGTCCCCATCACCTCAGCTGTCACCCTGTCAGTCCCCTTTCGCTGCACTATTACACAGCCAACAGGCTGAGAGAGGTAGAAAAGGAGAGGGAAGCAGGGTGGGCTATCTGGAGGTAAAACTGAGAGGCAGAGAAAATGTGATAGAGGGAGGCGGTGACCAAAAGCAATCAGAGAGGGAAAGAAGGAGGGAGATGCAGGGGGAACATGAGGGAGAGCAAAGCATGAAAGCAAAGAGATAAAGTGGAGGGAGGGGGGGAGGGAGGAGAGGAAAAAGAGGGAGAGAGAGGCTCAGGGACTGTGCAGCTGTGGAAGTGAATTAAACAATCACTTCTGTGTCAGCAGCTCAACACACCGGCAGAGGACTTCCAGTAGAGCAGAAGTGCTCGGCCGACGCAAAAACTATCAATGACGTCAAGAGGTAGCTCGGTTTTCTGATAATTCTGTATCCGAATCTGTCTGTTGACAGACAAACAAACGGCCGGTTGGTTCATCTTAACACCCAGACGACATAACTGAGGTTATTAGACAGGATCCTGAAACGTCAAATCTGAGTGCACTGATCCACATGCTGCATGAAAGCAGTCACATCTGTAGTCTGCAGAGTCAAGCATCACAGTGGCTCCAGTCTCCAGAGAAGCTGATTCACGAGCCGCTCCGTGTATTGACAGCAGGCGGAGCTGCTGGGGACGACATCCCCTCCATGTTAATCGCGGCAATGACATCGTCCCCGCAACAGGTACATTGATAGCACAATACACAATACACATCCACATGCAACCGACAGGAACGACGTGTCTGTTGGAGGATTCGTGTGTCCAGCTTGTCCAGTTTCTCACACACAGACAAAACAACCTTCTTCCTAATGTCCAATAGATTAACATGGTATTATTATTGTGCACCAATCAAAACCTGTGATCTGCTTTAATGGTAACAATGCTGATCGGTGTATATCTGCGTGTGTGTTGTGCATGTCGAGCGTGTGCTGAAGGGGGTAGGGCGTCACAGCAACGCAAGCCTCGAGACAAGAGGGTGGTTGCCGTGGAAACCTCAGGCTGAGAGCTCGGCAGCCGGACGATTGAGGGAGAAGAAGGAGCGATAGACGGAGAAAGAGCATGTGTGATGAAAAAATACGAGAGCAATGTCCCGAGGGTGAGGAGGAAAAAACTAATACAGAAAAAGAGAAGGAAATAAAGCCGAAGGAGGAGGGAGGGGAAAGCGATATCTTAAAAAAGAGATAAAGACAATGAAAACCTACACACACACACAGTGAGGCAGAGGAGAGGAGGAAGAGATAAGACACGGTGAGGCAGAGGAGAGGCATGAAGGAGTGATGGAGGCCAGAAGGAAGGGGAGAGAAGAAATAGAGCCATGGTGACGTGCACTCACAGGGAACGGTGCGGAGGTAGAGGTTGTCTCTGATGATCTGCTGGTGGTCGTGGTCCACTGAGCCCTTGGAGAAGCGCAGGTTGAGGTAGTGCCGCAAATCCTTGTCAACCACTCCCCCTAGACACAGAAACAGGAAGAGAGATGTTACAGCTTGCTTTCATTTTGTTGGAGTGATCTCAAGATCTTGAACACTGTTCATTCGTAGATAATTCATGATGCCTGTGAATGTATTGGAAACAACCAGAAGATGGATTCAAACGTTGCTCAAACCCACATAGCATATAATTCTAGTTGGCATCCCAAAAGATTCCAATGATACCGACTGTCTCACAACGAAATCTGGGCAAAGCCATTCAGGAGAAATCAAGAATACTTCATATTGATGGAATGGTGCAGCTTCAAAAGATTTCCTTCATCCTAAGTCTCAATATTTTTCTCAGCGTCTGCAAACTTTGTCTAGCTTCAACAAACCTGATACAGAATGAATTATATTAGAACTAGCAACTTCTAAAATTGAAGATGATTTTTAAAAATCTTAAGGAATAAAAAGGGGGAAATGAATGTTCAGGGCATTACAGGAAAAAAATGTATTCTGTGTTTTAATATGATGTGAAAATGGTTTAAACACGTTGAAAGCTCTCACTGATTTTCACACCAAAGTCAAACAGCAACAGTGATTATAAACACTGACATTAATACACACACAACACACACACACACACACACACACACACACACACACACACACACACACACACACACACACACACACACACACACACACAAATACACACACATATCATGGTAATTGTGTAAACCAGTGATCCCCTTGGGGCTAAATGTGCGGTGTCAGCAGGTTGGGTGACAAAGGGCTACAGAGGACAGAAGCTCCCACCACTTTGTCCCTGCCGCTCTGTCTGTGCTGCTGTAAAAGCTGTCTGCCTTCTCGTTTGAGTCATTTACCTGAAACACAAGTGTGAGAAACTTAAGTGCAGGCAGAAGCCAAACGAACAGCGGGCCAACATATCTGTGCTGCACACACACACTGTATGATAATGTCCATGAATAGTTTCTCCTCCCTTCATTCCAAATCAAAGAAGCGAAGGAGGATGAGAGGAGGAGAAGTTGTTCTCCACACAACGCTCAGTATGCAAGACTATCACATCCGACAGCAGGGGGGGATGAGGTTATAAGCCATGCATTTACAAATGATAAACATGTCTTCGAACTCCTGCATAATCTATGTGACCTCCTGCCAAACTAATTTGACAGCGTTGGGCCTACCCATAAAGATTAATGCAGCGGTGACTTGTCAAAGGAAACATTCAGCACATACAGTCAGAGAGAGGATTCTTTACATTGACTCTCACTGCACCGGCTGTGTGAATACATGCATGTATGACTGTGTATGACTGTTGACTGTGGCTCTGTAATAATGAATCCTTTTGGAATAACATCTTATGTAAACTGACACCATTTTAGCGAAGGCTGTGAATTGCTTCACAGAGGAGAGGAGAGGAGAGGAGAGGAGAGGAGAGGAGAGGAGAGGAGAGGAGAGGAGAGGAGAGGAGAGGAGAGGAGAGGAGAGGAGAGGAGAGGATGAGAGGGACGGAAAACAAAGGAAGATACGGTGAAATCTTGATTAGGAACATTAGGACTGCTGCAGTTTTCCGAGGGCTAAACATCAGACATTTGACATGCACAGACACCAACACACATATATGTGCATGCACACCAACACACACACACAAAAGACATGGTCAGAGGGAGCGATGGAGAGACAGACACCGTCAAGAGAAAGGCAGTGCACCTCATCAGCAGCTGCCACAGATGTTGAGAAAAAGCAGTCCTTTCTCCACAGGTATACATCCACAGACAGCCTGTCCTCTCAGGCGTCCTCTAGCCTTGCAAACAACCGCTGCACATCTTCTGCCGCCTTGGCGAAACCTCACTGTCGTCCCTCCTGCCTCCGCTTCTCAACCGCTGCTCCAACACACGCAGCACACGGCCACAGCCAATTTTAATCCCAGAGAGGAGGACGAGGATGAGGGGGAAGGGAGATGGTGAGAGACGTGGAGAGATGGAGAGAGACGACGACCGTCGGGAGAAAAGAGAGGAGGAGGAGGAGATGTGCCAGTGGGATGCCGGGCTACAACAACCTGCCTGTGGATCGGCTAGGCAGCTTCCACAGTCTTGCAGCAGCCCCTATCTGCTGCTGCAGTTATTGCACTGGAGTGTGTGTGTGTGTGTGTGTGTGTGTTTGTGTCTGTGCAATTTGTATGTGTGTTTGAATGAGATTGAGAGAGAGAAACATGCAGTGCACAGGAAATAAATGTTTATGTGTGTGAAAGCGTTTGTAGATGTGTGTCTGTCTCTCTGTGTATGTGCGTGTGAATTCAGCCAGATGCTCCCTGTCATTCCTCAAATACTCGGTGTCTCGCCCACCAGATGCTCTCCCTGTTTGACCTTGTGTGAACGTCACCAACTAGAGAGAAATACTGAGAAACGCAGAAGCAGCAGATGTCACACTGAGGTTACACACTCATACGCACACGTGGGGCTGATGAGCTCACAGCTGCAGATGCCAGTGACGATGCCTTGAGCGCCGTCTTGGGCAGGGTTTGGTCTAAATACAAGGCATAAACAAACACCAACTCATGATATGAGCACTTAGCTGAGGGCTCAATTGAGTGTGAAGGAGGATATAGCTAAATATATTTAAAAGGAGCTTTATTGGTGTAATGTTCAAATTGAGCAAATGTAGCGTGCTTAGAGTCAAACCTGACTCTGTAAACATCACAGTCAGCTTATTTTGTGACTGGCTGCTCCGGCAGAGCAGGAGAAATTTCGGAGGAAGACAGTTTTATAGATTTTCAAAAATTGTGGCACACCAAGGGGAAAACGATGACAGCCGCGATCAGTCACAAACTCATCAAGGCAAACAGCAATCATTGCAGCTTCTGCTCAGCGGAGCATTGCATAAGTACACAGGTCCATGCAGGTCACATAGTCTCCTGCCCATCAACTGTTCCCAAAAAAAAGATAAAAACACCAATCGTGTAGTGACATTTCAACAAGGTGGCCCATTGAAGCTGTCAGCACCACATTCCGTCCTGCAGCTCACTAACTGCAGTAACTGTCTCCTCCAGCAGCCTCCACCTTATTAATCAACACACCACGAATGCACAGTGGCTCTCTGTGGACGTGTCTGTCGAATTTATCTGTTCAATATCTTGCAGGATGTGTCTTCTCTGTTACTGCTGGAGAACTTAAGTCTTCACAGTAAAAAACAGCTATGCAGTGAAAGGTTCTGCATGATGAGAGAGAACATTAAGACACACCCGGTGAGTGTGTTTAACCTTGTATAGCTTTTAGTTTCCAGAGGTATTGGCAGATAGAGTCAAACACGACATGCCTTTGTTGCTTAGCAACACAAAAAAAAGCAGATTTGTTTACACAGCTGTTGATTTACCAAACACACCAACACCGGTTATTTGTTTGTCAGTATGTAACCTAACTCATGATTGGTTAAGCGCCTGTATTAGAAGGACATTGGTACCACGGCTCCATCCCATCCCGAGGTCGCTACTGCACAGACTCCAAATGATGTCACTGGTAGTGTTCAGGTTTTTTGCTTAATTTCTTGATGGGGAATGAGGAAGTGGAGATCTGTCGTCCATCTTTATAAACAGTCTATGGTTTATGCTCTCAGTTGATGACATACAGAAGAGCTGGAAGAGTGGGGAGAGAGAGGAAAAAGATGACATACAATTGGACTGGAATAAAGAGAAATTGCCGTTTACGTGACATGCATCATAGCCCCTATGATTTTTGAGAGGAGTGTTCATGGTTATTTTGCTCTACAAAACAATGTGGAACAGAAAGGCAGGAGATATTCATACAAGACTTAAAAACAAAAGCCATTTCAAACGAGAGCACAGCGAAAATATATAAACCGGTCCATCCTAAACAATAGATATTCCTGCAGTTTTACAATTTAAAATCTGTGAGTAGATCTAATTAGTCAGCTAGTATTTATTTCAACTGACAAACACTATGAAGGTACAATTTGAGACACCCTATAGTGAGTAAATCTAAGGAATAGTTTGACAAGTTACTCTCCTCCTTGAATACAATTGATAACTGATTGACGTTTTATTTCAACTGTGATGAGATGTTCACGGTTCTGCGGGTTCAGCAGCAGACGTCTGTATCAACAAGCTGCCCTTCTTCCACTTGATGGTGTAAATACCACAAAAACCAAACCCAGAGCCCACAGGCTTGTTCTGGTATTTACAACACTTCAGTAAAGAGCCTGCAGTTGATTTCAATTGTCACTGTGAACAAGAAGAAGCAGATTTGACATGAACTCAATCACTGTTGCTGCTGATGTGGTTTATTGACTCTCTCTGAGCAGCTAGACCAACAGAGCTTCCACTCCCACAGAGGACTTTGATTTTCTCCTCATTAAACAAGGAGAAATTTGGGATTAACGTCTCTTTCAAATGTTTTTTACACCATACAAACGTTTTCTGTGACACATTGACCACATATTAGTGGAAAGTCCCTTCAGTTCTTACCTTATTTTGAATTTTTGAGACTACAACAACTTGATTTGCTTGATTTTAATGTTTACATTGAAGGCTGTATTGACAAATGTGTCATAAATCAGAATCACTTCAGCTTTTAATCAAAATTAATCTGACCTGTAAAAACACACATAGTGTGGAAACTCCCGTTGACCAAACCTTAAAAAAATCTAACATAAAATTTGTATTCAAGACTAAATCCAAACTAATGCCTTTATAAGATGAGGACCAAAGATCTTCCTAATTTTTCGTTTCCTTGTTTAAATGATAAAAACCTTAACATGGTGTTGTTCAACTTTCCATCTTTCCCGGCACATTTATCTGGGGGAACATTACGGCACAGGAGGATTAAAGCTGTGAGACAGCAGGCCTGATAATGATACAACTCTTCTCCAGGAGGTTAATCCTGCGCTCAACACCCTCAGCAGGTCAAGATCACACTCCACATCTAACCTGAGGCTGAGCTAACCTGAGGCTGAGCTAACCAGCACGCAAACTATCAGCTCAGAGAAAGACTGGGAAGTCAGATATTCAACACAGCAACACAGAGCTCAGCCTCACCTGCTGAACACCCATCGCTGCTTTTCAAGCTAATTCCATTTCTCACGCACATCTGTTTTTTGACCTTTTAACTTGTACTGCGCTGTATTTGTGTTAATAATTGGCCCATAGGATGAATAAGTCATACTATTGTTTCAGATGTTTGACTTGATCTGCAGTTTTTTCATGTTCTTATATTCTTAGTATTGCTAATTATTGCTTGTTTACATTTTATAGTGTTACTGTTTCAAATTTGAATTAGGATTAAGAAGAAAAAACTGTCCAGCATCAACCAAAGTTAGCAGCAGCCTCCCAGAAGCAGAATACTCACAACACACCCAAATGCAGGAACACGGCTGGATTATATTTGAGCTCCTTTTCCAACATCTGGCTTCAATAACTTTAATAAAGTCACAAATTGAACAACAAGTTAGCTTCCTCACTTTTTGTGTCCGTGTTAAACACTTTTGTCATCTGTCAAATCAAGTCAGATTTATTTAAATAGCACCTTTAAAACAACAGGAGTTGAGCCAAGGTGCTTTACAAACATGGCAAAGGAAAAACAACACACATATGAATAAAAAGAAAGCTTTTGAAAACTTGCAACTTGCACCATTTTTCTGTATTTGGTTATCATGTGTATTTGCAATGATAACAAGTGTTTTCAAAGTGATGAAGTTGGTTTTAAGTTGCTTGTGTTTTTCTATTAGCTTGTGTTTTCTTGAGTTGCAATGTTGACCTCTCAGGGCCACCATAGGAAACGATGTGGACTTCACAAATTGGGGGAAATGGTTTATGTTCATGGTTTATCTGTTTAACTTGCTAGTAACTTGCCAGTAATTTAAACTGGAGCTTGCTTGAGGGAGGAGCAGTTAGGTTTAGAGACCGACAGGAGCCATTCTGTTTGGTTTGGGAGGCATAATTAGGTCGGACATGCCCTCTCTTCCAGGAGGCCGAGAGCGAAGGGAAGCAAATAGATTTTTTAAAATCTCTCTCCTCACAAAGTTTTACCGTTAAGTGCAAACAACCTTGTAGTCTTTAGGGACAGATGCCTGCATGCAAACTCTGACTCATTCTGCACATGAACAAACACACACACGAGGCCAAGTGTTAACAGATACATGTAAAACAAAACCTCATAATTACAGAGGAGAAACAGTGAGACATAAACATGGTGCAGAATCAAGTCAAAGCGGAGGAACGTTGTAACAATTCTCCAAATCCGACCTCGGTTTACTTTCACGATTTTCTTTTTGAGGTGAGGTCGACCAAAAGTTTCCACACTGGTGTAATAACTCCATCGTGATTGGACCAAAAATAGTTATGTATAACATGCAATTGAATAAAAACATGAACCAGCACAAGGAGAATACCAAGGCGAAGGGAAAAAGGGAGCCACAAACAGTTCCTTCATCCTTTACCCAGCTACAAGATGGTGGACATTTGCATCACAGTTCTCAGATAGTTTCAGAATCCTTACACCCGTGCACTCAAAACTTTCAAGTCCAAAAACACACTTCCGATATAACTTTTCTGCACACAATTCTTTGTCTTCTGTTGTTGACACACACACATAAACACTCCCTCCTATCCTCTTACTAAAGCACAGATACACTAGACATGCACCACAAAAAATCACAACAGCGACACAAACACATCCCCATGCTCAGCAAACCGAGGGGCTGTCTGGCCGGTTAAAGGCTAAGATCTGAGCTGATGGTTGGGGGTGTCAGGGGAGAGCTGAGGTGAAGTGCTGCTGTACCCCAGTGGTTGTCATGGAGAACAAAACTCGCAGTTGCTGATCGATAGCTTTTCCCACACTCCCACAAGAGGTCACACAGGCCACAGAGAAGAACCAAACTGCAGGGCGAGAGCTTCACACACAAACTTACAGTAAATAGAGGAAGATTTCTTTGTCTCTCATTCAAATTCTGCTCAACTGTGCATTATACACAATGTTCCACCCTGGTCATCTCCAGCAAATACCACCAGAGCCAACCACTGAACAAACACACACACATTCACACACACAGACTATTATTATCCATTTTATAAAACTCCAACCTCAGTCCATGTTTTCTTTCTTAGTGTGTATACATAAATGACCTGAGGGAGGATATAGAGTGAATCTAAAAATAAATATGACATTTTCACAGCAGGACCATGTTTGCATCAAATTTATCAGTAAATAATAACATCACTAATCTCTAATCATGGAACAGACTCATCTCCAATGTTAATAGCTTCACCTGTGATGTGTTTTCCTGCCATGACCAGACAAAATGTCTGCTCATTAACATGGGGAGGATTAAAACAACAGAGGTCTGATAACAAACTGATATGATGCTTGTCATGTCATGATCAACGTTAAAAAAAAGACAAGATTTATTCAAGAAGTAAACAAACATGGAATTTAAAAGATGATGAAGCTCGTCAATGAAGCACATCACTCGAAAAAATTAATTTCCAGCTGCAGAAATGAATGTGTATAAAAAGAAAGATGGAGGTCTTGTTATTATTATTATTATTATTAATGTTCTTGCATCAAATGAGAGAAAACAACTGTCCACTGTTTTGTTTGTTTGTTTGTGTGCTTGGCTCCTGCTGACTTGACATTAAGATGCTAACAACATAAACAAGTTAACTTAGTGTAGAAACATAAACTCAAAAACCCAACAAACGTACCTTACTGTCACGTCCAATGGAGATGAAGTTGAATTTCATTCTTCAAAACAACCTTAATTACCGTAATTCTCCGTAAACTCACGTTTAAACTTACATTTACAGTTTACAGTATATTAAGCATCTTTTTCTGGCTTGAAAAACACCTTCTGGCATGAAACATTTCTATCTTATCTTTAATTCATTCCTCCAGACCTGGGGTTCTCTGCATTTTAACAACACATTTCAACTATTCTGCATTTCCTACTTTGCTTTTTGGACTTCACTCTATTTCTATAATTATTCTATTCTTTTTTACTCTTTAACTCCATTTCCTGTCTGTTTCTCCTTTGACCCGGCTGACATTTAAGTTTCACAATTTCTTTCTCTCCGCATCTTCACCCACCTCTCCAGTCGTCCAAGACCACCCTTGTCTGCACACTCTGTTTTTTCTTGTCTCGCAGTCCCAATTAAATACAGAAGGCCTGTGTGTGTGTGAGAGAGAGTGAGAGAGAGAGCAGGAGTGTGTGCACTCTGCAAAGGTACTGAGTTTCTACACGTGAAGACCATTTAGATGGGGATGAAGTATCTGTTTCCAGTACTCCTAATTGCATTATTACAACAGGCGGCAGGGCCCATTATTAATAGTAAATGACAGACACTCTCTCCTAAAGGTCTTAATATTGATTCCCCTCTATCCTCAGACTCTTCTTAATGATGATATTCCTCCATGTCTTCCTCTGCAGCACCGTGATCAAGGCCAGACACACATTTACAGCCTCTGAGTCCCTATAAAGAGAAACAAGCCCACACTACAAATGAGATGTCAGGATTAAAGGAGGGAGGTTATAGGAATTGCCAGTCCTGATATTCCTCATACCGTCCTGCTCCCACAGCGGGTAAACGAATCCCTCATCTCCCCTCACCTCAAGTCAGTGCTGATGAGATAAACACTAATGTACACGAGGTGTGTTTGCGTGCATGCAGCGGCTCCTGCTTTAAACGTGGCTTTCTGGAGATGTTTGTCACTCTTGATTGCACTCTCCAGCTCGAGCCACGCTCCTCACACTCTATCAGGACCAACAAGCAGGATGTCTCCTAATGAGAAGCAACAGACTAGAGACTTAAAGAGGCGGAGAGGATGGTGTTTGTGGGTTGAAACACTTTGTCCTCTCTGCTATAGCCGAAGGAATTTGAGCAATGATTTAACCCTAACCCAATGATTGGGGAGAATATATTGTTGATTCTTCCCAATCGTATATATATATATATATATATATATATATATATATATATATATATATATATGATGGAGCCTCAGAGGGAAAAGAGAGTAATAAGAAACTCATTGGTTCTGGGGGTGCAGCGGTCGATAACCAGAGGGGTTCAAACCAGCAGGGGTTCGTTCAATACAAAAAAATTAATAACTATGACTGTGGCTGAGAGAGGGCCGCCCTGTGAGCATCGTAATGATTCTCCTCTCCAATGCTTCATTTGGCTGTTATGGTCTGATGGTCTAATAAAGTCTGTCTGTAGTGATTAAGGGACCTTCATGGTCCTAAATCCAAAGCAAAATGAATTGAATTCAGCTCGACCGTACTGACCTGACTGCTCCTTTCTTTTCTCTATTAAAAATGTTAGGGTGAACTATATATGAAAAGGGATATTATATACACCCAGCACATAATGTCGAGAAAAGAGCCCGTAACTCACATCCTAACAAGTCAGCTGGAAAACTACTTATAAGTGCTTCGTGAAGAGGACCTTTTCCTCTGAATCTCTAACACAGTGCTCGTTGCATTATGGATGTCGTCATATACATCGCTTCAAATATTATCATTATGACCAGAAAAGGTCAAGAGCAGAAATTAGAGCACTTAACACGATCTTGATAGTGTACTGTACCATAATGTGTTTGTTCAACTGTATTACACAAGTACTTTGTCGCTGCTAATACAGTGAGTCAGCCACAGAAAGAAAATGCACAGTAGATACAATACCTAAAATTTTCATCACAAATGGTCAAACTTTGCCACAGTTACCATGGTGATGCAATTTGGTGAAAACTTACTATGAAGCATCATCAAAGTCTTAAAGCTTTTCTGACTAAATTTGAAGTGTATATGTTAACTCTGCTAGGAGGACGTCAAAGTGTAAAAACTGACACTTCCTGTTCCAACTAGGTCGCACAAGTCTGACCGAGACTGAATGTTGTCATGTAGATGTGTTCAGGTTGTTACTCTCATCAGACGTGAAGTCTAGTACAGCTTTCGCCATGTTTTTATAAGTCGTGGCCTAATAGATGCTCAACCTGAATATTATACATCTAGAGCAAAGTTTAATTAGGGGACTTTGATTTTTTTTATATCAGGGGGCACAATTTAGTCATAAAGTTTTGTGTATTGGGGCTCAAAAATAATCCTTATAAACAAAATTGCATAAATAAATAAAAGTATGCATCTAAATCCTACAGCAGGGGGGAGAAGAGGACACTCATAGGTTTGTCATTTCAGACATTATCTTATTAGTCAACAGTCTCCTTGTGACATCAGTTTTAATGGAATGGTCACGGACCAGTTCAGATTTCTACACAGCAACAACTGTTAGATGAAATAAAAGGTTTGAATCTACACCATGATAAAATAAAGTGGACAGTAAAGTAAACAGCATCATCTGAAGTTCAAACTTTAGGTTTCTCTTGCTGACACTGACTGATTAGACAGCTACTGTCCTCTACTGGTAGGAAGGATCACTACAGTGATGGACTGGTGCTAAAAGCAAACACATCATCTGAAAAGGAAGCTGCTTGCTGCTGCAGTATAATAACTTCACGAGTGTAATTCAGATTCATACACCAAAACACCTATGATGAGGTCAATTCAATTGGAATCATTATGTCTTAATTTTGAAAACAAAGGTTGATATAAGAACTCATCAGTTGACATGTGGATGTATGAAAGATGCTTTAATTCAATTTCTTGACAATTCCCTCACGTTTTGTACATTCAGTCTATAAAATACTGTGTGTATGGGATCACTCTAATTCGTGATATTTAGCTGAGAATTTATTTTTAGCTAGTTCAGAAAGTCAGCGAAGTGCAGAACATGTTTGGTAGCAAGCGACCAGCAGCTCCTGTCCAGAGATGACTGGTTCATAAGCCCCTTTTAAACAGAGATCTTGTTATATGGCCTAACAGCATCAGCATCCTGTCCCATCAAACCACCTCTCAGGTGAGGTGTAAAATCCCCACTGTAACATGGTGACCGCTGTGTCACCCCACGTTGGACTGACACATTATGCACACATGTGGTTCATTCATATACTGAGCCTGCAGTGATGGTTTTTAAGAAAATCATGTAAGCCATTTCTTTTTTTTAATTTTGAGTCACTAGCAGCCACTGCTCCTGACGCCAGCTCTTATAATCCTCATCAGTCAGATCTGAATCCCACAGTGAAGCTATCAGATTAGCGCTGCTGGCTAATCTACGCTGTGTCAATGAGTGAAAACCATCCGCTTCCTTCTGTGCAGCTGCTGTGCCTGACTGAATAAGATATGATTCTGTGAAAGTGGGGAGGGGGGGTTGTTGTTTCAGCACCGACCTCCGTATCACATTCAGAGAGATGGAAACACGCAGGGAATATTATGGAGCCTGTGTGTGTGTGTGTGTGTGTGTGTGTGTGTGTGTGTGTGTGTGTGTGTGTGTGTGTGTGTGTGTGTGTGTGTGTGTGTGTGTGTGTGTGTGTGTGTGTGTGTGTGTGTGTGTGTGCATACAAGGCCACACACTGAAGTGAATGACTTTCACTGGTTGTCGTGATGCGACAGATGTCCAGGCTGCCTCTACCTCTGGATGTGAGAGATGGTTGAATCCTTCAGTGTCCTCACTGAACCCCCGCTCCATCAGAGTGAAAAGACTCTGCAGTAGTACATTACATTTTGAAAACCCTTTGGAGCCTTTGTCACAAGACTGGACCAATTCTGTGTCAACAGCTGCAGCGGTAAAAGGATCCTGAAATGTTTAGAATTACAAGCAGGTCATGACACAGGGACAAAAACTGCATGTTTCTTGAACAAAGCAGAAGGAAAATAAATGGGTCTGTGTTAGTTACCTTAAAATATGGGTGCTCCACCAAGTGGTTGGAGGAGTAAATACAAATAAACATGAGAGAAAAATGTATAATGAGAAAATGTTATCTTCTCGCCAAAAAAAAACATAATTCCAGTGCTGACAAAACTGTGCTTTTCATATTTGTTGGCTCAGCACTTACTTAGACAAAGAGAAATGTAGAAAATATGAATATATGTTGAGCAGTGCCGAAAGGTAGTTTCCATAAACAATTAGCCAAATGAATATAAGAGGATTTGATTAATAAGAAAAATAACTTATGTATGTTTTATCTCAGCCAGACAAACTCCTGTACCTACTTGTGTAGAAGATACATGCTCTCACACATCATATCTTCACTGATCAGACATTCCATGGTCGGTGCTGCTATTTTGGAAAACCACTTAGAATCCTGATCTATTTACTCAGAAATTACGGCTCTGTTATTAAGGCCAAAATGTCCACTTCAATCACATCCTGATCATAGAAAGGGCATTGAGACGAATCCCAGCACCACAGCCTGAACAGCCTCACTGTGTCTGACATTTCACGTGATTATGACCGAGGAATGATGACGTTCTTTTTAAATACTGGCTGACTGGACCTGGTCACATTGAAAATGGGTGGAAATGTGGTGAGAATTATAAGTAACATTAAAAGAAGACATGCTGATACCGAACCTCGACCAATCGTGAGCTGTCAATCATGACATGTCATCTAATTATCATAGCATCAAAGAACTAATTAAAACCAAACGTAAAACCTTCAGAAAAATGAACAGTTGAACAAACAGTGTGAGAACAACTAACTAAAATAAGAGACACCATCTTAACAAAAAATATTTGATGTGTACTTCATGTGGGTCCATCTCACATCCACTCACATGAAAGAGGCAGAGTTCATGACACATACTGCAGCCAGCCACCAGAGGGCGATCAAGATCATTTGGCTTCACTTTTGAGGAGCTGTCATGTCATCCATCTCTATTTAGTCTACGGTCCACACCCACACAGTCCTGAACTGGTCCAATCAGAAAACTCGACACAGAGTGGACTAAGGCTTTAAGGCAGTAAAACTGCTTTGACAAAACCTCCTGTCAGTCGTGTCTTACAAACACAAACACCACTTCTAAACACATGCAGCCACACTGTCCCAGATTGTCTCATGCAGTGCGTCCATGCTGAGGAGAATTACATTGACCTAATTCACGTAACTGGACCAGTTTAGATATTTGGTCATTGGATGGCTGAGCTGGAGTTTGATCCTCTGAGCAGAGCTGCAGCAGCTTCTGGCCTCAATAAAATCACCCTCTGACAGAACTCATCTCTTGGCGAGTTATTAATACCAACATGTCAGGCCTTGATTCTTCAAGCTTGTCATCAACAAAGCGACGAGCGGGCAGAAGAAGGTTTCCTCCACTCCATCTGTCCCTCCATACTGTACTCATGTTAAGAGAACTGGCAGGAATCGTACAGGCAAGTCAGAAAAGTTCTTTCACCTCTCTCACTGAAAATAATGCGTCAGTACTCCTGACTTGTGCACTGGACACCACTCTCCCCAACTCCCTCCAAGCCATATCTCACACCATTGTGCCAGCAATCACACAAATTAAACTAGAACGACGCTCAGTAGAGCTCATACCTCCGCCAAGGCCCAACAGTCCCATTAAATTCAATCAAGCTGCTCCAAGTTTCATACACTCATAGATATCAGTTCCCTAAATATGCCTGATTGAGTTTTTTCCTCAAGATCCATGAATTATTCCCTGGGAAAATGGTGAAAATGGTGAAAATCAACCTTAGCTCACAATGTTAAAGAAAGTGAAAAAGACCAGTGGATCCTCCCCCTGACCAGAGCCACACTGACATTAAATGGGCACTTCCCTGGCCGACACTGCATCCTTCCATTAAGTTTTGTGATAATCTATCGAGTAGTTTTTGCTTAATCTTGCTTACAAGCAAACCATCAAACGGACGGGGGTGAAAGCATAACTTCCTTGGCAGAGGGATTAAACATGTTAAAGCCCCAGAAGGAGAGGGGACATCAATAACATCCTTTTTGAAAAGAGACATTCATTCCCTTTCACCTTTGAGTTTGAATTCATATTTTGTTCCGAAACCATTTTGTGGATATAGTTGAAAAATCCCCCCAAAAATAAGATTTCTAAATTTTCTCTGTCCTAAATTTGCCTCCATTGTCATTGAAACTTCCAAATGTGCTGAATGAGAATGGAAAACTGTCAGCAACTTGGAGAACTGTGCATCAAATGGACTGTCAGAGAGTTAGAGTTATGGAGAGAAGTTTATATTTCGTATCAAATATAGGGAAACATATACAGGAAAACTGCTGAATTCCTGTTCCCAGTAATGGTGGGCCCCCCTGACCTGGCCTCTATAAGCTGCTGCACAGTGTGACGGAGGCTGGTTGTGCTCCACTTGGATGTTAAAGGGCATGTTAACATTTTCAAACTCATGTTGCTTTTCCTCAGTAAAGGACCACATATTGTTCTCATAAACCCGGGTAAATGACAGGTCCTGGGGTCTTCCTCCCCCACAATCCTCTCTGAGAGGTAAAAAACACAATTTGGAACATAGAAAATCTCATTTAACAGAAGGCAATATCAGCCGTGATGTGTTTGTGGCTCTAAACTGCATTTTTTCATCCAGAGCTGATACTTCCTGGTGGAGAATATAGCGTTTCTTCTGTTTATTGTTATGTGAACCAGAGCAATGTTTGTGGATTGAACCTTAATTTGAATGGACGGGAACAATTTTACTCTAAAAATAGCTGACATTAATATTATTTATATCACTGCATTTGGTCCATAGCTATTTATGACAAAAGAAATTCATGCTAATTAAGGCGACTTAAAAGAGAGCTGCGTTATTTAGAGGTGGACAGACATTTTATTCAACCTAACTGATAAGCAGCACTGAAATGGAATTAACAAAACCAAATATCATTATGAAAATGATGTTCTGTAAATGAAATCTGTGGCTATTTGGCTCAATTAGGGAGAAAGGAAAGACAAAGAAAAGGACATCACTATTTGTCCATTGTGCTTGAGTCATTATGACAAGTTGACACAACAGAGACAGGTCATAATTATAGAAACAGGCACTTTAGCTCGTCTTATTTATGAAGAATCTGTCAGTGACAATATAAAAAGAAAATCAGACGACTGCAATTTCTTCGTCTCCCGAAGAGACAAAGTATTCTCACACCTTTTACCATAATCGTCTATGAAAACTCCACCTCCTTTTCACATCTCTTACCCCGTCACACACACACACACACAAGCACACACACACACACACTCTCACACACATTCACACTTCTGTCCTCTCCATACTGTGCTGACACCTCTAGGCTCACGTTTAGAAACCTGCCACACCGAGTCGAGCAGCTGCTTGTGTTTGCACCTCGCTCCTGCTTGATGCTGCTGAGGAGAAGAAACCAGATGAGAGATGAGAGATGTTTATCACTTGATATTTGTGCAGAGCCAATACCAGCATTTAAAATAAAATCCACAGCAATATGTTTTTGTAAATTAAAGATGCATTTGGAAGAATTCTTATCATTTAAGTTTAAAAAAAAGCACTAATAACATTATGATGGCTATAAGGCCTGTATTGTAGCGATATTTATATAATTTTATAACTCTATCCGTGTGCATAACCAGATTTGTAAGTGTGTAAAAGAATGTGCTGAGATTCACAGGCACCTGCAAATGTCTATTCAGAATCTCTGTGCGTAATCAGTTTTTTAAATGTGTAAAAAAAAAATAAAAGTGTAATGAGATTTGTAGATGTGTGGACAAATCTGTAAATGGGTGCATAGATCTGAATAAAACATAGGGTGTTAAAACCGATGAGTATATGTGCTTAGTTACATTACACATGATAAAAGGACCTGTAGCACCTTCCAGAGGGCAGCAGTGTGAAAAGATGGTGACCTGGGTGCAATGAAGATGTTTGTGGCCTGGCGGAAACAGCAGGTTCTGTTAGTGGAATGAATCCATCACTCGTTTTATGAGTTAGAGACCGGTGCTTTTTAACTGTGGGGTCTCCAAATGTCCTCAGTGAAAAAAAGAGTTCAACAGCTCCAGAAACTATGTGAAAGCCTGACTGTAGATGTTGCAGAGTATAACTTACATATTACTCCTTCCTTCCGGCTGCTGTCACACTGTACAACCAGCAATCCTCCCCCACCATTCACTCAGGCATATACAGTACTATATATGTGCAACATCTCTTTGTAACAATGGAGTCTTTTTTCACACCATTGCCCAGAGACTGTGTGCAATATTATTCATGTAAACAATGTGCGATATTGCAAGTTGTGTAAATACTCACATTTTTCTCTCTTGACTACACTTGATATCTACTCTCGCCCATATCCTGAAGCTGCAGCTACGATGCAAATTCTCCCCCCGTGGGGATTAAGTTCATCTTATCTTATATAACTGTAGGAATCGGTTTTGTTTTGATTCTGTAGTGAAGATAGGTAGCCTGCCATTAGCTGAGATAAGGTTTCAGCATATCCATGACAGAGAAGTGAGACACTTGAAACAGTCAGACACACACAAACACATCCCCCACACACACACACACACACACATCAGACACACAAACACACAGCAGGGGAATAAATAACAGCCCTCTTGAGATTCACACACAAACCATATTTCTCTTTCTGGCAGTTTTTCACATTCTATCCCATTTAAATTTCTTCTTTGCAAAGCGAATCAGTGTCCCATGACTGACTGCTTAAATGTTATAGATATTTATAGAACACGCCATGTTTATGGTGACTTGATGCACGACTCACACATGTTGTGACGTGCACAGAAAGGTTGCCAACACAGGACCTGTGATCACGATGCTGCCTGTGTTCACAGTCCAGGCTCTAAACTGGCTCAGAACTGGTCTGTAGCAGCAGAGCCACAATTAAAGGAGGTTACAGTAAAAGATGCATAATACTCCCATATTTGGTGAGATTGCTCTTTTTTTTTTGTTATTGAAATGAAATGGAACGAATGTTTCTCAAATTCAACGAGATACTTTTATCTTATTTAACAAGAGACGTCATTTACGTCACAAGATTTTCACTTTCTGAAGTGGATTCCCAGTAATTTTTTACACATGTGCAAATTATATCTGTGTGCATGAAACTTTTCTACTTTTTTTTGGTTTAAAGGGGACATAGCATGCAAATTCCACTTTGTTAGTGCTTCTACAGGTTAATGTGGGTATCTGGCATGTCTACCAACCCAAAAACTCTGGGAAAAAAACACTCGCCCGTTTTGTTATAGTTCTTCTAAGTCAGAAACGTCATGCTTGAGCGACTTGATTGCGCTTCCTGGGTTTTGTGTCGTAACAAGGTACTGGAAGTCTCCCTACATGGTCTTGGCCCACCGCCCCCGTCCCCCCGTCCCCCCACACTCGTTCAGCCGGGTTTACACCGGAGGCAGCGAGGCTGCGAGGCAGCGCAGCGCCGTTCCCAAGCACGCAGCCGCCTAGCTGTTCACACGGGACGAGCATTTCTCCGCTGGTCAGCCCACGATTCACTCACATGTGGCATTTGTCTGGATCGTTGGGACTGGGAGGCTGCAGCAGTTGCTCGGGCGCGACCGCTCGCTCTCCCATGCGTGAGCTGGAATTTGTGTCAGCGCCACACAGCCAGCAGTGTGGAAGACTTCCGCAGTGTTCAGCTCTACTGTAACACCGGCACAAAGACACCGAGCCCCCCCACTCGTTACGCCGGGGTACACCGGACGCGGAAGCGCCGCTGCGAGGCAGCGAGGCAGCGCAGCGCCGTTCTCAAGCGCGCAGCCGCCTGGCTGTTCACACGGGACGTGCATTTCTCCGCGCTGGTCAGCCCCATAGACTGTATATATAAGGTCAGCCCGCGATTCTGCTTTCTCCGCTTGTTGTTGTACCCGTTGAATGTCGAGGTTCGGGGGTAAATGATGGTCTTCATAGCCCCACCCCCACCTCTCTTTCTCTCTCTGTCTGTCTGCTTGTGTGCTTGTAGTGGATGGGCAGAGGGGGACATTTAATTATGTGATTGGGAAAATTAAAACTCCAGGACAACAGAAGGGGAATACAAAGTATGGGATGCATATTTGATCATTTATATCATATAAGATATGTAATTTATATCGTTTAAAATCATGGGGGGAGAGGGGGGAGGGGGGAGCTGGCTCATTAGCATTTAAAGGAACAGGCACTCAAAACAGGTCACTCTGTGGAGGGCTGTTTTATACAGGGTAAAAAGGGTGCTGTTTTAAATGATCCTTGTGGTATTTTGACCAAAGTATGTTACAGACATTTCATTAAGACCCCAAGGAACCATATCAACTTGTGGTAAAATGGGCATGCTATGTCCCCTTTAAAAGATTCACACATTCAAATACATGAATTCCATTTTACATGAAACAGATGCGATAAACAACGGCAGGCTGTGAATTAATTTGGGAACATCATTTTATAAGCTTGAAATATTAACAACCATTATTTATGGATTTTCTTTTCTATTTTTATTCGAGACAGTGGTCTTTCATTTGGAAGTCACTGTTTCTCCATGCCACATTCAGATGTTGAAATGCTTCCCCTCAAAACCCTGCCTATGCTCTCTGAAAGAGCAACTGCTCACGTGCATATTTGCTCCGCTCCTACTTTAAACTGCACTCAGATCAACTGTTGCTGCACAAATGTCCTTCAGTTGGATTCCTTCATGTTAAAGCTGCTCATGTGCACTCACGGAAATTCCTTCCACAGATTTCTGCTCTTGCATTTGGATCTTTGTCAAAAAACCCTGTGAAAATTCCCCAACCAATAGAATGTATGACGTTAACGAATTAAATAATCACTGCCTAATTGTGGATGTATTTGCTTTGTACAGCGTCCCTCACAGGCAGTGCCTCTATGCAAATACCTATATGCAGAAGAGAGAACTGTAGTGAGAGTAAGGGTCAGGGTCAGAACAGAGACGGGCCGTGACCTCGCTCTGGAGGCCCGTCAGGCCTCTCTGTCACTGGCCTAGTCCCTCCGGGACGGATGAGGGGGTTTCTACATTCTACCTGACTGAAAATAGCTTGTTAAAACGAGTAGGTCTGTGCATGTTTGCATGGGCAGTCAGACATGGTTGTGCACCCAGACAGGACATCCATCTCTGATTTGTCTGCGCGTGGCCTCTGAGCCGAGCGACTGGACCGCTTCTAGACGATTTCTCAGCGGGCTGCAAGTGTGTCAGCGTCTGTCTGGAAGCGCACTCCCGTAGATACACTCCTCTCTCCAATGGATGGTATTCAAATAGTAATATGACAGCCAACAGAGAGAAACAGAGGGGGTGAGAGGAAAATATATACATACAGAAGGGGACAACAAGCTGTACAGACTCAAACAGCAGCGTGTCAAGGACATTTTGACTGGAGAACAGGCTGAGCTGGGTAGTTCAATAAACAGACTCATGTATAAATGGATAAGAGAGGGGGGGAGAGAATTGAACTGTGAGATACATGCACATTAGCATTTAACCCCTCACACATCACAAGACTCGTACTCTGTCAGCAGCTCCAACTCAATAATCAATCACATTAACACAACCCGTGGAAACACTGAGCTGGATGTGCGAAGACAAATCCTCTGTGAGCAAACTCGGCAATGTCCGAAAATAACCAAACTGCTTTGATTCTGTTGCTTCACTGATGTCCCAGAAACAAGCCACTGTAATGTTCATTTCATGGCTCAGAACGCAGGCCCCCCCGCCTTTTTTCAGCCACTTATTGGGACTTAAACTGAGCCTCGGAGGGTGTGAGGGTGATAAATATCTCCTCCGCTGCTCCTTCAATCCAATGTTCACACACACACACACACACACACACACACACACACACACACACACAGACACACACACAGAGACAGACACACACACTGTGAGTGAGTCAGCTGACAGTCTTCTGCTGAGCTGCATACGTGTTATTACGGTATAATTATGCATGGATGGAAATAACTCGTCGTGGAGCCTGATTACTGTTGATCGTGCTTTCATATCGATCAACTCTGTAGTCAGCATGTGTGGATTTAACACACAAACACACACACACACACACACAAACACACACACACACACACACAGGTTTGTGCATCTACTAAAACCTTATGCCTAACCTTAAAGGGATAGTTCACCGAAAATTGAAAATTCCCTCATTATCTACTCCCACTATGCCGATGGAGCGGTGGGTGAAGTGTTTGAGTCCACAAAACACTTTAGGAGTCTCAGGTGAAAACAGTGTTGCAGCCAAAGTGACCCCTTCTTCAGACGTAATAAAACAACACAATAAAAACACAACCTGCCTCCATATTGCTTGTGTGGCGTCATCAAAGTGTCCGCAAGGGCACGTGAGGGGTGCGCGTTCGCATTGCTATGCCCGCTAGCATCGCTACTTCCGGTAGTGGACTTTAAAGCTTAAAACACGTGTCAATGACACCGTGTCATGTTGAATATGAATGTCGGGGCTTGCAGACACTTGGATGACACCACAGGAGCAGTATGGAGGCAAGTTGTGGGGTTTTTTTCCAGAATTTTTTTATTACGTCTGAAGAAGAGGTCACTTTGGCTGCAACACTGTTTACCTCTGAGACTCCAGAAGTGTTTTGTGGACTCAAACACTTCACCCACCGCTCCATCGGCATAGTGGTGAGAAGATAATGGGTGAATTTTCTTTTTTCGGTGAACTATCCCTTTAAGGTTAGGGATAAGGTTTTAGTAGATGCACAAACCTGTGTGTGTGTGTGTGTGTGTGTGTGTGTGTGTGTGTGTGTGTGTGTGTGTTAAATCCACACATGCTGACTACAGAGTTGATCGATATGAAAGCACGATCAACAGTAATCAGGCTCCACGACACGTTGTTTCCATCCGTGCGTAATTATACCGTAATAACACGTATACAGCACAGCAAAAGTCTAGACTGTCAGCCAACACACTCACAGTGTCTGTCTGTGTGTGAGTGTGTGTCTGTGTGTGTGTCTGTGTGTGTGTGTGTGTGTCTGTGTGTGTGTGTCTGCAGCTCAGACTCTACGCTACAGCAGCGGAGAGAAAAAACATCTGATCCACGGCGCAGGCCTGTTTTTGGTGAGACGAGGAGCTCGCACCAAAACAAGGAGAGAACCGCAGGCTGTGGCATCGCGCCCGGGCGGACACACCCCCTCCAGGCAGTGGCATCGAACCAGTGACACTGTGGTAAACAAACGGCGGCGGCGGTCTAATCATTATCGTCAGAGATCCTGGTGGACTGAACCCGTCATTACGGCTCGTAATTACAACCCAGCAGCAGCAGCACACGGGCCTAAACACAGCTCTGCGCTTTGTTCCACCGAAACACACGACTTGTGCCTTTACTGACAGATGAGTGCACGGGTGACATCTTGATCACACCAGCCACACACACACACACACACACACACTCACTCACACACACACACACACACACACACGTTTACACACACTCACTCCTCCCCGCCTCCCTCGTGCACTCCCGGTCCCCCTCCTGGTCTCACCTTGTTTGACACACTTGAAGCGGACCGGGTCCTTGCAGTGCTTGATCACCGCCGACACGTCCCGGGTGGTGAGCCCGGCCACTGGCATGTCGTTGACCTCCAGCAGCAGCTCGTCCTGGGCCAGCTTGCCGCTCTGGATCAGCCCCTTCCCCTGCTTCACCTCGCCGAAGTAGGGGAACTGGCCGATTTCCGCGCCCCCCTTCAGCTCGAACCCCAGCTCCCCGTCCTTCCCCCGCGTCACCACCGCTTCGTGGACTTTGTTGGTCCAGTGGTTCTTCTTCTTGAGGCTCTTCGACATGGTTAGGGCGAGTTGATCTCCACGGGCTAGCCCATACAAACGCCTCCTACCATCTCATCTCATCCCAGCCTTTGTTGGCGACCGACCGGCTGCAGCTTCACGGCGCCCGTGGCTCCATCACCATCGGCGGCGCACGCCAGGCGCAGTGTCCGCTCGGCGAGCCGCGCGGTCGGACGGAGGGCTGCGGTACGGCGCGGCGGCGGCAGGCGGGTGGAATGATTATTACTCTGTCAGACACACAGACGCAGGAGACAGATACTGGCGGATGACCCGGATGTGAAGCCTGAAGGAGGGGAGAGATGAATGGTTCTGGTTCGGCGTTAAAGGATGGAGAGGAGGGGAAATAACAGGAGGCGCTTCACTCCCACTACACTGCCAGGGGCGCTTCCTCAGGCTGACTGTGATCACACACACACACACACACACACACACACACACACACACACACACACACACACACACACACACACACACACACACACACACACACACACACACACACACTGGGAGGAACCTCGGTTTACACTGTTATACTGTATATAAACCAAATCTGTAGATGATCCATAGCTGCAAACATGTTGGAGAGATGAAGCAGCTTCGCTTGACTTTTTAACCACATGGCCCCAGTTTGTGGTTATTACTGTAAATTAATGACACGTTTGTTAAAGAGCCACTTAAGCACATGAACTGCAATGATATAAAGGCCTCAAGGCAACACCAGTGACCAGGAGACATCTTGTAGAATTTAAAACCAACTAAAATTATTATTATTATTCCAGTTTTTATTGTGATTACAAGCTGCACTCTGCTACTTGTGAGGTTAAGAATTTATAATCAGCTTTATATGTCACTTCCATAATACACTTAGAGCACACATGAGAGTGAAATGTCATACTCCACATTTAAAAACAATACAAAGAAACATTAAGACACAATATACATGTAACATAAACATTTAAAAATATATATATATATCAGCATTCATCGAAGGAGAACTTTATCAAATAAGTCACAAAACAAAACATTTTATAGTTTAGGTTCAGGAAATGTCTTGGTTTTGTAAAATAAACTATGGTTTAGATTAAAAGTCTTGGATAAAGTTGGTGAGACGGGCTCTCAATCCATTATCTAACTTTAACATTTTTGACAAAAAACAAATGGACAGCATGGAGAGATGTTTTCCTTGTGTTGTCGTGTGATCAGATATCCAAATATTTAGGACAACATGAGTACACGTGTCCTGGGTTCAACTCCCCACTGACCAGACAGTCCACTGCATGTGTTTCCACCACATTTCTGTCCATCTTCACCATCTCTATCAAATACAAACATAAAGTGCCCCCAAGAAGTACTTTAACAATATGACCTCTTGAAGTTGGTCACCGTTACATAATTGCCCTGATGACATAAATCCAAATCCAACAGGGAATGACGAATCCTTTTGTCGTCATGACTTTTTCATGAGTGCATGGCTTTCCAAAGTGGGTGAAGTAAAGTTTCATTCAATATTAAACAGAAAAGTCAAGAGCCGCTCCTCTCGATCTACTGTGGATGACAGTCCCTGTTACTGCCACTCGCAGTGTGTGTGTGCGTGTGTGTATTTTCAGGACATGCAATGTGTTTTTGTAATGTGAGTACCCTCCCCTACAAAACAACATTACTGTACACATCCCCTTGTGCATTTGCAACCAGTAAATAATCCATGAAAAGCACTGGATTCACTTTGACTGTCACTTTACTTTACTTCAGTGTCTTGGCATGTAGGTCACACATGCATTCTGGTCACAGCGAGTGCGGTTGACATCTATTCTAAGCCGATGATGATGCAAACTAGATGATTATCAAAGACTAACCACCACAGTGGAGAAACAGCACTGACATAAATCCAGAAAACTGCCTGGATTAGGAGATAATATACTCAGAGGGGAAATGAATCTCTGCTTTGCCTTATTTGTGCCTCTGCTGGTGGATGCGAGAACTGCAAAAGGGCCTGTAGTCTGCACCAAAATACACTGTATAGTTCAGAGGTTTGGAAATACATGTTATAGTAAATTCACAGTCCAGCAGAATCTGATTCAAAGTCCCAACTGCTGTCTGATTTAAAATAGGACTATAATCTGGCACCTTGGGGTCTTTTGTAGTATTTCTTTCTGCACGGGACAAATCGTGCACTAATTGTTCCTCATGAGCTCATCTATCTATATCTGGATCAGAGTATTTCACTATTTTGGACTTAGCTTTGTGAATAGAAGAGCGATAGAAGAACAAAAAAGAAAAGCCATCAGCTGTCGAAAGCTTTGAGCTGGAGCAGCTAAATTTGGAGTCACTTCAAGCAGCTCATTGCCATTTTAAGATTTTCTCCTGACAAGGAACTGAAGTAGAGCAGCAGCTCTCAGTAGTGTCTGGGCGGCCAGTCACACATGGATGGTTTTAGTGGGAGGTGAGTTTACATGAGCTCATAACAGCATTGTGATGACGTCCACTGGTCTGAGGTGTAGTGAATACTACTGCAGATATTTTCTGAACGAACATTCAGCATTTGTAAAAATCTCAGCTTTTAAGTGATTCTATGAGAGGCCCAAGCGAAGGGGAATAAGTTTGTTTTGCAAAAAATCCACATTAGTGTGGACGGGCCATTGTGCTGTATGATGATCTGAACGATAAAAAGATTTAAAAAACGGGGAGAGGAAGGAGAGTATTGTTATCGCCCCTGTGTGTGTGTGTGTGTGTGTACGAAATAACTCTCAACAATTACATGGACCGCTATTTCAAGATAATTAACTTAGTTGCTGATTTGTCAAAGTTCAAGATCAGGCTCAACACACAAGCTTAGATTGATCAGAAAATGATTCCCCATCATATGATATCATGTGATAAGTGACGTCATGAGGAAGTCACGCATAAGTTTTTAAAAAATGATGTCATGCATTGTCAAAAAGTGCATTTTCCGAGGTGTCCCTGCATCCTATTGAACTATAAACATAACTTATAGCTTATATATATAACATCATGTATGATCAAATTATCATGACATCATCACATCAGAAAGTCCTAAAATAAGGCCATAGTGTAGTAATACATTCACTTTTGCCACTCATAACATTAGACACTTTTTATATGGCATAGATGATTCATCATTACGACATGGCATCATTACACTGTAGAAAGTTAATTGCCCCTCCAATTCTTGTTTTTATTCTCTCATTGAACGCCGTGTGTTTGAGCAGCTGCAACTTCACAAAATCTTTCACTTTCTGTCGGAGTATTATTGATCTACATAGAACAGTTATATTAGCTGTGATCGTAAACATCAGAAACATCCATACAGGCTACCTCGGCGTGCTTAGTGGGGGAAAATAAGGATATTATTTCACATCATCATTATAGACATAAAATAATGAGCCTCCTAAAGCTCTCTGCCAACAATAGAAGCCAAAAATACAATAACACCAGGCAGCCTGCACACTCAGAGGGGGAATTTCACTAGAACTCATATGGATTTAGCTCAGTGCTTCTCTCACTGACTCTTTGCTCTCTGCATTTGCTGTTGGTGAAGAAATGCATACTAAGTTGTTTTTATTGCTCGGCAAAGACAAGGGGGTCACCTTCACGCAGACGTTCATACGCTCTCAACAGGGCGAACAGACTCCTCCCGTCTTTATCATCATTATTTAATCCACGGACGCGCCCAGGCGTAAAAACAGAGAACAGACTCCAGACGAACATATCCAATATCACCCACTGCCTTTGGACATCCATAATATTTGGAAGACATTTTAATCTTTAAAAATATATAGATAACACAGTGGCGTCAGAAGTGGGTTCGATTGTTTCAATCAAGCACCAGAATAAGTTAATTAGACTAAATGGTTCAAGGGAATTGGCGACTGAAATCACGTTGGCTTGTTCTCTGAGCTCAGATGGAGATTTAATTATGCAGTGGAACTTGTGATGTATTACACCTGTAGGAAGTCCAGACTGACACTAAACCACACAGGGATCATCACTAGAGCCAGAGACAAAGCAGCTGATATGACTTTATCACAGACATATTGGTATGGGCTGCATGTCAGTCCATAAAATAACAAGAGACTGCAGTAATGACATGTTGGAGGTAATGTGGACAGTCTGATGCCGTCACATTTTTCAACCATAATATTTCCTGCTCCATAGATTTCTTTGAAAAGAAATTTAAAGCTGCACCAATTGATATTTTGATATTGACTATAACCGATATTTTATAATATAGTAGCAATTTATCAAATGAAAACTATAAAGGCACAAAGGCCGAACCATCCAAAAAGATTGTCTAGTTCTTAAAGCAGAAATTTTAAAGAAAGGACTGTTCTGATAATCCAAACTATGTATTTGTCATAAAAAATAATTAGAGTAACCTGAAAACCTTGGATCTGCTCATTAATTTGCATTTATACTCAAAATTAAGGACTAATAACTAACACCTCTTAAAATCACCAATTTAATTGTGTATGTTAGTTTAATTTAGCTGTTTACCCGACACAGTTAACTATTAACTTAAATCTTCATACTAGGTATTTATCTTATCTAACTACTCGCAAGACAGGGAATAACATATTTCTCAAAATGTTGAACTATATTCCAAAATAAACATAAACCAACCATATGGGCAAACACATCGTTGTTAGATGTTTTTTAAACTTAAAAACATCAGTGCTGCCTTTCAAAATCCAGTATCAGTGGTAAATAATCCATGTCTACATAATTATCAGATAAAATACTCTCAGATTGCTTATAAATTCTCTCTCTTCCAGTTTTCTCAGATGTGAACACTTTTAAGTGATGTACCACTTGACTGCAGAAACACGAGCTGGTTATAACACATACTGTCGTTTCTTCAGATGTGATCCTTTTTGCCTGGACTCTGTGGTCAGCTCCCATCTGCAGTGACGTTCTGTTTGATCACCTTCATTAGCATCATCCTCCTCTTCTCTTTCCTCAACCACATACCTTCGTTTTGAAGAAGCTTCCACGTCCCCTGATCTCCCTGGGAGGGATTTGGAGATTAGTTCAATGAGTGTGCAGTTAGCTTTTGAAATCACACAATGACTCCCAAAAATAGTGTCCTCTAAGCTAATGCCTAATCATTGTTCTTGAGCAGTGACGGCTTAGCTTAGTCTGCGAGGCAGGAGTCAGCCTGAGCACTGCTGTGACCAATTTGCATGATGCGTGTTGCCATCATTTCAGTGTTGATATCTAAACAAATTTGAGAACGAGGGTTGTTCCTATCACTAGCTATAAACTAAGTATTTTAACGGTTGGTTGGCTGATGAGTAATGGAGAAAAGGCAGATAAATCTTTGTCAGACACAATCTATGTTAATTATATTAAAAATGGTGAGTAGATTTTTCCTCAGTCGTCTCATTTATGACATCAAGCAGCCACAAGTTACATAATGTGTCCACTAGGTGGAACTATTTGCTGTTGAAACGCAATGACAGCTGCCATTACATTTTATATCTGGTGTTAAGTCAATCATGATCCAAAATTGAGTGTAAAAACTATGTAATGTGGAAATTAGAAACTTGCAGGACAGATTCTGACCAATACACACTTCAGTGAAGTAGCAGCAGTAAAATTTACACATTTTGCAATAAAACCTAAAGAGCAATTGATTATGAAAGGAAAAGCCAGATTGTAAATTGACAGATAAATTGATTAATAGTTTTGGCTTGAATGTGTGTTTTTTTTGGTCTTCATATCAACCTTTAACGTTCATCTCAATCAGTCAAACTTTCACCTGTTAAGGAATAAATATTTACACACAAAAAGAGACGAGAGAAAAAGGTGTTGCATAAGTTGCCATGGTTTCACCACAGCCCCTCTTTTATTAGCAAAATCATGGATATTAGTCCACTAATGTCCCCATCCAATGGAAACAGAGGGCTGGGGGGCTCTAGGGGGGGGGGTATGTAACGCGAAACCACCACAGCTCAGTCATAAACAGAGCACTTGTACCCAGCCACCTGTCTGTCCGTCTATGCACTAAACTCTACATATGGTCCTAATGTCTGCTACAAGGCCGCCATTGGCATCCTCTTTTCAAAGCTTCTCTTTACGTCGTGATTCAATCAGGAATGTTTAAGTTTGTGGCGGCGCACCAACAACGTGCGCTCGTTAATTAGAGAGAGTAGCTTCTATTTGGCCAGTTAGAAAAATAAAAAAACTTTGAAAGAGGATGACAAGTAGAGGAATAAAGTCCCTTTGTTTTATATTGTGCACTCACTGAAACACGCAACCACTCAATCACACAGGCTTTGGGCCTCAATCAAAAAAAAAGCTCCCGCTCGCAGCACACACGCAATCTCCACACATCCAGAGAGATTTACACACTTTTCTCACAGTATGTCAGAGTCAGAGTGAATTGGTCTACAGAGTGACTTGGTCTTGCTTGGTTTTTACAAGGATGAAAAAAGAAAAAAAAAAAAAGATGATGCAACAATGAAATAAATCACAATAAATGGATAATATGGACTCCAGGGGGCTTGCAAAGAGTTGAATGGTAACGTCTACAGAAACCTAAAATCAAAGTCAACAAAAATAAAACACTGCAACTAAGGCATGCAAGGCACAAGCGCCTAGAAATAAAGAAGACAAAAAGTGTTCATTTGTGGACCCAAAAAAAAGTGAAGGCCCCCCTTTTTATATAAAAATTAAAAATAATGATAAGGTCAAACAAGCACATTTTAAAAACTGTGAAAAATCCCCAGACATAGACAGTTGTACAAATATTTTACACAGAACATTTTTTCTACACACCGTCTTCAAAACTTTTAGAGATGAACATAAGTTAATAAGAGGTTAAAAGTGACATTCTCAGCAGGGTCCATAAAGGTCCCTCCAGTTTGACTCCTCTTGAATAAAGTCACTTGGTAAGTCGGCCACCAGGCTGCCTGGACAACAACAAAAAGAACGATACAACATGATTAGAGGAGAAGAATGTGACAGAACACCTTCATCCAGCTCGTCCCTGCAGCAGCAGACTTTACCTTTAGAAAAGGCCACAGTCCTTCAGGTTGTTCTTGATGATGACGTCAGTGACAGCATCAAACACAAACTGCACGTTCTTGGTGTCTGTGGCGCAGGTGAAGTGAGTGTAGATCTCCTTTGTGTCCTTCCTCTTGTTCAGGTCCTCAAACTGGCACTGGATGTAAGCTGCTGCCTCCTCGTATGTGTTAGATCCTAGAGGAGGAGGCACAAAAAGGACACAGTTAGGAAGAGTACAAAAATAAAATTAAAAAAAATTAACAAATACACCTTTTTACTATAAAACAAAATAAATACAATTGCAGAGTAGAAAACTCCAGATTTGATTAAAATAAATGTCTTTATATGCACTTAAGTACATCTGTGCAATCTAATACAATTCAATACAACTGTCCTAATTATATATATATATCATTTGTTTAAGCAGTGAGATTATTATTAATGGTAGTTCATGATGTACTGGATAATATTATATTCTGCCCACTTGAGTATGAAAAATGTGAAGGATAAAGAAATCCCAGTAAAATGAAGTCCTGACTTTGTAGAAAATGTTCACGTATCAAACAAAGACAAGCCTGATTACATCACTATATTGGATGTTCTCAGAATCCCAGAAGATATTCTACATCATTAGTTACTGGTTTAACAGTAATGCACAGTTTTTTTTTCTGGGTAACTTCTCATTTCTAAATAGTTTGTAATTTATTGTATCAATTAAATATATGTGAGTAGCAATTCTATTGGTGAACCTGACAATGATGTATTGTTTAAACATGAAGCAGCCCACACAGTTGAGGAGCAGAGCAGAGAGGAAAATAAAAAGAAGGATGTTTGTGTCAGCTGTAGAGACTGCCACACCTTTGAGTGGCCACAAGAGGCAGACAAACTATGTTTTTAAAAAAAATAAATAAATAAATAAATGTTCTGGGCCTTCAGATGAGGAACTAAAAACCAAACAGCACGAAAAATTAAGTTCTAAAATCGTAAGTGTACATTTTTATTAATCACATCACTCATTAATATGATGGCATAGCTGTTTTTGTGGTAAATTATAAAGACATTAAACGGGGATTTAAAACCTCTTCAACATGATTTAAATCATCTTGTTTTGCCATCGTTAGCACTTTAATAGGCCTTGACTTGAGACTGATGACATTTTTAAGATTTATAGATCTGCAGACTTACATGTAAACTATTCTGCAACTTAAAAACATCTCTCTCACACACACACACACACACACACACACACACACACACACACACACACACACACACACACACACACACACACACACACACACACACACACACACACACACACACACACACACACACACACACACACACACACACACACACACACACACACACACACACACACACACGTTTCTTTCTCTCACCTGCATATTCTGGGTAGCAGATTGTGAGAGGACTCTTCTTGATCTTCTCCTCAAACAAGTCTTTCTTGTTGAGGAAGAGGATGATGGAGGTGTCTGTGAACCACTTGTTGTTGCAGATGGAGTCAAACAGCTTCATGCTCTCGTGCATTCGGTTCTGAATGGGAAAATGTTAAAAAGTTAATAAAAAGGAGAGGATGAATCTCGGGGTGTGTTGAGTTTAGACAGGTTTTTACCATCTCCTCGTCCTCGGCCAGCACCAGGTCATAGTCACTCAGGGCCACACAGAAGATGATGGCGGTGACTCCCTCGAAACAATGGATCCACTTCTTCCTCTCTGATCTCTGACCGCCTACATCAAACATTCTGCAGCAGGAACACGGAACCACAGTGTTACATGACTGCAGCACACCAACAACACATTTTCACTTTGAAGCATCTCAAATCGGACACTCTATTCATTGACAATAATTTTATATTTCTCTGTAGAAACATTTTATATCCTCAGGGGGATCCTGGAAATATGACTCAGACTATGATCTTAGTTTGACTCCGGCAGTGGGAAAGTTTCTTCCCTGGTATATAAAGATATCCTGATCATCTGACTGTACACAATTTATCAACCTTATATTTCTCTTAATTCAGTCAGACTTTTTGCTCATGATAAATTTCAGTTTAGGAGACATTAATATAAGATATAACGATATTAAGGATGTGGTAAGGGTCAGAGTAGAACCCATTAAATTTTGGTTTTAATGTGTTTAAAAAACGATTCAGATTAGTGGGCAGATGCAGGAATTTATAAATCACTCTCTTTGACATCTATGACAGAGTTTACCAGGACTGTTGGACCTTGGCAGAGGTATGCTTTCTACTGATTCTAGTTGGTAGAGCTATAACCTTATGTATTTATTGCCTTTGGTTTGTCTGTCCTCAGGATTACTTAAATCTACTACACCGATTTCTGTGAAATTTTGTGCAGGGACAGGGCATGATCCAAAGAAGAACCCTTGGAGTTTTGGAGCGGATCTGGATAAAAAAGGGGGGGGGGGATCCAGGCCCCACTTTCTTTAACATGGTGAGATAGGGTGTTAGCCTTGGCAGAGGTATGAACTCTCAGACCACCCTTTTAGTTTTCTCTTACAAATCCGCAGCTAGTGATGTAGTTTCAGCAGTTTCGGACACAGCTACATTTTGTATCTATACATTGACTTACAACAATTTGAGCTGTGTCATTCCCAGACATGATTGTTGCCATTTCTTGTCACTATTTTTCATGAAAGTACATAGATAGCCATGTAAAAAGATAACACCCCATTTTTAACCCTCTATAAAGCTCCAATTGGGCTGTTATTTTTCAAGGGGTACATACAGCTTCCACAGAGAACCACCCTGAACCCATTTGACTCAGTGAACAGATCAACCATGGCGGTTGTACTCACTTGAAGTGCAGGTCCTTGAAAGTGAAGTGTGTTTCAACAATACCAGTAGTTTTGACTCTGGTCCGCAACACATCCTGTTGGGTGGGTACATAAGAACCGTGGGATATCCTGTCCAAGTCATTTAGGTAGCTTAGGGGGAAAAAAAGAGATGGAAAGATAAAGATTTACACCAGATACAAAAAGAGAGGTTTGCATACTAAGACTGATGAGTGGGAGATATTCTGCCAGGTCCACATTAGATCCAGTGTCAGTGCGTGCTACTCACTATGCTGCAGAGTCGTTGAGCTGGTACTCTCGGGAGCGGCTGAAACAGGCCTGAACTCCTCCGTCCTTCCACAGCCGCTGGATGACCCCAGCCAGCTCGCCTGTCATGAAGCCCTCTTCTGCTGAACCCGCCAGGACGAACAGCTGCCGTGCATCATCCTGAAGAGACAAAGCCAAGAGGACAAAGACAAAAGTCCAACTTAAGTTGCAATCCACAACTTTTACGCCAACAAGGATGGTTTGTGTAGTTTTAGTTACCAATTATAAATTTTACATTCTGTTAAAACTGTAACGATAATGAATGTTTACTGTGAATTCATTGTCAAAACTAACAGCATCATGGCATCACAGAAATATGAAATCCCAGTTTGTGTAAATAAAGTCCCAACTGAGAATTAAATCTTGGGTAGTAATTTCTCATAAAAAGAAACAACAAAAACTAATTCACAATAAAATATTTCTGGCAGTTAAAAACAGCCGTCTTTAAGGATAAATAAAGAGATAAATTAACAATGGGTTTGTCTCTGTCCCGTTCATCTGGTCACCACTGTGAATGAAATTAAAAGCGACTGTCTTCAGCAGATCAGGGGCCAAATATCGATTTCTATAAGGCAGAAAATCAGGAGAGAAAAGCTCTGGGTGTAAAATTGGTCACGATGACAGAGCCAGGCCAGTCACGCTGAGGCAATGACTAAGCCTCTTGTTATTCCAGGAAATATCTTGAAAAGGAAACAGGAGTCTCTTTAGTATGAAGAAGAAATAAAAACACTCAGCAGTTTGCACTGTATTCATTTGCAGCGAATGGTAATGACACACTACACCCAAACTAGTTCACCAAGTCTAAAAAAAACAACACTTACTGTAAAACTCATTCTTGTTGTACATGTACATAAAGTAAAAGTCCTGGTCAGCAGAACATACTGTATAGACTTAAGGCCTCACAGACAGTACTCATGTCAGTAAACCTTGTGATATTAAAACCCTATCAGTTCTCTGGGACCTGCTGCAGATGAGTGAAAAAGAAAACTGTCCAGTGGGGCAGGATGACCTATGACTAAGTAGCTGTTTGCCCTTACAACACTGAGGTATACATTAGCTCTGAAGTACAACCTGTAATATGCTAAGAAGAGTGTAAATGCCAGCTTTGTTTTCCCTTGCACTCACCGCTCTAGCGGCATCAGAGAAGTCGATCTTGAGGCGTCCCATAGCTCTGATGATGGCGATAATGGACTGGATGGTGTTGCTGTAGACCACAGCCTTGTACTGCTTACACTCCTCCTCAGAGTAACCTGCTTCGTGGATAATCCTGGAATACAAACACAATGTTAGCAGGAGGCTCCGAGTAGCAGAGAAACGTTGATTAACAAAAGATTATTATGACAACAGGCTGTTATCGGTTGAGAATGGCAAACTGTTGTGCCAGCATATTTCAGACGTTGGGAACCAAATTGTTGCTATATACAGTCACCTACAAAAGGAGAACTAAAATTACAGTTATGCAACATAAACATAAACTCTAAAATGCACACGTAGTACAGTGTATCGTTCGCTCTGTGTGAAGTCTAAGGGCTGTCAGTGCAACTCAAACACTGAACATTTGTTGTTCATCCACACTTACTTCATCTGTTTAACAATTGTGCTTTTCCCAGACTCTCCAGCTCCTGAAACAGAACAGATGGGGAAAATCATTAAATATATTTCCATTAAATATTAAGACACGTTAAACTTTAAATCATAGTTAATAAAGTAATGAGCATCATGTCACTTTGAGTATGAATCACACATAAGTGGGTGATTCATTGATTCAAGCTTCATTTGTCTATTTGGTATCAAAAATGTGTTGTCTGAGGCCTCTCGTCATTCATTTTGATGTAAACAAACACGTACAGACTTAAACATGGATGGAAACAGATATGCAAATATCATTTGGTCCTAAAGATCAGTTTTAATACTCTGCTTCCCATTCAGTGACAGGTGACAGACCTGAGAAGAAAATAATTAAAAACAGGTCACTTTATCACACATCCATGTCTTTTTGAAGATGATCTTTATGAGCTTACATATATAAAACTGTCATTTTAAGCTGCATTGGTTACTTTGTCACAGGCGTTACAATAAAAATGCACTTGTTTGATTCTGTGAAATTACAGTGAAAATGCTTTCCCTTTAAAAACACAAAATGTCAAACTAAACCAATCTGTATTCTAAGTCACCTTAAAACCACGTAGGGGAAAAAAAATCCCACCTAAACTAAATGATTATTTCATATCATCTTTCACACTTCCAAATTATATTTATTTGAACCCGTAGCACATTAGTTGCAACACTGCAACATAATGCAGTGAAGAAGTGTCTACGGGTCTGTTGGGCCAGGTCACAGTGCAATTGGATTAATCAACTGGATCCTCTCTGCAATGAGATTATACCAAGCTTAACCGTCCCTGGGTTAGAAACTCACGCTGCTTCAGACTGATTGGCTGGACGCAACTGTCAGAAGCATCTCATATGGACCATTTGATGTATGTGCCATCAGATTGCAGCGCTACATGGGGCAGCATTTCAGCCTCCCATCTATCTATACATCCATCAGCTGTACCTCTTATCCTCTGAGGGTTGCAGGGGGCAGGAGCCAATTCCAGTCAACATTGGACAGGTTGCCAGTCTATCACACAGCGTTCAAAGGTTTCCTGCAGCTCCCTATGAGATCCAGGACTGTTTTCAGCTGAGCACACAGCATTTTAATTACCGCACCACTGCAGGGACTCACTGTTCCCCAGTGAGCAAAACTGTTCATCAATTCACCGTCCCATATGATAAACAGCCACCCAGTGCAGGCACAGAGCTAATATTACAGCAAACATCACAACACACTTAGGTTTAATTCCCAAACACACATTCAAGGCTCACTGAGCTGCCAAAATTGAAGCACCTAATGGCTGATAAGTAAAATGGTTCAAGTTTGTCACTGAGCTATAATTTTTGATGTGGCTACACAGACTGAATCAGGGAACACATACCTCTCAGGCTGCACGAGATGCAGGTATCTCCCTCAGCAAATAATTAGCATCAAGCAGGCCATTTTCTCTGCTATTGTATCATGAACGTGACACTGCACAAAAACAAAGAGCACTCTTTATGATTTGCAAACATGACCTAGATCTGAGGCAGTCCTCCCACTCTAAACATCCATCTAAGGAGCATGTCATTTTCAGATAACTGCATTAATGCAAACACTCCCGCTGGGATGCCTGACAGAGCAGTAAACTGCAATAAGCACGAAGGGGAAGGCAGCCTTTCTATCTTGCTCAGAAACACACACACACACACAGTGTAAAAGATATTCAGCGTTACAAACGCGGAAGTGAGATGCACTTATGCGTTCAAAGATATATTGAAATAAACCCATCACATTATAAATCCACAAACCAATTCCACCTGTCTACTGCAGGTGCTTGTGGGAATCATGGCAGGGGAAAACAAGCAAAACCATGAAAATTCAAATCAGGTCAATCGCAAATGACGCACACACATACATACAAGCACCGAGTGCTGCGGCTGTGCAGCTGTACAGCGTCTGTGGTGAAGTCACATGTCTGAAAATAAGTCATGCCACAGACACAACTCTGTTTCTTAAGAAATTCCATAAAACATGCTTGATACTGTTGCATCTTCCAAACAGCTTGTTGACTACATGGCCAGCGCAGATGTCCAGTTATATGGACTCGCCGTCTCTGTTGTGTGTATGTAGTTATCACAGATGCCTACTGCTGTCAGCCAGGCTGAATAGGTTGCTATGCAACCTCATGGCCGACTTTTCTTGACTGAGACAGGCAGCAGCGGTTAGCAGCGGTTATCAGCGACCAGCAAGAGGAAGAACTGAAAGAGGTGTGGCAGCTGTCTTTAAGACAATTACACACACGAAACTGTGAGATGAAATACTGGTGCAGGGATGTGAACCTGGATATCACCTGGAAGACTGTACAAATACACGTTACCGTCCAGCTGATCATCTGTTCCTGGGTACAGTGAAAGGCTTGGTCTCCACATTCAAATGACCACACTAATGTTTTCCCTCTGAAGACACCACAGCAGCTGAACACAGTGGATCACGCACAGTATAAAATCATCATAAACCAGATGTCAACACATTATATCTAGAATGTGATCATTTAAAAACATTGTGTATATCTCATGAGACACTGCAGATAGGATTTATTGTTCAATTCTTTCCTCCATGTCCTGAGGAAAATCATCACATTTAACTGTGTTAAATTATATCACCAAAGACAACAACGTGTGTTTAGTGAGGACGAGGATTCATAGAGAACATATGATCGGTTTCAGAGACATTAGCCTGTTCCGTCCAGTTAGCCAGATTTCTGCCCCTTTTTTTTTTTTTTTTTTTTAGGGCGAACCGGCCTAAACAACGCCTGGTGTTTGTTGTATATGATTAAACGGCTGTTAAACACGAAGACGGCTCACGACTTGAATGTGAATCAGAACCACGAAGACGCTGGGCCACGGCAGCGGCGACAGCGCGGCCATTTCAGACTTGTTGCGGGATAAAAAATCTCATTCACAAGTTCGAGCCCTTCTGCGAGCTAACTAATCCGAGGCTAGCGTCGGGGCGCTAACCTAGCTACAGCAGCTAGCCGCTTAGCTAAATTAGCTCACTGATTTAACGGCTGGTCGCTGTCGGGATTAGAACTAATCTCGCACTGAACTGATAACCGGCTGATTATCTGCGCTGCTTTTAATTTGTGGAGGTTAACAATTAAATTATAAAGACTCGAACTCCAGAGGCCAACTTTTTTTTCTTTTTCTTCTCTTTTCTTTCTACGTCTTCACATGAAGCCGAGATCGGGTCTAAACTCCTGCGCACGTTCCGTCAACTTATTCAACCGTGAAACTTTACAGTTAGCGGAGACGTGCTTTGATACGTGTTGGGTAAGAAAAACCCAGGGGAGGAAGGTGGAGGGTTCGATCCCCAGCGAACCGACCCGCAGCCCCGCACCTCCCTTTCGTGTTCCTCTCACCGAGCAGCAGCAGCTTCACCTCCCGAGCCGCCTTCTCGCCGTCGTCCCGCAGGTTCCTGTCGATCATCTTGCTCCTCTCCTGCGCCACCTTGTCGTCCGTGCTCAGCGTACATCCCATCTTCTTCTGCCCTGGCCTCCGAATAAATAAACCGGTTTTTAAAGATAAACGAGGAACTCACGACTACGACGCAACTTTTAACTAGGGGCGCAGCGACATGCAGAGGCTACCGAGCTAGCATCCAGTGAGGAGGAGGAGGAGGTGGAGAAGAAGAAGGAGGAAGGGAGGAGGAGGAGGAGGCGGTCTGTCTCTGCTGCTCCGCGGATTCGAACACGCCCTTGTCTGTCTCACGCTCCGGTGTCACAACCACGACGTGTGGAAATGTGAGTTATCCACAAAGTGCGGCTCTCGGGGCGGCGGGCTCTGCTCTTTGTGTGTGTATGTTTCGGGGGAGAAGCAGCAGCAGGAGGAGGCCGAAGCTCTGAGTCTGAAAATGTTCGCTTCCTGTTCTTCTTTCAACGAAACCCCCCCGGAACTGCGCATGCGCCGCGGAGCAACAAGCTTCTTTCAAATCTTCAATCTTCGAGCTAGTCGGGCCTGCGCGATGCCAGGGCCGTGCACAAACCTTCAGAGGGCCCGTCACCAAGTTACAAAGGGGCCCATGGAGCACATTTCCAAAACACTGACATATATTTTTAGCATAACATGTTGAGGTATTGAAACCCATAAACAAACCAAATCATAACCAAGTCATACTTTAGGGCTGCTGCACACACACGCTACTAATTGTGTCGAAGCCCCCCTCTTGTTTGATATTTACGATGATCGGCTCCGACAGAAACCTGCAACTGCCATCGAGAGCAAGCTGACTGGGAAGTGTCCCCAACCAGATGTTGTGTATACTTGTAGAGCTAAGATTAAAAACAACAATACATTTCCAACTCAACTCCTGCTTACGCTGCAAAATGTATCAGCCAATTCCGCCCTTCTCAGCCATGATGACATCGATAGACTTTGTCTCTGTTTTGGTTGTTAACTGCAAAAAAGAACACGTGCAAATGTGGGCAAGATGACAACATCTGTCCCCCTCCTTTTCTTCTGAATTAACAGTTCAGAAGGTGATGGTAATGCACATAAAAGGTTTTTACCAACCACAATGATAAACAAAAGAAGAGGAAGAAGGATGACTCAAGTTTCTGTGAAATCTCAAGTCTCTGGAATTGGCACTGTGAAGTCGTATCCTAGCAAGTGTGGTTTATTTCAAAATATCTATTGTATCCTTTTTCTTGGGTAAATGGGTCATTGGGTTTACAGTTTACATTTCCTTTTTTTTTTCTGTGACACAATAAACTGGTGTTCAGACATTCAGGAGACAATTCAGGCAAATCAGCTGATTGTAGTGTTCGTTTTATGAGAGTATGAAACACATGAGTGGGAGAGAGAGCGAGAAAGAGACATCAGACTTCATCCATGTCGTCCCTGCTGATTTGCATCGCAAGCTTCTGTCATGAGCTGAAAACGCAGCTCATACAAAGATCTGAACTGAAATGTAAAGGGATCTTCCTCGGGATCATGCCTCACCCCTCCACAAAATTTCATGAAAAATGGTGGAGTAGTTTTTGGATAATCCTGTTCACAACAAACAAACAAACACAGGCAGAATCATAACCTCCTTGGGGGAGCTAACCAGGAGATATTATCAGCAACTGACTGAGGATCTAAACAAAAAATGTACTGATGGCTGCAAAGTATGGAGGCTATAAAAACATCCAGCTGGAAGTTTCCACTTGAAAACGTCATTCAGAAATGGCAGTTAAGGGGAAGTGTGGAAGTCGAGACAAGATCTGAAAGTCAGGAAAACTTTCAGATAAAACCGCACATCTGCTGGAGAAAAAGGGGAAGTAAAACCTCCATGTGACTGAAAAGGTTCCACACGAGGGTTTGACTGACACAGAAGCATTTGTGCGGCGCTCCAATGTGCAGGAAAACCTGGAGGAACCGATACCTGTGACCTCATAACAAAATTCAAAGTCTGAAGTATATATAGGGATAAGCCAGAGTTGCTTTGGAAACTAGTGCTGTGGACTGATGTTACTACGCCGGCCAAAAGTGGGTTAGGACCTTTGCGCCCTGAAAACTGTAAAGGATAAAGGGAAGAAAAACAAAAAAAAACAACAACAGATTCTGTAATTTGCTCAGGGGACCCCAAACCTTTTTCATACAACTTGTAAACTATGTAAAAAGTTGAGCTTGATTAAAATTAAATATAAAAAAGAAACTGTGAAGTAATGAAAATTAAGACTAGGTATCTGATATTTGCATGTTATAAATATAAGATATTTATTTTATATAATGGTTGAATATATATATAAGCATTTTCAACTTTCATATTTTTTTATGCATTCATTCATTATTAATTCATAAGTCAAAATATTGATTTTGATCTTATATAAGAGTATATAAGACCATCTCATAAAATGACTAAATGAATTGTTTTTAATTCAAAAGTAAAGATTTTTGATCATTTTGAATTACAACAAATATTGTCATTTTTACTCTGCCTAACCTTTGTCTATTATATCCTTATTGTGGTGTAAATGGGACGTTGGGATTACAGTTTACACTTCCTTTTTTCCCCTGACACAATAAACTGATGTTCTGACGTTCGGGCGACAATTCAGGCAAATCAGCTGTAAATAGATTGCTGTACCTTTGTCTTTTATGAGAGTATGAAATGCATGAGTGGGAGAGAGAGAGTGTGAGACAGGCATCACACTTTATCCATGTCGTCACTGCTGATTTGCTTGGCTTTTGTCATGAGCAGAAAACCCTCAGTAATATGTTTGCATGAGCAGCTCATACAAATAAACTACTCAGACAGGGACACATTCAGTACTGATGTGTTCAGCTTCATAAAGCTGAATAATGAATCTACATTTTTGACTCTAATTTCTTTCTCTTTCTCTGCCTCTTCTCACAATATTTACGGAAAATGTCTTGTTTAAATCCTAAATTCTTCAAATACTCAAGTTCAAAATGTCACAAGGTTACAAAATAATAAAATGAAGTTAAAAAGTGCTTAAGAAAGGAAAGATATGAAATGGATGGGAAATGAATGGGCAATGTATGGAAGCCTTTGTATTAGCATTAACTCTTAAAGAGATTTAAACTCTACTGGGTACAAAGATCATTTGGTTGGACGGTGGAGCCCTGTTGACGCGATGCAAAGATAAGCTGTGGCTCACAAATGAGGGTCACACCCTGTGGTCAGGCTTTCTCCACGACCACATCCAGGAATTCAAATGACCGGCGGATGATTGTGTGATACAACCTCATTAGCTTTGAGGCCAGATATGTACAGCCGATATGAACGGAGCAAGAATATATTGTTTACAAATGATGTGACATGAGAGGTTTAGCTAAAAAAGATGGATATGGATGAGTCTTATTTCATGAGTTATATCTTTACTTTGAAATGACTCTATTGACACACGTGCTGTAAATATGGTGAAGAATATCAATTTAAATCTGTCTTTGCCTATGTTGTGCCACACGTAATGAGCAGACTCAGTTTGACCTGATGTGAACTATAATATTCTCTGTGTTATTATTGGGATGGGAGAGGATTTAAAAAGTGGTCAGAATTCATCTCCTCACTTTGCATAACATTTGCAGATGTCCCCTGCAGAATGTAAACTACCGCCATATTTATTTTTCCTGTTGACTTTAAGTGAACATGGAAAGTTTTTTTTTTCTCTATGCACAATAAGAAGAAGAGGCAGTCAGGACAAATAGTTCAAAAACCCTTCATCATTAAACGATACAGGATGCATCCAGTCAGGGGTTTGAAAGGTGTGACGATGTCTCTGTGTTGTTTTTTCTTCTGACCAGGGAGACATGTGTGTGATATTGTGTTGCTATGCCACAGCACCCCAAGCAACAGGAAATGTTCTGACTCCTTCGAGTGACGGAGCCTCATGAGTGCGAGTTGAATGGTGAAATGACGGAGCAGCCTGTCAGCACTCTGATGCTCATTACGTTCCACAGAGATCGGGGCCTACAAGTGGGACCCATTAGTGTGTGTGTGTGCATGTGTGATTTATATCCAGGCGTTGATATAACTGCACATATACCTGAAAAACACGTACTTTCAACTACTCAGTCTTTACTTTATTACACCTCATTCTCCTCCAATCAAATATTTAAAGGGCCGATACCCCCTGAATAACTGCAGGACTGAGAACAGTGCACCGGCTGATATCCGCCTGGTTGTGGCAACACCAGGCTCCGGTCATATCGTCATCTGGTCGGTGTCACAGTCATCAACCAGGAGTCAGTGGCCAGTCGGAGGAAGATTAAAAAGGTCAGTCACTAACAATCCAGGTCATTAAAAAAACACCTTTCAGTGGGGACGACCCCTTCACCTCTTATTAATTAAGCCTCATACTTTTGCCACATGATGACAACACAGCCATCTCCATGACAACTGAGCGAAGGCCACCAGCTCATGAAAAGAGACAGAAAGCTTGTAAGAGAGCCCTGAGTTGTGATGTAGTTTGACAATGCAGATCACACATTATCTGCACCTTATCCACACGTTTAATCATCATACGCTGGAGTTACTATCAGGAGATGGTTAATTCAGTCGTAAAACCTGGAACTGTATAGCATGCTATATTCATCTTCATTCATTTGGTGAGTGACTGGTTTGTAAAACGCTGCAGGCATGGTGAGGTCATTTTTGGTTTTAGGTTCTAAGTTGATTTTGAGTTGTTGTCTGTTATTGCAGTATAGCAGTGCTCCACATGAGTCTGTGAGGAGGATGAGGCTGAGTTCATGAAGAGAGAGGTTTTACATTAGTCCCCCAGATGGCAGCAGAGCCATGAAACCCCCCATCAGGACAAGACAGAGACATGAGAGCAGTGGCTGACGAATGGACATTTAATTTGACCTTTAAACACACAATAATACGACACCTTCCATCTGTGGTCTTATGTTAGTGACGAGGTTCCAGCTGTGTGTGAACTGACCAATGATTCCCAAAGTGTTTTTTGAACTGATCCATATGAGGTGGTGTCAGTGGATCTTGTGAAAGATATTTTTTTGGAGAGCCCCTTAAACAGATTGTATAACTACTTTTGTTTTGGTTATCTCTGTTGTTATACCTCTACCTACAGAAGAAAGTTTTGTTCTATACCTAAGCATAAAAGCAAACATCGTTGAGAAAAGGTTGCAAATGAAAAATATATATCTCTTGACTTTCTCCATGACAAGGTGCCTGCTGAATCTTTCTAGAGTTTAAAGACTTGAGTGCTTTAGCTTTAATTTGGGAGTATTCCCACTGTAGGTCTACAGAGACCAGGATTCCTTAATGTAATTCTGCAAACTTCATCACCATTAATTGGCAATGAATTACAGAATCATCAAATGTTAATATTGTTTAATATTATAAAATGTACTATCTATGACCATTAGCAACAATTTGTGCATCTGATACCTTTGTTTTACAGTCACGGATAATATTATCAATTTTAGCAGTGTAAATATATATATATATATATACCAGTGTATAAAACTCTGTCCCCTGTAAAACTCATTTCACCACTGTTACCTATTCCAAAGACAGAGGGCAGACAGAAATGATATATGCACATGTTCAAATTTGTACAACAACATTTAAAAAAACTAAACAGGTTGTTGTCTTTATTTTATATTACTTAGTGTTGTTATTTCATACATTACAGTGTTTTCTGATACAAGTAAGAATAATTCTTGTTTTGATCATGTTTAGAAGAATCTTTGACCGTTAGGGGTAACAATCAAATTTCTCATTACAGGTCATTTATTTTGCTGAATATATTCATGTATATGCTCTGTGACTTTAAAGATTCAGTGTGTAGAGTTTAGTGACATCTAGTGGTGAAGTTGCATGTTGCACCTCACCCTCCCCTCCCAAACATGACAGAGAACCTGCTGTAGCCTTCAGTTTTCAAAAAAACTCAAAAGGTGGAGAGGACCCGCTCCCGATGTAAATATAAAGTATTTAAATATAAAGGGCCCATTCTAGGGTAAATAAAACAACAATTAGTACAATTAAGATGAAACACACCAGTGAAAACATCAATAGGATTATTTTGTATTCAATTTCTACCAATAGATCCCTTTCACCTAAGTCTTACATACTGGACCTTTAATGTTTTAATGTTAATGCCGGCGATACGCTAGCTAATTCATCTGGAGTTAATATCAGTGTCAGCAGTTAAACAGATTCCAGGTTATCCAGATCCCAAATGGACACAATAATGAATTATAATCTGTCTTTGATGAACCGAGAGATTATACGGTCCCACTTGGCTCCTGGTCCTGACGAGAGTTACACAAAAGTTTCAGTCACATTTGCATATGAGCACGTGGTGTGTCATTATGCACAGAGAGAAATACATCAAGGATTGTGAGAAAAGCTAAATTTGTGCTGTGCGACTTTTGAAGTTTTCCCTCTCCCTCAGATACACTTTTTATGAACTCCACGGCTTTGTTAATAAACTGAACGCACCAGTACATTTCAGGAAATGTGAGGCTGCTATTGTGTGCGGCCCTTCTCCATTCAAACTGCAGCTCAGGGGCCCGAGCAGATGACCTCATTTCCCTGCAGCCCAGGGGCTTTTTCTTCATATAGTGAAGAGGAGAGAGCTTCATTGTAAACTGTTTTCTTATTTATTCCTTGTGCACATAGAACTGCTAATAAAAAAAACTCTTGGGTAAGTCTGTTACTGTCACTGTGACGACACTAGGAGATGTATTTAGGTTCTTAAGATTTAGGGTGTGAGAATATTGTTCCTATAAAGATGATACATTTGTGTCTATATTTAAAAAGTAATGATCAAGGAGAGGATTTGTGTGAATGGGCAGTGTGTGTGTGTGTGTGTGTGTGTGACTGATGGCTTATATCACTCATTATATACATCACATGCCCTGAAGCTGTGCATCCTTTATGGTTTCTCTTTTCAATTCCAAACATTTTCATGAATGTATACAGGACCGTCTCTGATTGGGGGTCAGCTTTTGAGTAACTCTGCTGGAAACTCGCACAGTTAATGTATTTGATGAAACTGAGACCTTTAACCAGCCCATTCGCATATATTGCAGATGTTAATTCAGTGCCTGTGTGAGGATGAGTAGGCCTTCATATGTAGTTTCCCTGCAAAACAAATGCAAGTGGCCAGCAAGGAAGACACACGACTGTACGACCCCCATGAATTAAACAGTCAGTATTGAGTTTTAAAACCACACAGGAAACTGCCTGGAGGAAGCATGGTAAAGAAAATGTCTCTAGTTATATTTTGGCATTTCACTGAATCAAGAAACTCCCCATAAAATATGGTAGTGTATGATACAAGTGGTCTTACTACTTCACAAAAAGAGTATAAAAGTAAATGTTTCCGTGAAAAATATCCAGCTTCTCATTTGGTTGCATTGCAAACTTACTGACATTTTTGGACAATAAATGACAAGTTGGGATTGTGCGACTATTTCTTGGTGACTGTTTTTTCTCTTTTTCCAGCGTGGTCTCCAGTCTTTCAGTTTTTTGGTAAATTTATATAACTTGGTCACATATTGTACGTTTACATAATTCCCAGTTGTTGGGTGAGTTGAAGTCACATCTGTACGAACATGTAACATGAAGAGATTCCCAGTCAGAGACGTGTTTGTCCTGAAAAGCAGAAGATGTAACAAACTGACTGCAGCTTCATATTTATTGTTGGGACATGACAGTGAATTCAATGGATTCGTGGCCTCTTCTCAGCAAGAAAACAAATAGGTGTATTTCCCAAACTATTCCTCAAACTATTTAACATTCACATGGTCATTGACTATTACACCATTAAAATAGGTTACTACAACTTATAGTGATACATGCGCAAAGCCCAGAGAGTCCTGGAAATTCAAGGAGCTTGCAGGAGACAGGAAACCAAACACTGGTTCGTGGAGACATCGAGACTCATATTGATTTGTGTTCATGACAAATGGTGAAACGGCGAATGTGGAGCTCATAGGCACACACCAATAGGGTTTTCTACATAACCACATTGACATAAGAAAATAGTCAAATAAAGTTTTCTGTTCCACAAAATCATCTAACAGATCAATATTGATGTGATCGGCCTACACTAAGTACATTAAATCATCACAATCACATTTACTGTCACTTCCATAATATACACTGGGAGCAAAATTGAGTTCTGCACAGATCAGTCAAATATAAAACACACGATCATTTTCTCATGTAGTATATTTCCTTGCCCAACACAGGTCTGTTTGTTTGACGACACACTCCTCTTTACATTTGCAATATTGTTTTGTGGATAAGGTCCGTTATTCTCCGCGATAATTCCATCAAAGTAAGGTCATCCACCAACTGGGGCAGCCTGCGTCACCGGTTTGGTTAAAAGGTCACAACCGCGGAGGCTTAAAGGTTAACGTCCCGCAGCAATGAAAAAGCAGTGTCCTCTTGTTTTTAATAGTGCTCTAGTATTTTATTTCACGATGCAGCCACTCAAACTTCTTTCCACATGATCGCCCACAGCTTTGTAGTGCATGAGAACATGATGTGTTTTATTTGGGGGGGTGGGGGTGTAGAGTTTAGTGCTCTCCATGGTTCTGAAACACACGTTTCTGTCTGTTTCTTTACGTCCCTTGTTTATAAAAAATGTTGGACCTAGCTCAAGAGATTTAACATAACAGTTACCAATAGACCTCATAACCCCTCCCTACTCTCAGTCTGTCTGGTACACACACACACACACACACACACACACACACACACCGGTTCTTGTCAGAGGAGGAGCAACATCCACGTCAGGTTACTTTCTGCTCCTCTCTCTGCTCCAGTGTGTCGACAGAAGTGACAGTAACATGGACAAAACCAACACCGCTCGTCAGCGTCGTTCCCCACAGACGAGGTAAGACGACATTTCCCTGATTTCTACCAAACTGCTGCAGGTGAGGACGCTTTTTAAGGAAAATCCTCCAAAGTTAACTTGACTCTAAAGAGATTTCAATTCCAAATGTTAATACAAATTATAAAATGCATTGTCCAACTTTATAGCTGGGCAAATATATGTTTTACCACATATGTAAGTTGGAAAGTGCATTTGCTACATTTTGAATTTCAAACAAATCCCATGTGTATCCATCCAAATCTTTCTGCTACTGTAAAGTAAAAAAAAGAGTCAAATAATGATAATCTTGAGAAAGAATCTACAATCATTACAAAACTAGACAGTATAGAAATTAAAATAAATACTATGGGGTCATTATATTACAAAAAACGAGGATTACAGGAATATATTGTGATAAATCAATTTATTGATTGAAATCTTGCCCTCCCCACACTTTTTCTACTTCCTGACTTTCTATTTATTGTACAGTAGAACTGGGTTTTTATTGTTCCCCCGAGGCTGCTGCAGAAATGTTTATCTTCATTTCTGTTCCAAGCTGAAAGGTTTCAGCCCCAGTGCAGCATCAGATCCTGAATCTGGATTCCAGAATCTCCCTGCTCCCGAGGAATCCCCCCTGCTTACTCTGTGTTAGTGTTTAAAAAGTAAATTAGATTTCAAACAGACGGCTCCTCCCTGAAAACTGTGGAGGCCTACGAGAAGAAATCAAGTTAGGTTTGTTAATCTTTGCTCATTAACTCTCTCCCACTCACGTACCCTGAGATGGACTTCCTCTGCTGGCACTATAGTTTCCTTTTTTCATTTGATCATTTTCATCTTTTCCCTTTTCCTATTTTATTTTATGGTCTATTCCATTTATTATTCAAGCTTTTTTACTTCCCCTGCAGTACATTCAGTGTTTTTTCTTTTCTCTGTTACACTGCTGTGTGAGGCCAAAGCTCAGGTTGATGTGAAATTTCCCACTCCTCTTGAAATCACAGGGAACCCACTTACAGTAACTAGGGCAACAATATCAGGACATTTGCTGCAGAATACTGCCATGAAAAAGCTATTTCCAATCCGTCAAATGTTGCTTTTATAAATCAAATAGCGTCAAACAATAGCTCAGACTAAGTGTATGTGCTTTATGGTAATTTGTACCTTTACATAATTTGCGGTTGAAGTCACGTCAGTGCAAACATCTAAAATGAAGACATTTCCAGGCAGAGACGTGTTTGTCCTGAAAAGACTGAGTAAATAATAAAATACATTTACAAGATAAAATCATTTCGCGATGACACAATTAAAAAAGTCATCGCTTTGATCCTTGTGGTCGTTAAGTCCGACTTCTGATGAAACTGTGAAATGTCTGCTCTCACATATGTGTTTCCACAGCTGCTCTTTGTCCCTGCAAACAAGCCCCAAAGAGAGCAGAGAGCTTTTAAAGCTGAGCTCCTGCTGCCAGAAGAGAACTACAGTACGGGCAGCGTATTACCGGTACAGCTGTTACACAGGCAGCATCTGTTGGATCTAATTACTATGCCTCTGTGCCTGTCAAAGAAATACTGCTGGCCCCTGTGACTCTCTCCAGTCGCTCTGAACAACAGCAAGGGAGGTCCAGGTCTTGTTAGTGTGAGTGGAGGGGAGAGGTGTAGGTGGGCTTGGGAGCAGGTAGTGATCCCCTGATCTCTCTCTCTCTACAGCCATCACATAACGTAAAAACATCTTTACACAGGCTTATTAGACAGTAAGTCCAGAAAGGTGCAGGAGCGTTTCAAGGAATTTTGGGGCCCGGGCAAAAGACACCTATACATCGAACGCTGATGTATAGGTCGCTGAGTGGGATCTGTCGCTGAGAGGGGCCCATTCATCTCAACTCGGGGCCCCAAGAAAGTGTTCTGCAACTTTACTTGGCAAATTATTGATTAAATTATTGATATTAACCTCACTGTATTGATAGCCCCTTAAAAACACATTTACCAAATAGGACTCCAAAGCAGCATCGTCATATAGGAGGGATTTACTTAAATGTTGTATTCAAATACAGTTGTAACATACTGGTGCTTCCTCTTTAGTATTTCTATTTTACGTTGCCTCTACAAATGTTGCACAATTTTTAATTAAACATTTATCTAACTGCTGTTGTTACCAAATACATGACATATCAGATGCAGTAGAGTAGGACACATCATCCATCTTTTTAATTCCACACTTCCTGGATCCTACATTACCAACAATGCCTCTTGAAAGTTCACAGTTCTGACCGAGAGGAGTCTTGTGCTAGCTTGAACCATTAGCATCAAGCGGAGGTTACCGAGGTCAGGTGACCTCACCTTTCTCTTTTCCCGAGGCGGTCTATCTATTTTTCCTGCTGTACCAACGTTAGCATAAACAGCAGTTTTTTACTAATCTAGCAGAAGTTGTGAGTTCAGTAAACTTCCTTCCTTCACTTGACGCTAACCCTTGTGTTGCGCTACATAGCTATCCCCTGGTCAGGCGGCCCCTGCTCATCCATTCCATATAATGGAAGTCACTGCACTAGCGTTTATTCTGCCCTGAGGAGGCAGCGCTGCTCGGAGGCCATATTACAGCCTCATGTCTCGTAAACACAATGACGACTGAGGCTCTTCCCAAACAACCATTACCCCCACCCACTCTCAGCAGCAAACCGCTTTTGGCAGTTTACAGCACCTTTACGGTTTTATGAACAAAACATATGATCGATTTAAAGGATGATGTTCTTTTATAAATGTAAAATTCGATTACAGAAATAGTAATATTAGCCTAGTTCTTCATCCATTTACATAACTGAAAAAGTAAATACTCTGACAGGGTCTATGCTGCAGAATAGATACTTTTTGACCAATAATATTTCTATACTTTACATTAAAAAATATTAATACAGGTTTTTGTTTACCTTATCTGATTCCCTAGATATACCCTGTATTAACTGTCACTGCTACATGGCCCATTCATAGCTCCACCTTTTGAATCCCCTCGATCTGGTCATGTGAACAGATTGTTGTCCAGTTCACATAATTAATGCATGTGCACTTTAACTTATAACCTTGATTCTTACATTTGCCCCAATATTATGTCATTCAATTTCACTGTAAGAGCAAAATGTCCTCATGACCCAAACACATATGAATCACGAGCTGTCAAGGTCGGGTCACGCCGACACTCGAGCTCTTTCCTCATTTGTGACACAGAAGCCCCAGAATGGTTCCATGATGATAGTGATACTGGTAGAGATGCTGTAATGAAGTTTGGTCTATCTGTAAAAGCAGGAAGGAAACATCTCTGGTACAGTACGCTGTTATCATGGAGTCTAATGGAGTCACTTACAGGGTTTCAGCAGTGTGTAACAACCCTCGTGGTCTCGTCTAAGTGTCTTTACATTGATTTTCTGATCAGAATACATCAGTTAATCACATTTGTTTATGCTGTGTACATTTTCCTTTTTAACATAATACTAACTGGAATGATACTTTGCCTTAATTGTGGTGTTTTGCTGTCAGTTTGACTGACTGGAGCTATTTTAAAAACACAACCCATTACGAATACAAAAGAACATTTGCATATGATACATTGTTCATAGATGCTTTTATCCAAAGCACCTAACGGCGACATGAGTGGCAGGATTGTTAGCGTGGGTGGCCCCAGAGGAAATCTGTCAGAACTCACAGAGCAGGTTGATCACTAAGCACAAATTATTCTGCACATAACAATTTATTTAGACATCAAGAATTTGTCCTGCTTTGACACTAAAACCATGGTTTCTCAGACAAACACAAATAAACACATGCAAGACACTCGTCAACATTCAGTAGCTTTCCAAATGAAAATCAAAATGTGCAACTCTTGGCAGCACCTATTTCATATCCAGGAGCAGAGAGGTTTTTAGGAAATGATTTGTATTTATGCCTGCAGGACCAAAACAACAACTTGACATTTTTGAATTGGCTCTCAGGCAGAAATGAGATACTCTCAAAGGGCATTAAGTGACTTTCAAGGCCAAATGGGAAATCTAAATTAACTCACTGGAGGTATAGGTGGCCCTGTCTGGTCAGATTGGATCAGAGTTAAGACTTTCAGGTCTCTTAATATCTTTATACAAAAATAGAGATGTTTCTAACCTTATATTAGTCGGTTGAAAAGGTTTTTTTTAAATACAGTTTATACAAGAAGCATCATATCTAAAATTAAATAATACTGTTGCAGTTGATTTGCAGATATGAGACAACACCCACTCTGCAGATTGACATATAAACTCCAAACCAGCTTCAGCTTGTATTTCCTGATATGAGTGTGTGCTGTTCATATTTAAACACAGCTTCTGCAGCCTTTATTTGCCCACCTGTCTGTCCTTCACACCTGAGCCAAGCTGCAAGCTCAGAACCACGCCATCACCTGCCGGCTGTTTACACGCTCAGTTACGCATGATTTACCATCTGGGACTGAGTGGGCAGATAAAACCACACACTGGCACAAAGTCAGAAGTATCAAAAATAATTGTATAGAAGCCGACTCTTTCATTATGCTTCTCAGTACCAGGTGATGTACAGATGTGACCCACGCCTGAAGCATCTATGAGAAGGATCACCAACAGGAAACAGAATGGAGACCGTGAATTCATCCCACGTCACCAACATCAGCAGCGTCGACAACAGCAGCCTCTTCTCTGGGAGTCCGTACACGACTGTGGAGATAGTGCTCATCATCCTGGTGGCCGGATCTCTGAGTCTGATCACCGTCATTGGAAACATCCTGGTCATGCTCTCCATAAAGGTTTGACTTTTTTCTTGTTTTGATCATTCGTGATTAACGAGTGTGTTTCTGCAGCATCCATCTCTGAACACCTGAAAAAGCACAGCCAGATTAGGAGATATGACTTTCAGCGTGTGCACCCCTGTGAAGAGTTGTAATCTAATAGAAAAGAGAAAACATAATTCACGTTTCACAAAAAAAGATTAGCATCTGACCGCCGGCTCCTTATTGTCTCTCTAAAGGTTAACAGGAACCTGCAGACCGTCAACAACTACTTCCTGTTCAGCCTGGCCTGTGCAGACCTCATTATTGGTGTCTGCTCCATGAACCTCTACACCGTCTACATTGTGATTGGCTACTGGCCTTTAGGAGCTGTGGTCTGCGACCTGTGGCTGGCTGTTGATTACGTCGTCAGCAACGCCTCGGTCATGAACCTGCTCATCATTAGCTTTGACCGTTACTTCTGTGTCACCAAACCGCTCAGCTACCCAGCACGCCGCAGCACCAAGATGGCGGGCCTGATGATCGCCGCTGCCTGGGTGCTGTCCTTCATCCTGTGGGCTCCGGCCATCTTGTTCTGGCAGTTCATCGTGGGTGGAAGAACCGTGCTGTCAGGTGAGTGCTACATCCAGTTCTTCTCCAACCCAGCGGTTACATTCGGGACAGCCATAGCAGCTTTCTACCTACCAGTGGCCATCATGATCCACCTCTACTGGCGCATCTCCAAGGCCAGCCGCAGCCGCATGAGCAGGGACAGCAGGAAGACCTCTGGGACCAGTTTGGGGGAAGGCCACTCTCACAGCCCGGTGGACACATGTGAGACCCAGAGCAACTGCGTCGAGACAAGGGAGCCTCAGGAGGAGGCTGGAGGTGGGAAGGAGAAGGAAATGTTGCAGCAGCGGAACGGAGGTGGTCCCTGCAAGAAAGAGAGGAGTGACCAGGCGGAGTCTGAAAGCGTCCAAGCTTCTACATCTAAAGATATGGCTGCTGTACCTGTGCCAGCACAGACAGGATCAAACGGTGGGAAAAGGACAAATCAAACTCCATCCCCGCAGAAATCAGGGGTTGACAGGCAAAGTCTGGTCACAAGGACACTGGTTAAGGTAAATGTTTGTTTGCTAAAACCACAAAACCGTGTTGGTTTTACAGATAGATCCATTGCCTTTTATATCAAGTTCACGCTAAACCATTATCAAAGTCGTCGGATTGCTGTGCAGTTCACGCTACATGACTTGCCGTCTTGTGATCGGGAGTCTTGTAGTGGTTGATTTCATACTACCCCCCCCAACCAGTATGTCTGGTCCAATCTGATGGGCTGTAGTAGTAGCAGATTCATTCTAGGTGATGTGTCAGCGAGCCTCTTAAATTTAAAGAGCTCCCACCTGGTGATTGGCAGCTGCTGGTCGATTACCAATTTGGCTCCAAAATTTGTCAGCTGGTTCGAAAATCATGCTAAGAAATCGTGTGGTGTGATCTATAGGTATACGTGTCCAATACAAGTTTGTAAAATACGCTAAAACTCTTTTAATCTCATTTTCCAGGTAACAAAGCAGAGTGCTGTGGCAAAATGGAAGAGGAAGGGCATTTCATCCAGGGAGAAAAAGGTGACGCGCACCATCATGGCCATCCTGGTCGCTTTTGTTGTCACGTGGACACCGTACAACGTGATGGTCCTGATCAACACCTTCTGCTCCATCTGCATCCCAAACTCACTGTGGACCATCGGCTACTGGCTCTGCTACATCAACAGCACCATCAACCCAGCCTGCTACGCCCTCTGCAACGCCACCTTCAAAAATACATTCAAGCACCTGCTTATGTGCCGGTACAAGAAAATACGTGCAGCGCGATGAGCGTTAAAACACTGACTCACGTGTGTGATGGAGTCAAAATAATGATTGTGAGATGAGACTAATATTGGAGAGAACATGCTAGTGAAATACGGAGTAGGTGTGTTCTCATTGTTCACTTACTCCATTTCTTTTTCGACATATTCCCGGAGTCCTCCTGGGTTTGAAATTCATAATCATACAAAAATTCTAATGACTTGTTTGACAGGATCCCTCCAACACGAGCTTGAGCAGTATGTTGTTTAATATGCAACCTCTTTTTACCTCAGCATTAAAAGTGTAGTTAATGTGATAAAAGTGTAAGTCTACTGTAAAAAGAAGAAACATAGAAATATGAAAAATACACTGTGTTGTTGCATAAAGTGACACTGAGCTGTGATACTGAAAAAACATGTTGACCCAAGATGAAAGATGTGTGTGTGTGTGTGTGTGTGTGTGTGTGTGTGTGTGTGTGTGTGTGTGTGTGTGTGTGTGTGTGTGTGTGTGTGTGTGTGTGTGTGTGTGTGCGTCTCCTCTATAGATAAATGTACTAAGTCATATTATTCTCATAACATCTGTAATTAATTCATGTTGTTGTGAAATGAGCCTAAATGTGAGATTTGTCCAGATCTTTCCTTCTGTCTTGACATGTTATATATTATCTGTTTCCTGTAAATAAAAGACATGATGACAAAAACATTTAATACAGCATCAGTTTTTTTGTCATAAACTTTATATAATGTGCTCTGGATTAAACGTATTGATGGAAAGAATAAATGCTCAGGGCCTGATTGAGGTTTCATTACTACACACGACAACAGAGTTTGGTTGTAAAATAACCTGATGACTTTGGAATAAGAACACAAACAACAGAGACGGCCATATTAGCATGTTTTTCTGTGGAGGCACCTTAGCAGCCTGTACTATAAAGTAGGATGAGGTTAGTGATGTAATTTCAGGTTTAAATCTGGGATTTCAGGGTTTTCAGGTTTAAGATGACGGTTGACTTCTTCACCATGGTAACTCGTGTTCTGCACCTGATCTGCTCCCAAGGTTAAATTCAGATGATCAGATCAAAGCAGCCCAAAGACCAATCAGATTGCTTGAAAACTATCATACAGGATCCTGACAGGGACACAACAGCTTACAATAAAGTGAAGGATATTTAAATTGAATTGCTGACAAGCAATCATGCAAAACCATGAAAATTCCTAAAATCAACAAAGGGTCCTATAGTTAAAATCTCACCAGCCACCCAGGGAGATATCTTTATACACCTCGTGTTTTAACACCACAGACTGAAATTCCTGCACTGAATAGAAATGAGGATTTGACTAGAGAGAGAGAGAGAGAGAACAGGACAGGACACAGTGTCCCTCTCCCACTGCTCCACCCTCTGGACTGGGTGTCAGAAAACATCCTGATTCCCATCAGACACAGAAACAGAACAAAGGGAAGTAAACTGAATTCCTCCCACAGTCTGACCACAGACACAAGAATGGACAGAAGGTTTCTCTGTCTCCACTGTGGGAAAACTCCTCTGTGTGGAAGTTTTGCGCCCTCTACTGGAATAAAGAGCATGTTCCTGTTGATACTTCCACACCTGAGGGCTCACTGGTGGAAACCTGAAAACTTTTAACCATGTGCTGTTTGCACTGGTGCCACATTTATTAAATATTTGTGACAATGAATAGAATAGAAAAACATTCCAGCACAAAAATCCAACTAATCAAATAAAACAACAAATACAGGTTCTATAATGTCGGCCACCACAGTTGGTACAAAGTTATCTTTCTGTTACCCACAACTGCAACACAGTAGGGAAACAATGACTGGTGAAGACTTTTTAAACCAGAAGACATTCAGAGACTGACGGGCCACTTTATCACCATATTGTGTAAACATGTATTGAGATCAGATACATCTGGATCACTATCAAGATCCACACCAAATGTCAGAAGTCTACAGAAGTCCGATTATTTTTTAATCAAGATCTCTGCGTTATTTCTTGAGAAATTTAGAAAGTGATAAAGAAAGTGAAAAATAATACTTGGATTCGCCTCCTGAATGAAATCTGTTCCAGACGTTAATGGGTTCCTCCTACAGCCCTTTCTTCTAACAAGTTTCAATCAAATTGGTTCTGTAGTTTTTACGTAATCCTGCTAACAGACAGAGAAACAGTCAAACAGAAATAAAAACATAAAAAGGCAACGATGGCTTTTGTCCTTTATCACTTACAATGAAAGTATGAAGAGATCTTTCAATGGCCAATACAAACACGAGGAGGGATTACAGCAAGAAAAACCTGTTTGAGTGTTTGTACCTTCCCTGACAGATTTTCCAAAACTGACAACTTTCAACATGTTAAACTTCAACATTCAAGCCTGATAAATACAAGAAGTCTATTTGGGTGAATATGGATTATTTCTGCATATTTTCCATTTTGTCTGACACACTTGTCTTTTATCATTAGACTCATCAAGCAGGTGGTCTGTGGCCATGAGGCCACTATTGATGCTGGAGTTTAATGTAAACACGTGTGTGTTTGTTTATAATGTAACCCTTGGCTTGTTGTGTGTCTTTGTTATCAGATGTTATCAAAGACAATGCAAAAACAAGAAGCGTCTCCACGGTTCTTAATATATTGAGTATTTTTTATTTGCATAAACTGGAGAGACTCTCAACACCAGAGACTGTACGAGGGCCCTCGTCCACGTCTACATCGATGGCACTTTAGTCGCACTCAGGAGTCACATTCTTGCATTTCCAGGTTACATATCGCTCCGTGTCGAAAAGCTCTGCTCACTTCAGTGTTTACTGTGTACACACTGCATCCATGACTAATTATCTACTTTACATTTAGTCAAAGTAACCCCAGAACTGCTGCTGTTTGGAGTAAAAACACACTCTTTGCTGGAGGAAGTACCACATGCATGTGGGTAGCATACGGCTGAGCTATCACCTGCTTTACTGTCACAGTCATACGAGCAGGACTCTAATTCACTGCAATACTGGCAGCCAGAGGAGACATGGCAGAGGAACAGGACCACACAGGATCCCCCTGGGAGGACCTGCCTCTAACTAAAGATTATCCTGAACTAAGAGCTGGACTGAATGGAGAGATGGGAGAGGAGGATGCTCCTGGCTCCACAGATCAGGCAGGAAAATGTGGCCCCAACCTGCTGCAGATGCTGAAGGCGGCAGAGAGCAGGAGGTCTCCTCAGGGTCAGGACAGAGACGGAGATGAGGCCTCTGGGGCGGGAGAGCTGGTTACTGAAGCTCTGAAGACTGACATGGTGAGCAAGGACACTGATAAACTTCATGAGTCTGACCCCACAGGCAGCGTGGATCTGCATATGCTCAGACTGTTAATGATGTTAGCTGCTATGGAAAGGCCTCCGTCAATGTTTGACACAAAGACACAGATTTACACATCCAACTCTGTCTGTAGATCTGGAGGAGTACAGCTGTATATGTAGAAAAAAAGTTGTATGATGCTTTTTTAAATCTTTTAACTAGGGTTTTATGAAATTTGATACTGATAATGAACTCTTTGAGTCTGACTATTGGAGTGTAATGGCGCAGTAATGGGGCAGTCTTTAAAACAGGCACAGGTACAGACATGGTGGAACAGCGTTGCAAAAGGTTGCCAGTTCGAAGCCCAGCTCATTTGGGTTTTTCCTATGTGAAGGTAACATGTTCTTCCCATGTCAGCGTAGGTTTTCTCTTGGTACTTCCTCCCACAGTCCAAAGACTGATGGAGACTAGAGGTTATTAGGGGATCATAGGTGTGAATGTCTGTGTGAATTGTTGTTTGTCAGCCCTTTTCTGACTCTGTGGTTCTCATACCATATTTGGACAAGAGGGCGGAGGTGGAGAGGTGGGTCTGAACCGGGCATGTCCCTTTAAGAGTAACACTGCAGAGCTGCTGGGTCACTTAGCAAAGAGACAACAATAAATTCGAGCTCTATTGTCTGATTTATTAGCAGAAACCTAAGATGACTGTTGTTTGACTGACTGTTCGACTGACTGTTCAACTGTAAGGCTTCTGATTTGTTTTTCACTTTCCTGTTTCTTCTAACATGGAGCTGCCTTCTTCTTTCTGTCTCACTCACAAAGTGAATGTATGGCCATACATGTGCTGCCTATATAGCCTGAGAGCAGAGTGCACTTTACTGAGCACATACTTATATTCATCCGTTCACTGAACTCTCTCATCCTTCTCTCCATCTGCAGCCGGTTTCTCCTCTGTCCTCTGTGAGCCTCACAAAGACTCCATTCACTTCCCCGCTCTTGTCTCTGTCCTCTCTCCACCTGTCACCTGGGCCTGTGGGGCACGGGCGTGGCGTAGAGCGTCACTCTGTGTAACTGTGTAATCGGTTCAACAGCATCCGCTCGCAGCACTGCAGGGTTTTCAGAGGGTCAGTGTGGGAGCAGCCTGCCAGCATGAAGAAAGTGTACAGTCTAGTGAACATAACCAAAGCCAAGGATCAGGAGGCAGTGCAGTCCATCTGTATCAAGGTACTTAGAGGCACTTTCATAAGAAAAGGTAATTGGAGTTTTATTTTGAAGGGCAGCAAGTCAGACCTTCAGGTAGAGGCTGTTTTAATGGGAATACTTGTGTATAAAAACTGCCCTTTATACTTGCTTTTTAAGCTACTACAACCTTGAGTTTTCTTGTTATAGAAAAGCAGAGTAATGTGAAAAAAGAAAGGGAACAGCCTGAGTCTTTATTTGTGCTTGAAACAGCAAATCAATGCGACATTGATCTCTGAAGAATCTGTTTTCACAACCACAAAATAATTATTGTTTTTTCATTCACTACTTCAACTGTGAGTTTTCTTGTAATAGAAAAGCAGAGGAATGTGGAAAAAGAAAGTAAACAGCCGTAGTTATTATTTGTGCTTAAAAAATAGCAACTCAATGCACAATTGTTCTCTGAAAAGTCTGTTTTCACAACCACAAAATAATGATTGTCTTTTCATTGTACTTTCCCAGTAGCCAACCTTGAATTCAAACTGTCAGTTCTGTGACCATTAAGTTAACTTTCACTCTGCTCCAAGTCACAGCTTAATGACTTTTTGTGTTAAACATTAAGCGGCTGCTTGAGTAAGAACCTGCTGCTGTATGTTTGTTTTCAAGTGATCATTACTCAAAAGTTAAATTTGACAAAAGTCTGTCTTTTAACTGTCTTTTTAAAATATTGTTGCATATAGATTAAATCAACCTGAAACAATTGTCACCCAACCTTAGTGAAGCATGTTGGGGTTCAAGGGGTAAGGGGATTTTTTTCCAATCTTTGTTAATTGATTACCTCAGCTTGAGCTCACTGTGTCACCTTGCCACTGTGGTGACCTCTGGGATCTCATGTGATCTAATAACAGAAAGTCAGAGGGGAGCAGAAAGCTGCTCCACAGAAATCCTCCTGTCAGACGTCCACAGTTCTCAGGTTTAATTGTTGCTAACGAGGACTTGAAGGCTCAGTTTGAGGAGCAGCATCACTTTCTTCACTTATGCATCTGTAATGAATGTCACATGAGAGAAGAAAAGTTTGCTGCAAGAAATATTTCTGAAATACCTGGAAATATCAGTCGTTTTGGCTGATGGGATGAACCTCCAATAATTGACTTGATACTGTATTTGAGTTTTCATTCATTATAATGTTTCCATGTCACTTACTCTTAGCTTCACACGTTTGCAACGCTAAATCAACGGAACGTATTTAGTTACTGTAACATCTTAAATAGATGCTAATCAGAATACAGTGACATTCGAAAATCAATAGATTATTGTTTAAATGTCTAAAAATATAAAAGTAGTGGGTAGTTGTGTAGTTAGCTATGTTGATTAGCAATAGCAGATCGACCAAACAAACAAATTGTCGAGACCAATCTTTAAACAACATGCATGATGTGTAGCTTCTTTACTTTTAACAACTTATCTCCTAAATGTCTTGGAATGTATAAACAGTAATTTGAGAACTACAGCCTATTGGTGTTCGAGCAACCTCCTCGCAGTGTGCAGCATCACAGATTTATATAATTCTCTCTTTTTCACCCATTTAAAGCTGTAGGAAAAACAGACAAGGTATTAACAGCCTTTTCTGGTGTTTGAGGATTAGTTGCTCAGCAACTTCAATGTTTTAACTGCAACGTAATGCTGTGGAAAATGAAAAAGGTCAAGATAAAATGGAGTCATCATCCTTTATGCCTGATTAAACATCATAATCAGGGTCCGTCCAGGGTAATAAGTTAATACCACATTCATCACACTATTACATGCAATGATAATAAAATAAAATGTGGAACTAATCAAAAGTATTAAAAATGTACCACGAGTAATCTAACAGAAAACCTTAAATTAAATGGCATGTATTCAGTAATCTGTAGTTAAATACATTTAAAAAGTATAAACCTCCCAACTCTGATTGCTACTCATTAGACCTCTTTAAAGTTTATTCCAGCAATTTAACATTGCTCTCTCATAAAGTTGGAGCACTTGACCAAAATGGTTAAAAACTGTGCAGCTAAGACATTAGCTGACTTTTAAACTCAAACTGGATCCTACGTTTCCCAGAATGCAATTCAACAGCATCTTTCATTTGACCTAATTCCCACATCTTTCAAACTACATGGCCAGTTTGTAAATTTGTCTCCGAGCTGATGCCACAACAACCCTGATGTTCTCACCATGATTCCTCCAGAGCCATACATCACTTTACACCAACAGGTTACTGCTCCCTGTACCTCAACTCATCTTTACATGTTTAAGTGGTGGAGGATCCCTTTAATGAAATGCCTTCACTCAATCAATGTGTATGTGTGTAGGAGTATAGGCCTATATACAGTAGTTCTGTACACAAACTTGCAGCGTGTGTACTTTTGGGGGGTGGGGTCGGTTTGGGGGTGTGTCTGGGGGGTGTGCATGCCATGCCCCCCTCATTGGAGCCGGACAGCTCAGGCTCAGGCAGCAGAGTCTGACTTGGCAGCCAGGGAGCCAACATGGCCAAGTGGGATCCGTGTGGCAGCAGCGCAGCCTTCAGACAGCCACACTGGACGGTGAGACAGCAACAGACTCAGCGAGGAGTCAGGACACGAGGAAGAGATTCATGAGAATTATGGGGGTTAATAGAAAATCTGCTGTGATGTGAGGGGCTTCTGTGCAAGTGTGTCTGCATCATCATGTTGTGACCTGCAGTGGAATAACAGCTGAAGGCCTCTTTCTCTTCCTGTTTATTCTGTGTGTTTGTGTCTCTCCTTATTTTTGGCTCCACAGCAAATACAGCTCACTGACCAGAAGCAAGAATTCAACAAACGTCCCAACAAGACAGGTCATCGCTCTCTGTCCCACTCCATCTCACAGTCGTCTACAGACAGCCACAGCTCAGGTATGGAAACATGCAGACACACACACACACACACACTCTCACACACTCTCACACACACACTTAATTCTAATCACATGTCTTTGATATATAAACTGAGCTGGTTCTGATCCCAGCAGCACGAGAACTACAGGCCTTGAGGATTAGCCTCCCTGCTTTCTCCCTCAGCTAAATCTTAATTAAAAGGAAAGGTCCTCTGAAGAATGACGTCTCTTTAATTTGGTGCTAATCGGCTGTGTGAGCCTTTTTCAAACATGTCAGTCACTGCCAGGGTTTGTGCAAAAGGCTCATTTTCAAAAGGCTCAGAGGAAAGACTCACCTGGTTGGAGTCTGACACCAAACATGGCCTCAAAACAACACAACCAGAATCAATTACAAGCTTTCCAACAAACCAGGCGTCTCTGCATTGCTATAAACTTGTATATCAGCTGGTGATTTTTATACACAATGTCTAATTTCTGTGGTGCAGTGTGCAGCGACAGCTCCGAGGATGAGTCATCTCCCAAAGGCAAAGTTCAGAAGACTTCCAAAGGCCTTTCAGACTTCTGCATCAAAAACATCAAGCAGGCTGAGTCTGGACGCAAAGAGATAGAGATCGCACAACAAGGTGAAAACACACAATCCCCCTATTTATGTAAGAAAGAGAGATAAAATGTCATAAATACAAAAATATTTATCATTTATGAAGACTGTTCATGATGTCTGTGCTGACTCTGTCTGTGGCATTTAGAAATGCCAGCACTGATGGTCCTGAGGAAAAGAGCAGGTGGAGAGAAACCTCTGGCCGGCGCCAAAGTTGTGGGCTGCACACACATCACTGCACAGACGGCGGTCAGTGCAACACACAGACACACACAGACACACACACACACACATTGTATTTACTGCTTTTACATGATCAGTGAATGCATTTTGTCTGTCAAAAGACTTTGGAAACCCTGCTGTTAAAGGTGCTATTTAAATTAAGTCATTATGATTATTATTATTATTATTATTTTATCATTATTTTCAGAGTACAGGAGGACTGATAGAAGTTGAACATATGATCTTACAGGTGCTGATTGAGACTCTGAGTGCGTTGGGGGCTCAGTGTCGCTGGGCGGCCTGTAACATCTTCTCCACTCAGAACGCTGCTGCTGCTGCTCTGGCTGAAGGAGGTACAAACAGATGTTTACCTGCTGCTCCTCCGTTTTTCTTTCTCTTTTCCTTCTCATCACACTCTCTTTGCCTCTCATTAACCTCTCAGGCACCTCAGTGTTTGCGTGGAGAGGAGAGTCAGAGGACGACTTCTGGTGGTGTATTGACCAATGTGTCGGTGCAGAGACCTGGCAGCCAAACATGGTACTGTGAGTGTGAAGGGCACCAAACCATAACTGTGCAGCTCTTTGACACAGTTCACTCAAAAATGTTATTAAACTTAATTACTATTCTTTTTACCTAGAACTTAAAACCAAAGATTTTATATTTATTTATTAAAACGTTGCTAATTTTTTGATGTTTTAGCACTTTAAGCAAAAAAAGTGTTCATTCCATTTATGGCTTTCAAACAATCAATATCTTCAAATCCCTATAAATCAAACAAAACCTATCGATTTGAAATATACTTTATTAAATGTTGGTGAACGTTACCTTTAATTTGTGTTTAACAGCTACAAAGATTGTGCAGTTGCAGAGTTTATCTGTCTTTGTCTCCCTTGTCAGATTCTGGATGACGGAGGCGACCTGACCCACTGGATCTATAAGAAGTACCCGAGTCTGTTCAAGAAGGTCAAAGGCATCGTGGAGGAAAGTGTTACAGGAGTTTATCGGTTAGTTTCCCACAATGCTTCAGTCTTTTTCTGCACATTATTCTCCAGCTCACACGTGTGTCTCAACTGTTTCAGGTTGTACCAGCTGTCTAAGGCTGGCAGACTGTGCATCCCGGCCATCAATGTGAACGACTCAGTGACCAAGCAGAAGTTTGACAACCTGTACTGCTGCAAGGAGTCCATACTGGACGGGTGAGGACTCGTGTTGTGATGATAAACAGGTACAAACACTGGGGCAGTGATCTGACTGTTGAACTCTTCCCTCAGGTTGAAGAGAACCACTGACGTCATGTTTGGAGGAAAACAGGTGGTGGTGTGTGGATACGGTGAGGTCAGTACAACTGCTTCAGGGTAACTCCAGTCTTAAATAAAAAAGAGAAATTATTAAGTTTAAATTTAAGCAACTGTCTCTTCTTTCTTCTTCTTCCTCCGCGCAGGTTGGTAAAGGCTGCTCCGCCGCCCTCAGAGCACTGGGTGCTGTCCTGTACGTCACAGAGGTGGATCCCATTTGTGCCCTTCAGGCCTGGTATGAGTGGAGGAAGCTTTTATCAGCACAGATGTGAAGTGTTTCCCTTCTGTCGCACACTGTAGCCAAACATCTGGAAATCTGCTAAATAAAACCCATTCTCTAATCCTCCCCCTCCTCAGCATGGACGGCTTCAGAGTGATTAAACTGAGTGAGGTGGTCCGACAGGTGGACGTGATCATCACCTGCACCGGTGACTTTTACAATCAGTACTCTTAATGAGAATATCAATAGAATACATCACATTAATGTCTATTTTCATCAGGCTTTATTTAATCTATACTTCTCTGCAGGGAACAAAAACGTGGTGGGGAGGGAACATCTGGACAGAATGAAGAACGGCTGCATCGTCTGCAACATGGGACACTCCAACACCGAGATAGATTTGGTAAAAAACAGTGATTGCGTGGGATCCTGTGTGTGTTTTATATGTGTGTGTAGATCTTTATATGTTGACATGGTCGTGTGTGTGAAACATTCGCCTCCCAGGTGAGTTTGCAGGCTGCGGAGCTGAGGTGGGAGCGTGTGAGGCCTCAGGTGGACCACGTGATCTGGCCCGATGGCAAGAGAATTGTCCTGCTGGCTGAGGTGATGATACTGTTAGTGCTGTAATTATCACACAACACTACCAAGGGAATAATACACAGAAACACATTTACTGAGAAGTATAAACATCCTGAAGGGGCTCAAGAAGCTGCTCTAATTAACTGGCTCTCCTGTTTATTACACAGCTAACAACACTGAATTAGATCTCAACTACATTGGGTACTCCAAAGTCTGTGATCTCCATAGTCTGTGAACTAAGTCTGTTCAGTTCTTCTTTAACAGAACTTTATTTAAAAGTATTAAAACTGCAGTGGCCTACTTCACAGCTGTGTGAAAGTTGTGTCTAACCCTCACATGGTGTTTCCCATATCACTGCCCTCTGTGGTTGAAGGGCTCGGTGCTGATGAGTCGAGCAGCAAGAACAGATTTCCCTGAACATTTTTTACCTCTGATATGTTTTCATTTGCTTGTTTGTTTGTCTGTCAGGATTAAGCTAAATCTACTGGACAGATCAGGTCTTGTGTGATCTGATCCACATCTGGAAAGAACCAGGATTTTTTTTTCAGTTTCCTTAACATGACTCTGAATGCCCCTCTCGTTAAAGTTTGTCTTTCTTCAATACACAATCCGTGAGGTTATGATCAATGGGTTCTGTCATATTCTTTATGTTATTTTCAGTCTTCAATTCTTCCTCTCAGGGCCGTTTGCTGAATCTGAGCTGCTCCACGGTGCCGTCGTTTGTCCTCTCCATCACTGCTACAACTCAGGTACAATAATACAGTTTTTTTATGGATTCACTTAATAAAAGAACACAGGGATCTCTTCACTCTTCTTCACGTGTATCAGAAGTCACCTGTACACGTGCTCACAGGGACTTTGTTTCAGGCGCTGGCTCTCATAGAGCTGTACAACGCTCCAGAGGGACGATACAAACAGGACGTCTACCTGCTGCCCAAGAAGATCGGCAAGTCATCTGCTCAAACACCCTGAAACACACACCGTTATCGTTCTCCTGGTGTATTCAGGCAGAAGGTTGAGTGGACTTAGACATAATGAAGTGTATCCTTTTCAGATGAGTACGTGGCCAGTCTTCACCTGCCGACATTTGAGGCTCACCTCACAGAGCTGAATGAGGATCAGGCCAAATACCTCGGCATCAGCAAACAAGGGCCCTTCAAACCAAACTACTACAGGTGAGGACATGAACTCTGGTCCTCACAGAAATAATACACACGTTGGACTTTTTGTATTTGATAAATATATATTTAAACAGGTATTAACTTGTGAAGCTGAAGGACAGAAGCTCTTCAGACAAGCTCTGGTGGATTTTCATGTTACTCCCAGTCCTGTGGGCAGAGCACTGGCGCCCCCTCCTGTCTGAAGATCACTTTCATGTTGACGTCACTTGTTTTTCTGTGTATGTGTGGTTGCATCTGTGTTATGTGTTAAACTGCTCCTAGTTAGACAGTAAATCCAGAATAAACTTAACAACATGTAAAGAGAAACACAAAGAGCTGAATGTTTTATTGTCTTCACTTCGAATCAAAGATAATGACAGTCATTGACTGGAGCAGGAATCAGTAACATATATTTAACCAACAACAACTTATCACTGAGAAAAGAACACATATAAATTAATACACATAAAATAGTCTAATGATCACATGCCCTATGACTTAATATTGTTAGTTTTGTCCTTATTTAAAGCCTCTCGTTGTGTTTCTGTCTCATAATTCTATTAAAACAATAAAGTTAAATGTGTATCAGAAAATGTGTAAATGTGTAAACAGTCAAAACAATATTTTTCTTTGTTTGGTGTCAGAAACAGTCTCAAGTACAAACCCTATAAATATTATGGAAGCCCAATTCCGCCACTGTGATGAAAACAATAAAGATCCTGTCGGCCATTTTAATGACAAACTTTCTCAAAATTATGACTTAGCATCTGTCCTCTATATAATACACTGAAAGTGGTTGTATTGAACTTAATTGTATGTGTTTGTAAACAAAGCAACTCACATTAATCCCATTCAAAAATAAAATTCAATATTAAGCATTTAAAACTCACCTTTGAGTTGAATCAACTTTATTTTGGCCCCTTTAAAAATCACGGAATAAATGAGAGAATACAGAATGCAAAGAACAGAGTGTCAGGTTTTAAAAACTTTTAAAATACATGTTTTACGAATAACATTCATATATTTGATAAATGTATGACATTCTAGGTCATAACTATGAGATACTAAGTCATACTTTTGAGAAGGTTTGTCATTATAATGATTTACAGGATTTTTAAAAAATGTCATCACAGTGGCAGAAATGGGCTTCGATAAAATAAAGATTGTTTTGTTCTAACTCTAAATAATGATAAATGGCTTGGTGATCCAGCAATTATGGGAGACTGTTTTGCCCGCTAGGGGGCGTAGGAGCATTCATTTCTTTGATTGATCATAACAATGGTCATAATTTCAATGCTACTTTCCTTCTATGAGCATCTAACACACTTAGATGTTTACGCACACAAACACACACACACACACACACACACACACACACACACACACACACACACACACACACACACACACACACACACACACACATTCACACTCTCTTGGAGACCTTAACCTTACTTGTCTAACCTAAACCTAAACTTGACCTCAACTTAACTTTATCCTAAACTTAAACATGTCTTCAACATTAAATCTTCATGATGTGACGATGTCAACACACATCCCAGTTATCTGTGGTGAATGAAAAGGGTCTGTGTTTGAGGTGCTGTGCATTTAAACATAAAAAGATCACGCTTAAATAATAAATGTCCAGACTGAGCTTTTTGTAAGAAATGTGACTTTAATGGTGAAAACAGATTCCAGTTATTAATTCTGTAAAACAGACAAACTGAATGAATAAAAAATAAACAACATGCTGCATCTCCATAGAGTTCACATACAAAACATCATATATCATAGTCTCAGGTAAGAATTACAATGTATATAGTATAGATATTATCTATACTAGTATTTATCACATCATTATTGTGGTGATAATTGGAAACTACACATGATCAAGATGTAGATTAATGGTTATTCTTCCTCTCTGCTGTAAAATCAGTTTAAATATCTTTACATGTAATTCAACACTTAAAATAATCATCAGTTTCCTATATATCATAGTCAGCTCTTTATTTTAGTGACCTCCTATAATAGGTACATTGACAGTTCAGATTCATTTTAATACTACAACTGGTTGTTTTGAAGCCATTTGAAGTTGTAGTTTGATTTAATATCAGTTCACAAAACACTTTCTGATCCAGACAGAAGCTTCACTTGCAGAACGAGCTGTGGACGTTGGAGTGGGCTCCTGCCAGACGCTACGTAATTAACTGCTGCTCGTATGAGAATCATTATCTGTTTTCCTCGATTGCTGCACCCTGTCTGCCTCTGATCATGAAGAACTAAAAATACCCCCCCTGTTCCTGGATTACTGTAATCCAGCGCCTCCTTGTGTTTGTGTGTCTGTGTGTGTGTGTGTGTGTGTGTGTGTGTGTGTGTGTGTGTGTGTGTGTGTGTGTGTGTGTGTGTGTGTGTGTGTGTGTGTGTGTGTGTCTGTGTGTGTAATGGCTGAAGGTCCTTACTGAACTGTACACTGTACTTTTGTGGGACATCAGACTGAAGGTGAGTAACATATACCACCAGTCCCTCTTCCTCTTCCTCCTCTTCCTCCTCCTCTTCCTCTTTCTGATAATTAAAACATATACTTCACTATTTTACCTCAAACGCTTCATGTTTCACCAAAGTGACAATAAATAAATCAGGTAAACAATAAATCGTGTGCCTGCAACTCTGGCTCAGTCTCTTTGACTTTCAGGTCACTTTTCACCACTTCTGCATAATCCTATGAATTGAAACTCACCATGCAGTTGATATGTGTTTGAAATATATTTATTGTAACAGACAAAGCAACACAAGAACATACACTTACTGCAGAGGAACAGTTGACACACTGATAAACAGCCATTAGTGTAAGAGATTAATGAGGGGATCCATTAACTTCCACACCCGATCTAATCTAACGACACCCCTCATTCTCTTGTATTACCACCGGTCAGAGGGGTTGTGTGTGTGTGTGTGTGTGTGTGTGTGTGTGTGTGTGTGTGTGTGTGTGTGTGTGTGTGTGTGTGTGTGTGTGTGTGTGTCCTTGCCTCCTCCCTGTTCAGGGATTCTCCCTAAAGAGCTTTGATGCCGTCTCTGCATCACTACAAGGTCTAATCACCCGCACCAGCTGTCAGTGTGTCGGCCTCCCTCCTTCCTCTCTCTGCGTCCACTGGCACCACTTAACCTCACATCCTCTGCAGGCGGCCATAATGGACTCTCATCACACTCGTATTGAAACACGATCAACGCATATCAGCCGCTGACGGCTCAGACGGCCCCAAACCAGACTAACGCCTCAGAGACAAAGGGAAACGTTTGGTCCTCGTTTGATTGATCGGTACTTTTGTTTAAACTGCAGATGATTTGTCGTTTTATTCTAAATTGTGTAGATTTTCTCTTTCTTATCCTGGATTGGCCTTCCTCTCGTCTTCCTCCTGACCCCTGCTGCTCTCAAACTAAATACACTCGTAATAATCTTGTTGCAGTTCCCTATTGTTAACGGATATTCTGTACCTGTTTTAATCCAGCTATAACACACAATGAAACTCAATTGAGGAGGTTATGTGTCATTGCTGTTTGTCTGTCCTTTAGGGGGATTATCCAAAATCTACTGAGGGTGGAGTACGAGCCAATGAAGAACCCATTGACTTTAGGTGTGGATTCAAGGGGCGGATGCAGGTTTTTCTTTACTTTCTTTAACATAGCTTGACAGGGATTTTTAAAACATTTTTTTGGTCCATCTTGATTACATTTAAGGGGACTATTGGGCCTTGGTGGAGGTTTAAGCTTTACTGAGAGACATTCTATTTATTAATTAAATATTTAAATCCAGGACAGAACGTTAAAGGTTGCATTGCATCCAAAGACAAATCCTAAATGTCTTTGTGCATTATTTTATACACATTTACTGTCATTTGGTCTGTAATAGAAAATCATTGGGTGTTTTCCAGAAATTAAAAACAGCAACAGGATTTTAGAAGCACTGTTTCAGTTTAGCCCCAAGATTCACCAACTTTTTCATACATTTTCTACAATCAAACCTTAAAATATATTTTATCTACCTAATGTTCCAAGGCTAATATGAGGGACATATTTTCCACCGAGGAGGTTATGTATTTATCTTTATTGATTGTTTTTTTATCTGTTATTCAGCAAGATAAAGCAAAAACTACTTGATGAATTACCACAAGACAAGATACAAGACGTTGTATTGGTCAGGAAAGAACCTATCATATTTTGCCGTGGATTCGGATCAGGGGGCGGATCCAGGATTATGCTTCCACCAATTTACTAGAGAATAATTTAAAGATATTAATGAAACTAATCGGACATGGTTAGGGGACTGATATTTATGAGTGTGTGTAATTTAGCGTAGATCCAAACAAAAAATCTGGATCTAGTGAATGTGGTTTCATTAGGGGACTGTTGGGCTTTGGCAGAGTACGAACTCTAGTTTTAATATGTTTTAGGCCTAAAACAGTCAAATTCAAAAAAGAACCAGGCTTAAGAAACTGTGTGTAATTTGTGTTGAACTTAACAATTCCCAGAAACAACACTGAGGATGTCACCTCAATGGCAGCTGCTGTAAAGTGTTGTAGGACTCGATGCATCCCTAATGTACTGATGCATCTTTTGGGTTTAATGGTTGGACGCAGCACTAACATCACTTGTGTTGAACCTCGGCAGCGCCTCAGCTTAGACCCTTTGTGAGTGAATGGGATCCTGTTGCACCTTGAGCTGAGCTGCCGCCGTTGACACCATCACTGAGGATTTACAACCACAGGCTGGTTCCACAGCCAAACACATTGATTTATTGATCAGTGCAGATGATAGTCAGGTCAGGGCTTAATGGCCTGTGTATGGATTTATGGGTTTGGGCCCCCTAGTCAAAGGTCTCCCCTGGTCCATACCTTTAGTGTTTGAGGTCTAATATTACACTCAGGGTTTGATGTCATGATCAGCTAAGTGTGGCCGAGACAACCCTGAGGGACGCCATATATCTGAGGGAGGCAGGACAAAGAGAAACTGTAATGTCCTGTGATGTTTTTCTAACGAACAGACTCAATGGACTTACGCTTATCTTTTTTTTGTGGTTTGTTGTACACTTGCTGCATCCTCGCTTCACCCACACCCCAGACCTGCCACCAAGACACCTCTGGACACGGAATCGAATCATCCTCCTCCTGTGATGAGTCCTGGGACGATGGCTCTCGGTCAGTTGTTGGCAAGTCTAGAACCACCGGATCCTTCCAGTCCACCAGAGTGAGTTCTACCATTGCCAAACACTGTGGGAGAGTCAATGCCACCAGATCTGTGTGATGACTGAGGATCAGGTTACATGGGACAGCGTCTCAGAGATAGAGCACAAGCGGGGGGCCTCCATCGCAACCGTTGATATCTGAGATGCACGGCACAATCGATCGGATCCATCGTTCATCCTTCCCTCCCTCTCCAGTCTGGTTGTTTCTCTCACACAGAAAAATATGCCAGGATGTTAATGAACAGCTGAGAGTCTGTCTCGTCCGATATTGGCACTACACATGATTGCTCAAAGTACGAGAAACAAAGCAAAAATGTGCTAGTGCCAAAATGGGCAAAGAAGATGGGAAGCGTCTTTTAAGGTGGTTACGAGCCGATCCGTCTGTTGTTCTACGTTTTAAAGTTAAAGCTGAATCTGCACGTGGACAGGATGGATCTGTCTCTACTCTGTTTATGGCCCTATGGTAATTCACTGATTGTGTGCTGTGACAGTGAATTCTACCAGTGCCATACACAGAACAGGAGGAGATATGAGGTCAGGCCCACTCATGCCAACAACTTCACAGCTGAATCAAAACCTGAACATCTTCACTGCTTTTCTTGTCTTGTTCGTTCAGTGGAAATGAGCAGATAGAATCATAATCATAATCACTGTCATAATCAATGGTTTCTGTTTTGTCTACCTTACTGGATGGGGAGTCAATCCAACCTGCCGTCTGCTGCCGGCTCGTACCAGCCTGTGGTTGCATCCCTCTAAAAGTTACCATGGGATAGTTGTTGCGGTTTTAGTCATTTTTGGAAATTGTCTGGCCTCCGTGTGAGCCAGACCCTGATCCTGATCCTGGTGAAGGAGCAGCTCTGCCGCTCAGATTGATTCTGGCTGTAGGGAATGATGCGCTAAGTGATTTTTGAGATGCTCCAAATGGGTCCCAATGCGGGGCTCATCTTCCCGTTTCCGGGAGAGATCAATAGAGTAAAAAGCTGGAGACAGACAGAGAGAGAGAGAGAGGGAGGGAGGGAGAGAGAGGGAGGGAGAGAGAGAGAGAGAGAGAGAGAGAGAGAGAGAGAGAGAGAGAGAGAGAGAGAGAGAGAGAGAGAGAGATAGTGTATAAACAGAAATCAGAAGAAAACTAATTGTAGGACTGAGTTGCATGTTTTTTGTTTCTCCTCATATCTCAGTCTTTTCTATGATTAGTTGGTGATTAGTGTCGGATAGAAAAATAAAATACATTCAACAGAATCCGATGCAGTTATATTCAAGGCTCTAGTGGTGGATAAACACCTTCTGTAGTCGCCTTCCTGGAATAAAGTCCTCAGGTCTTTACATCATGTAACAAGTCTTTGCCTAAAATGAGAACATGAACTCATAATTTCAACTTTTTTTTAACCTTGTGGTGACACGTACTGATTATAATGACATATGGATGGTAGCCTGATTAAGGTAGTAAGGGAACACACATGCATTCATAAAGCTTTACCTAAACATGCAGAATTCTTCTTACCTTGGAGCAGATCCAACATCCTCACTGTTCACAACACCACTTAACTTAGAAAAGGACAAGAAGACACTTGAGCCTCCATTCGCATCCAGCAGCAGAACATCTTCACAACCACACAGTCACTCAACGGAATCACAGATGAGAACTGCGAGGCTCTTTCATCCGGATGAACTCCGCTGACTTTTTAGTATTTTAAACTTCTTCTTCTTCTTCTTCGTCGTCGTCGTCCCGCTGCTGCTCCGCTCAGAGTCGCTTTACTCTCCGCATCTGCCTCTCTCCGTCCCGCCCGGCTCCCTGCTTGTTTGGGCTGCATGGCAGGGGATTTGCTAGTGGACAGGTAATTAGTTGGTAAGCGGGTTAACCCAGTGGCAGAGTAGTAATCCACGCCGCCCTCCTCCCTCTCCTTCTGCCGCCTCTAAACGAAGCGTTTCCTCTGCGCCTTTTACGCACAGGACGCGCACTGCGGTGGCGATGGCCAGAGACACTGGGAAACCGGTTTGCTGCTCATATCAGTTTGGTATTATTCAAAAACAAGTCAGGATTATGATTAAACAAAATGAATCATTAAAGTAGATCCTATTTCACACAAACCCTGAAACAAAGCAGATTGTAATAGAAGAAAAAAATGGTTATCACTTTCAAATCCTCTACAACATCCAATACAACCCTGTTGAACAGACATACCAGCATCCACCGGGTGTGGCATCTCTCTGCAGCCAGGCTGGTCGCTCCTCTCTCTCCCTCCCTCCCTCCCTTTCTTCCTTCCCCTCCTCCTCTCTCATCCCTTCACGGGACTGAGGAGTTTCTCTGAGTCCATGGCCTCCTCAGCTCCTCGTTTTATACGCGCACCCAGAGGTCCGTGCAGGGCTCATTTACCTGCTGTCGGTGATTATTAGCCAGATTGCAGGTGGAAAAAGAGGCATCATCCTTTCAGCTGACGTGAAGCCGTCATGGTGCCACAGGACAGGTTTGGGTTACGGCTCTTTTCAAAGTTGACGCTGAAATCCACCCGGTCACCCTTTGTCCTCTCCATACATTATGAAGGAGGCGCAGCCGGCCAGCAGCCTGCTGCTGCTGCTGCTGCTCGACTTACTGTGACACAGGACTTTATTTATTCAAATAAAACCCACTGATATCAATGATTTATTAGTCAGGAAACTCATCCTCACTCGTTTCTATCAGTTATTGGTGGATTACAGTTGTTCAACCTCTTAAAAAAGCAGCTCCACACTGACTCTGTTACAGGTTTATCATCTTAACAACACTGTCAACTATTAACCAGCTAGTTTCTGTATTTCATCCTGATACCACAGATCTATACAGTCGTGTTTTATCACACTGTTAAATGAATGACTGTATCTCATAGCTGCTGCAGACATGGACGCATCATGAAAAAATGGGGCCTTGGGCACCCAACCACCCCCTGCAGAGGAAAACCCCCTAGTAGAAACAAATATTCACATTTTTAGTTTCCTCATTATGACGTCTCTTTGTAGCTCTGCCAGTGTCTCTGGTCATTTTCCACATCTGCAGTTATTGATGTTTTTTGTCCCTTCAGTTACGTTTTGGTTCTTTCTTTCAAAAATATATTTTTAACGAGGATTTCCCTTGTTTTTCTTCCTGTCAAAACTTAAAAACAGATGAGGAAAATAAGATATAATTCAGTATTATTCTCATACAGGAGCCGGTCATCCACAGGCACACGTATAACGAACCTGACGCCAAATTAAACTGATGTTGAAACAGGAAACCTGCACAGAAAGAGGCTCGATGGCCACACACCTATGAATATTTCATGAGATCATTATTGTCTGCCTGTGTCTGTCAAAGAGCATCATACTCCAGCATCTCATGTGCCGGGGCTTTTTATTTATTCATCATTATTGTTTTTTAACTGTGTCAAATCCATTGCTGTCATGAAAAGTCAGGAACTTACCATAAACCTCAAAAAACAAATAGTTTAGAGGTTTCCAACCAACTCCAGTAGTGTGGCATTTCAATTTAATTAATAGAAAGTTTTACAATGTGAAGAAAAAAATACTATAGAGGTCAGAACCCACCTTTATCCACACTTTGACTTATTGACTAAATATCTATACAGTACATAATCATTTCAACATCATGATATGTATGTCAGCATTTGTATTTTTATTATGACTACTGTTCCATCTGTTTTATAGTTTTTCATGTCATTAAGAACAGTTATCACAGCAGCAATGGCTCTGTTCTATATAAGTGTCCCAGTGTGACATTGAGGCAGCAAGTACAACACCAGGAACCTGAAACTGAAGCAGCTAAATGGAATTCAGCCATCGTTGCTTTTATTTATTTATTTTCACTCCTGTGCATTTCCTACTGACATGTCAAAATGTCTTGATAGAAAGAATAATAATGCACTTTAAACATTTTATATAGATGTGGGTCATTTAACTCGTATTAACGTGATTTCATAAGTTAGTTTATGTTTTATTTGATATATATTTAAAGGTGAAGGTGTTTTAAATAGGGCAAAACAGAAATTAGTGTTTCTACCTTTGTGTCTGAAAGACAGAGCTGCCATCTAGTGGCCAGAGACAAATGTAACAATCATGACTGTAAATTCATTTTGTATGTGACTTGTCCCACAACATCCGAGGAAATAAAGTTAAACTAGTTTTTTTTTTTAAAAGAACATTTTGAAAACACAAAAAATTAAAGGCAAAAACAATCATTTTCTCACCACAGCTCAAGATATTCTGACACCGCGTCATAAACAGAATAGTAACCGACAGTTCATGTTTATTTTTTTTCTTGTTTTATTTCTTTCTCCAAGTTACAAGGGAAGCACATTTATTAATTTTTTGCCTTTTAAAAAAAATCTGGGATATCTCGACTTGTGTCTTGGACATCGGGCTTAAAAGACAAAAATAAAAACATTCAAAGAAATTATAGGCATCAGATATATGTCTCATTAATAAAAAATACATAATACACTGATGAATCCAGATGATGACAAACGAGGCTGGACAGTGGATTGTTCTTGTGACAACTGACTGTGTATCATGTCGTCCTACGACTTACACCAACATATATTTGGTTACCGAGGCTAATTCCAGCCAGTTTAACTATTTAACAAATACATTTTAATTCCATGTCAAAAACTGTGACATGCTGGTTTTAGTAACCTATCTTATTCTCAAATGAAGGTAAACCCTCTTGCAAGACACCGTGGAAGAGATCCTGATATCATTTAAAAAGAAAATAAAGGGATTATTATTATTATTAATAATTCAAGTTTGACTATAATCCTATTTTTCTCCAAAGAGAAAGAAATAGCCCATTTTGATGGTGATGAAGTAAGATACTAACTTTTGTTTTCTTACAGATACAACGTAAACTACAAACAGGTCTGAGGTGCATTGAGTGCACGCTGCAAACATGTATCAGGCTTGGAGCCTGCAAAACACACAGACCAGTTCACCACCAGGAAATTTAACAGTAAACTGTCACTTCTCTGTTAGCACCTCCTCCGCACAACTGCTGACAGACACATGACCTTTTTCGGGGTTAAATCAGGACCAAAGCGATGAATCTGAAGAAGAACAAACCTGTGCTCTGAGTTTTAAGTCATGGGAGATGGCCACACAGGCGTTTGACACTTTGAAAACACTATTAATTTCACCATAAACACTTTATTTTCAAATCCAGCCTGAGGAGGAATTCCTGTGTGTTTTGCTTTTTTCAGGGAGAAATATATATATATAAAAAAATTAGGGTTTGTAGATTAATTATAATTTGTTCCCGCCATCTTGGAAAACAACAGGCCATCAAACAGCACGACAAAAGGAAATGCGACAGCGTTGAATGGTTGAAACAAAGAGCACTTCTGTCTCACGACGTAAATCTTCTTCCATGGACAGATTTGCATAAGAAAGGGGGTGCAGGGCTGCAACAGGTCTTTGGAGGATTTGATTCAACAAAGAGTCATCCCACAGACGAAGATGTATTAATTCTCCTCATCTTTACAGGACATTAGTCTTCAAACTAGTGGGTTACATTAAGTATTAAACCATACATTATGATAGAATTCACCACCCGCAAAAAAACTAACTATCCCTACGCAAGTCAAACACCTATTATAGTTCAACACAAGCAATAGGCAAATTTTAAGAAGTTCAACAATTCCACAAGGACCTGGTTAATCCCCCCCCGCCGACAAACCCCGCCCGGCTCTCAGAAGATGCAGGCCTCCTCTTCATTTCTACGGCGTTACAGCTCCACAAAGCCCTACACAAACTTCACTTCTGTGTCATGCCACAATATACAAAGATACTCAGAGAATGACAAACACTTTCCTAAAACGGAGAGAAGGAGGAGGAGGAGGAGGAGGAGGAGGAGGAGGAGGGGATGGGTGTTGAAAACAAGAAGGATCAGGATCGTGAACCTTGTCCTCCACTTCTCCTGAGAAATCAGTGGTCAGTGTGACACGGGTTATCAAAACGCCATGATTCTTCCTGGCTCACATGCACACACAGACGCACACACTGGCGTTTTTCTGGTTGATGCATCGGCTGTTTGATGGTGTGTGTGATGTGTCAGCAGAGAGGGCAGTCGTGTCAGAGAGGGCGTCTGCAGCCACGCCGTCCTGTGGCCCTCCGGTCCTCAGCTCCTCAGGGGTGATGATTGTAATGGTAGCTCCTCTGGGGTGTAGCGGCAAAAAATGAAAGGGGACGGTGGGGGGCGAATCCACGCTCTTCTGAGTTTTGAGCCTGCTTAGAAATAACGGATTGTGATCTTGCAGACGTCTGTGAGCGAGTTGAATGAAATGTTGAATAAAAACTACACAAAAGAAAAACGAGAGCGTGTTACAACAGAAAAGCTGATGAGTTGCAGGTTGTGGATCTAAAGAGGAAACCGAGTGTAAACAGTCTAGTTGTGTTTCAATGACAGTCCTGCTCCCCGCGCTGGGCTCACTGCTCAGTACGAACTCCGCCAAGCAGCGTCAAAGCCCCTGACTGAAGCCGCTGAGGATCATGGGATTGAATGACGAACTCCTCTCTGATCTGTCGGTGTGAAGGAGGGGGCAGGCGGTCGTGAACTCCTAAGTAAGGGTTAATATTCAGCGATATCATACTGCAAATCCTTGTGTAGCAATAAAAATCGTTTGTGTTCCTGTAAAAAATTGTCTTAAATATGAATATAGTACTGAGTTTTTCTGCTCTTTAGGAAATAATAGTCTGTTGTGGGGTGAAGTGGGCGGGATCTTCCCCCCCTTCACTACAACTCCATGTCCTGAGCCTCGTCCTCCGAAAAGTCTGACATGGAGCTCTCGGAGGAAGAGTTGCCCTCTCTCTCCTCCTGCTCCTTTAGAGCCTCCTCTGTCGCGTACTTCTGGATGTACTCTGAAAGAAAAACACGACGCTTGAGAGAGATGGCTGACCATGGGATGTTCACAGTAACTTAGCAACAACACAGCAGCTTCTAATACTTTCACACGGTGTCAGGTGATTTTCAGGTAGACCTCAACAGATTCATATTTTGTCAGACATTTCGCTCTGTGGTTGTTTTCCTTTCAGCTGGAATTGCTACAGTAGCTCCTTGCAAAATCAAAGCTGCATTCTAGGATTGCAAGAAATCTAAATTGAATATTTTAATGAAAAACAGTAACACTGAATTATTTTTACTTCAACAGTATATCCACTTTTTAATAATCACGATGTAAGACACTTGTGTGCTACCTTTAATCTTGTGTTTATAATCCTCTGGCCGGTGCAGGTACATGGCGGCCGCATCTCCGTTCAGAGGATCGATGGGGTTGGGGTAGGCGAGCAGCTGAGGGAGGAACGACTCGAAGATGTTGGTGAGGTCTGGTGGATGTGGGGAGAAAGATTAGTCAGTACACTACAAATAAAATAAACCCACAGAAGTTACAACAAGCTGGACTTGCTTTCATTACATAACCGAGTCATCCTCTTATGTCTACAGCTACATCTTCATCCACTAAAAAAAACATTGGAAAAAACAATTCTGACACATTATGGCTGTGGTTTGAAATGTTAAAGGAGACATATGAAGCTCATGTTCAGGTTCATATTTCTATTTGGGTTATTACTTGAACCTTTCTGATAAAGCCCACTGTGATTGGCCAGCCGGCCCACTCCGTTGTGATTGGTCAACAGCTTCCAGCTCATGTCAGAAATGTCCGACTCCGCTCTCACTTTGCCTGGTTTTTTAGGTTTTCCTTTAATACCAATGAAACCCTCTCTGAAAGTTGTATTGCTGAGAAAGCAATCAATAATATTGTTGTTAACAAAGTGAGTGTGTTCACTACATCGTGTTCAGAGTCCTCTCAGCCTCAGCACCTTCTTATCTGTCACTATGACCTCAATACAAGAGGCAGCTATCACTCATGTGTAAGCCGATTAAACCAAGATGCTCTGCCTGCAGCTCTACTGTCGACGTGCATGCTGCTCGCCTTGTGTTGATTTATTGGCCATTACTGTTTAGCCGAGTGACTGGTATGACTACATAAGGCTGTGGCTCGATGAGAGCAGTGACTGTGACCCACCGTAGAGAGCTGTCCAAGTCTGGTTAATGACGTCTAAACACACCGTGCCTGACCTGAAAGACGACAAAACACAACACCGTGACTCATACACAACAAGAGCCTCACAGAGGTTGTCAAAGCAAAGGAAGGTGCAGAGTTTAGGGTGATTCAACAAAACCAAACAACTGAATATCATCGACAGCAACAATAAAGAACAACTAAAGAAGAATAAATAAAGAATAATAGTTTTACTTACGCTTCATCAATGTTGGGATGGAAGATTTTATTCATGAATCCTGGGGGAAAAAAGCTTTAATTATGATGTTGTCCTCAGTTTAACAGAAGTAGCAGTACACTTAACGATGGTGACGGGCAAAGTTATATTCCAGTTATATCGCTCATCAAGATTCAGCACAACACTTGATTCTTGATGATTATTTCATACCTATTGATGGAGATTTGAAGGGGTATTTATCCGGCAGGTCCACCCGAACCTTCCACACACCTTCTTCATATGGTGCTGGAAAAAAGTGAGATTGGTCAAAATATTCTCCACACTAACACAGTCCTTAGCTTAAATATCACTGTCCATGTTAAAGGAATAGTATGGCATTTTGGAAAACACATTTATTAGCTTAATTGCCAAGGGTTAGATGAGAGGACTGATATTTCACAGGTGAAAATGTGGTAAGTTGGAGGCGGCTCTTACTTCCAGGTGGTCCATGGAACTTGACGACAAACTCGTTGAGTCCACTGAGGATGGTGACCTCGTGCTTGCTCTCAATGCTGAACATGTGGTTAAGGAAAAGGAACACCCAAACAGCAAAAAAACTTATTTCTTACAAAACATATTTCCATTGTGCCTACATTTTAGATTCTCACCCTGTGTGAACTTGTCTGGGGCAGAAGTCAAACGTAGGATCAATAACGTGAGGCTGTGAGATCAATAATGCAGTGGCCACTCTGAGACAACAAACAACAGCTCTCCTTGGCAACAAAACAACTTCACAATGAGTCAGGATGGAGGAACGTATCTAAAGGAAGAATAAAAACGTTCCCACTGCACGGTACATAATAATCACACATCACTCATTCATTCCATATTATAAAGGTACTAACATTAGAAGAGGGTCCATAAACGACCAAACATTGAGACGTTGTGTGCATTGAGCGTAAAACTTGTTGACTGATGTAAACTTTCATGTTTTCAGGCCGATTACAGCTGGAGAAGATGGAAGGTGACATGGGCGGGAGGATGTGTCATAATTGAAGCGTGTGGCGACAGCAAGAGACACGAAACTGAGTCAACTGTCTGACTGCAACACAGAAAGTCCGTCAATGGCCATGAAACTGACTCAATGACACATGGAAATTTAAAACAACAGATGGAACTGTTACACCCTGTTTCATCAGCCAGTCATAAATCCTTTTTCCATCTACATCCCAACAATCTAAGCAAGTTAAAGCTATAATGCCCATTTAGCTGAGTAATAACACAAGATTTGTGAAAGATAATTTAAATTTTACAGAAGAAGGTTTCAAGACCTCAGTCACTCAAAGAAAAAGTCATGCAAACCACTAACCAAGAAGACAAGGTTGCTCTGAATGTGATGTGATGGCTCTTACAAATAAAACATGTTATAGATGCAGGCTTGTGCTGTAGAAATGGCCATCTCTCTCCTGCCTTTCCCCGAGGGTTATCCATAGAAACCAGGCATATGCTCACTCAAGAGTAAAGTAAGTACACAAGGGAAAGCTTTATTTGGACTAAAGCTCTCAGAGCAATTACTTCTCATGACATTGTGCTTCTTGGCTCTATGTCCATTTATGCAATCAAAAAAATGTAATTTCCTCACCTGCAGTAAACCATGTGGCAGTAAATCTGGTTCAGCCTGATGTGCATGTGTTGGACTAACAGGGATGTTTGTAAGGACGGTGACACACTGTAGCTGTGGCAAGAGGCCTGAATCAGCTGGTCTAATCCAACACATGTGATTTAAAGCCACAACATGAGACTACTCTATATATACGGTATATTCTGTTGAACACCAGGTTAGGGAACTGTTGGAGTAAGATCCACAAATGTAAGAACTGCAGGATGAAATGTGTTTGTCCTTAGTGACTCCTGATGTCTATTCATAGATCTCTCATTCATATTTTATAATCACATCAACGAAAAACAAAAACACTTATTGTAATCTGACTTTCTCCTTTGTTTGTGTCCTTTTTAACGACAAGCCTGTATGTTCATGATCACACCTTTGATAAATCTGCTTTAAAGGACATGCACACAAAATAAAACCATGTACCAATTTACCTGAACATTAAATCTACCTGAACTTGGGCATGAACAGGAGGAAGTGTTAAAATATCAAATTAATACGAGTAAATCCTGGAATCATCATCTTTGCATTATTAGGTCAATTTGTCTGTTTTCAAACCGATTGTGCTCAACTCTTAAAAAATACTTGAAATACTTAAATATTAGTAATACTCTATTACAGACAACAAAAGCATTACTAGATATCTATGTTGTCAGGGCTGCAAAAACGATTTTTTTCCATTCACAATAACATATCAATATACTTTTCTGATTAATCAAATGATCGTTTAGTTTATAAATTGTGAGAAAACAATCCAAGGCCAGGCCAGGGTGACATCTTCAAATCACGTTTTCTGTCTGATAAACAGCCTCAGATGACCAAACTTTACATAAAAACTGAAAACAACATGAAATAGTCACATTTCACGAACTGGAACGACGTGGAATAATCGAAACAATTATCGGTACAATATAACTTCCACGGACTAAATTGACTAATCAACTAATAGTCTAATTGTGTTTAATGACCCTGGAAAACAACACGCCCTGTCCCCGCCGTGGACCGCACGCTCCCTGCCCCCCCCGTCCCCCGTCCCCCCCCCGTCCCCGTGCGTGGGCCCCGGACAGCACGCTTGTTGTTCCGCGATCAGCTGTGTGAAGCCCCGCCCCCTGCCATGTTCCGGATGGTAACAGGCGGACCAATCAGAGAGCAGCATCTCGCTGCAGGACAAAAACAAAACAATGCAGCTCACGCTGTCATTAAAGCGTTCGAGCAAACTTAGGTGCAAACTGCGAATAACGAGGAGCAACACAACCATACACACACGACACGACAACACCAGTCAGCTGCCAACACGTCGAAACACAATGTCGTCGAAAATCCAGCCACAATGAGAGCGATGTTAATGAAAATAATTATATTTAAAAGGGACAACGTATCATTCGCCTTTTCCCCCATCCTGCCTTTCAACGGCTCAAACCAAGAATGATTATATATTCAGATTTTTTTTTTACTGTAAAACATGTTGTAAACACGCAATCCGTGGCTTATTCAGCAAAAAACACGACGTGTATTCTGTTTTCAGTCCCATTGTACCATCCTGGTGTTTAGGCCTCAATCTCTGACAAAGCACAAAGTGTCAAAGTCCGTTTATATAATGGTATTAAAAGTTGTTATGTCTCTACTCGATCATTTGTCAAAGATCGTCTCTGTTACGCTCCAACGACCTCATTTGTTCTCTCGGTGATTAGCATGCTACAGAGCTAGCTTCGCATGCGTTGACGGTGCTGAAAACACAAATACGCGGACGTGTCTTTCCAAATGACTGTTTCCTAAATGTAAAGAAGGGATCGATCGTCCCTCACGTTGTGTTGTCAGTCCGATGAGAGCGAATTTTTACGGCTAACTGGCTATCGCTCCCCGAGCTAAGGCTAGCAACGGCCAACAGCTAACACAAGAGTTCGCGCAGCCTGGTTAACGTAGCAGCAGATTCCACTGGTGATAACAATTGGATGCTAACAAGAAAAGAAAAAACACACAAGTACTGTATTAGCATGCTAACGTTGGCTAACTGGCAAGTAACGCCACACAAACAACAGTTAACGCGTAGCTTCCTTTGGCTATGCGGCTAACTTGGGGGAGCTAACGTTGCAGCTGCCCCTTTACATCACGGGGTCGAGCGTTAGACACTTTTCACAAGATATACTAATCTCTCCCAGGCAGGAAACACACAATATACATCACTACGACATCCAACATGGAGAAACTGTGCGTTTAACCCCAACCAGAGCAATGACACTGGCTATAAAAACAAGACGAGCCTGTTAGCTCGGGTTATTTCGGCTTGTTTATGTTCTGGGAAGGATACAGTTTCACCACGTCGGTATCCATTCGCCTCTTGCCCGGACTTGGAGACGACATGTTTTTTTTTTTTTTGTTGTTTAAAGAAGTGATCTAAAAAATACTGCGACTCTCAGTGTGGACGGACCGTATCAGCAGCCTCCCCGCAACGTCCATAAACAAGACTGCAACATCGCCCACTTTCTTCTCCTCCTCTCACCGTGGATCTCCGGGGCTCGTGTGCGCGGCTCTCTACCCACACTTCTCGCGTCCTGTCCGGAGGACTCTGCTGCTGCCAGTGACATCAACCTCCAGCGACGGGAAGAGGGAGGGCCCAGGTACAGAAGCACGCGTCACAGAACACGACCGCGGCTCCGTTTCTGGCGTATCCGTCAACGGGAATACAGCCGCTGTGCGCAATCCTGCAGCGATTTGCGTTTTAAACACGAACGTTTCCTCTGGGTTGTTTTTTTTAAGCAGAAGCTGATCATAGAAGGCTCGATGGTGGAGGGTGTGCTTTTCTATCACGCACAGATCTATGGTGAAATGAGCTCGTTTAAAATTCAATAACAAGCACACAAGGCCAAAGTTGTGTTTTTCTCACAGGGACTCTGTGTCCACCAATGATATTAATCATTATACGAATATAAACTTAATAATAAAGTTTTAATAGATACATAAAAGTTATACCATTAATAAAATAAAGTGAAAATTATTGAAATGAAATGGACTGAAGCCAAATATCAGTCATTACGTACCAATCCATGCACTCAGATTTTCTGGAAAGCTGCAGATGTACTGTTATTGTTGTTCAATTGCCTCATATTGCCATTGTGTTTCTTTATATTCACATTCTATTGTCTACTCTGTACATATGACATACTATTACATTTCTGTTTGTCCAGGTGGGATCCCTCCTTTTTTTAAAACATATTGTAAAGCCCATTGAGGACGATTTGATTTTGGACTGTAAATATTGGTATAATAATCATCATTGAGTACAGAAATAAAGTATGCTTGTTAATCCATTGTTTTCGGACAGAGCATAAGTCACTAAAGATCATCTCACGCTTCTGTTTCCATGTCAGGTAAAGTCAACTTGTCTGAAACCTGAGATAATGGTGGTCATCACATGACCTCTTGATTCTCATACAACATCAACCAGTAATGTACCAACACTGATGTAGTGGTGTGATTCATCTCAAACTCTGGTTCTGCAGCCACACGGAGCCGAGATGAGAGTCGTGGATTTGACTAAGACAAAATGTCAGATGACACATGTAGCTGTAAAAAAGGTGAACACGATACAAAACCTTGGCTTGATATGAATAAAGTGTCTGCTGCCTGGAATCACTACATATTGAAGCAAATACCACATTGTTAATTTTCAGTTGTCAGACCACCATGTCCCTCATGCTGTAGTTTAGTGTGTAGATCTTCATGTTAGCATAGTCCGTGCTGGTGGCTGTGAAGTGGTGTCACCCTTGATGGTGTCTGGCCACCACATCACTCATCTCATTCCAGTTTGACAATATAAAGGTCTCGCTCCAAATGTGGAGCACTGAAGACCTCAGACAAGTTCATCATGTTACCAAACTTCAAAGGAATCCTCAGACAAACTTAAGTTGTAATCAGTCAAGATTCTTAGATTCTGAAGGGGCAGATTTGTGGAGAACATATTTTGTTTTTGTTGCTGTGTGTGTATTTGTGTACATTCAGGTAAATACATGTGCTTGAGGCAGATCTCAGCAGTATCTCAACGCTGTCATGTGTGGTGCACGGACTCCTGCTAGAGATCCATCCTTCCACAGTCAAAAGTTGTGTGAAATAGACACCACCAGAAATATTTAAGATATTTTAAGAAAGTCAAAACAAAGACAACACCGGGCTTGATGAACTGAAACCCACTGCTCATAATACAGAAAGAAGGAATCTATCCTTACTACATTTGAAAATACTCATATGTGCTTTGTTTCCACCTAATAGTTTCTTCTTTGATCAACTTTGTTCTACAACCATGAACATATCTATAAGCTACGTGGTACTTTCATATATGTATCTGTTAATCTTGATTTGTGAAGTGTCTTTTTTTTCTAAGACCTTTTGCTCAGAGAGATTTCATGGTTGCAGGTTGACACAAACCATCAATGAACTATGTTTAGATCGTTTTACATGGAAGATTAAAACAAGCTTCGCCAACATGATTTGTAGCAGAATCACTGGGTTATCAGCTGTAATCTTCTAACCATTGAGGAAACAGTGACTTTGAATCCCCCAATCACGCTAATCAATGTAGAAGTCACTGGGATGAGATTGTATAAAGTGCTGACCTCCAGAGATCCATGAGTAGATCACTGGATGGAACAAAAAGTTGACGACTCATCACTCTGTCAATCTCATTACCGCAGCTGCAGCTCATGGTTCAGGATTTTCGTACTGACTGACAGCGAGTAGGAGATGAAGTCAGTGCTGGACATGTCACAGTCTACTGAGCGACTGTCTGCGTGAAGTAACGATACGTTTCCTGAGTGACTGACACTGAGATTCTTGTTACCTATGTAAACCTCGAGTGAACACCTGCTGAAGTGAAGCTGTAATGCAGTAAATGTATGAAGGAACATAGTGTACCCTGTGAAACATGAGTTACTTCTGGCTGAATGATTGGTGCACTGCTATCTGAACAGAAACAGTTTGCACAGAGTTATTTTACTGTGACAACTACAGGGTCTGGACAGGCATAGAGGGCCTTAAATGTTAAACATTAACACGAGTGCATGAACATAGTAACACACAGGCGTGTTAAAGTGTCATGTTAAACATGTGAATTTCAGGGAAACAACACAGATAAGACAAAGAAAAGATCATGTTTGATCATTAATATTACCACTGAGATGAGGCTGGACTATCTTACGTTTATTTGCCCACAGCCTGTGAGAACAAGTCCTGGTAGCTTTCTACCGGTTGATTGATCTCTCTGTTCTGTTTTGCTCCGATGGCCAATCCCAGTGAGCTTCAAATCCAGATTACCACATGTCAGCAAAGCAGCCCCTGAAGATCTGGGGGAAAGGTTGACACAACTTTGATCAGAAGGAATCTCTTCAACCACACGTTTCTCTCAGAGTAACTGAACAGTCGTCCCTCATGTAACCTTTACAGTAAATCATGTCTGTATCTTGCAAGCAATTGAATATGCTTTATTTTTTCTCTGAGAGTTTAGAGCTAGATTTACTGCATCAAGCAGTAAAATTATCGAACATAAAGTCAGTGGTGCAATAATAACTTGGAGACAAAATCAAAACTGTATTTAAAAACACACAGAGCCTAACTGCCATATTTTCTCTTACATTGTCTGTAACCACACCGAAATGTAGTTTCGACTTCAGCTTTCGAACAGTGTAGAAGCTTTGATTCTCTATCTAGCTTTTGCCTGCATTTTGGATATGTTGTACTTATTCAAAGAAAATTTGTGTTTTATTTCAATTTCAATTTTAGAATTCTGATTTAAATGTGCAGGTTTTGTGTTAGTGTGTTGTGTCTTGTAGTTAAACTTTAACTTGACTTAAGTTCATCATGGACCAAACTTTAAAGAAGTCATGAAGTCACTGATAAACTTCAGTTGTAATCAATCACTCAATCAAATCTTATTTGTATAGCCCATATTAACAAATCACAATTTGTCTCATAGGGCTTAACGAGGTGCGTTATCCCCTGTCCTTTGGAAAAACTAAATATCACATTTTCCCCAAATAATGAAAATTCTTGAAAAATATAATCTATAATAAGCTTACAGAGGTCCTTCCAGAATTTCTTGGTGTGATAGCAATGCCAAAAAAGGTGCAGGACTATTTCTGGATGCTCATGACTCGGCTGTACTCATTTATGACCGACAGCACAATCCTGTATAGCGGTAACTGGATATGCTGCACTTAGCCAAAGCTAATCAGCATTTTATTTTATTTCCTCTCTACTAAACTCTTTTTAACCCAATATTATTAATTGCCTTATTGTATTGTCTTTGGTTTGGTTGCTTTTACAATGAGCCTCTTACATTCTGTGTGAAGCACTTTGAATGACCTCGTCGTGGAAGTGTACTATATAAATAGTAACAATCTTGTCTTGTATTACTGCTGAACTTTAGGTGGATGGAATTCAAAAAAACATTTAAAAACTATAAACAACACCACGTGACTCGTTGACGCGACGTGCAGGCTCCCCTCTCCTGCGATTGGTCAGTAAAGACCAGCTGTCTGTGACGTGCAGCAGGTGTGGGCGGAAGCTGTGTGTGTTTTTCTTCTTCTTCTTCTCTGCTCTGGTTGTCGGAGCCTGAGATCGGATGTGGCGGCGCTCGGTTCCTGATCAGCTGTGACCCTCCTCTCTCTCTCTCTGTGTGTGTGCGCGTGGAGCTGCTGCTGTGAAGATGTCGTCGGCCCAACACAACGGGACCTGCAGTCAGCTCAATAAGTTTGAGAAGCTGTCGTGGAGGCCCTCCACCCGAGACTCCGGTCAGTAAACACAGCGGCTCCGCTCCGCTGCCTCCTCGGCCGCAGTCACTGCAGAGTCAACAGGGACTCTGTTTGCATCGCTGGCACCAGGGTGCTCCTCGCGCTGCGGGTTAGCGACGCTAGCTGCTGAGCATCCACCCGCCACAGCACACAGGCCAAAGTTAGCTGCAGCTGCTACGGAAGCTAGCCGAAACGAGAAAGTCCTCCAGGAGGCACCTGCACAGCCTTTGTTATTGTTATTGTCTTTTAAATGGGGATTTAACACGTGAGGGAACAGGCAGTCAGGAGGAGGAGGAGGAGGAGACGCTGCAGAGCACACATGGCGTTAGCTTTACTGAGACTGAGGAGAAAACATCCTTGTTCACCTGCAAAACTAAGTTTACAAAGTCAAACTTTATATGTTTTAATGAGCATCAACACCACTAGATGCTCGCTCAGATAAAATAAATCATGTATGTTGCCTATGTACACTGGTTCCCTGTTACATTCCGCACTGAGTTAAAGATTCAACTTGACATGAAATGCTCTCAATCCAAACTACATCCAGGAATTAACCCCAATGTGCCTGGGTGCTCACTTAGATCAATGGAGCTCCACTGGTTATTCCTAGATTCAAGACCAGTGAGTCTGGGTGACAGGGCCTTTGCTGTTAAAGCCCCCAAACAGTGGTCAATCTATCTGTGTCTTTTAAAACCTGAACGGTTTAATGAACATTTAACATATGTAGTGTTTTAGTTTCTTGTCTAACTCTGTTTTATTCCCCACTGATTTAAGAGCTGCTTCTCTTTCTCTTGTTTGATGGGTTGTTGTTTTTAATTCTCATTTTGTCTTTCTGACTTTTTAGGGAAAGTGGTGTATGAATAAAGTTTGTTTTATTCTTATTAACAATATGCAATATGCTAACTGACTGTTAACTCTGACATGATTGTTCTCAATGTTATCACCCAGTTTTGGTGATAAACATTTAAACCAGTTCCAAAAGTAAAGGTCAAATCTTACAGTTTTTAGTAGTTGGGAGTATTATGAGTATAACCTGTAATTCACATAGTACACAGCCATTATTTACAAAATTGCTGCACTTGTAAATTATGCAACAGCAGAGCACAAGACAAATAGAAATGAAAGGATACAAATAATACAAGAAGACCACAAGGAAAGACAAAGTAAGAAAGGAAAAAAGATTGATATGAATTCTTACAGTTCAACCAGATCTAAAGTTCAGTCCTGCTTCACATCCAAGGTGTCATGAATACAAAGTCTAGGCCTTTCACATTGCTCCTCACACACTGCAAAATGTTTTTTCTCTGTTCAGCGAGCTGAGGAGAAAAAGACACAGTTCATAAACTTAACATATTTCATTTTGCTTCTACTCTTCTTCACTCTTCTTTTTTTGATGAATGATTTACAGGCTCTAAGAAGCGGGCTCGATGGCTTCAGGCTCGACGCATCTTCTCCCCTTCCTGCCCCAACCTGCGGATCCCCAACAGGTTTCTGAGAGAAGGTGAAGCTGACACTGTATGATCTCCCTCTCCTAGTTTTATTTTCACGTCAAAGAAGGAAACAAACGTCGATGTAAACTGACTGAGATCCTGTTCTTGTAAAATATAAACTGTAACCAATGTTACATCATTCGCTTTGTCTTTTATGCCTTGTGTGTTTTGGTAAAGCAAATAAACTACAGTTCTTTTCCATTCACATCAGTGACTCAAAGTCTGTCTTCACCTTATTCCTCCCACAGGACACTGTATACCTCCCGCCCGCAGTGGTCACCGCTGTGTTGCAGACAGCACGAACCTATACGTGTTCGGAGGCTACAACCCAGACTTTGATGAGGCCGGTGGATCAGAGAATGAAGACTACCCTCTTTTCAGGGAGCTTTGGCGGTTTCATTTTGCCACAGCCACGTGGCAACAAGTCCGCACAGAGGGCTACATGCCCACAGAGCTGGCCTCTATGTCAGGTAAGGACAGATGGGTTGTCCTTATTGCATTAGAATGGCTCCCACAGAGCAGCTGTGTGAATCAATGCATTAAAATGAAATAAGATAGTCGGATCGCTTATTTGAAAAAGTAAACAAAAAAAAGGAAATCAATTTGTGTCAGGCTACCACAAATAAATGTGTCGGAAAGACTGCACCAATTTGTTTTCATTAAAAACCAGCTACTGGTCTTATTTCAGCTGCTTTCAGACATGCACGGAAGTCCCAAATATTTTCCTGAAATTTTCCAGAGGGTCTGGATGTGAGAAAGCAAATGTCTGAGTCAGTTGTTACAATATCCTACTGCGTTCTTTCTACTCAAAAGGCAAACTGTAAAATGTCCAGCCCCAATTTTCCATACACGTCATGTCAGAAAGCGGCTTTTGAGGAACTCCATGGTGCAATTGGACACTACGATGATCTATACTCGATTGTTTCACAAAGGAATCATTGTGCACACAGGTGACAGAGCTACAGCTAGCTGTGCAACACCAAGAAATGCCACATTGTGTCAGAAAAGGCCATGAAGTCTGCAAACAAATAGACTTGGATGTAAACAACATAGCTGTCAAACTTTCAAAGAAAAAATGTCTTTGCAAATGTGAGGAAGAAAATGCATTTAACGTGTTTGTCAGACCTCAGGAGTGAGTTTCGTGAGTAATGTTGAATGTAAACAGAAACTTTGTTTTCAACGAAACTCCCCAGGACACTTGGTCGTCACTGCAAACAATCAGTGCAGTGACTTAAACTGGAGTAACCAGATTACAGTTTACTGTAGTGGATCAGAGGACGCCCCAGGATGCATCTGTGATCACAAGGCTGAAAGAATGTGTCGCAGACCACCTCTCCCCTCTCACACAGACACACAATCTCCTCCACTACGGACCGATCTGTATCATCACACTGCTTAAAAACTAAAACATCATTCGGAGTTTGTAAACAGAAATGACGTACAAGATTATTTGCATGTGGAGAAGTGAGATCAGATCAAAAGCGGTGATCAGTGCCAAGTGTACACTGTCTACGTTTGTTCTGATGGGTGTGACTGATAAAAGGAAATAAAACACTTCATATTGTTTTGAATGGACCAGTATGTAGGTCTGAAGAATTAATCTAAATAATATTGACCTTGCATTACGGCTTTGTGAAGTATCCAAATCACTGGAGCTGATCTTTTTGGATAAAGATAAAATGTGTCACAACAAACTATTATGAATGAAGCAGTGGGAGCTACACATTGTAATCTGTAGACTTAATGGAACACCAGTAAAAATCTAATCATGAATTTAATTTGTTTTCAGTGAAAATTAAATTAGATTCCATTTCCACTAAAATCATGAATCATTTTGCCCTTTTTGTCAAAATAACTGAACTTCACCAGGAATCCTTTGATATTAGATATATAACCAGATATTAAACCGAGGCTGACGCTGTTGTCTGCCTCTTTCAGCTGTTTTACATGGCAACAACCTGCTTGTGTTCGGTGGCACTGGGATTCCATTTGGCGAAAACAATGGCAACGACGTCCATGTTTGCAACGTTCAGTACAGGCGATGGAACCTGCTCAGCTGCAGAGGGAAGAAGCCCAACAAGATCTATGGGCAGGTAAACAGTGTCTCTGTCAAGCTGTTGAGTGTAAAGTCAAAAAACGTTGTCGTATGTAGCAGATTATTCCACCGGAAAATATCTGATATATTTTCCACTCTCCAGGCGATGGCCATTATAAATGGCTACCTCTATGTGTTTGGAGGGACAACGGGCTACCTTTACAGCACCGACCTTCACAGGCTGGACCTGACCACCAGAGATTGGACCCACCTCAAACCCAACAACACCCCGTCGGATCTGCCTGAGGAGAGGTCGGTTAGCAGAGCTCATGTTTCTCCTGTTGTCCGGTTCCCATCGTGGTAATTAAAACGTTCAGAAAGTTAAAGCTTTGTTTTACAGGTACAGACACGAGCTTGCTCATGACGCACAAAGAATATACATTTTAGGAGGTGGAACTTCCTGGACGTCGTATCCCCTGGACAAGGTGAGAGGAACCAGCACCGACCGAATTTTAGATAAACAGAGCTTTAGTTGTTCATTTTATTTATAAAACACTGTTTGCCTTCATCAGATTCACGCATACAACTTGGAGACAAATTACTGGGAGGAAATCATCACCAAACCTCATGAAAAATTAGGTTTGTGATCAAGTTTTTTCTTTAAAATTTTTTTTGTGCTGAATCGACGATTTGAAAACTACAAAATAATTTCCCTTTGTTTTGTTTGTAATTTTCACGACAGGTTATCCTGCTGCCCGTCGCTGTCACAGCTGTGTGCAGGTCAAAGAGGGTGAGGAGTTCTCCACACAGCATCATCGTGGACACACTTATTATGACACAATATTGTGTTTTAACCACGTCTCACTCTGTTTTTACCACAGAGGTGTTTATATGTGGGGGTTATAATGGAGAGCTGATACTGGCGGACCTGTGGAAGATCAACCTGCAGACTTTTCAGTGGACCAAGCTGCCCGCTATAATGCCAGAACCAGCCTACTTCCACTGTGCTGCAGTCACTCCGGTGAGTAAAGTATCTATGGCACATGATCACATGGTCTAACCTGGTCTGTGATTATTTGCTGAAGGGCTGCAAATAATAATATAATGAAATAAATGAAGGCGGTATTAAGAATCGCTTGCAGAGCAGGCACCCTATGTATTCAGGCAATTCAATTCAAGGCAATTAAAGGCTTGATGCCCAAAATATCTAACGAAAGAAGAAAAGAATGCGTCACAACTTCTCAGAGCCCAGGGTGACTTTTCAAAAGTTATGTTTGAACAACTGCCCAAAAATATTCATTTCACAATGATTTTAAAACAGAATTGCAGCAAATCCTAATCGAGATCAAATGGAAACCTGAGAATTTGAGGTTTTTGCTTATAGTGACTTAAAATGATTAATTGACTGTCAGTTGCTGATCAATGAACTAAATGTTGCAGCGTCTCATCTCCTGTACCATTCCTCTCCTTCAGGCTGGCTGCATGTACGTCCACGGCGGTGTCGTCAACATGTCTGGGAACCGGAGGACGGGCTCTTTGTACAAAGTGTGGTTGGTGGTGCCCAGCCTGCTGGAACTGACCTGGGAAAAGCTGTTGAAATCTTCCCCTCACTTGGCCCAGCTGTCCACCCACCAGCTGCTCAGCCTCGGACTGACACACGCACTAATCCAGCGGCTCAAGTAGAGCGAGCACAAAGACTGAAGGAAGCGGTCTGTCATCGGGTCAACGCTGATGACTTGACAAAAACATTTCTTGAAACAAAGTCTGATGTCAGATGGTGAAAATACTCTGAAGGCCTTTTTTTAAAACTTAAGTCTTATCTGAATGTGTTTTTTTTTTAAATGCAAAGTGCAATGATTTATTTTTCTCTGTATGTGAACGTGTCAGATTTGAGTTTGCACGTGTCCGTCAGAAGCCGCATGTCAGTGTGGAAACCAAATTCACTGTACGATGACTGCTTGTTGCTCAGAGGTATCTTGTGCTATGCTCATAACTTACGTCGTGCACTTTTTTTTTTTTTACCACTCATCACTGTTGCAGACACTTGTGGAGCAGGAATAGTTGACTGTTCCTTAGACCACTTCCTGAAAGGCTAAATGAATGTTGCTTCTGCTCAGAGGCTGAGATACTGTATGTTTGTTTTCTCTGATGCCGACACGTTGCCGCCGATCAGCTGCTGCTGGGTCCACTGTGATGTAGTTAAGCTTTAGAAATGACTGAAGTTTTAAACCGGAGAAAACTGCGACCTGTTTCCTGAGAGACGCTCAAATTTCTGCTCAATCAGAAACGTGTGAGATTTCCCTGAAAAGTGTCACACAGCTGGTGATGCATAACCATGATACCTCTTTAACAGTCAACATTTTTCAAAGCATCATGTTTTAGCCTCGAGGACTTTCTGATTGCATGCTGATTACAAGCTGTGATTATAACTCCACTGTTCCGATTTGAAAGCGTTCACGTCACTGGTCACATTACTGAAGCTTGTGATCAGACAAAAAACCCCCAAAGCCTCTTTTAAACATCTGGGATGTTGCATCACTGTGAAGCTTCTTGTGCCGTTTGGATTCTTCTGTTTTTGGGAAAATGAAGCTTATTAAAGTTAGAGATGAATTTTACACACTTGTAGCTCCACAGCGATTCTCAAGCCTTTTTTGATTTCTTCATTCGGTGCCTTCTGAATTTCCAAAATGTCACACACGCTTTATTTTTTATATTATTGTAAATTAGTTTTTTAAAGACTGGTTTCTTTACAATCCTGCAATGTTTCTTTCCCCATGTAATTTACCTGGTGCTCTCCACGAGGCTTTTGTTGCTGAACCTTTCCGCTCATGATTAATCAGGAGACACGACTGCAGCTAAAGGTTTTATCATCAACTCATCTCCACAAACACATTAGATCTATTTATATTTATCATTGTGCTGTTTTAACCTTTTTTTTTTTTACAAAACTTTAAACTGTAGCAGGTCATGTAGCTGCACTTTCTCTTTTCACCTGATTGTCATTTCAGTTCTCACTTCAAAACGAAACTCCATTTAAACTTTTTTTTATACCGTAACATTGACTCTATTATTGTTTGTTTTACTTTTGGTCTGTTTTCTCTCGACGATGTTCTGCTGTAGTGTTGTTATACAAACTAAGTGGAATGTGGGACCATTCTTTTTTTATTATTTTTAATTTTTTAAACTAGGAACAAGGTCAGAGTGGTATGTGAAGAGTATGTCGGTCGTACTCAGGATGTAAAATACTGTGATCAGACTCTCACTCTGTTAAATGTCAGCAGGCTCGGTCATTTCCTGTGAAATCAGATGTCATCACACTCCGGATGGTTTTCACTAACAGATCTTTAGCTGTAACTGTCAATGTTGAATACTGTAGAAATACTCAGTCACCCGTGTTCACTTTCAAAATCCCACTTTTTCCCCTGAGCTCTGGCCTTATTTATATCTGCCTCACTGCACGTTGACACCTGGTAAATGTCCCACGTTGCTTAAAGAGTGATGTGTTTATACTTGCATCGTTTTGGATGTTAATGTAAGTTAAATGATCTTATGCATGTCGGTATGGTGTGCATGTCACTTCTCGTAAACTCCTGGGAGAAAAAGGGGTGAATCCCTCCTCGCAGGCAGTTATGGTTGTAATGTACATTATGTTTTGTAATTCCTGTCTGTACCAACAATAAAGACACAGGCAGTCGGTTTTTCATAATATTATGTTGTCAGATGTTATTGTTTTACACTGTGCAGTCATGACACACTGTATTACTGACGGAGATCTCCACACGCGGGGATCTTATCACTTCGAACTCATTGCCACTTTAGCAGAGACCTGGCTGGGTGAGCGTCCTGCCATTTCAACCATATTAATATTAATGGATAGAAAGTCAATTCTTTCATGAATTCTCAGACATATTCCATATTTACATTTTGGAGTTTAAAAAGTATACAAAGTTATAACAACAGTAACTTAACAACAAAATACCATTAGTTCAGATTCTTTACATCATAATATCCACTCCTCTCCTTCACCACAGTTCACTAAGACGTCTGTCAGCTTACAAACTTACAGTAGTAGGAGTTACATGTTTGAGCAGAAAAAAAAAAAGTAACTTCCTCACATTAAAATATTCAGTTTTATCACCTGTGTAACTCAGAGTAAAGCATAAAAAAAAAACGTATTAAAAGTCCCAAATGATCAGTAAATATAAACCAACATGGAGTGGTGCTGAATTTGTACTTTAAGTTTCTTTCAGGCTTAAAAAAGTGAAACTTAGGGTGAAAATCAAAGACCCACACTCAGCATGCAGCTGGAGATGGAGCAAAGTAATACAGAGCCAGGAGAATAAGGTAGACGACCACCAGAGCTGTGCCTGAGAAAAACAAGACAGCAAATAAAAGGGAAAAGTGAGACACTATTGTTCTTACATGTCATTCTATTAAACCACCAAATTAGATAAACAATCCTAAAGTCTTTTTAGGTTTCCTGTTTTCTTGCAGCCATCTTATGAAAATCAACCGGTAGGGATTAAAATCAATGCTTGCTTAGCCCCTGTCCCACCCTTTCACCAAGTTACGTGGAAATCTGTAAAGTAGTTTTTGCGTGATCTTGCTGACAAACCAGGAGAGAGGTAATAACGTTCAGATAGACACACAGAGAGTGGGGTTACTTCTCTATACTGAGGCATGATGGGAAGATCTACTGAGTTATCAAGATGACCTGAGAATATCCTCTGGATCATTGACTGGTGTTTTAAAAAGTGTGTTGCTGACTAAAACAATTGGGAGACTAACTGACAAATCTTCAAAACATCAGTGGAATGACAAGTCAGTGGATCAATTGTTTGTTATTTTATCGCACTGTTTACACTTCTAAACACTCGAAACTCACCCTGAAAATAATCCGACTTTCCGTCCATGAAGATGTAGTTGACGACGATCACACTGAACATGCTGGCCCACAGGTGCAGGTCACTGAATAACAGCACAAAGCCCACGTCCTACGAGAAGCAGAGATGCTGTTTTTATCATAGAAAACTATAAAAGATTGCAAACGTGATATTTATATGAATAAATCAATGAAGAGAAGAGTGTCTTACATAGAAAGCATTAAAAAAGACCAGTATTGGAATCTGTAGCATGCAGACCTGCACAGCAATGCAGCTTCCCACCTCCAAACTGAAACATAAAAATCATTTACAGACAGGTAACACTTGTAATGGAAAATTCCACTGACCAGGTGTCTCACTGCTGTGATACTGTCTACCTGACAGGATGGAACCCTTATTTGGCGTTGTCTCACTGCTGTGACCTTGACAAACAGTGTGTATTATTATTATAATAATATTATTATTCGGTAATGTTTTCTTCCAACTGCTACAGCGGACGGACACAGCAGATAGACACATGATGATTTCATGTCTTTTTTTCATGTTATGTTTCCTGAAACGCCTCTATGTATAAGTACTGGCTTTTTTGGACTTTGGGGCAGTTCCACTTGAGCACCCGTGCTTGTTGTGTAACCTCTGCAGAGCTTACTACTAAAAACTCAAAGGCAACTCCAGTCTGATGATCTCATTATTTCAAATCTCAAGATGAATTTCCATCACACACTGTAAAGAAGCTGTGTGGGTACTTGATTCAATGAGACATGATTTACCTGAGACTGATGTTGTTTTGGAGAGCAAACTGGATCCCGTTAACAATCTCAGGGATCTCTGGAACCATAGCGAGAACCGTCACCCCGATGAAATACTTGAGAAAGAAAGAAAGACAGCAAATGTCAGTACAAAGAGAGTCAACAACCACGTCTCCAAGTACGATCTGATGCACGTTCCCACCTGAGAGATGTTGGGCTGGTTTAAAATCGGCTGGATGTGCTCGGTGGCAAGATCGGCACAGGCAGACGTGAGCACGGTGGCCATGATGAGGATGATCAGAGACCTCCAGCGAGACCAGTGGACCACTGCTCCATGTTGGCGGGTCACTGAACGGACAAACACAAGAGATACGATGGTGCGTGAGCGGGAGGTGAATAAAACCCTCACTGATCACTGCACTGTTCACACTGAGATCGGCTCATACCCTGTCCTTCTCCAACTTGGATGTTGTAAATGTGGGAGTGAGTCTTCAGTGTGAAGATCAGACCGATGATGTAGGCGATCGGCAGGAGGGTACACACAGTGAACACCAGCGGCCTGCAGACACAAACACACAATTAATGAGGGGGAGGAAATATACAGAGGGTTTTTAAAACCCATAGGACCATAATTTAACAGGTTTTAGCTCATTTACTTTAAGTTTATTTCACTTTACATCTTTGCAAACCACTGAGAAAACCACTGACTTTTTAGAAAACTTGTGATTTTTGTCCACATTAAATCGCCAATTGATGGTAAAGCACAGCTAAAACACACAAAACTACCATTATGCTCCTTTACATGACAATCCATACGTAATTAAAAAAATTTAAATGTAAATTCTTACTCAACGTGGTTGTGGAACAGTGTTCCGTTGTTCTGTTGAATAGAAAAATAAAAGCACATTATACACAGAACAGTGCCTGTAAGTCGGTGTATGATAAGTTGTGTTACGAAGGTTTGTGAGCTCTTCCTGGCTCCTGGTGCTGACCAGATCGTAGTGACAGTTGTGGCAGACGAATGGTGCGCTGCTGTTGCTCGAGGTGTTTTGCCCACTGGAGTTGGTGCAGCCTTCGCACACCAGGTTCCCATAAGCCTTGGAGAACAATGTGGGGGCAAATACACCTGCCATCCACAGGTGGAGGAATGATTCATTGTAAGACACTGTGGTAATTATTTTACCCTGCAGTTGATTTTAGTGTTGGAGGACAGAAAGACCTGCTCAGCTGGTTCTGTCGCGGCTGTCAACCCCTGAACAACATTCAGTTATTTTGTGTGCAAATGGATTTATGTTTGAACTCCTGCTGATTGTGTGACCTTATGATCTCCAGACACTCGCTGTGACAAGTTTTTTCAAAAACATGTATTTTTTAGGAAAGGAACATTAATTGTCAAATTCTTGGGATCGGTGCCCTGGATCCAGGGGTCGGGTTGGGTGATTTGTTTTTCCTTTAAATTTATTTCTTTTATCATTTGTATGTTTTGTGAATGTGTATTTGTTTGTATTTATGTGTTTCTTTGGTTAAAACATAAATAAAATTTGATCAGAAAAATGATTAACATCACATTACCATATTCTGTATAACCACTAGTAGTACTAGTATTTAATTATCTAATATTCACTGTAGATCAGTGTGACTCAATTATTTCTCTTAAAAAAAAAAATTATCAAAAAGTTGGTACAAGAGATAAATGTAAACACACAAACAAGCTGAGAACAGCAGCTCAAAAAAGGAAAAATGTAACATGAAATGCCTCTAGGTGGCGCAAGAGTTAAACATTTTGGCGTACTTGTTATTCTTTAGGAGGCAGAACCATGTTTACATAGGGAGGAATAGACTGCTGCTGTTTACTTTCCTGTAGATCACGAGTACGAGTTTCCAAAAATGTGAGAGTGAGTATTTTTGGAAACTTACCTCCGATAGAGATGAAAAGCAAAGCAGAGCTCACTCCTGTGGAGCGACTGTTGAATCTTTGTTCGCTGTGTCTGAGTCCACCGATTATCATGCAGATGCCCTGAGGACAAAGCATGGAGGATAAGTGTGTGTGTGCGTGGGAACATGATTTGTGTGACGTTAATACTGAGTTAATCGTCTACAGGTTGAAATTATCCTCGTAAGTGAACTGACATGCAACTTAAAAAACAATTTAATTCCATGACCTTGTTTTATTTTGAAATGTAAACAGTGAGGTGTATGTGGTTGGGCTTACAGGAATGAAGAGGATGCATCCGAGCAGCGTCCCGGTCAGCGCCGCTTTAACGACCTCCTGCAGACACGGGTTGGCGGCCTGGTGACCTCGGATCAGAGCGGTGATGTAGAAGGTCAACTCTGTGATGGAGCCGAAGGTGGCGTTCACCACTGCACCCACAGCAAAGTTACTCTGAGCTGAGATGCTGCAAATGCAAAAAATGGTCATCAATCTACACTTACATTTACATGTTTCATACACTTAAGGTGACGTCAAGACTCAATTTCTCTCATTGGGTGTTTGCAGGTGATGGGAACAGCTCACCTGGCGATGCCCATACCAATGTAATACGACAGAGGTATCATGGAACCAAGCGCTATGGCGAACTTGACATTAGAGCTGGCGTAATCGTTTTCTTTGTCGATGTATCCAATTACTATCGCAACGATTACCAGAGGGAGGAGGTCTGAGGTGGGGTCAAAGATGATAACAGCTCCTCATGTGACGCACACTGTCACACACACTGTCACACACACTGTCACACACACACACACACACACACACACACACACACACACACACACACACACACACACACACACACACACACACACACACACACACACACACACACACACACACACACACACACACACACACACACACAAGTGTAAGGATACTGACAGCGAACACATTGATCCCATCAACAGTGTACTTGTAGTAGTACCAGTTTGTAGCATGGTAGGAGCATAGAAGTGCTCTGGTCTCGTAGCATTGATGCTGCAGGTCAGGTAGAAAAAAAAATTAAGAAACGTGTGCACAAGCATCAAACTGACATGTTTGGGATTTGTATGATTTATGTGCTTTGGCTGATGTGTTCCAATTCTCTCTCTTACCTTTCTTTGTGAGGAGGAGGAAAAAGAAACGTTCTCAGGAGGCAGGAGAAGAATGACGGCCAGCGTCCGTGCATTCATCTTGGACACGGGGATGGTGAAGATCAGGATCCAGGAGATGAAGCAGGCCAGGGAGTGGACGACCACCAGAGGCGGGTATCCCAGCAGCAGCCACACGTAGGTGGAGAAACGGCGCTAGAGGGGAGAGCAGAGTAATGATAGGGTACACTTGAGTTCTATGTGGCGGAATGTGCACAATGGTTTTCATACATTTCTTTAAGTGTGTAAATTTACCCAGAAGGGAGTGCAATGAGGTCGTCCCGGGATCTCTGGGACTGGCACCTCTGTGGTTGAGGGTAGCAGAACCGGTGAGTTCTCATCCACCCCGTCTGTGTTGCACTCACAGTCTGGGGCTTGCTCACAACAACTCCTCAGTGTATTTCCAATCTGGAGAAACACAACCACAGGACAGTGATTTATGACTCAAAGATATAGGCTATTTAACTTAATATGCTGTAATCACAATCATTTGTACGGGTGTTTGTTCAACTGTGTACAACTGTCACAAATGTGTTGCAATGACAAGTTGCTGCAAATGGAACTTGTTGCGGACTTGTGGCGTGTGTCAGAAACACAAAGGTTCTGCTTTCATGACCACGGTGAGGAAACCGCAGGTTCTACTGTGAATCAATGTACTTTACTTTAGAAGAAGGTGGAAAAGAGGCAGGAGGAACGTCCCAACATGAACTGAACTCAGATCCAAACCATACCTCGTGGATTGACTTGCCGAACGGCCACAAGAAGTAACAGGACAACTTCAAGCAAAGCTTCCCTGAAGACAGAGAGAGAAAAAAGAATGAGAGGAATGGTTGATGATCGATAATGAACCCCATAACTATTCTTTATTGGTTAGCTCACCTACCATATGGTACACCAGTGACAGTGATGAACATCAATATGCTGACCAGGAAATATGCCAGGGAGACCCACCAGCCAAAGAGAAACACATACAGTACATTTCCACATGTGATAAAATGACCTGGCACCAGGAAGAAAAAAACAGATTAAACATGAAAACATTTCCTCCATGTAAATTGAATTAAGTGCACAGGATAACTCTTGTTTTAGTTTAGCCACCTTTTCTCTCAGTAATAATAAAATCACACTTGTATGGTGAACTGTTGAGATCCGGGAACATAGTGTTGTGGTTGGATGATCAGACAGGTTTTAAACAAACACACTTCTCTCCTGGAGAGGGATCTCAGAGGGGGTGGGACTCACGAGACTGACCCAGAACTGTACGGCCTGGAGGAAGCGTGTGTTTGCTTGAGCAGTCAGTGGTCCAGAAACTGATTTCTCATTCAAAACAAATTTTAAGGATTGCATTCTTTCACACAAAAAAATTTGTCCATGCCTTTGTTATGTCCAAACTTGATTATTACCAGGCTCCACCAGTAAGTGTGTGAAGACTCTGCAGCTCACTTGTCCTTTGCAGAACTTTTACATTCACAAAAAACATATAATACATCAGAGGAAAGAAAAACTGAAAAGGCGTAGTGTATCACCTTTAAGGATTTACCCCCAAATAAAAAGACTTGTTTACAACCTGTATGATCATCTCATCACTCGGATCTCAGCAGTTATTTTGGTGAGTTCAATGTTAGCGTAACAAATGCAAACACAATGACCACGAAAAATAATAACATATAATAATGTTATAAACTGGAATTATTCATCAGCACAAAGGACAATAGCCTGTACCTGAACCTGAATATGGTTTAATGACGTTCAGTTCGGAGTAGAGCTCTTTCACGACCTCCGACCTGTCTTCAAACGGACGCTCTGTCACATGGCTCTTCCACTTCCGAAAACCAAACTGACACACACGCACACACAAAGATTGAGGATTAGTTTACCAGCCCTGCTGAACTCAAACCACGTTCATTAGCAGCAGAAAACTTCTTACCCTGTAGTTGTTGACCAGTTTGTTGGCTTCCACTTCGTTCTCTGCCCTGATGGTTCTCTTGCTTTGAATCTCCTCCCAACTGTCGTCACATGTGTTGTGGTTTGAACCTAAAATGACGAGCGACAACATGACAATTAAACATCTGTAAATCTAGAGAGAGAGAAACAAATCTAATCCAGTTGGTGCTCAGTACTCACGTGTGTGTGCAGATATGCACTTTGTGGTGCATATTCGTTGTTGTGGACAAACGGACTGATGTGTGGGTGGAGTGCCTGCTGGAAGAAGTGGTTGACCTTGGTCATGGATCTGTTCATGATTGTAACCTGCCTGGAGATCCTGATCCCACGAAAGATCTGCAGCACCAAACAAGAAACGGATTACCATCCATCCATCATACCCCTTTACCTTTAAAGGTTGCGGAGAGAGCTGGAGTCAAGACCAGCTGACAGTGGACGAGAACACCTAGCGTATCACGCGGCCAACATCCAGAGACAGACAACCATTCATACTCACATTCACACCTACAGTCACCTAACACCTAACCCCAATTTGCATGTTTCTGTACTGTAGGAGGAAGCAGAGTACCCCAAGAAAATACGGACAGTGCTTTGTCTTTGTGTGGACAACAATGTCCTCGTGCTCGGACTTGTCGCAGCTCCATCATCAGTTACACAATTTATTTACATTTATGTCTACAGTGCAGAGTCAGACGGGCTGAGTCAGCTGACTGGAACTGCACAACCCAGAGTCCCTCCTCCTGTCGCTCAAGTGGTGACACAGCTCGCACAAAGTTCAGACGTCTTGGAGTCACACTGGAATTAAACTCAAATCACACATACTGGTTTAAAAATAACCCAAAACCTCTGAGAGCTCGAACAGAGGCATGCATGACCCTTACTGTGGAACATCACCTCAATCGACTCTTAGTATTCAAATCAAATCAAATCAAATATAATTTATTGTCCCCATGGGGACATTTGTCTGGGCCCAGAGTGCTACAGCAGCTGCAGAACAGTACATTGTACAACAAACAAACAGTGCACAGGGACGTGTCATGTAAGACCCAGAATAATAATCCAGAATAAAAGTGAGTTGAACATTACACCTGCCCTAAAAACACTTAAAATCATAAAACACTAAAAGGATATAACTCATAAAAGATGAAAGACAAAAACTGCCATTTAAGCTTAAAAACCAAAGTGCAAAGGTTATTGAGATACATGGCCAAAGCAAGATGTCTCCTTATTGAGTAGTGTGATAGACGATGGGATAGACGTCTTTCACTTATAGGCTCTGTAACGTCTCCCTGAAGGTAACCGGTCAAATTCAGAGGACGGTATGTGGGACGGGTCATTAAGGATCCTGCGAGCCCTGAATGCATCACCCCACTGACAGTATTTATGTCCACACACATTCATCCCATATCACTGTACATGTATCTACATGTGTCTTCCTCCAGTTGCACTGTACACGTGTTAATGTCTTGAGTCCAGCACAGTTCACTATATCAACTAACTTCGCTTCAGGGCATCTTCATATTTGAACATATTACTGCCTTTGACAGTCTGACAATAGCTGCATCTGTTCTGCAGGGAAACCAATGGCATGACTGTAATTAAATCAAAGGGTAAACAATGTTCTTGGGTCTTTCAGTCATTCATTCATTCATTACCAGGATTTGATCTCTCTCAGACGCAGCCTTGACAAATGCTAACAAACCACTGGCATCATGAGACAAGCGACCACCAAAGTCATGACTTCTCCTTTTTGTTTCAGTGAAGAGCAATTTGCACAGTTTTGGGTAGAGTCTTGTTTTGTTTCCTCTTTTTGTTTCTGTGTTTGTTTCCTGAAATAAACTTGAGTATAAAAGATAGACACAGAGAGAGAGAGAGGTAGTGATTGTGTTAGTGACTGTGCAAAGATAGGAGTGCAAGCAGCATTATCTTGATTCACTCAGCTTCATCGCTCTGTGCAGAGGAGGAAGACCTTCAGCTTCATAACAAATATAAAACCTTACAACAGACAGTCCTTGTTTATGATTACGTGACGAACGTGAATAAATTTAAGTCAAGTTCATTCAATTCAATTTGGCCACTTACCTACATAATTTAGACTCTTCCTCATTTGGCAGTTTTTTAAACTTCAAAACCAGAAATGTTGCAGACACATAGCGAAGGAGAAAATCTGAGCAAGGACTTTGTCATTTATTACATTAATTGATCAGTTAAACAATGAACTATTCTGATACTTGATAATTCATTTATGTAATCTATCAAGCAAAAATGTCTTTCAAAAACATTCCCTATAGTTTCAGCTTCTCCAGTCTCAGTATTTGCTGTTTTTCTTTGTTTTATATGACAATAGATCCAATAGGCCTTGGCGATAAGGCCAAATATTATAACAAGATACAAATTCTCCTGTCAGTTGATATGATAATTAGCATTATAAATGTCCCATTTACTTTTTCAAGTTTAAACTCTTCTTTATGTGCAGAGAACGGCAAAGACTTAATAAACAGCAAAACATTTAACAAATCTGAAGTAGATCAATTATTACTTATCCAGTTATACCTCCTCACTGTCCATACACAAAGTATAATCAATATATAGATGTTAGATGTTGGACTTTTGTTATATTGCTATTGATGAAAATCATATTACAGTAACTACTGTATTGATAATCTAGAACCAAGCCCTAGAATCCAATATATTTGGGATGTTTGGAAAACACTGGTTTAGATCACTATTTTCTGGCATAATGATAATCATAATAATAATCATAAGAATCCCCAGAGCTCTGTGTTTTGGAGATATAATGGATGTCTGTCCCTGGTTTGTCCCTGACACACAAACACACCCACACGCGCACGCGCACACACGCACACCCACACACACCCACCCACACGCACATGCACACACTCGTAATGAACACAACGTGACAGCACCATATGTGACAGCCCTGTGAATAACAACCGTCCTGACTCGTTCCATCCACGCAATGAAATCCCGTGGAACAGCAGCTGCCAACACATAAACATGGAGACCCGTAACCACGCAGCTGTTAAAGACGCGCTCGTGTGGCTGCAGATAAAGTTTTTTCTTTCCAGAGGATCCGGATTTGTCGCTGCAGCCTCTCACCTGCCGGCAGCTCCGCCGGCCTCCTCCTCCGGCTGCTGGTGTCCGGGCTGTGTGCGTGAGGCACGGACATGTCTCCCTCCGCTCGAACTCTAGTATTAAACCGCTTCAGTCCGATGCTCAGTGAAACGTACGCCGCGGACGCGCTGAATCACAGAGGGAGTCCGTCGCAGGGGCTTCTGGGGAATGTAGGCCACTGCGGTTGAGCTCCTTAAAGGGATAGTTCACCCAAATAATGAGAATTCCCTCGTTATCTACTCGCCGCTATGCTGACGGAGCGTGGGTGGGAAAACACGTTTGGGGTTTCAGGGGGTAAACAGCGTTGCAGCCGAATCCAATACAATTGCAAAGTAAATGGGGACCACTTCTTCAAACGTAAAAAAACACCCCTCCATGCTGCTCCTGTGGTGTCATCCAAGTGTCCCTTAGCCCCGACATCCGTGCATGGATCACAGTGATGGAGGGGTTTTCTGTTTGTTTCCCCTAAAGTCAAATTGATGATGTCGTTTTCTTAATTTCCACGTGTTTTTTTCCTATTTTCCCGTGTTTTTTCTATTTGCATGTGTTTTCTTAACTTGCAGTGCGTGGAGCCCTGTGGGCCACCGTAGTATATCACCTAATCATGATATACATGATCTCAAGGCACTTTACATAGAAGGTCGAGATCCTAAAAATTATAGAGAAACCAAACAGTTCCCACATGCTACCACATCATTCTAATCTTCCAATGCTTATTTCACTATCAAAATGGCTTCCCCTTATGAAAACACATTTTAATCTGCATTTGTATTTGGATCTGCATCAAATTGCACACAACCTAATTATGACAGATTTTTTTCATTAAGATCCCTGAATTATTCCCTTTAAATAAAGACCATCAAGGAATTTAAGGAGGCTCTCCCACAATTGTGATTGCTGTGGAGTAATGTAATCAGAGGTTGCACATTGATCTAATTTAAACAACTTTCCATACCAGCAAATGGTCAAAGCTTTTACTTGACATAATTTTACATAAGTTGATCAAGTTTCATGTATATAAAATCCAAATAACCAATGCAGTGGCTGTCAAATACATGTATTGGCGTAAAAACTACATTTCCCTCTGAAATGAAGAAGGGTCTTAAAATGGAAATATTCAACTAAAGTATGACCTTAAAATTCACTAGGAAACCATAGCATCAAGACTTTAAATTAAGTTGACAGCCAGTCTGCTGGTAATTAATGAACTTTTTTTTTTGGCTTTATAAAACAGGTGTAGTCATCATCCATCTATTTCTTGCATCGGTAATATGGTCAAACATATCAAATAACATCTTCCCCAAAAGAATCAATTCAAGTGTCAAGTAAATAACTCTGAAAACACATTAACAATCTAGAAAAGAAAAACAGTAACAATTATTTCATAAAACAAATTAGGAAAACCAATACAGAGCAATATTTATTGAAATCGAGTTTTTTAAAAAGATTTAAAATCCAAATGTTAGTGCTGAAGCCATTAATGCAATGCATGATGTCTGTTTGAGACAAATACCTCCACAACATGGCCAAACACAAGTATTACATGGACTTTATTTCTCTTCTCTCTTTTTTTTCTCCAGACTTGGCTGCTGGTTGGTGGTTTATTTTGTGAGTACACAGAGCTATTGTTCAGCTATGTGTGTTTTTCGTCCCAAAGAAACTTAATGAAACGTAAGCGTCTTAAAAAAACAACTCTAATCTCATTTGCGTAAGTAGATTTTTGATCTATTATATTCATCTACATTTAGGCAGGATATATATTTGTGCTTTTTGCTATGAGTCAATAAGTATCCACTTATAATACATAAACGTCCCTTTTACAAATAAATGTTTAATTCTTATGTAATAGAATTCCCCCTTGCTCGGTTCCATACTCTCAGGAATTTTGCTGCCACAGCCTACGTTGTCTGGTGTGATTTGTAGCTTATGCTGGCAAATGTTAGCATAGCTCAGTATTGAATATGAGTATTGATGTGTGGGAGACATTACTAAGTCAGTCTGCTTACTTGGACTCCTCAATGCTTATCAAGGCAGCTATACCACTGGTATTATCACAAAAGTAAATCAAGAATAAAAAAGAAACCATTCCACTTGCTTTGAGTTAGTTTGATTGGTGACTTTAAGAATAGTGATTGGAGATTAAATGTAATGCCATAAATGCTATAACTGTTTATCATGCCCTTCACAGAGGTTAACTGCGAGTTTTCTCCTGCTGCAATCACTCTACAGCAGCTGAACTAGTGTAAAATTTGGTTTAGCGTGGCAAAACCTCCCAGTCCCAGATTGTCTTGTGACTTATTGTCTTTCTGTCTCAGTGTTAATCTTTTACTGTTTTTGGTGTGCGACAAAAAACAGCCTATAGATGCACTGAATGTGTGTGTGAATGTATGAATGTTAAAAAAGTGGTCATCAAGACTAGAAAAGCATTATATAAATACAGATCATTTACCATTTACAAAGTGTTACCTAAACTAAGTCCTGTAAATGGAAAAGTAGCAAAATAAACATGCGGTGACAAATAAAGCTTGAAGCCACAAAGACCTTTGATAAGGTTTTTGTGACCCGAATGGTGGACTTGCAAATAAATACTGTGATGTCAAACTGTCTGTGACCTGATCTGTGAGAACACATGTTTCAGCCTGTGTGTTGCAATGTGTTTGCTCCACATTGCAAATATATTCCAGATTACAGCTAAACTAAATTAGAAAATGTAACTGTAAGAACTGTATCAGTGATGTCTTCACTTCAGAAAAGAGTCAAAACATGATTTTCATGTACCCTAACAACTAGTTTGAATGCCATAAGTTATCTGAAACACTTGATTTTGCTAATTTTGGATGTAAGATAATAATATATTATAATATGATAATGATCAATATCTGCGATTTCATCCAATTATTTAAATCAGCATTTTAAGGACAGGCGTGTCATCACTTACATATATGGGTCACCCCTTAGTTTGAATTTTATTATCTTGCAAACAAGCAATATTTGTAATTCTAACTTCTGCCATATGCACTAATGCTGGCTTATTGATATTAAGCTAATGTCAAAGGTAGTAGTGTTTGGTTACCAGAAAAAGCTTGTAAAAGGTGATTACTATGCAGTCTGCTACTGTTATCTAACTACATTAGACTCAGTTCACCCTCAGTAACAAACATGTTTGGAGCCCATTGCAGTCAACTTGTTAACCCACTGATGTCATGGTATTGGTGGTGGTAGAACTTGCTACTGTTTCAATAAATTTTAAATTTTAAATAAACAATAATCTTTTTACAGTTTTTTGGTTTTCGAGCATCTGACGACTAGCTACGGTGCGGGTAAATATTGAAGCCCACAGAGCTAGGAATTTGAAAAAGGGCATATGAGTTAAACTAAGTAGGTAGATTATTATTTGGAACATGGAAAATATTAACTAAATAATTAAAATACATCCCCACTATCGTCACTTTAACACCTTATTATCGAACAATTCTGAGCTCTTATAACAGATAGAAAGAGACCTTATAAAAAAACTGTTATCTGTTACCTTAACAGCTAAAATTACCATTCGATACTGTACAGAGTCATGTTTAGCAGCACGTTTGTCTTGCAGTGGATTTAAAGTTCTCAGTTAGTCAGTTATTTAAAGGACAACAGGTTTTGATTAGATGAAAGCATTGTGAGTGAATATGTTCAGAACTGGTAACACAGCAGAAACATAAAACACTAATTTGGACTGAAGAGCATACAATGACACGTTTTTACAGTTTTGAAGAAAATAGAAAGGCCACAAAGACCTTAAAAAAGGTTTTTGTGACCCAAAATTTGTATTTGTCAATAGATAGTTGACAGACACTGATAGGACACGCTTTATCTCCTTTTTTCAGCCATACAAGCTATTTTGTAAAGTTGCCCAACGGCTTATCAAACCTTACATAATGCACCCCCCACATGCTTTTAGGTGGCTATAGAAAGCGCAGAAGACTTGATTGGTTGTAGTTTGGACTTGGAGGTGGGGTTTTTTAAACTCAAATCTAATCCCTTATAAATGTGGCTGCACACATAAGTAGTGCACTTGGGGACTGTCGTTGGACTGCGGTGAAACCATGGCAAAGCGTTGGAGTGCCAACTCTTTGGTGGCACAAGTACTGCTAATCTGCTTAGTTGGGACAAATGTAGAGGTTTTGGGCCAGAAGGGTGCTCAATTTTCTCAGGGATCACCACCAGCCCAACCAGGTTTGCAACCAACCTCAACTCACTATACGGCTGGATGGCCAAGCTATCCTGGACAGAATCCACAGACAAATGTCCAACCGGTTGTCAAGCCAAGCTATCCTGGACAGAATCCACAGACAAATGTCCAACCAGGTTCACAGCCAACCTCAACTCATTACGCACCAAATGTCCAACCGGGTGGATGGCCAAGCTATCCTGGACAGAATCCACAGACAAATGTCCAACCGGGTGGACAGCCAAGCTATCCTGGACAGAATCCACAGACAAATGTCCAACCGGGTGGAAAGCCAAGCTATCCTGGACAGAATCCACAGACAAATGTCCAAACGGGTGGACAGCCAAGCTATCCTGGACAGAATCCACAGACAAATGTCCAACCAGGTTCACAGCCAACCTCAACTCATTACGAATCAAATGTCCAACCGGGTGGACAGCCAAGCTATCCTGGACAGAATCCACAGACAAATGCCCAACCAGGTGGATGGCCAAGCTATCCTGGACAGAATCCACAGACAAATGTCCAACCGGATGTCAAGCCAAGCTATCCTGGACAGAATCCACAGACAAATATCCAACCAGGTTCAAAGCAAACCTCAACTAAATACGTACCAAAGGCCCAACCGGGTGGAAAGCCAAGCTATCCTGGACAGAATCCACAGACAAATGTCCAACCGGGTGGACAGCCAAGCTATCCTGGACAGAATCCACAGACAAATGTCCAACCGGGTGGACAGCCAAGCTATCCTGGACAGAATCCACATACAAATGTCCAACCAGGTGGATGGCCAAGCTATCCTGGACAGAATCCACAGACAAATGTCCAACCGGATGTCAAGCCAAGCTATCCTGGACAGAATCCACAGACAAATATCCAACCAGGTTCAAAGCAAACCTCAACTAAATACGTACCAAAGGCCCAACCGGGTGGAAAGCCAAGCTATCCTGGACAGAATCCACAGACAAATGTCCAACCGGGTGGAAAGCCAAGCTATCCTGGACAGAATCCACAGACAAATGTCCAACCGGGTGGACAGCCAAGCTATCCTGGACAGAATCCACATACAAATGTCCAACCAGGTTCACAGTCAAGCTATACTCAGTATCGTCGACCAACAAGCAGCCAACAGACTCCACCGTCAAAACCGTCTCAACATTCTCAAATATTCCAGGATCGCCCTTTCCAGAACCCATATGACCCACCACCACAGAAACCTCATCAACCAAAACCTCCACAACTACCACAACTTCCACCGCAAACATATCAACCCCCGCAAGCACATCGACCACCGCAAGCATATCAACCACCGCAAGCACATCAACCACCGCAAGCACATCAACCACCGCAAGCACATCAACCACCGCAAGCACATCAACCACCGCAAGCACATCAACCACCGCAAGCACATCAACCACCGTCGCGCCCTAAGGTGCCAGAGACACCTGGGGAGCTGTTTTGTGACGTGGAAGAAAGTGTGAAAATCACATGTGGCGGTCATGATATCTCTGCTGCTGGATGTGAAGCAATAAACTGTTGCTTTGACGGCCGACAGTGCTTCTTCGGAAAGGCAGGTGAGTTTTTGAGAAGGTTGTTATACTCTTTATTGAGAAGAAAATTATGTTATACTTGTATTGATTGATTAGTGTACTTCTAATAGCAGTGGGGATGTAAAAATGTAAATGCATGATTATGTTCAAAGAACAATCTGGTAAAAAGATGTTCTACATTATTCAGTTGTTTATACCCAGTCAATGTTATGTAATCACTTAACTTATCAATGCCTGTTTTTGTGCCACCAGTGACTGTCCTCTGCACAAAGGATGGCCAGTTCGTTGTTGTAGTGGCCAAAGATGCGACTCTGCCCAACCTGGACATCGAAACAATTTCACTGTTCGGGGAAGGTCAAGTTTGTTCATATGTTGACTCTAATTCAGCATTTGCTATCTTCCAATTCCCTGTCACTGCTTGTGGCTCTTTTGTTACGGTAAGACTTTGATTTTCCATATCTATTCCCTATTTATTTCCAACAAAAAAACCCCACCTTAAATAAGGCCAGTGCATATTTTCACTTTACTTATTTTGCCTTTTGCAGGAGGAGCCTGGTGTTATAATCTATGAGAACAGGATGTCATCCTCATATGAGTTACAAGTTGGGCCTAATGGAATCATTACCAGGGACAGCTCCTTTGAGTAGGTGATCATCTTTGAGTAATTCAGTGTTAATATTAAATGTCTAAACAGCAACTTCATCCCATATTTTTCTTGTCAGTTTGCTCTTCCAGTGTAGGTACACGGGCACTTCCATAGAAACTTTGATTATCGAAGTATTACCATTACAAAATCCTCCTCTACCAGTTGCTGCTCTGGGACCTATTAGAGTACAACTGAGGTTGGCTAACGGAGAATGCTTATCAAAGGGCTGTAATGAATGTAAGTGCAGGTCAGATTGGTAGCGTTGCTTTGTGTATCATTTCATAACATTGGCTGTCATACTCACCACTAACTCTACTCTCATAGTTGAAGCAGCCTATACCTCTTTCTATACGGAGGCCGACTACCCTGTGACCAAGGTACTGCGGGACCGAGTGTTCGTGGAGGTTCAGCTCCTTGAAAAGACAGATCCAAACCTTGTCCTGACTCTTGGTCACTGTTGGACAACTACAGGCCCCAATCCTCACAGTCTGCCTCAGTGGGACCTTCTGATAGATGGGTAAATAAAGCATCAACTTACACTGTCGAGTTTATGATGACATGTTGGATATTTGTGAGAGTTTACACTCCTTTCAGGTCTGGTCACAAGAAACAGTGAACAGGGAAATTGCTGCTTACCTCAAACTTCTTTGTTCAGCTGTGTTACATTGTCATTAACTTCACATATTTTGCTCTCCATCCAGGTGTCCATACAGGGATGATCGCTACATGTCCTCACTGGTTCCAATCGGCCCCTCTTCTGGTCTGGCCTTCCCGGGTCACTACAGGCGTTTCATTTTCAAAATGTTTACCTTTGTAGACAGCAGCTCACTACAGGCCCTGAGGGAGCAGGTAATGATTACACAGGCTGATGAGAAACTTTGGCAAAAAAAGATTTTGGTTTTGCCCTACTGACACTATTGTGCTTGTTCAGGTGTACATTCACTGTAGTACAGCTGTGTGCACTCCTGGAGGAGGCCGCTCCTGTGAGCCGCCATGCTTCAGGAAAAGTAAGGGATGAATTTATAATGTGCAGTGTTTAGGAGCAATATGAGCTTGGATCTGACCACGTTTGTATGTCTGTTTACAGAGAGAGAGACCGGCGCAACACCCCAGACAGGGAATGAGCCAAAAGTGGTGATTACTGTTGGGCCTGTGACCATGGTTGACGATCAATCACCAAAGAGCGTCTAGGTCAACAATTTGGCCGTCAACAATTAATGTTTCATCTGGAGCATTAAGATGGTTCAGTTATGCTAAAAACTAAAAAACCAAGTCTGCAACAGGAAGAATGAAATGAATCACCAGTCTTGTAACCAAATTTGTATTAAAAAGATGATACGCTATAAATACTTTCTGATTATTTTTGTGCATAACATACTTTTTCTTAATTTATTGTCAACGATATTCTAACAAACATGATCCCCTGGGATTGTCTGGATTGAAAATGACTCCCCTTAAATAAAAATAAATGTTTCTATACATGTTTACTGTAAATAGCAAAGAGTAGCAATTCTATTTATACCTTACTGTCCTGATGTGATCTTAGCATTAATTCATTATAAATGCAAAGGTGATAAAACATAAACTTCATGTAATCCGTCCAATATTGTACCTGTGTCCCCTTGGTCAGCACTCAACCAATATTGACAGGACTTTATAGATATAGACTAATTTTGTCACAGATGGAGCACAATACAGTGCATACACAACCTTCAGCATATTTTATTTAAACAAGTTCTGATTACAATATTGTCATGTTTTAATTATTCTAACTGTTCAGCAAACATTCTGCCAAACTGATAAAACAAAGGTAAATTTAGAAAAAAAAAGGTGTTTTACAGGTTTGTCATCTTAAAATGTACTTGATATTTGAAATACAAAGTGTATTGCCAAGAAAACCAGCCATCAGATTGCAACAACAGTAAACACAGTGACCTGAAGCAATATGGAGGCACCTACGAGAACACTTGGGTTGAAAACCTATCTTCTTTGGTGCAATCGAAGAGATTAATGCCATGATCCAGCTTTTATTTTATTTCAAGGGCACATGTTAACATACTTTATGAGAGCAAAACAAACCAACAGGTCGCAGTAACTGTCAAAACAACCAGTCAAAAGAAGAGCAGTATGTAAAACATGATTCAATGAACTTGGACTCTACTGGTACAGTCACAGTAAATCAATTAATGCTTTGACAGGAGATACAGTTCACTAAAATGTAAATATTCTTGTTTTTTTAGATTGCGACACATTTTATTGTAATATGTTAGATTCTGAAACAAAAACACAAGTTGCCTTCCACTGAGCTGACAATATAATCACCACAAGGCAATATCAAATATTCAGGTGATTAAGTGTAGATATGAAACTGGACTGTAGTTGTATAAAATCACATCTTTCATCAGACTGTTTTGTGAACAAAGGTGAATAAATGTCTGTTATTTGATAGTGAAATATTTCCATTCCCCAGGAAAAACCTCATGACAGTTTTAGATCATCACGGATCATTGATTGTCTTGCAGGTGAAATGTAGCATTTACACTCTGAGCTGTTCTCCTGCTGCAAAAGTGACTGTAGGGAAAACACAGACGTGAATTTTTATAAAAAAAATGAAACTCATTCGAGCAGTTTCAGGCACTGGTGAGAATGGTTTGATGTATTTTCCTTTAACAGTCGGAGAGTCTTTATAAGTTCTTGCTTTGCGGGTCCATGCCACATAATAACAGAAACTAAAGAAATAAAACAAAGCACAGACCCCCTCACCCAAACATGTTCACTGAATGTTTTTGTCCTCTTTTGGTCTTTACTTGCTGATGAATCCGAACAGTGCGTGCTCACACAACTCGGCTGAGTGGGCTCACTCTCCTCCTCCTCCTCCTCCTCCTCTCCCCGTCAGTCAGACTTGTCTTTCTTTTTACCTCCTCCTATGGGAACTCTGCTGACCACTGCAGAGCCGATAGAAGACACTCCTCCAGCTACAGCGCACACGCCGCCTTTAACCAGCCCCACTCCCATGGCAGGCACAGCCACTACAGTGCTGACGGCGCTCTTGGTGAGGTCCAGACTCTTTCCTCCAATCCACGTCACGCCGCCCACCGTTGCTCCTATAGCTCCCCTGGTGGCACCATACAGGCCCCCCGCCAGCCTGCCAAACATGCCCGGCTGTGTCTGTGGGTGGTCCTTGTTGCCCTCTGATTTAAAACAACAAAAGCAACAGTTTAAGATTCAACATGTCACCGCCACCTTGCTCATGTTTCTCCTGTCAAGTCAAAGTGTATTTAGACAGCACATTTAAAAACAACCAACGTAGACCACAATGCTGAACAGGCTTAAAATGATAATAAAAGAATACATATAAATAACAGAGAATAAATAGAAAATCTATAAAAGGGTAAACATCTTAAATAATTGAGAATTAATATATTGCACATAACAGATGAAATCAAGGTCTCAAAAGTCTTGAAGGCAGAGGTACAACACGTAACGTAAGAAAAATACACAATAGACCAACCATACAGATGTTAGCATGACACATACGATTCTGAAATAAGGGAAACTTTTGGTTAACTGTTTAAATATTTAGAAGAAAAAGTTCATTATAATTTCAAACATTTCATTTTTGCTTTTGAAAATGGGTTAATGGGGCCTCCTGGTGGCCTCAGGGTTTAAAGGGGTGGACATATCATCTCAACACCCCGGATTCCGTGTCATATCTTTACTGTCTCCGTCACATAAAAGCAAAAGTGCCAGAAAAATACACTTCAAGGTTAAATTTGGACTTGACTGTATATAACTACAGTGGCTGAGTTAAAAGACGGATCATGTCATCCAGAGCAACATGCAGCTTATTACTGTTTTCTTCCTGTTACACCTGTAGTTTGAGGCCTTAAAAACAGCCAATCACTACGCAGAAGCAGTGATTCATGTCTCTGATTATTGGCTGAAAACTGTTCTATGACATGACGGTGAACTTTTGAGCACACAGGCGTGAATAAACTGAAGTTTCCCCTCCTCAAAACAACTGTGCGACTAAACTTACCTGTAGTATCTGGCTCATTATCCAGGTATGCAGGCATGTCCTCAGGTGCCTGCTCCGCCTGACTCATCTCGCTGGGTAAAGAGAGTAAATGACACAATTACAGAGAGAAACTCAGACACATTATGAACACACATGCTGTAAAGTGCAGGTTTCCCACACCAAACAGTGATGCTGTTACCCAAAATAGTTTTCTCCCTTATGATGTAAACCCTGCAGAGTCCAGTGCCTGTTGCATATTTTGTCTGTTTTTTTCTCCCAGTCTTGTTTGTCGAAACAAGGCATCTGGTTTTCAATATTTTTCCAGTCTCGTTTATTTGATCCACACGCAGAAGTTGTTTTTCTCCTCTTGATACTCTCGTGTAAAAAGGGCATCACCAATAAACTGGTGGAGATTTCACCCTTTGAGACCAAGTCAGTGGTTGGAAATTGAAGAGGAAATCCAGACAGATGAAAAAAATTAAAGGAAAAAAAAACAACATTAAGTGTCTTAGTTAGGTATTAAGCTTTTGTACAACTTTACTGGAGGGATGGAGCATGACTCTTACAAAACGTATTCCCCGATTTGTTGTTTAGAAGGTGGTGGTGAAGAGCACTGTCGAACACGTCAGTCCAAATGTGTTCAATTGAGTCAAGACTCTGAAGGCAGAATGATTCACATCCATTTCCATACCCCTCATGCCTAATGGACCGGGACACCTGTCCTCATCAATATCGTCTGATATGAGCATTTTTTTCTTGGTATAATTTTTGACATATTCCCCGCCACTAGTATATTCTATTACCCATTATTTAACTATGCCTGATTTCCCCCCATCCCCATCAAAATCAATGCATTATTCCCTGAGAAAAATAATGAAAATGTTGACATCAGCCAATCTTGCAATGCTAACTTAAGTGATAAATACAATTCTTAGATCTGTCCCTTAATCCTGACCTGCAGCAGAATAAACGGATTCTTCCTTTACCCGTGTCCCATCCATCCACCGAGTTTCATGGAAATACGTTCAGTGTATCTAGTTCACAAACAAACAAACTAACCAACTAATGGACAGGGGTGAAGACAAAGAACTCCTTGGCGGAGGTTTTGGAGAGAGGAGATGACTGTTTGGTTGAGTTCACTGTGAAAGTAGTGACCGAAAAACAAATGAACATGAAGCGGACTATGATGACAACAAGACTCAGCTTGATACACAACGCCCCGACTCACACATTCTACCATTACTGACAGTAACTCCTCAATTCATCTGTCATTGCTGCTCCCTTCATCTCTATCGGACATTTTTCTTACTTACAAACATTGACATACTTGATTCCATTATGGAACAAACTCTCTCTTCTAATCAATGTTGTAAATACTGTTATTTTGCTGATGTTGTCAGTTACACGCAGCATCTATTGCACGCCTGTGCGTCCTGGGAGAGGTGATCCCTCACATGTGGCTCTCTGAGGTCTCTACGTTTCTTTCCCCTGTTAAAAGGGTTTTTTTGAGTAGTTGTTCCTTACTCTTGTTGAGGGTTAAGAAAAAGAGGATTCCGCACCTTGTTAAAGCCCTATGAGACAAATTGTGATTTGTGAATATGGGCTATACAAATAAAAGTTGATTGATTTATACGTCCCCACCTTACACTTAAGTACTGATTATTACTTACTGATGTGCCAGAGAGCCTTATCACCAGTGTGCTCGTAATGGGGCTGTAATAGTCACAGTGTGTTAAAGTAATAAAGGAGCCTGTTCTTTGGGTGTTGCTGCTGATCCCAAAACCAGGCAGACCTGTTCCCAGCCGGCCACAGAGCTGCACTACTGGTTACAACACAGCAGCAGGGACACACGACGCTACTGATGCTGAATAACAACACAGCTTTGAGCCACAGAACTTGTGCGACAGTTGCACTTGTAGTGATCACACGCTGCTTCTCTCCGGGACTCGCTTTTCATCCGGGTGGTTTTATTGAGAAGTTACGAAACACGGGACACTGTTATTTGTGTTGACGGTTGTGTGGCGGCTACACAACGTGTGATCATTGGCTCTCAGAGTCAGACATAAAGCAGCGGTTAGTTGGGTGGAGGCCTAACTCCGCAGCTAGGTAGCTAACGCACAGCATCTGTTTACGCGTACCTTACGTTCAACTTTAGCTAACGTAAAGAAGCGGCCGTGGACTCTTGCTGAAAAAGTTCCCGTACGAATGAAAACTTAGCAACAAACTTTTTTTTATTAAAGCTACGTGTTGTTTTCCTTCTCGTCTCAAACCAGGAGCAGATTATTTGTTGACTCTTTTACGTCCGAACAGAACAGACACGTCAACCCACACAAAACACCACTAACGGTTTTCACCGCAACACCCACCACTTATATCCGTGTTTCGGCAGCCTGTGTCCGGGGCAGAGTGCTGCTGCGGTGAGGCTGGTTCCTCAAGACAACACGGTTCGAGTCCCTCCACACAAAGTGCACAACGAGCAGCACGTACCTGGCTAGTGACACAGAGATCCGCGGTAATGTGGGCTGTGTGTGTGGAGCTGAGCGGGGGCACCTCTCTGTTTCCTCGGCCTGGGACAGTGGAGCTGCTGCTGCTGCTGCTGCGGGTGTGTGACTAGGTTGTGTGCGTGTGTTTTTAGGAGGATCTCAGTCTCCACCCAGGAAAAACACACACACTCTGCACTGATGACTTCACACAAGTACAAACACATGTAATACAAAAAACAAGGTGGTGTTGTCTGTGATTACAACCTGTTTTGGTTAGGACTGTGCAGTGTTTATAGTTCACTTTCAAACAATCAATCAATCAATCACATTTTACTTGTACAGCCCATATTCACAATTAGTCTTATAAGAATGAGGAAAAACCATCAAAATAAACTTTTTAAATGGGGGAAAAATATATAGAAACCTTAGAGAGAGTCACATGTGAGGGATCCCTCACGTATTTCAAGTATTTATACAAAAGACAATGTCTTGACAGAGATAAACAGAGCAGCAATGACAATTGTAATGACAGTGTTAATAAATGCGAGTAGGCATATCTAAGCAATCTAGTTGTAGTAATAATCCATGATCAGGTGGCACCACGATCCACCGTCCATGAATCGGTCCACAGCTGTGATCCTGGAGCTGCAGCGATAGGACTCTATCAAGTCAGTAACATGTATTAATAAGACATTGATGTGGTGCTGAGGTAGAGGAGGAAAGAGAAGCTCCATGTGTCATGTGTCCTCCAGCAGCCTATCGGCCTACAGCAGCTTAAGAGCTGGTCCAAGTCAGGCCTGAGCCACCTCTAATATAAGCTTTATCACAAAGGAAGGTTTTAAGCCTATAAACATAAAGAGAGGGTGTCTGCCTCCTGGACTGAAACTTCAACTTATAGATCCAGAAATGATTTTAAAAGGTTTTGGTGATAATTAAAGACAAACACATCCCTTTGCTGTGTGGGGAATCAATGCATGTGGAAACACATGACAACCTGAAGGTTTATTTTGTGCAGGGGCCCAGGCTGTAACTTTGGCGAGAGAGGACTCTAATCCAATAATCACCCAAATACCACAAGACGACCTCCTCCCCTTCCAAATAAGAAATGACGTGTGTCATCTTTTTTTATTATTAGATCGTACATCAAATATTATCCCTTTAACGGTGAAACAATCTAATTGTCATGTATTTTCTGACCAGAAATGTTAAAATGCATGAATTTATCAAGGCTGAGTTACTTAACAGGCAAATCTGGAATCTGTTCCAGGGCCTGGGGGCTCTGGAGGCTGCGTATTCATCGTGTTGCAGCTTGTTTGTGTTAATTTGGTTATTTGCATATTTGTTTGAAGACATGTAAAATATATTATAAAGTTAAATGATTACGAGGCCTTCATGAATATCTGTTTCAAACCTGTTGGTTTTACCTTTAACAATTAAAGTGCTCTCCTCCTGACATATTTAAAACCAAACTGAAGAACCTGATGTTCTCACAGGCTTTGAGGGTCAGAGGCAGAACGTGTTTTTTAGGAAGGAACAAAGTTTTAATTTTTCATACGCACACACTTTCACTTTTTATATAGTTTATTCAGTAGGCCTTGCTGGAACTGGTGCAGTTTTTAAATATAGTTTCCTATATATTTATCAAACATACCATTGTATTTCACTTCAAAACTAAATTACAGACTATTCTACAACTTTTACAACTTGGCCTCAAACTAAATATTCTGCCTTTTTCTCCCATGCTTGGTGATACAGTCAATCCATTCTTTAAAAATGCATGACTTCTTCTTCCTTCTTTCTTTTCTTCTTTCTTTTCTTCATTCTTGTGCTGGCTACATATACTGTAATTGTTTAGGAGTTATCTAATAAAAATTATTAAAAAAAGGGGGGCTCCTAGAACACACACACACCCCCACACACACACAAACAGATTTTTGCTGTCTTATGTGTTTTCAAATTACTTTTATTTTTGCGCTCCACCTTAGTCTAAAGACAGAAAACAGGAATTTGCCTTCTTTGTTTTTGTTTGTTTATAATTTGATAGTAATAAAAAAACAAAAAAAACACCACCGGAATAGGAAAGCGGAAGTGCAGCACCACGTGACTCCAACTCTGTTTCCCGCCTGTATTCGTAATGAATTATTATGCAGCCGGAAACAGCCGCAGAGTGACAGCTCCGTCCTCTAAAAACTCACCGTTCATCCGCCCGCAGATCAACAGAGTGAGTTCGATCTGAACGTCGAGTGAAGCTGAGGTTGTTGTTGTTGTTGTTGTTGATCTGACTGTAAACAACACAAACACCAGGGGAGCTCAGAGAAGCTCGGTGCGTTTCCTCCTGGATGTGATTGAAACAACGGAGTCTGCAGACTGCTCCTCATCCTCCGTCTGCACAGACAGGTAGCTATCATGAATCATGTCCTTATTCTAACGTTAAATACACCGTTATTATTATTATTATTATTATTATTATTATTATTATTATTATTATTATTATTAGGAAGTTTGGGGATGTGGACTTCTAGGACTTCTAGGTAAATATATTTATGTCACTGAATATTCACAAACGTTTGTTTCCAGACTCTCCAGAGTTTGTTTATCTCACGTGACACTGCTCAGTGTTATTCCTCTTTAATGAAATACTGTTATTGAGCCTATTTACTTTAGGTTTGTTGACTGCTGAGGGTCAACTATGCACCTGACACCAGTGTGATGTGGAAACCTCCAGTGCACACACAGTGAGACTGTCATGTCCAGCAGTTTTTGAAATGTATTTGTAAATCCACAGATTCTGGATTTCATTCCCACGTCATTCCCCAAGTCTTAAAACATGTCTGGATGGGATATACATGCTGATGCTTGTAACTAATGCATGATCCAAATGCAAATAGCCATTTTCTTAATCTGTTAAACAAATAATATGTAGAAAAACAAGATGTCCCCCACAGGATTTCTGAGTCTAATCCTCAACCATAATAACATCGTTTTATAAAGAAAATCAACAGAGCAAACTATAATCACTTTCAGCGACAGGAGGCATAATCAACGCCTCCACAGGGAACTGAAGCCGTCCACATTTTGTGCCATATGTTATTTCTTTTGTCATAAAGACGAATGGCTGCATATTGACTGTATTTGCTGGTTAAACTGGTTTGATGGTTTGAAGATTAAACTGTGTATCTTTGTTAAACAGTAAACCCTCATATAGAAGTTATTCACACACCACAGTGTTGTGTGGCACTGGTTGTTTTTCTTTTTTTCACATGTAATGAGACAGAGGCTCCAGCAGGTGGCAGTGTAGCCTTACTGCTGCAAAACCTCAGCTTGGTTGTGAACTTAGTCTTTTGTATGTGTCAGAACCATAGACTGTATAAAAAGGGTCAGAACTCAATCAGCAGTTGCACAGCGATGGGAAAGTTGTGCTTATCAAAAGATATTTCCTCTCAGGATTTGTCACACACACAGTGACTCACGCTGCTTGATGCAAAATGACCTCAATGTTAGATGTCTTGGGTTTTCCAAAGGTCGATTCTGTGAGCGTAACTGACCCTTTGACGGCTTTAGTGCGGAAACATTTCATCTTTTAAACAATCAACAAATAAATATTAACGGTACAACTCAAACTCATCATCAAAGCCAAAAAAAATCAAAACTTTATGTTTCTCCAACTTCTCAAATGTGAAGATTTGCTTTTTTTGGGTCAGTTTTCATGAAATTAAAATGTATACAAATGTGTTTATAGTCAAATATTGATGTGCTTAAAATTAAAATTGGGAGAACAGGTGATATTGACTTTCCTGTTTTGTTGGAGCGTTAGATTTCTTGTATTAATGGACAGTCTTTATTTTGTAGAATGTCAAAATGCTTCGTTACTGGAGGCTAAACACGTCTATCACTATTATAATTGGTGCAAACTGTGAGTGGACGTGTGTTTTCAGTTGGGATGATGTAACAAAAAACGCACTGTTTACTTTCAGATTCTGAATCTGTTGGTTTAATTAACACCACGTCTCATTATTGGTTGAGTGGTGTTTGATTCAGGGCCGGTGCGTCGTCAGAGGAGTCACAGGACGAGTTGTTAGTCAGTCATCGACCCACTGGACACAACTGTCTCTCCACCACCCGCCTCCTCACACTGTTAGCACAAACAATACACCAAAACAAATTAGGACTCGCTGCTTTGTGTCATCGGAGAGTCCGACAAAGATGCTACACAGAGTGAAATGTCATTAGTGAGCAGGTGGGGAAGGAGAACATAGAGCCGTCCCCTCTCCAAATAAGTAATGAAGAGGTTTCCATGGTTACCTGGTGCCCTTCCTGCATTTTTGTTTTTTTTTGGGGGGGGGGGGCTAGAGATCAAAGCTGGCGGTTGTCAATCTGCTGTAAGTGGAGGGTTAAATGGTGGGTTGAAGGGGAAAAGCCCCTCATTAAAATTAACCAAATCCCCTTTAACACACAGCTGACATGTTACTAACAGGTAGATGTTGACATCGACAATGAATATGAATCTGATTATAGATAATTTTTTAGTTGTATTGTATTTGGACTGGAATCAAAAGAAAAAAAAATTTTGATACGGTATATAATCGGAAACAAAACAATAATAAACTCATTACAGCTGGATTAAGTGGATCGCAGTATTTTATGGTGCAGTTTTTATTTGAGTAAATTAAGAAAAAGGTTCAGACAAACGTGTCAGGAAGTTTATTTTAATTTCTTAGAAGCAGACCTGTTGATATATTGTTGAAATGATCATTGCTGTTAATATAGAAATTTGATTAGTCCCTGACCAGACAATTTCAATAATTAATTAATCATTGGGCTAAAATAATATTTACTCATCATGTTATTAATCACAGCTAAAAATGTCCAACATCTTCTGGTTCCAGCTTCTCAAAAATCTGTTGCTTTTTCCCCGGTTTTTGTTTTATTGTAAACAATCCTGATAATAGTCATTGAGCTGAGTTGGTTACTAATCAGCTTTTCATGTGGTTTATAGGAGAATCAGTAACGAAGACATGTGACAGGACAGATACATGAAAGAATCATCAGTGCAAATGAAGGTCCTGATGAAAACAGATTGGACGTCTAACAGGTCAGAGTGGGCAGAGGGTAAACACAGGGCAGTGAGCTCTTGTACCTGCGACCCTGAGACTGGCAAATAGAAGCATGTGAGCTGGATCTTGACTTCTAGCTAACTTGGGATGTGAGAAACTGCAAGGAGGCCAGCAGGTGGCGCTATCACAAGCGACAGTGGGTGGAACAAATTGGTTCTAGTGTGATTTTTATTTTCTATGGTGGTGGACCAGGGGGGGGAGCTAGAGGATGGAACATAGCCTGTGATGTTTATAAGGTCATGTACTGAGATTGAAGAGGAGTTGGTGTGAGCCTGGATGATGAAGATGATGATGATGATGTGTAATTCTCAGTAAAGTGTAACTTCAGCTGACCTCAGTGTGACCAGAGCTCTGATGGGTCAGTGTCTGGGAATGACTGTGTTGGTGCAGGCTCTTTAAATAACTGGAGGAAAGTGTGTTGTTGTATAGTTATGGTTCATCTGTATAACGGCTTTTAGCATTTAAAATGTCATAGTTTCTTATCAGGAGCATTTATTGTTGGTGTGTGCTGCTTTTTTTTTTTGCTCACTAGACATAAAACCATTTTAAAACCATGTTTCTCTGATTTATAAAAATATATAAATGAATGACAAAGGAAAACATATCTTGAAAATATGAATGAACAAGAAAGAAAAAACAAACCGTGTGCATGTAGGTCTTAAAATAGAAATTTCTGTACCTGCTGTGTGTGAAAAACATATGACTTATTAAGAATAAGCAGAGAAAGACTGAATTAATACTCAAATACTATTCACATCTGCTTTCAATTAGTGATTTTTAAGAGTAGAAATAATCCGGATCTTTGACATCACATCGATTATTCAAAACAGGAAGTTGAGCAGTAAATGTTTTTGTTGATTCGACACAAACTCCTGTTGCTCCTCGCTGCTGTTCCATCGTTTTGTCTCAGCCTCTGGTGCTGTAAACGGATTACTGTTCGGGGGTGTAATGGTGAACACTGGGGTGTGCCCAGTGTTGTAGGACTGTCCTAATTAGATGACTGTAACCCTCATATGAGCAGCCACACTCCTGGTGGTCCGGGCCTGGGACACGCTGAGCTCAGCTTGTCGACTGGGGAGAGTGATGTAGTGTGAAAGGCCAAAAAAGAGGGTGGGAGGTGGAGGGGCTCTCAAATCCTTTTAAAGCCTTTTGTCATTTATACACGGATTTATTTGTCATTAAAGAATAATGACAGCATGCGTGGTGGAATTGAACCTGACCAAATCTGACCTATAAAAATATGATAAAGAAAATGTTGAAAAACAAGTTAAGTGAGAAAAAAAAATCCTGGATCCGCAACAAAATGTAACAGTTCCTTCCTCGGGGTCGTGTCCCACCCATCCATAAAACTTGAGCTGAGTAGTTTTTGTGTGATCCTGCAAACAAACGACTGCAGAACTGTGCACGTGCTCCATCTGCACTTGTTTCAGGTTGTTGCTGAAGTGTCCTTCATTAGTTAACTTTGCCCTCTGCTGCTCTCTTTTCACTTGTAACCTTTAGTTGCCTCATCAGTTTCCTTCAGTCAACAGATGAGCTCCCATGTTTAAGTTCTCTCTCTCTTTAACGTTTCCCCCCCCCATCAGTCCAGTTTAATTTAGTAAATTTCATAATATAGAATGGAGGGAGTACAGCCAACATGTGTGTGTGTTCAGATAGAGACTGGGGCTGCTGCTGCTGCTGCTCTGCACCATCTGTGTGAGACCTTAATAACTGGGCTGCTGATTTATTGCCTGTACTCAGCAGTGTCTTTTTGAGAAGAGCCCAGACAAAAGGCGAGACCCTCACCCCCCCACTGTTTTTAATAGTCCTTTAGGATGTGCAGGGGAGAGAAAAGACTGCAGTAATGTGCGGGCAAAGTGAGAGAAGATTGAGTGCCTAAAATGAAAGTAGCTGGACTTTTAAGATGGCTTAAAGGATTTTTTTAACGCCAACTTTTACATTAATCACTTTGTTAATAACTAATTCTCCTTATTTGTTAATGTGGCAATTAAAGAAACGCTTTGTGACCATCGTTTCTAATGCCAGACGCTGTTATTTTTATTTGCCGGCCATGCTGCTGCTGTGTAAACCTCCGGTGACCCCTGCCGCCCCCCCTCCGGAGGGCGAGAGGTTGCTGCTGGAGTAAAAACTCGTCTTATCTCTCGGCCGCCCTCTGAAGCAGTCGTGTTTTATGGGTTGTAGTTCTTTTGTGTCCTTGTTCGCTGCCTCTCCCTGATCGCTCACACTCATTCCTCATGGAAGTTGTTTGAAGGCCTAGAATAGCTTTGGAAAAGAAGGCCCCCCCCACCTCCTTTCCTCCTTCTCTTCTTCTTCTGCTCCTTCTCCTCTGTTCCCTCTTTACTGAATCCCGCCTCCGTATCATTTATCTCTGCATCCCCTCTCTCCCCCTCTCTCCTCAGTTTAAGGGGGCCGTTAGGGGGCATCCTCTTTTCTCTCCCAGCTGGGTTTGTTGACACACAGTCAATCTATGGTTCTCTTTCACCTCTGCCACCCTCTTTTAACTCTCACCCCCCCCCCCACAGCTCGACCCTCCGCTTTCCCTGAACAGTAAAGCTGCCACAGCTGTGGACTGTATTAGCATAGCTGCTGAGGAGCGCAGGGAGGTGGGGTGGGGGTGGGGGGGTGCTAAATATATTGCAGCAGTTACCTTTTGTTCAACAGTTGACAGGTTTAAAACATCTCAGCTCCTCTCTGTGCACTGAGCGGAAAAGGACACCGCCGTGATGTCTGTGTAACAGCTTTTTAAATATGGGACACGGAAGACAGAGGGAGAGCAAATAAAAAAGCAAATTGCTGGAAACTAGTTAATAGCTAATTAGTGCATTAAAAAAAAATCCAAACAAAGAGAGAGTGCATTGAAAGGAAAATAAACAAGCAGCCACTTTTCATTTAGTTTTTATGTCTGACAATTCAAATCTCATTGGACAAATTGGAAAACATCACAGCCAAGAACAATGATTTCATGTTTCACTTGAAGTTTCTATCTCGCTGTCAACAGGTGTTGGAATGAACAGATCCAGGTCCAGCTGCCATAAAAAAGGCCCCCAGCCTGCTGCAGTCCCCAGGATAACCCGCAGCTCCACCCCCCAGGTCCGACACACCGACCCAGCAGAGAGCCAGGACTCTGGGCCGGGCCCGTATGGAAAACTACGAAAGAAGCAGGCGGACTCGGCTCTGGCCCAGGACCTCAGCAAGATGAGCGTGAGCGGACAGAAGGTTTTACCCACCAGGTGAGGACGCAGTGACTTTAAAAGCTCTATGAACATTAGAAGGGAAATGAGAGGGAGATGTTATTGTCATTGATAAAAAATGATGGAGGGGATAAATTAAAGATATCGTCAAGATAAGAGAAGAAGGAATAGAATAAAATAAGTCATGTCCTTTATGTTAGTAAGTACACACATTAACCCTACATACACTTAAATACCCAAATACATAGATTTGTAAATGACACAATACAAATGAAGCCTTTGTGTTTGTGTGTCTTTTTCTCGTCCCACTCTCCAGTAAAGTAAAGACGTCCAAAACTAGCAGTGACCCCGTGCAGGACGGACAGTCCTCTGGGTCTGGAGCTCCTCGGGGCATCCCATCTACCTCTGCTGCCAAGCCCTCGCCCCGGGGTGGTCTGGCATCTGTGGCTCGGCTGGTGAAGCTGGGACGCTGTAAAAATGTGGTGGTGGTGGCTGGAGCAGGAATCAGCACAGCCAGCGGCATCCCAGACTTCAGGTTGGTGTCTCTGGGTTCCCTCCCTCTGCACCCGCATGTTTTTCTTTCTCTGTTATTACTTTGATTGTGCTTCACCTGTGTCGTGTTTATAGAAACTGTCCGGTGTTTCAAAAAGATTAATAAAGGACCAGTGTGTAGGATTTATGGGGATGTATTGGCAGAAATGGAATATAATATTAATAAGTGTGTTTCCATTACCTTTGAGCCTATTATATCTACATCAGGAGCGGGTCGTCCATAATGTTTCTACAGTAGCTCAGAATGGACAAATCAAATGTCACCTGAAGGCTTCCGTAGATTCTCTGTCATGCTTGGTGGGAGAGGCAGAGCTGACGATTGTTATTATTGGTTGCAATCAACACCTTCACCACTAGATGTCACTAAATCTCACAGACTGAACCTTTTATGCCTATGGAAAAAACATAAGATCAGCTGCTTTGCATCAAATGAAAATGTAAAAATGTCTGGTCATCCACATTTGTTTTCAGAACTCCAGGCACAGGTCTGTACGCCAACTTGGAGAAGTACAACATCCCGTACCCAGAGGCCATCTTCAACATCGACTACTTCTCCGATGACCCGCAGCCTTTCTTCTCCCTGGCCAGAGCTCTGTATCCTGGTAGCCATCGACCCAACTACATCCACTATTTCATCCGCATGCTTCATCACAAAGGCCTGCTGCTCCGCCTGTACACACAGAACATCGACGGACTGGAGAAATGTGAGTGAGACCTTCTTTGAGCAGAAAAACAGCCAGAAATAGATGTTTAAAAAACGTACACACACAATAACATGTGTAGTCTAGATGCATAATGTGTATTATTGAATGGATGACCTTTATTGCTCTTAATGTCCTTCATAATATTTATTAACCTTCTTCACAGTATGTGGCATCCCAGACGACAAACTTGTGGAAGCTCACGGTAGCTTTGCCACAGCGTCCTGTCACCTGTGCTACACTCCTTATCCTGCTGTAGAGGCCAAGGTGTGTCCGCCTCTCTGCTCCAACACCAGCAACAATAGTAGTAAGATGAGTACGAATGCAGTAATATTTCCTGTATTTCTTGGTTTCCCAGCATGCTATTATGAATGGCAACGTTCCCATATGCACATTCTGCGCCGCGACGGTCAAACCTGACGTTGTGTTTTTTGGAGAGGACCTTCCGCAAAATTATTTCCTCCACACGAAAGACTTCCCCAAAGCAGACCTGCTGATCATCATGGGCACGTCTTTACAGGTAGACGCCAATGTTTTTACTTATAATAGACTTCCAGAACATTAAAGTAGGTAAACGTTAAGCTCTTTTATTTATTAACTCATTGTTTCAGATCGAGCCATTTGCCAGCCTCGTGAACACGGTGCGCTCCACTGTTCCACGTCTCCTGCTGAACCGACACGCCGTGGGTCCCTTTGAGAAGGTTCCACTGCGGAGAGGAGACCACCTGGAGCTGGGCGACTTGGCGGACACAGTCCGGAGGTTTGCGGAAATGCTCGGCTGGAACGACGAGATCACAGAGCTGATGAGGAGTCAGGAAACATCGGTGAGTTTCCCCTTGAGCTCAAGCAAAACAAGTCAGAACACTAAGGTACTTGACTCTAAAGGCATAATTTCCCTCTTCCCGTACAGACGTCTTGTGAAGGCAGAGTGATGTCCGAGCATCCAGGTCAGATGGAAACGTCCGGGCTCACACCAGGGGGTCAGAGAGCAGCCAGCAGCGGCAGCGAGGAGACCGACTCAGAGACGGACAGCAAGAGCTCGGCATCATCCAACCTGAGCCACTGACTTTGCAGGTTTCATACGATGATACAGAAATGTTTTGCGAGTTTCCTCTGTTAAGTTCACACTAAGAGTCTTCTTCAGTTTAATGTATGCATTTAAATTCAAATTGTGATTTTATTAAGAGTTGGATGTTCATATGTACAAATGAAAAGGTTTTATCTACTTCAGCCACATTTAAAGCACTTATTATGGTGTGGGTGAGGCTCCGCCCACAACACTAGTTAAAGTCTGATCCCTGTAAGAATAAATAAAATGTTTCTCCAAGTTTTTTTTATACAAAAGCAACAACTTGTTTATGTCTTATATCCGCACAACATTGTATTTTAAACAATATTTAATAAACTTATTGTGTCATTTGCATCTTTTCTGTTGCATGAGTCCAAAAAACCACAAACATGAACTTATTCTCAAATTTATTAACTTTTCAGTGGACGACTGACTACATAAAATAAAAGTGGTGCTATTTACAGTTTGTAAGTGTGCAAAAACAAAAACAAAAAAAAGGATTCTAGTAACATAGTCTTTGCAGAATGTGATCAACATGCAGTTTAAATGTATCCCACAATGATTGTGCAGAAAAAACAAGGCATTTACATGTGTGAGGAAAGAAACTGATCCACAAGTGACAAATTAAAGGGAAACAACAAAACAAATGGCCACTGGATGGTTTGATAATCGAAATTGTGCGACTTTTATGCCTTTGCAGACATGGTGCATTGAAGCTGTTCAGCCCAAAACCTTCCTAAGACACTTCTAGTTGGTTTTCCCTTTAATCCGTCACATTATCCACATTATTTTGATGTGAGGAGACAGTAGTGGTGATTCACAGGCCAGGTGAAAAGTGTGCTCATGATTTAACAACTGAGCCGTCACCACATTCTGTGATAATGAAACATGTTCTCTGGTTTAAGCAACATTCAGTTTCTTTGGATTGTGATCGGCGATTAATTTTTATTCCTTTAACCACAAAGAACCAAAGATTTTTAGTTCGGAGGCCAAATCTGTTGTGTATCCTAACATGCAGCTGACTTCAGAGGTGGCACTTTATTGTTTTTAATCAAAAAGTGTACCAACAAAAAGAAATTATATATATATATATATAGACTTAACTGGATTTTTTATAAAATTAGCAAATATTTCAATATAGAAAACAAATCACATTACTCAAACGGATTTAACATCATGCAGATTTGGCAAGAGAAATGTAGATTAGAAAATCATTTCTTTGAAAACAATTTGTTTACTAGTGTTGTACCATCCATTTAAAACAATTTGAATTCACTTCTTGCACCAAACACCTTCCAGTGACATAACAGCGAGCCAACAAGCCCTGACTTCAGAAAGTTTCCTTGGCTACTAACTGATGTGCAGCATTCATGATAATTACACAAACTAATAAAGACTCACTGTGAGTTCAAACTATCCACACCGGCTCTGCCTGATCTCTAAATATACATCAATCCTCAGGTCCAGTCCGGACAGGCCTCGTGATTTTAAACCCAGGAGAAAATTCACTGTCATAATTTCATGTTTAATGTGTGTTGTATTATGTGCACTTGAATTATCTCGATATACAAACAGCAGACAGAACATGTAGCAGAAACAAATTAAGAAACAAAGTGAGAAACAAGAAGCACATGTGGAGGAATGTTAATTTAGATCCAATTACACTTAATAAACCAGGACAACAGTGTTTTCAATGAGAAACACAAGATCCAGCAAAATGTATGATATTACCTTTATCCTCTCAACTCAGGGAGCAGGAAAATAAGCGATGAAGGTGCAACAGTAACCACGGAGGCCTCCGATGCTTTATGGTGCATCACGCATCAAGTCCACTTCGGCTTTAAAGAAGTGCTTACGGCAGCAACACGGCCCCTCAAGGCTCCTGTGAAATGAGCTGTGTCCCACTTCAGGGCTCCATCATCAGGAGTTGTTTTTCTAAACTGAAAACATCACAACAGGCTGAAAATTTGACCCAAATTCCATCAGATACTCTTTGAATTAGGCTGAGAAAAGGACGATGTTTGTGCAGGCCTCTTTATCCCACAATCCACTGCAGGTTGGTCAATTGTTTGACGTGATAAGTTAAACCATGTTGCCTTCACAAATTTGCAGAATATGACTTGACCACATCACATTTACCTGAACATTAGAACCTGTAGTGTTAACTCTGCTCCGCTAATTTGGGGCAACTTCCTGGTGATGAACTGAACGTGACGTGTTGAACAGAGAAGCCAAAGTTAGTTTGGTTTTCTGTGAGTAGAAGTCAGATAAATCATCCACAATACTGATGGCTGTCAATTTAAATAGACTTAACTTATAGGGAGCTATCAGAACAGTATAGTGGGTGTTTTGTCCGACTACAACTTAAAATGAAATGTTTTCTGATCCAGCACCTGTACTTTTTATTTTGTGACTGCTCTATACTCTGTTTCTGTGACGTTTAGACTTTCTCTTTTAGAGGTTCAGCTTAAAGCTTCTCTGAAGGACCCACCTTCATGGGTACAATCCTTCAAAAGACCCAAGCCCTTGAAATGGGACACAGCTTTAGATGTGTTGGGGCCTGGTGGGCTTAGTCTGGAAAATGTGGCCTCGGATGTGCAGAGCACTAGTCAGAGTCTGATCCTGAGTTGTCTTCAGATGGGTCACAGAGCGTTTCTTCAAGAGGTGCTAACGTCCCGTCCGGCCTGACGCCCATGGGCCGAATCAGGTTCTGCCTGCAGACACACAAAAACAAAAACAAAAACAAAAACATCAGGCAAACACATCTGCAGCTGGATGAACAGTTGTTTGATAAGATCGACTCAAACATAAAACTGACCCTCATTGACTTCTTGTATTTTTTAATAGTAAACTAAATTTGAAGTAAAATTCTATGGCCAGGACCTTTTGTGTCTGGACAGTCTTAAAGAGAGCTTTCACTTGTACATCTTTACTCTCTTACAGCCACAACTCGAGGACCCTCACTCAACAAACCCCTCCCCCTTCTTTATGGACACTGGCCCCTGTCGGGCCATCCTCTTTCTCCCTCTCGGTCCTCGCCCCCTCCTCTCCTGTGGCAGTTTAATTACAGGATCAGCGCTCAGACTAATCTCCTCAAAGCCACGGCTGCCCCTTCATACTAATCCAATTATACCTGCACTTTGTGTCACCACTCCCTCCCTGATGATTTATCATCAAAGATTTAAAGAGGACCCCGTTTTCATTCATTTCAAAGATTCAAAACACGAGCGGCCATGTAATTCCTCCAATTAAATTTAACTTATCCTGGGAAAAAACTGCAGGTTAAGTTCTTAAAAGAGAAATTGAGGAGAACGTGGCTAAATCTGAGAATATTGCAGCATTGAGTTGATATATTTCCACTGATGAAATCTGCAGAGGCATCACCTGTCTCCAGCCTCAGGTCATTGGTCAAAGTCAGTAGAATGAGAACTAACAAGACATAACAAACAAAAACATGAACCATTCATCTCTACCAATAAGAGCAAAAGAAACCTCTGCTCTGCTCCTCATCAGTGACAGAGGGGCTGAGGGTCTGGCAGATGTGAGGGGGTGTTGGTTGTGGTTGGGTGGGGGGTGTAAAATATGTGCTAATTGGAGGATCAGTTAAGCAGTTAGGGGAGCACATTCTTGTCAGGCTTTGACCGATCTCCCCAGAGCGGCAAGTGTAGTGAGGAAGCACCTCTCGGTCTTCACCACATCTCCTTAAAACTCCTTCACTGAGGAAGAGAAGAAAGAGGACGCAGCCTCAGAAAGGAATCTTCCTCTTCTGGCCACACGTGCCTCATTACAGCTCAACCCCCTCTTTGGCTCCACAATGACGAGGTCAGCTTTCTTATGTCTGCACATTTGTTCACCCGTGTCTCTTCCTCTTCGTCCACGTTCCATCTAAATTGCTTTGTCTAGCTGTACCTCTGTCTCAGTCCACTCCCTGTCTGGCTTTTCAGAATGAGAAGAATAAAGTCAGGACACGTGTTATTATTAAAAACCTGAATGCGACACATAAAGGAGCCAGGACCAACAGGCGGACTGTGTACCAATTAGGTGATAATTAATGGAGAGGTGGTAATGATGTTGCAGTGGCGTCCTGGCAGCTTCCATTTCCTCCAGCTGAATGCTGCGGCGTGCTGGAAGTCCAGGCCTAATTGAAGCTGCAGCTAATGGCAAGAGATTCTTCCTATGATGAATCAGTTGGCAGGGAGCGAGCTCACTGTTACTTTTGTACAGGCATCATGCTCGACTAACGTTAGCTTCTGTTCGCTAAGGAAAGGTCAAAATAAATGCAGAAGGGCCCTTTGCAGAGGGAACAATAACTAATATGAATAATTTGAGCAGGGGAAGCAGCAAAGGGAAAAGTTAATCATGTTAGTCTTTGCCTTTGCAAAGGAAAAATAATTGTTTGTCAAAGAATTCCGTGATGGTCATGTTTTTCTGTTTGTTTCTTACAATACCTGAAAAAACTTTTTTTTAAACCAGTCTATTCTATTTTCCATTGCACACAGATGCTCTCCACCATCACAAATCAACAAATCATCCAGAGTAGACATGGCAACACGCACACTGTGATTTCTCTCATACTATGGCCTCCGGTTATATACAGTATACAGCAGCATAAACCTGCCCAAACAAATCTGTGAGGCCACATGGACAGGATTTCTTAAACTTATCCTCAGTGCCGTTTCTGGCTCGAATGCTAATGTTAACTTCAATATAAATGATCCAGTACATTTAGCTCATGATCTAAGTGTTGATCAAGATCCTGCAGCCTCGAGCAGAAGCTTTCTTTACCTTGACAGCTTGTCAAACATATTGACCAGTTTCTGGGCCTCGTACTCCTTCTGCTCCTCCGTCATCTCCTCGATGGGGTTCGGCATGGGCTCCTCCACGTGACCAGTGATGGGGTTGATGCTGCAGACAAGGAGGAGAGCGGGCTTAATGTGCAGCTGTGAACTAATTCATACATCATCGAGGCATAAACAGTCATAACATCAGACTGTTACTCACAAGGGTTTGGCAGACTTGTATTCTTCTGTGTCCGAGTCTTCATCGTCCGAGTACTGAGTCTCTCCTCTCCCTCCCGCAAGAAGTCCTCGAGCCACCAGGAGTCCTGCTGCATTTCCATATCCTGTGTACTTCAGCAGGTTGTCCACTGGAAGAGGAAACCATAAAGACACAAGGGTGTGACATTATATATAAATGTTCATGTGTGAGGATAAAGCAAGCTGGAGTTATATTTATACAGCAGTCTAAACTAAACTACAGACATTATCCCCGCTCTTTTATTCTCTTATTTTCTCATCTGATGTGCTGTATCCCCTGTTCCTCCCTTGATTTGACGACCACTTGCCCCCTCTTACCGCTCTCTTTGCAGAGAACGAAGAGAAACTCTGCAGCCATCTGCTTCACGCCCATGTCGACATGAGTCATAAGGCGAACCAACTTGTTTCTGACGGTGGTGCCAATCTCTGGCCTGATTTTCACATCTTTCAGTGGGGGGAGTACCTGAAAATACAGTGATTTCCAACAGTTCAGAATCAAGTTTTTCTGCCATTATAACCAAGCTGTTAAACCTAGTCACAGCTAAATGCACACACACTTTACCACACTATTACAATCTATAACAGAATCAATATCTCGTTATCATACTGGTGAGTTTTTAATACGTTACTCAGACACTGAAGCAACTCATATGCTCATTTTCCATATTAAAGAAGCCACTCAAATGGCTTAGGTCTGTGACGGTACCTGAGTTTTGATATATCTGCGGAACTCTCTGTGTTGTCTGGATCCTTCAGTCATAAGGCTGAGCACCGGAGTGAGCCCCTCTTTGTAGTTGGAGCCCTGCTTGTAGTGACACAGACAAAAATGACTTCACATGCGGCACGAGCTGAAACGCCGGATTAATGTCCAGTAATACACGTGGTTAATAAGAAGGAGATGGAGTTAAAGATGGAGGACAGGTGAGAAGTTGAATATACATGAAGTAAGAAAGACGACAGAACACCAGATAAATCGTGTCACATTGGTGTAGCGGCTGTTTAGGACACATTAACTGTGTGTCTCCAATTAAGACACCAACCAGGGATTTAAACCATGTTTCCTGTTTTCCTTGAATATAATATAAAGCAAAATTCCCCCAAAAATGTGTTCCAAAATCTGCTGCATGCGAGAGTACTGAAATGCATTATAGTTTACATGCAAAATGTTACTGTAATATTCTATACTGTCAATTTCAATTGGTGTAAATTCACTTGCACTGTAATGTAGGATATTTCACAACCCGTACTAATATTTACCATGATCACAGTTTTAAGTATCAACGACACATTAACACAAATAATGTAACAAGTAATGAGCAAACGTTCAGACTGTGAGCTACAGTCAGACTGTGAGCTACAGTCCTCCCTATATTCACTGCAGAGGATGAACTTTACCTTGTCGATCCTTTTCTCCATGAAATCCAGTAACATCTGGACTGCATCCATGTTTTTCCCACCATATTTCTCATGTCCACCCTGGACAGGCAGTTCGATTAACACATCCAGGCAGGACACGGGCAGGTTGTTAAGCAAGTTGACAGCATGGCTGGTGATAAAAAAAAAAAAAGACTTAATTACTTTAACATTCTTCCACAGGATAGAATCAAAAAGGTTTAAGAAGTAAATAGAATCAATAGTTTAAAGCTTTGGTTCAGTTTGCTTGAGAAGAGTCAAAGACCCTGATGCCAAAGGGCTGCGATCGCATATTGTTTTAAATGTACATTTTAGAAGAGCTGGTCAGGAGCTGCCTGATGACTTCACAATGTGATCTCATCACTTTTACCGATAAATTCTCTAACACACATCTGTACCACATTGTTTAATCCGACACAATGCAATGTTGTGCAGACGGCTACAGAGGGGTAGAGAGATACTAGGTTTTAAATAGTTTTCCATTCTGTACTGTGCTGCTGTGTTTGGTACAAAAGGGGAATCTGTGAATAAAACAGAAAGCTATATATGGTGTTAATTAAAACCCAGAGTTTGGGGCCAATTTGTTTCGCATTTTCTCTTCAAATATTCAGAGGAGAAAAATGGTCCTTGGCATTGATTTGCTTGTCTCAGTATACTTAGATATGATATGATTTAGAAATGTGTGTGGTTAAAAGTCGACTTACAAACTGAGAAAGAAATTGGTATTTTTCTGGTCTAAAATAAATGTTCCTCCTGTGAAAGAAGTCCCACATTAGCCAATAAGAGATAATTGGTGATACTGTGGTGCAAGAGTGGTGCAAACTGATTTAAATAACAAAAAGAATAAAATAAACGACAGACTAAATTTGGAAGTTGAATTTGACTAAATAAATCCTAATTAACTCAACACATTGTAACTACATAAAAAACGACTTGTTCTCCTCACAGCCTCATTTTCGACGTAGACCAGATCTGTTACTTATTCACATCTAAACAAACTACCACTATGTTAATTGTGGTCATTGAGCCAAAATCCCATGAGCAGTTCAGCCGCCAGTCTGACAGGTAATGAGGAACATCAGTCACTTTTACGTGACACTGTTTGAGTTTGAATCCGGGGCCATAGATTCTTGGCATTCCTGCATTAAATTACCTTTAGAATAAGATACTGCTGCCGTATAACGACCGCTAAAAGCATTTAGAAGATGAAACACCCAATAAGGCTCCAGAGAAACATCCTTGCTGTGGTGTTTTTCCCACGATACTGCAGTCTACCAGATATCAGTCTTCATTTGTAGTGAGCTGCTAACTCACAGCTGCTCAGTGGACACTCAGGGCTTGTGGAGAGTGGGTGCTTACATGCAAGTCACAGCAGGGGATTTTCTAGTCACTACACAGATCTGGTTATTTCCCTGTCCTTTGTCTGTCTGTGTGCTTTTCTATGCAAATCAGTTTCAAATGACGTTTGCCAAATATCTTGGCTGTTGGTCTTGTGTCCTTTCACAGGTCATAAAGTGCAGAGCGCCTCCATTCAACGCTGCAGCTCTCCTACCTGTGTGCCTCCTCTGTTTTCTCCTCTGTCTCAGTCCTCAGCATCAACAGATGACGCAGGATGGCAGTGATTAGCCGCAACTGGTGATCATCCTCCTGACAAATAAAGGAGTTTCAAAAACAATAATATCAAGAACGCTGTTTTATTGTGAAGAAAAAAAAAAAAGACTCAAGCAATAAAGTTAAACATGTTCAAGCTACAAGGACAGGACCCTAAAAGCAAATGCCCAGCTTCAAAAATAGGAACTTGAATATTTTAAGAGGTGGTCTAAAGAAAGATAAGTGCAGAGGACAGCAGCGTTCTAGGGTGAAAGCTTTTTCTTGGGATTCAAAAAGGAGGAAGAGTAGGAATTTGTAAAAGATGGCCGAGGAGAGCAGGGTCCTACATGAGTCTAAGAGGTTCAATTATATAAAACCATTAGGACTTACACTGTGTTAGCGGCTGCCTTTGTAGTCGTGTGGGCCTTTCAGTGCAAGTTGCATGAAATGTAGCATGTTTGAAATATCTTCTTAGACAAGAGTTCCAAGTTTAATTCTCATAATCTAAAATCTACTGTAACTACACACTATTACCACAATACTGACATATTGTCTAACAGTGTATTTTTCATATCTCATCTAATCTGATTCACAGGAAAAAAAGATACAATTTCTGGTCTGTTTATTAAAGAGAGAGTGTGTCAACTATAAGGTGACAAATACTGGAAAATGCTGGATCCGTTTTAGTGAGTGGCACCAGTCATGATTTAGTGGAACTGTTGCAGGACAAGTTTAATATGGAGACAAATAAATGGCTTGTATTTCACCCTGTATTTAGTTTTAAGGTTTTTAAGGTGGTCACACTCATCAGGTTAGTGCATCTTGTTAGGGCCCCCTGACTGAAATTCAAATTTTCTTGGTGGACACTTTAAGTTGTTGTAGGTAGAAAAGCACGAGTGTGATAAATAACATAAAAGACGGCTGTGGACCATTTATACACATCTGTTCATGAAGTCTCACCCCAACGTCTAATAATAATCTCACACTGACTGTCAGGACTGCCCTGGCCCTTTAGGTGCCACACTGGTCACAGCTTCATACAGTAAAAGGATTGTGTGTAAGATGAATGGTGAGGTTATGTTTTTTGTGTGTTTAATGTCACATGTACATTTCAGGGATTCAGCTGACCAAGGCTTACTGACTCACCGACAGTGAATTAGCAGTGAGCGGCGTCTTCCTCAGAAGGATGCTACCAGGACTAATGGTTGGTGAGACATGAATGGCTGTTGTGGGGATCAAATGTATGATCTTTGTGGTCCTAGACAGTCTAATCCATAATTGAGCAAATGACAGAGCCAGAAACACATATCTTCTCTGCTCCGTCAGTGCAAACCCTGATTAGTGACGAGCAATGGGAGCTCTTACTGTAACATTACACACTGTCACAGCTTTACAACACACAACCGCGACACACTCACCTCACCAGCGTCACACAAAGTGAGGTTGAACAAGGCCTTCAGTGCCTCCATTGCTCGCTCGTTGTCCTCTGCAGGCATGGGCAGGGCCTGCGGATCTGGAGGAGCGGCCTCATAGGGGCCGACCCAGCGCACATCCAGGGTGTGCTCCAGGACCTCGGTCAGTAGTTTCACCGCGTGCCTCTCTATCCTCAGAACCCCTCTGACATCAGGACGCAGGGCAGAGAGCAGGAAGAGGAGGCGCAGTGTGAACAGGCCCACCTCATGGTGCCATGTGCGGGCCGTGCGCAGGCTGGCACACAGGCCGTTAACCAGCTGCACGTCCACACTGACCTGCTGAGCCGCAGGACTGTTGAGGATCACGTTGCTGAGGCACTTCAGGGCCTCCACCACCACCCTCTCCTCCTCCTCCGAAGTGTCTCCCTGTGGGCTCGTCTGGTCGTCACCTCCTTCCTCTCCCGCACACAGCCTCGCCAGCCCTCCCAGGGTCAGCATGCCTTCCCTGGTGGCTACGGGTGCGAGGACACGCTTGTCTCTGGACAGGATGCGGAGGGACTCCAGACATGTCTTCTGACAGCCGGGCTGCACCTGCCTCCCCAGTACTGACAGCACACTCTGACACAGCTTCTGTAGAGGAAGCAGGTGGAGAAACACTCATCACAATGAAACAGGACCATGTCTGGGTCACTTAGAAATGAGCAGCTCAGAGTAACAGTGCTTACACTCCGCAGGGCTTCTTCCTGTGGGTCGAACGTGAAGATGTGAGTGTTCTGAAACAGAAACGATGCACATTGTTGAAACAGACACACACACACACACACACACTATGAAACACGTCTTATCACACATGTGTGGTGTGGTTTTAATCTGTCATACAACACAACACACATGACACATGACACATTAGTCCTACAGGGCCTCAGCCTCTTCCAACCACACATACATGTCAATGAGAACATGAGAGAACCAGCTGAGGTTTGCTAACACTGCTGTTCCTCTGACAGGCGACATTAGCATCACCAGCTCTACATGGCTGCTGTGAACCACATGTTAAAGACACGTCGGGCTCATTCATAGTTTTTCTGGTGATGTATTGACGACGCACTCATCACATGTCGGTGCTTTCATTCGGTTGACTTGGCCAACAAGGTGTTTAGCTAACTCACGGCTAGCATAGCTGCCCGGCTAACTAGCTAGCGTTAGCGCTGCGGTTTGTTTTGGTTGACGCAAAGAGAAAAAGCGGAGCCGCTCCTCACCTCTCGGTTGTACTGACGCAGAAGCTCCTCGGTTTCCTGCTCGTTGTTCGATTCCAGCTGCGACAGGATGGCGTTTAAATCCATGGTGAACACAAACAATGGACAAGTGGAACAGGCAGCTGGTTATTGACGTTACCGGCGAGTGTTGTGAAGCTAGCGAGCTAGCTGCCTGGCTAGCCTGGAGAGGGAGGGAGGGAGGGAGGGAGTGTGTGCGTGTGAGAGTGTGTGTGTGTGTGTCACCATCAGCTGCTCTCCTCTGAGTTTATTCAATGTAGCACAGTTATACAATATACATAAATATCTCATATTCCACACACCAGTATACTTACTGTATACTATTTACTATACTTTATACTACTACACAAAACACAGCATATCTCATCTTTAATACTCACATTACTGTATCGTTAGGTTAGGTTACTTTATTTGTACCCATAGGTAGATTTGTTTTGCAAACAAAAAAAAGAGGAGGCATCCATCCAAACACAATTCAAAATGATAACACACAGAAAACAAGACCACAAAAACAATGACAAAAAGTGGTAAGATGCTTCGCTATCAATAGAAGATAGGATAAGAACAAATGTGCAAATATAGCTTCAACCCGTTCAGGTGAACAATTGCAGCTGGAACAAAACTATTTCTGCAGCGTTTGGTTTTACCCCTCGGGACGTGAACCTCCGACCAGAGGGCAGAAGCTGAAATTCCCCACGCAGAGGATGAGAGTCATCATTCGTAATGGAGCTGGCTGTCCTCTGTAACTGTCTGGTGAACAGGGACCATTTCACAACCTGACTCAGTCTGTTTCTGTCCTTCAAAGACAGGTCACCAAACCATGTCACCAAAGAAAATGATAAAACAGACTCAATAAAAGCCTGATAAAATAGTGTCATCATGGTTTTGTCCATATGAAAAGACAAAACCGTTTGTGGTGTGAATGACAGCCTCCAGCAGGGACATGTGGTTTATGCACATGTGTAACAAGATAACATGTGATCCATGTGTTTTTCTAAAGGAAAATACACAAAAAGAGTGAAAAAGAACACAGGTATATAAACATTGAATCATCCAATAAGCAGCCAGCTTTATGAGTTAAACATTTAAAGCAGGAAGTGTAGAGGAAACGTGTTCATTGAGAATCGTGACATTATCTTTGAGTCACTGGCTTATGTTGTGTCATTTGAAAATGATGCACTTTACAAATCAATCCATAAAAATATCTGTATTATGTGTTGAGAAATTCATAAAAACTACCAAAAAAAGACAAATAAAGGATCTGCCCCTGATCTGGATCCATGTTTTTATTTCCCTGACCCATACCACATCCTTCCACCAAGTTTCATTGAGATCCGTCAAGTAGTTTTTGCGCGATCCTGCGAAGAGACCAACACGCAGATGATAACATGATCTCCTTGGTGTAGATGTGTAGGTAATAAAACGCGTCAGAGGTTTCAGTTCTCTGTGTCACTTTTGTTGCTTATGTTTCTTGCTGAGGAACAAACAAACCTCTCCATCACTCTGCCCTTTTCTCAGGCCCCTGCTTGAAAATGACAGGCCCTAAAATTGATAGTGTACAACTCTGACACTACAAGGTCTTTATGAATAACCCTGGTTTCTATGTAAAGGTAAGTTTTGACTCAATATAAAAAGGGACTCCTTAATAAAACATATTTTTTGCCTAATTTGAATGAGAAAAATGCACCAATGAAGTCATATTGTCAGCATTAATGTTTGAATAATATATGTGATATATGCAAATACTTTATTAATTCATCTTAAATCTTAAAATAGTCTTATTGATGTTGTTTTTTAATATGACAGTGAGTGAGGCGGTGGTGCTGCAGATGTTTAGACTTCTGTGGATCTAGAGATCTATGGCACAACATCATTGAATTGGATCAGGGTGTGTTGGCCACAGCTGCCTCACACTTCTGGGTTTGAACCTCAGAGTTTGAATCTTCCTCCAGCAGCTCAAAGACGTGCACAGTGAAGTGGGGACCAACAGTGTGAGTTTGTTTGTGTATTTCTGCTAATAGATATTGCTGCAGGCTGCAGCCTCGCCCTGAATATAAATAATTCATTGTTGTCAATGCACTGTTGCATATGACTGATAGAGATGACACACATTATCCATTTATAAATACTAGCTCAAACTAAAAAATCCAGTAAATTTCTTGTTTTTAGTTTAAAAGAATTTATTTTAGAATATACATTAAATCATTACGCTGCAGATTTATTTTATGTATTTGTTAAGCACGTAACTAGTTTCTTTGAAGGAGGAACATGTGCACGTGTTTCTCGCAGCTGACAGCGTCCTCCTGGTGCACACCCACACTCACCAATCTTCCTCTGAAATCCTCAGCGGATATTGATACTGACACTCAGGTCAGGTGATTAAATCACAATGAAGGCGGCCCCCTTTTTTTGGTCTATTGCTGTAAACACGTTCTCGGTTTTTAAAGTATCCGTTGTGAATCCCGCAGAATGAAACAGAACACAGAGGATCTATGTTCTAATAAATACAAACCTCGGCAGGGGTCAGAGGTCAAAGGTTACGGGACTGAGGTACAATGACCTCAGCACAGCGGGACATTCTCTCTATTCAAATGTAATTCTTTCTGCAGTTTGGCCTCTGTGCTACTGACCCAACCCCCCCCACCCCCATGTGTTGTCAATGGGATGCACGGAGAGAGAAGTAAAAATCACCTCCTTTTCATCATCAAAACATGTGTGGGGATTGTGAGAGGAGGCTGAAATCAATCCATGAATTTAAGTCCAACACATATCTGAAGTTACAAAATCAACATATTTGACAAATTAGTAGGATGTGCTTTAAATAATTGTATTAGCCATCTTATATTAAACATAGAAAGCAAACAGATCAGTGGAATTCAAGACTTTGCTCCAGTGCTGAAACGGATTCGGATAATTATCAAGATACAATAACATGTTTTTGTGCATCATTTCTTGCATTTCTCCACAGACGGCATAAAGAAATAGAGAACAGAATAGACAGACTATATTAAGAGGACACTTTGACAAAGATGACTCACTGCTTTAGATTGTGAAATTATTTATGTGGCAACATCTTTCCCACATACACATCAGTTTCGACTGTGATAGTTTAACAGTCACCACAAATGGTTTCCAGTGCTTTTATTTACAGAAGAAAGTGACTAGAATTCATGTTACTGTACACTTTGATATTTTCCCTTTTTATAAATACCCATAGGGTAATAGGTCCTCAGTTGCTTTGAGTGCATTATAAAAACACACAACCCTAATTAATGGTTAATGCGTCCTCTACTAACCATACAAAACAGAGAACAAAGTACCAGTTGTAACATAGAAAATAAAGAATAAACCATGTTACAAAGTTACAGAAAATACATACTCAAATATATATATATATATATATACATATACATTTATATGTACATATATGTATATGTATATATATGTGGTCACAGGAAAACAGCAGAAAAGCTTGCGACAAAACAAACTCACACAGTTGTTTCTGAGTCACAGCATTCAATCATTAAAAACACTATCCAAGATGAAGACACCTTCACACGCTGATCAAGGTCTCTCATGAGTTTCTATCTGTCACTTGTTAAGTTCTAGCTTTGTGCCACTGTTTGATACCGGTGTCCCATGAGAACGTTAAGGCAGTGCAGTTCATCATTTATCTGCTGCAGTGAGTTCACGACACGACGCTACACAGGGCTGAGAAACAAGAGACAGGGGTGTCACTGAGATTGTACTGGTGTCAGTAACAGATTACAACACACTGGTCCATCAGTCAGAGAGGTAACTGACTGACGGCTGGTGGGAGGATGTGTTCGCGGTGACTTGTGAGACCGACGAGGGCAGAGGTGTACATTCCTAAAAACAAAGGCACAGCTTGGCAGCAGCATTGCACTGTCAAAATGATTTTGCTGCAAGTTTTGACAATCTGTATGATTTAATGGTTTTCATCCATCGCTGGCTGAAGAAAGTTTTGACAAACACCGAAATCATCAGCGTGATTGACGGAATGAGTCTTTTCAAATTGTCTGTACGTCCACACCATGATTCCTTTTTACCTTGCATTGGTACTCTCCACTCTCTGCTCCTCCTTCGTGTACTTGATTGGAAGTGTCCAGAGACTTTGCATCCACCTGTGTGGCAGGTCTGGAGCTTGTACATAGCAATTCAGTGTTTGAAGGCTATTTAGCCCAGCCTGTGGTGGCCTCTCCATTGATATAGGCGAAGCCGGGGAAATGCTGCGAGTGTTCGTACTCTGAGTTCCTGCGTGGGCCCAGGGGGGAGTACATGTCCCCAGAGGTGGCATAGCGGGATGAATGCATAGGTGGGCTGGTGTAACAGCTGTTGGTCGGTGACACATCCGGCCACCGAGAGGCCACAGGTGTGGGGTGCAACCGAGGAGTACTGCCCATCAAGCAAGGCTCCATCCGAGACATCTGACCGTTGAGTTGGTACTGTTGAGGTGAAGAAGAGGAGAGACATGAGTGGAATAAAAGTCATCACACTAAAACTTTTTAACTTATAAACTGAAACACAAATTTTCTCAGATCATTTAGAGAAGATATAAGTCCCATGTCCTCCAAGCTACACTCCTGTTCATATTATATTTGAAGCTGTGATAACCATGTAACATCGGGTGTGAACTGACCCTGCCACCAATCATTTCCTGTCAGGATAATTGCTTTACAAGTTTTAGCAGACTGGACAAAATAGAAAATTAGGCCACTTAAGAAAATTAGACATCAGCTGGAAAACTGGTCTTCCTGTGTTATTGTTGTTGCCCCTGGTGCCTGACCGCAAACACCAGCTGAGGAAATCTGCGTGTTGACTGAAATATTTCGGACAGATGTGGATCCGACAAAGTTTTCTATTCGTTTCAGCTCAATCTCCAACCTCTGGTACGTACAAAGCTCCGGCATTGTGCCCGATTTAAGCTCAGACGGTCTTAAAAAAAAAAAAAGGAAGTTAGACCCTTTTCCCTTTTCTCACTAAATATAAACACGACAGTCGAATCCATTATGGGCGACCACGGCATGGAAAAGACAGTCACTGCAGGTCAGAGAGCAGAACAGACGCCTCAGCTGCCTCTTGTTCACAGGCAGAAAAGAAACCATTGAATAACAATATTTTAATAAACGCCCCCTTGCCCTGCTCTTTGGCGACGGGCTCAAACAGATGAAGAGACTATTGAGAGCTGGAAAGAGGAGTAACAGAGCAGGGCCCCTCTCTGCCCCGGCCGGGCCACCTTTCACTTCTCTGCTTCCGCTGTGTGGAGAGGCTGATTCTGGGACTTTAAGAAACACGCTGGGCGCTGAGGCCCCTGTCTGATCTCCTCCCACTGTATGAGCAGTTGAGGCTGGAGGACCCTTAACAGGAAATTACCAGCAAAAGAGTAAACTCTCACCAGCCAGGACATTAGCTGTAACACCACCGACTCGTCAGAACAACACCTCACTCAAGTGTAGGTCTGCCTTCACAGGACAGTTCAGAGACAGTCTGATGATATTCTCATCCAAAAACCCACTGCACATGAGCTGCTAGTTGACAAAGGAGTACTTTATTATATATGAATTAAATAGACATTACTTTATAAATATTGTATCCTGACATGTATTACAGGGCATATACTCTCAGGCTTCTTCTTCATCTTCTTATCAACTAAATAACTAATTAAACCATCCCATAATTTTATATATATATAACATAATATTCTGAAAATATGCATAATTTTGCATAATGTGTACTTCAGTTTTTAATTTAGCTGATTTGTTAACTTAATATCTTCAGTTTAGGTATTTTCTTATCAATGATGAGTAACTTATAAAACTGGTCATTTATCTTAATACAGTGAATATATATTATATGTTATATAAACAGTTTAGTTGCCTGAATTGTTTCACCTATATTTGTGATTTACATTTTAAAAGCTCATGCCTACCTTAATGGATTAATTCAATTCAATTATTGATTATTCAATTCATTGACTGATTGTTATTGGATCGTCTTTGTGGTGACGGACACTGACCTGTGCAGATGAGCGGTGGTAGGCGGAGTAGTGGAGGGGGGCGGGGAGCGCCGGCTCATGGGCCAGACTCGGGTACTGGCTCTGGATAGAGTGAGGATGCTGGTTGGCGTAGCTGCCATAGTTGTAGCTGCCAGTATACCTAGAATGCAGTTAGCAATGCGTTAAAAAAAAAGTATTCAACAAAATGTACTAGTTTAGTTACTAGTTTACTAAGCATACTGAAACTTAACATAATCATGAAAATCATAATTACCCATGCTCCTCTCTGTGGGTGTACACTGGCAACCGGTGTGCGGAGGAGGGAGGAGGGACTGGAGCGCTGTTCCTCATACAGGACAGCTGCTGTCCGGCCTCTGGAGCGGAGCCGCCTGCTGTTGTCACTGTGTATGTAAGGGACCAGGTATATGACTGAACAGCGCCTGGTAGACATATATAGACACAGAGACAAATGTGTTGGCGCAGAGAACCTATGCTCAGTGAACCCTGTTACACCCTGCTTTTTTTATACGTGCGTGTGTGTGTGTGTGTGTGACTGATGCCTGCCTCACCTGTGGTGGTAGGGACTCCGGTGTACTCTGGAGACACGGCCGCTGTGGGGGAGCTGGTGGAGGAGACGCCCACAGAGTGGACGGAGCGAGCAGGAGAGAAGGATCCTGGGGATGGGGAGGTGGGAGTGGTTTCTGTCACCGGGAACTCCTCCTCTCTCTCTGCTGAAGGTGAGAAAAGACGACAGAACATTTGAACTTTTTAATACAAGAAGCTGTGTTTGGTGTTAAAGAGCCAAAATGTATCTACGGTTACTCTGAGAGGTTCAAACTCTTTGTGTTCATTAGTGAAACATGTTTGGATTGAAACTCAATGACATGAGAAAGAACGAATAATTCAAGTTTCCTATTTTTCTATTCATTGTTGAAGGTATATTACATTAAACTTATTAAACTGTTCTATATCTATTACAGTAAATAAACCCATAATTACAGAAATGGGCACATGTCACAGTTCCTCAGCATTTATGGATTAATGAGAAGATTAAAATGGGCACTAAACACAAAAGATTTTTTATGGGGGGGGGATTTTCTTTCTAATCTGCAATTAGGCCTCATAATTGTCCAGTAAAATAAATCCTTTGACATTTTAAGCTGTAAAGATTTTTAAAACTTATTTATTATATTGTTGATTACGTCAAATATAAACCAGTAAAAATTTTAATTAACAATTATTTCAGTGATTGGTTAATTTCTCAATTAATTGTTTACCATGTGGAACGTAAAATGTCCAAAAAAGTGAAAAATATACATCATAATTTCCTAAGCCCAAGGTGATGGCTTCACACTGAACAAACTTATATAATTCAAACCATATCAACCCAACAAACTAATACATAACATATTTTTGCAGACAACTTATTGTACGTGCAGCGGCCTCACCTGTGCTGCCCTCACTCTTCATGGCCCTCATGAGGTCGTTGGATCTCTCCTGGCAGTGCAGCGACTCCAGCAGGTAAAGAACATAATCATCAAACATGAGGTGGATCAGGTGGAAGGAGCCTGGACACAAACACACAGAAGAAGTGTTATTCATCAAAAACAGCTTTGACTTCATCAGGTTAAAGAAGTGACTTGGTGACAGTGAGTGAGGCTCAGTTGAAAAAGATGCCAGTGGAAGACATTAATGATGACGACCATAAAGATGTTTCTAAAAGCATCTGTTTGATGACTTCACATCCTGCACACTGACAGGACGGCCCCTGTTATTAGAAGGAAGCAAGTGCGCTGGTTTCCATGTACCGACCCAGTGCCAGAAATATGTCAGCTGACCCTGGGGTCGCGCGGAAGATGAGACCCTGGCATGTGAGGGAGTGTCACAATTGTGTCATTGTGCCGGTCGCCGCCGCCACCGTGCGCATAATAAACACTTGTGGCTATTTAGGGGGAGCAGGGTATAATACTGACCGGTCGTAAAATGGAAAAGACAGGCAAACACATCGGGTGCACGGTGGCGGGGGGTCGGCTTTTGTTAATTAGCTGTTTGTGCACGGAGACCTGCTCTATCAAAACACCGCAACCAGCTGTGTCTTTGATATTCACAGACACGGCCAAAGAGACAAGTACAGGAAAGAGAGGCCATTTGCTTTTCTTTCATTTTCACTGCTTTTCACTTGGTGCAAACCTCGGCCGCGCACAACAAGCACCGGCAATTTCCAGAGTGATTTACTAGTTCTTCCTGAGAATCTTCCTTTGAGAATCTTGAAATGTTTATATGATGATACTGAAAGTTTAAACCAGTTTCACTCATCAGTGGTGATATAGGACAAACTCCAGACATCGTTGGAAAACACTTTGTGCTTGGGCTTGAAAAGTGCTATATAAATAAAATGTATTATCATTATATTATAAATATGAGAAGACTCGACTCGCTCTTTTTATATGGACATCCCTGGTTAAGGGTTATTAAATCTAGGTTCAATTTATATATAATATAATAATTTTGCTCAATTGATTAAAGTGTAAAATGCTCAGTGCAAATTCTTCCAAGTGTTCATTGATCCTTATGTGGAGCAGAATTAACTAAAAATCAAAGATCTGTGTATAAACAGCTACATTCAGGCACAGACTTTGTTTAATATGTGATTCAGATGGGATTGAAATCCATTTCAGGTTTTGATGCTCATCTTACAACGTGCAGTAACTATTCCCTGTACACTCTGTCAAACCCGCGTATTTCCCGCCTGTTGCAGGGATGATGACAAAGCATTAGCCGCTCACCGAAGCTTGGCGCGCTGTGGAGGGTCATATCCCGGATCACTCTGGTACCGAAACACGACCACATCAGCAGGAACTGCTGGGCCACCTTCTTCAGGCAGCCGGGCCTCTTCCCTGCCACCTAGAGAGAACATTTCCATGAGAAAAGAGGGGGAAGGGTCGGGACGCCGGGGTAGAATTAACCCCCGGGTCCGTATTGGGGCTTAACCCTTAGGAACGAAAAACATGTCAACAAGTCAACTATTTAATTTGCCCCCGGGGACACGCCTTCCCATTGAACTATTGTCTGGGCAGTCCAAGACGTTGCCAGGGCGACCACATTTTACAAGCCCATATCTGGCCATAATGGACGCAAATGGGAAGCTTGAAGACATCATTAACTGGGAGGATTGCAGGCTAAGTGCCTGTGTGTAAAAAGACACGCAGAATCGAGTGGCTTTGAGCCGCAGGTGTCTTTTTAAGGGCAAAGTGATCTGCTGTGCAAATACTTTAAACATTTAGTTGAAGTCACTTCTCAGAATCTGTTTAAATCTGTGGGACTTGACCATTTACTTTTTACAAAAAGGTGCCTAGTCAGTGCACGTTTAAAGAGCAGTTTTTCTGGATAGCAGTATTTTCTGTCTGACCTTGACGACACAGCGGTCCACCATGGTGTCCAGCCACTCGATGTACGCCTCGATCGGAGACTGCTCCTCCAGCAGGCGGTCGAACTCCTGATACACTGTGACAGGAGGCAGAACGTCAGGTTACGTAGAATTCAACATCACCCGAGACTAAAACAAACATCTCCCTGCGACGGCTTCTGCGTATCTGTGACCCCTGATCCCATCAGGACTGATGACTGGAGATGCTCCGCAGGGTGTTTCAGAGCAGAGTGAACCTTTTTAACCTTTTGCTCTCCATCATTACTGCTTTGACTCTGCCGGTCGTGGGAATGATTGTCGCTCGGTGTGTTGTTTGCGTGAAGGTAGAGTGTAATTCTGTGTGCGGCTGGACGTGTTAGAGTGGAGTCAGTTTAACTGCATAGACTTACAATGGATAATGAGCTGCCTGTGCTCCTCTTGTGAGTCCTCCATGGTGTAAAGTGTCTGCTTGGTGATGCTGTTCAAGTCCACATTCCTCCAGTCCTCCAGCATTTGAAAGGTGATGTCGGCGCTGTTTATCACAGTCCGCGACGCCTTGGGGACAGATGCATCAACAATATTACTCACACGAGCAAATACCCGTATCGCTTATCAGGCGCGATCAGCCCTTCATATGGATTTTATTAAAAGAAAAAAACATTCAGAGCCCGACACGTACCTGACAGAGATGGTTTAACGATGTTTGTCGCTTTAGAATCTGAGAAAATCTCCTCGATACTGGCAACAAAAAAATAAGAGTGTGGTTACTCCTGTGAATCATCATTTATTTCATCATGCTTTCTTTTTTTTTTTCAAATACAATTTTTAGAATGCCTGTTTTTAAGATGTTAACAGCGGATTTGATACTTACATTCAAATTTGATGCTTCTCAGGTTTTCAGGAAGGTCATGAAGTGCTATTTTAAGCCACTCATCGAGCTGTTTGGCAAATTTTCGAATAACCTGAGTCAAACTGTAAATGAGAGAAAACAGAAACATGGAAATCTATTAGGTAAACAGCTACAGGAAAAGAAAAATCCAGTAAGTGGAAAAAGAAAAAGGACAAATCCTCACGTTTGGGAGGCTGGAAACATGGCGGAATATTATTTATGTCTAACAATGGTGTTTTTGAAAAATCATTTGAACAATTGAGTTTTTCAATTGATTTATTGACTCCTCATTTCAACCTCAAATTTAATAAGCGTGCTTAAAAATCCAGAAAATAATTTAAAGCTGACACATTGTTAAAGGTTTTGCTTTCTCCAAACTTTCCAAAGTTGATTCAAAATGTTTCTGTAATTCTTAAATATTATTTCTGGAAAAGAGGAACTCTCCTGTGAAATGACGAGACAGACGATCATTAAATACAATTTTAAAATGTATGAAGATCATTTGATAGACAAACTGTAAGAACAATTTTATTTTAGACATGAATACACAAAAGACATGCGTGAGCCTTTAATCCAAACTGCAGGTTTGCAAAAATAAAAGTCTGTAGTCAAGTGGAGGCTCCAGCACGACTCACCTATCAGGCAGTGCTTGCAGGACGGTGGGCATCAGCACCCCAGAGATGGCCTTATAGAGGATGGAGTCACAAACACCGACTATGTTCACCACCGTGGCGGAGCCGAGAACAGGGAGCATGTGGGGGGGCATGCCCTGCCAGAAGTGCAGCAGGAAGCTTTGGACCTGCACACAACAAACACACACACCATGACGTTACATACAAACAGTTACACACAATCAAACTTTCTGCAAAACAGAATTTGATTTAAAAAAAACAAGGGTTAAAAGAGACGCCTTGCCTCGTCGAAGTTGGCTCGAATCACAGTGTCCAGTATCCTCTGACAGTGCGTTCTGTACATCATGATGAAGGTTGACACCTGTGGGCAACAACACAACATTCATCTAATTGCATCACACACTTAATAGCTTTTTTCTCTCTCTTTTGGTGGAAAACCGTGGTACAAAAACAAGAGAATAAATCTTAAACAAAGCATGTGAACCAATAAATACACGTAACAGGTCTAGGCTGGAGCGGAGTAATATAAAACGAGCTTTAGAGATCAGAAAAACACAAACCATTTAAAATCATGGCCCCTCTTTAAAAGCTGGACAGCTAGTGCCTGTCCTTTGTCATTGCTAGATCTTATTATCTCCCCCAAAAGATTAAGAGTTAGTGAGGAGCCAGCATATAAATCCTCGGGGTCCTTCTCTAAACGCAGACCAAGTGGAAATCCAGATAAAAGAGCCAGAGGGGGCGCAGAGATGGCAGGGAGAGGTGGGATGAGAGGGGCGATTGGGTGGGGGGGCTGTAAGGATGGACTTTTAAAACTCCTGTTTACCCTCTCTTCTGGCAGGCTGGCAGGCAAATTTAGGTCTTTGACATTTGGAAACTCTGGCAGGAGCGTCCCGAGTTTGGAGCGCGGTGAATACGCCACTGTCTGCTTGGTGACCTCTTTCTTCCCCGTCTCGTTCACCCACGCCGCTCCCTTCTTGGAGTACATCACGTCATAGTACTGAGAGGACTCCTTCACCGCGATGCCGTAGTAGTGGTACCTGCGGAGAGGAGGAGACGTGGGTTATTCTCCCCTCGTCGAGTACAAGTAATACTACTATCGACAACGGTGAAAGAAAAAAATTAGCTTTTTATATAAATGTACAAGTGTTTCATCAAATGTCTTCAATCAGATCATTCTCATGAATCTATTCTCACCTATGCTACAATTTTAAATCTGCTTTGTATCAGATAGATTTGTATAAATTTGCAGTAAGTTTGAAGAAGAAATGTCCCTTTATGTTCAGAGATTTTTCATGTTTTTCTCTTCATGAATATGTGTATTTTTGTGTTTAGATCTTTTAAGACAAAAGCCAAACTAAACCAACTTACTTGGACTGCCCTCTCGTCCCCAGTCTTCTGGTAGTTAACGCTGGAAACTGTTGCCTTATGATCTGTGGATTGTGGGAGAGAGAAAGTTAATTTATATCAGATTAATCTGAGCCTTTTACAGTAGTTTATAAAAATGAAGTGAAAAAGAAAAGGAGTCAAATGAAGTCAAATAAAATCTTTATAAAATATTGACTTCTGCATTTTTTTACTCGGTGGATAGTATAAATCTATGTGTTAGTGACAGTATGTATTAATGAACGGAAAAATATGTAAATATAAAGTATATTCTGTAATACTCTGTTCATTCAGTTCCTTATGATAAAGTGTTTAATAAAGTTTGTCAGCAGAACAACATGAACGTCTCATCGCTGTGTCCACTGGGAGGTCTGGGAGGAAAATAAAAGCTTTGAGAACCATCCATTTATGACATCCAGGGGTATTACTATTTTTTTTTTTTTCTATATCAACAGTCTCCCCTCATCCATCCCCTCTCCCTCCCTCTCTCTTTCTCTCCCCCACTCCCTCCTTCTTCCTCTCCTCTCTTTTTGTCCAAAGAGATTGGATCCTTGGTCCAGCTCCTGGTGCAGAAACTTTAGCAAACAGTGTAGCTCTCCATTGTGTGGGATGAAAAAAGAGGCCAAGCTGTGAAGTTTCTGTCAGGCCCCGCTTGATAAATGAGCAGACAGGGAGGCAGTCCGGGCCCTCTCTCGTTTTTTTGTCCTGAATCAATGAAGCCTTCCTAAAGGACACCCCACACTGCTCCAGCCACTGATCTAACATTCCGCAACATCTCACCCTTCCAAATTTCCTTTAATTACACATTAATCCAGGCCCCTTCTCTTTTTCAATATCTTCCGACAGGAGCTGCAAAGGGGCGGGGGTGGGCCTGGGGTTGGGGGTTGGGGCCGGAGTCCAGGGTACAGGGGATGGCTGGGGGTAGGCAGGCTGAGGAACTTGTTGGGGTTGTGGGAACAGACGAAAGCACATCTCCTTTGGCTCTAGATTATGTGTTCAGTGAGCGGCCACAGAGCTTTGCTTCACACTGAGCTGCAGACGATATTACTCCAACACAGCAGCCAGAGCCCGAGCAAAACCAAGCCAGGCATGAAATGGTCAGAGACTGAGGCTCACGGCTGATTGACTGGATGTGATTATTGCTTTTCACAGAGGCTCTAACATCTGACTGCCGCCTCGTCTCTTCTTCTGTTTGAGTCCTTTGGCGTTAATGACTTTCAATGACTTTTAATACATTTCAGGATGGGTTTGAGTTAAACTGGATGAAGGTGTGAATGAGGACGTGTCCAGACTGTTTGACTTTCATCTGCACAGAAGAATGTAGTCTTACCTTTCCAAAACTGGCTGCGTTCACAGGCTGTGTGTCCTGCTTCTCACTGAAGTCTAAGTAGTGCATGTACAGGGCACTTCGGGGGATACACACACCTTCGGCTATCTCATAGTTCTCCTCTAGCCTGTGAATAGTGAGATTCATCAGAATCAAAACAACTTTGGTACTTGTTAATACAACATTTCAACATAAATTAGATGAACTGAGAAAACAATGACATTTCTGGTAAATATGGTGGAAAATGTGTATGGATTTTACAGCAGAGCAATAAAAGCATTTTATGAGGTGAAAACAATGTTAATGTTTTTATTTATTTATGTAAGAGGGTGATTTTGTAGAAAAATCCACGACATATCTGCATTTTGGTAAAATTCTCCAACATTGGCAGTAATATTGTATCATACTTTCTATCGTACTGTTTGGATACTTCTCTGGTTGCTGTTCCTGCTTATAAACCGCTGTGTCGGTTCAAGAGTCGTCCTGAATGTCAGGGTCTAGACAGTTAGAGTAAATTATGTGTAAATAAATCCTCTCTACATGATGCACATCATAGTCGCCGTGTTACTGTAAAATGTATGTGCATTGACACACTTGCTTATAATGTGAAAGAATGTCCAGTATTGCAGATCCCAAAGAAAAGGGGAAACATAGCTCTTGCTTCTTGTGTCATTAAATTGCTTTTTGTTGGGTCTGTTAAAACTGAAGAACTTTGTTGCCGTCACTGATGTGGCTCTGATTTGGTTCATTTCTTATCGGCCTGTTTGTTCTTTGTTATTCTTCTGGGTTCCTTTTATTCACCATCTACATTCTGCCGCTGAAGCAAATCTTGCCGAGACGTAATATTGACTTTCATCGTGGATGATGCGCTACTGGATGTACCGCCCCCTAATGGTCCCGAAAAGAAACCACTCACTGCAGCTTTAAAGCGTTGGCTTGAGAATAGAAAAAACATCATCCACAATTTACAAGAAACAAGAAAATGTCAAATTACCAAATTAGCAAAGGCCCATATTGAGCCTTGAGGGACACATCATCACCAGTAACTGCTGACGTGGCATTGAACCGCACACATTTGTGGAACGTTGATATTAAGTTGATTTATTTTATATGATTTATCATATTCAAAAGGTACCGAAAGAGAAGGTATCTGTCTCACTGTGCTGTAGTTAGTGATGATGATAATGTGGCCACCAGATTTGGAAATGATTCTGTTTTGTGCAGTTTTCAATGTTTGGAACAACAACCTCTTCTTTAATGACTCAAATTTATAATGTATAATATCATTAATAAATGTAATGTCCATCTTTACATTTGTGGCCCCTGATCATTCAACAATAGAAACTATCATGTGGTCACTTATCTGAAGGACAGAATGGGAGAATGGAGTCTGGACTTTCATGACGGGAACGAACTGCACTTTCACTTCTAACAATATTTTGCATTTCTTACCTTATTTCTACGTCTTAAATAAATTCCTCTATACTGCACTTGTTTTCTAATGGAATATCCTGACGTAAGAGCCTCATGCTGCCGTTTTATGAGACATTACTTTATGTTTTGTGAGTTATTGAAGATAAAGTCTTTGACCTGACTTTTTATGCCCCTTAAAAAGCTGTGAACTCTTCTGAACAAAAATAAAAAAGGCAATTTTCTTTTAAAGTTTTCACATTTTCAAAACTAATTAAATCAGTAATGTGTTTATCATTTTGTCCTGGTGTAAACAAAGACCTAGTTTTTCTGAGTTTTCCAAATATTTGATGTAAATTAGGGTCCAACAGTCCTGTGACCACATGTTTTGTTTCTGGATTATTTCTCAATCAAAAATTCATGAATACATTTGTAAAATAAAAATAATACATTGTTTACTTTTAATCCTGCTATAAAAACATTATAAATATATTAAAGGGGGCAGTTAAAATATAATTTGAGTCGATACTGCCTCTCTTTAAGAATAAAATAACTGGTAAGTGACTCCACTCATCCTCCTCACCCTGGGTTTAAGCCCCCCCACAGTGCAGCTTAAATCAGTATTAATATTCATTTAAGCCCATGTGTGTTTTAATGCTGTTAAGTAACAGGTGTCATTGGTCATGGGGCTCGGCAACAGGCCACAACTATGAGCTTTGTATTTTGTACATGTGGAGGATGTGAAGTCAAATATACAATCTCATTAGATTATTAAGATCAATGTTACTACGTTAAATACAAACCTCACACTTGTGGCCTGTTGCACAGCCCCATGACCAATAAAACACACATGGGCTTAAATTAATATTAATACTGATTTAAGAGTGTGTTTTAATGCTGTTAAGAAACAGGGGTCATTGGTCATACACAAGTATGAGGTTTGTATTTTACGTATAAACATTGATCTTAATAATCTGATGAGGTTGTAAAATACAAACTATTATAAATGTTCTATCACAAAAGGAATTTTAGTGGCACATAATGTAAATTGTACTTTTATCGCCATGATGAGGTCAGAAATAAATGAGTGTGTGAAGAATCTTGTGTTCATGTTTTCATCTGCATGTAAAACTATTGAAATAAATATAGTTATGATATTAACATGGCTGAAAATGATGAACCACACTGTAAAACATGTGTACTAACGTGTGTACTATTGAAGTCAGAATAAATTCAACTAATTGTCAACTTAATTTTTCGTATTTTCTCTATGTTCCACAAAATAAGGGACAGCTTGAGTAAAAATAATGATTAAACAAAAACCTCAGATTTTATTTAGAAGCCTATCTTAAATTTTTTATTTTTTATTTAATATATATTGTCTGCTGATGAACATAAAAGTATAATTTTTTTAATTAGCTTTAGTTTTACAGAGGAATAAAGAATAAAACATTCAGATGTTTTGTTAAACTCACCATTCCAGAGTAGCTGGTGTCGAATGTGGTTTAGAGGCTCTGTTATTTTCTTTTTCTTCATCTGTAACAAACAACACATGCAGAGTTTCACATATAACCGGACACAATGTGCCAAACATGACATGATATTAACCAACAGCAGTTTGTAAGAATCCTCAGTGAATTCAGTAGATTAGTTGTAACAGCGTTTGTCGTGCTTACGTTCATCGTTGGACATGTTCCCCAGAGACGTGTGACTCGAGTATCGCTTGCTCTCGCTCTCGTTGAGGCATCTTTCAATCCAACTCTCTAAGAAAAGACACCAAGGACCAAAGATCTCCTCTTATTACTCAGCAAAAACGTTGCATAATGTCATTTAGACAAGTGAATAAGAAATTGTGAATCTGTAAGAAGATTTTAAGAATTTAACACTGGACACTTTTTATTGTCCTTTGGGTAAAACATCACTTACAGCTGTTTTCTACTAGTTTTGAGCTTTTTACTTTAAACTGAAAACCTGTCAATTTCAAAACTGAATTGAACTCGCAGCCAAAGCCATATTTACACAAACAGTGAAAATCGCTGCGTGCACAGACACTATAAATGTCACTAATGTGACAGGGTGAGCTGACAACAGTGGATTGTATGGGCAGCGCAGCAGCCATGGCTCTATTTGAGATGTTTTCACCGAGACGGCAGGAATCCAGCATTGTTCCCAGGAGACTACGAGCGTACACACTTGCTTAAAAGAGCCTGTGCACATTACTGAGGCAGTCTGCTGGAATAGAGGCCATTGTCCCGTTTTAATTTCTACTTAGAAATAGCACGACTGGTGTGCTTTCTGTGACCGAGCTGCAGCAAAACACCAGAGCTTTCATGTGGAACCTGCCTGACCGAGTGGAAATCCATTTAAAATTTCTTTGATTTCTTCAAAGAAAGGATTTAGTATTTGATAAATGTCATTAGGAAATAATTTTTTTGAAATTGTGTGTAGCTAATGCAAGAAATGTAAGAAAGCATTTTCTGAATTTAATTTTTCTATAACGCTAAGTCACAGCTTCTTCTTTATCAGCCAGTTGTATTAAACTTAACATTACGAAGGGAGAGCCAAACAAAAAGGAGAATATTCTTCATTGAACTGGAAAATAAAAAATACTATGGAACCTAAAATGGAAATGATCAGAACTTTACGCTCCACATGCCAAACTAAAGTAAAAACCAGTTACTAATCAAATCTAAAGCATAAACTGTTCACAAAGCATTTATTTAATTGAGTAAATCTCTTTTTTTCTGTTTGTGACCTGGCGACTGTCACCATTACATCTGTTGCTAGGACAGCCTGTTGGCAGAAGGACCTGTTGGTGCAGCCCATTCACAGAAGGTCAGGGACACTGAAAAGTTTGAGAAGTTTACACACGACGAGGTTCTGCATGTCGATGTTCGGCGTGAGCTGACAGAAAAAAAGATGCGGCTGCATATAGAGTCTCATCGTCACAGACCTCGAAGACGTGCATAGGTTTTAGATTTTTAAGTTATTACAATAATTAGAAGCTTATTTTTGACTCTATTACAGTGGCTTTGATCATCATCAGCTTTTATATTATTCTGATTATAAGTATTCTGTATAACATCCTAATTATAATGTCTCTTACACAATAAAAAAAACCAACAGCCTGAGAATTTGCATATAAACATTGAATAAAACACCACATGTTTGTCGCTGACATTTCTTAACATTTACTGACAGCGTTTGTTTCTGTTTGATGGGAAAAAAAACTAAAGAAAAACAAATGAAAACCAAATGAAAAAGTGAATCCAGTGAAGTGAAGCTAATTCTCCACAGAGGCTCAGATCTCAAGCTTCATTTGCCACAGGAGCAGATAAGTTGGGGATGGAAATAATTGGATTAAATTCGATCAACAAGTGAAACAGATGTTCACTCATTTATTAACACACATTCAAGACTTTACTGCTTTAAACTGCAGCAGCAAAATGTGCTTTTTCCATGACTGAGGCTTAATGAAAATTCATTAATCAAACATGTTTTAATTTTAAGAAATAACTCCACCTCTGCATCACTTGTTTTTCTTTCAATTTTTTTTTAAATTAAATTCTTCAGTTTGCAGCTGAATAAATTCTTTAGTTTTCCAGGTTTACACTAAAAGCAGAAAAAGAAACTAAAAACAGGTGCATGATGCTGCTCATTGATGTGCACTTGTTTTTATTTCCCCACAACTACTGATCAGTGCAATTTCCAAAACTACTTCTACTGAACAGACAAGAAACCACCTGTTGTAGGTTTTAAAGACTACTCCATGTTTTCTGTGACTTTTCTTCAATCCACAGAAGTCTGTGTGTGACATAACACACTGCTCGTTACTGCATGTGACCAAAAACAATGTCGAATAGATAATGAGTAATTAAAACCTTAAAAAAAGAGATGAGAAAAAGTTTTAAATCAACAGCCAGGCAGCCGAACACCCACACAGAGCGAGTTCGAGACGTCCAGAGGAGCAGCAGCAGAAACACTCAACGCACAACGTCTCTGAACAGAAGCAGATTTTCTTCACACATCCACACAAGCAGAGTTGAAGGGGACTGACCTGTGGAATCCATATCAGGCTCCTCCAGCAGCCCGCAATGCATCCTCTTCCCATCAACAACGCTCTGCTCCTCCAAGAAAATGGCTTAGTGCACGCTTCCCCCTCCTCGGCGGCTCTCCCCTGGTCTCGCTCAGTGTTTCCGTGACCACTGCCCGTCACAGGAGATGTTGAGGATCTGAGGTTCGCCCAGAGAGGGGTGGTGTTGGCGGAGGAGAGGGGGGAGGTGGGAATAAGGGAGGAAAGAGGGTGGTGGGGGGTAAGAGACTCCAGAAATCCAGCGGGGGGAAAGCCAGACCCGTCAAAATGTTTGCTGATGTTTCATGGGAAAGGGGCTGATTTTATAGGAGCCCTGATGGGGACATGTCATTGATAGGCTTGGAAGGCTGATGAATGGCCCCAAGTCAGATGGGGATGTGGCAAGGCTCACTGGAAGTCTTTTGTGGGGCTGTTTTGAATAAGAAAAGCTCCCTCCCAACGAAAAAAAAAGAGGCTTAGATCTACACAGTCCCAACACTGTGGCCTCCCCATCTTCCATTATGGCATTTAATTTAAGTTTTATACACCTCCCAGCTCCAGACAAACATACACAACCTCTGCTGCTGATTCTAACTGCGGCTTCACGTCCCTCAGAAACTTGTTGCCACATTCCCTCACCACCCCGTTCCACCATTACACCGTGTTCGTGACAACTCTGCCACACGGCCGACGCGTCATGTGCTCGAACATGTATCGAAACATGCTACAAACGGCACAAGTGTGGATTTATTAATGGGCGTTTTCACCTCTTTTCGCTCACTCTTTTGCTTAGTTTTGGTGTGCCTGGGAGAAGAGGGAACGGTCACAAAGGGGGGGAAGTAAAAGTGCAAAGCCCGAGGCTGGGAGGGCTCTGATGGAGTGCCTGAGAGCTGGAGAAGGGAAAGCTGTGATTAGAATATGAATGGAACCACAGGAGAGGGGGAGAGGAGAAGGGGAAAGAAGAGGGGAGAGGAGAAAGGCGGATTATGGCTGAATTACTCACCACACCATGGATAGCAAAGGGAGGACTCTCTCCGGCACTGCGCAGGCGCTGATGCCGCTGCTCGCCGACACACAACGTGCAGCCACCTGGGAGCACGGGTGGGACAGGGCGGCAGCGACATGCCACGAGACAACGTGCACAGTCACAGTTTGTTAAAACAGGGATGTGCATCTGCTCAGAGTCCTACAGGAAGGAGAAAGCTGCTGGAACGGGTGAAAGGACAAGACGACTAAAAAACAGAAATTCATTTTGACGTTAAACTGAATAAATCACAAGTAAAACACCATAACGACCCTTTAATAACTTAATATTCAAAAGGGGCCTAAATGGTCGTTAGTGCAAAACCGTGACCTCAACATAGGATCTAATTAATTTCTGTCAAATAAGGAGAAGGTGGAGTCGGTGGACGCTCTTTTTTTTTCCATCCCGTTATCTGCTTATTAGAGCCTCATAAAATAGGACAGGTGCAGCCTCCAGAGAGCCTCTTCCACTCGTCCTATTCTCACACACACAAACGGATGTGTGCTGCTTTTGTTCAGTGAAAAGGCCCCAGTCGAGTCATGTGTGTATGTGCGAGTGGGGGGTATGGTTACGCTACATACGACACGTTGCTGGTGTTAAGGCTTCGGTTTAAAAAGAGGAAACTGTACGACTCAAAGAAACTTTCTCTTCTTCCCGCTGACGTGAATGAGGCTGCTGCTCTGTTTGTTTCTGTACGTTGTCACTCAACATCGTTGTGTTTGTCCTCCAGCCGAGTCGTCGTCCACTTTCTACTGACAAACATAAAACATCTTTTAATAAAAAATAAACACTAATAAAACTAATTTTAACCTTTAGAAGCAGGTTGTTAGTTTCGGATGGATGTTTTTACATCAAGCAGAAAATATGTATCAACAATACATCAGTCCATCATGGACTTAGAGATAATTAAATGTTTTTGTTTAACAATTTTCATAAATTATTTATTTAATAAATTAATTAGCAACATAATGTCATTGTTTGAGTTGTTTTTGAGAAGAAATACAAAATGTGAACAGATATTTAAGGATCAGAAAATAATAAGACATTTGATCAAATTAAATTATAAAGGTCATTGTTTCACAAAGATTCTTTTGACATTTTTATGGACCAAATAAATTAATCAATTAATCAAGGCGATGATAAAAGACTAATTTATAGCAGGCTTAAAAAAGAAGAAAACATTTGCAACTTGAGTTTTTGTTCTGAACATGTGAATGATTTGGTTTAAACTTTCACCATCGTCGGGTTTGTAAATATTAAGTGAAGTTGATTTATTTATATGTGCTGTTAATAAAATAAAATTCACATTATTGTTTTCGCCAATGTTTGCTCCTTGTTTGTTTTCTGGGGTTGAAATTATAATAAAATCCCTTGTCAGCTGAGCGTCTCACATTTGGATCTTTGTAGATGTGACGTTATCACGAGACAAACGTCCTCAGCAGGAATCAAACCTGGACTTTCGCACAAACCATCAGGAAGCAGCCAGAAAATAAAACAAGACACAACCACTGTGATAAAAGTAAGAAAGTTTCAGGTCTCTGATTTGAACACCAGTGGCTTTCTGAAGATTAAAAACTTCAACAATCTGGAACAAATCTTTCAACAGACTTACAAAGAATGCAGGACATATTTTTTAGAGCTTAAGGATGCAAAAGAAACATCTGCAGTTTTTCCATTGAGTTATTATTCATGTTTAATAACTCCTTTTAAATTTCCTATTTTACTATTTGTCATTAAACAGAAAATGTTTAGTTGAAATGAATTAGAATGTACGAGACACAGCAGCTGATTTGAAATATTCTCTGTGTTTATTACTTACATATACAAAGAGTAGAATGGTGAGAAGGTATCAACAGAAATGAGTCACAGGTCAAACATTTTGTAAAAAAACAAAAATCGTCAGCCTGTTTCTTGCTGCTCGTTCAAAAAAAAAGCTTTTTACAAATAAACCGTGTTTCAGACGTTGTCAATAACAAATCTGACTCTGAAACTTTCACTCACATACATCGTGTTTGTGTCCCTCGCCTGTTCACTCGTTGTAACGGGCCAGTTTGAGTCGAGGGATGATGTTCATGGACTGCATCTCCTGGAAGAGCAGCTTGCAGGCGTACGGGATCCGCAGGGAGGAAACGTGGCAGGACGACTTACAGTAGTGACACCTGGGAACAGAGACTGAGAATCAGACTGGACACAAACCAGAAGACTTGAATCCACAAAATTAGATCCTTAAGTTTAAATGGTAAACAGAGCATATTCAGTAGCCGATGAGAACACAAGGATCAGGTGAGTTGTCATGAGCAAATGACAAAAGCTCTAATGGTCATTGTGGGGATTTTTAGTTTACATTATAAGATGACCAGTGTATGTGGGCTGCTTACCACCCAGAGTATCCCAGCAGGCCGCACTGTCCGCACACATCCACCTCGAAGGCGTCACTGGAGATCATGAGCCGCTCCAGCAGTAACATGCTCGCTCCGTAGCCGATCAAACAATCGCGCTCCATCTCGCCCAGACGCAGACCTCCGTCCCTGGAGCGGCCCTCTGTCGGCTGCCTGTCGGTGAGAAAGACACGTTCGGGGAAAACAGACAGAGGAATGTAGTTTGTTATTCCACCTGCTCTGATAAGATCATTTTCTTTCAGTAGTCAGTGAAATGTGAGTAAAATTCCCGATTGGTTGACTTTACCTGGTGAGGACGGCTCTGGGGCCTCGGGCTCTGGCATGCATCTTGTCTATGACCATGTGCTTCAGTTTCTGATAATACACCGGTCCATAGTAGATGTATGCCTCCAGTGGTTCTCTGGGGAAAATACAGCAACACAAAGATCATTAATATCTAACCAACACTATGATACAGAATATATTTCATTAGGATACAGTTTAGTCTCAGATCAAAGATCAAATGTAAAATCCACATATTTACAGGTTACATACATGTATGACATACAAGGGATGACTGCTTCTGTTTTCATTGTAAAATGAACATTGATGGATATGTTGTTTGATTGTTTTTTTACAGACAAAGGAATAACTCATTAATCACAGATGTTGTATTGTCTTGTGAGAGCAGGGGCTGCTTTAAAAACACTATATGTATACTATGAATATTCATGATGAAAGTATATTTTAATGTGTTGTTTAATTATAGAAAAGGTCACTCAAAGTGTCCTTGAAGACGAGGAAGAAAACCATGAAATCATGACATTGCTCAGAGAAACTTGTTTAATATGTTGGATATGATTATTTCTTAATTACAACCAAGTTTCCTTTCTGCATCACGTACTGAAGTAAATACAAATTAGCCACAGAGAAACAACCCACAATCCAAAAGGAGTCATACTTAAGAGAATGTTAAGCAGTAACGTGACATGTTTGTGGTTAATGAGATGAAACGTGAACTTTTTATTACCCAGTGATTCCTGAGGTGACGTAGTCTTTGCCCTGGTAGTTGTATCCGTAACGGATGAGATCCTCACACACATCCTTCACCTTGCTGCCGCCGAAGGCCGTGCCGTAGTGGAAGCGTCCGTCTAAGACTCCGGCTTTCCCAGCCAACAGTTCGATCAACTTCCCCACCTGACACGATCAGACACACTCTTAGACGCCCAGAAATTCAACAAACAGCATTCAGACACTTTGCTGTGCTACTTGAAACTTGGCTCAGTTGTCTCCCATGATGTTTCTGCACCTTGGTTTGATTCCAGCTGTGTAAATTGAATTGAGGACATGATTTGGAAAAGTACACAAGAGTCTATATATAAAAGATTTCCCAGCTGGAAATAAATACCAGAGGAAAAACCAAGTCATGAGGATGAGGATGAGGGAGCTGCCTGCAGAGCTCAAAGACGGGATTGCGATGGGACACAAAAAAATTCAGCTTTCTTCTGTGTCCCCGAGAGAACAGTGTCCTCTACAATTTAATAAAGACATTTGGAATAGTGTGAAACTCGGGTGGCAGTTTTCGGTCCGAACCGGACAGAGCCTGAGAGAAAAAATCTGCCAAGTCCAACCAGAACCCATTGTTTTCCCTGATTAGAGGCACGTGCAGCATAAAAATCAAGTAGTTAGTTCAACCAACAAGCCCAAAATATATTTTGTCCAAACCCAGCCGTACTAGTCAGATCCCAACGGGGCTCAGGTCGGGTATCCACACTCTTATTTGGAACAACCAGGACTTTACATTGCTGGCCACAATCAGGACCTTGGTAAGAGAGGTGACCAAGAACCTGATGGTGACCTTACAAGACCATAATGGCCACTCGACTGAGCACCATCCTGAAGATGGAGGAAACTTCCACAGGGAAAATAATCACTGCAACACTCCACTGATCCTCTGTGAAAACCTGGTCCAGAGCTCAGGACCTCAGACTGAAGGTTCAGCACAAGACAACGTCTCCGAGTTCACAGCCAAGACAACTGAGGAGTGACTCTCTGAAACTCTCTGAATGTCAATCTAACATCTCTGGAGAGACGTGAAAATATCCAACCTGAAAGAGCTTCAGAGGATCTGCAGAGAAGAAATCCCCAAATCCAAGTGAGTAAAACTTTCCCAAGAAGACTCAAGACTGTAATCACTGCCCAAGGACACAAGAACGTGTTCCTTCACAATAAATGTCTGAAATTTGTTTTATTGTTTTTTTTTTTAATTAGTTTTTTCATGATGGGACATTGAGTGTAGTCTGGGGGATAACTTGTATTTTAGCGTGAGGCTGCAACATAACACAATGTGAAAAAGATAAAGGGGTCTTTCTGAATGTACTGTACAGTCTCAAGTCTGAGTCCACTTTCACCTAATTTAAATAGTCTCCTGTCACAGAATATTGATATAGATGGTGAGCTTAGAATACACATGTACCCATCGGGGTGGGACCAGCAGTCCAAGGATGACTGATTTCAACAATTCCTCTGGGGTCGCACCCGGAGGACCCCTGACCCCGTCACATAAAAGGAAACACCTACTCTCATTTCACTCTCAGGCCACAGAAACATCCTCCCGAGCCAAACATTTCTGAGCCTTATCCATGACAACCGCTGCCTGCAAACACACTGGCACTGACAACTTCAGCAGTAAAGATCCTGCACGTTTTTTATAGTGTAAAAGGACAAAAAGCCGCCAGATACAGGGGCCAAGTTTCATGTCATTCATATTCAGCACCATCATGTACTGTGCGTGTTTGATAAAACATCCACACGCTGCGACGGGAGCCAGCTTCCCTGGCAGCAACAAATATCTGTTTGTGACCAGTAAGATTGCTGCTTAATGGCGTCAATAGACGTGTGCTCTGGAAGCCAATGATAACCAAGAGGAGACGAGTGGGATAATGAGGGTTTTGTCTCAGAAGAGCCGACACAAACTTATGAAGAGCGACGGTCAACACAGGAGACTGAGGTGGTTTCAGTCTGAGCTGCGGCCAAAAATCATTCACAATAACAACTGTGAACAGGTTCATGGTTAAATGTCAAATTAAAACCTTTATACTAAAAAGAATAGTTTTTGATTTCTTGATAAATGTCACACAGAATTTCAGAGATTAAATGATTATGTGAAACTGAAAATTAATCTGCAATTATTTTGATAATTGTTTTTGTTTGAATCACTTTTTAAGCCAAAATGCCAAAGTTGGAAAAATGCTCACATGTAAACACATTTTCTTTCTCTTTATTTATATATATATATATATATATATATATATATATATATATAAATATATACAGAAAACTGTGTTAAGGGTTATTTTATACTATTTAGTGGAAATGAATTAGTAATAACAGATTGTTGATTCCTATAACATGTGTCTTTCAGCTGTGAGGAGTCGTACCGTCATCCTGGAGGGATACCCATGAGGGTTCATGATGATATCTGGACAGATGCCCGTGTCACAGAATGGCATGTCCTCCTGTGGGACGATGAGACCGCAAACACCTGAACACACAAACACACACAGACACACACAAATTGCTGTTAATGCACGTCTGTACAAACAATCATGTGACTGCTCCTTCACAGAAATTGCACATGAAGCACAAGGAGCTTGAGCTTTTTCTATTAGTGTTAAAAAAACAGTAGATTAATTAATCAGTCAATCAACAGAAAATTAAACAAAAAATAAATTTAATATTTAATTGTTTAAGTTGTTTCAGGGTTTGTTTGTTAAGTAAAAAATCCAAACATATCCTCTTGGTTGTAGCTTCTTATGTGTGATAATTAGATTTTGGAGGTGATGGGCATTTTTATTACACTTTACAGATAAATCAAATAATCAAGAGATTAAAGAAAAGAAAAAAATAGTAGCTGCAGCGATATCAAACCATTAAAACCAAATTCATTTCCTAATTTAAGTGTCCTCCCACTTCTGACTAAAAAAACTCTCACACTTAGTAAAACTGTTGTTGTGGTTGTGTATTGCTGCTGGAAGCTGAGGACCTCTGGCGGAGCATCACATTTCCATACTCATGTGGACAGACAGGGTCTTCTTTTGATTCACATGACGTGGGGGACAGGCGCCCTGGTAGCCAGGAGTTTAAGTGCGAGTGCAAATGTTTGCCGAGGGGCCGAAGCACTCTTCCCAGGCCAGGGTAAACAGATTGTAGGCCCATTTGCAAATGAAAAAAGAGAAAGAGGGGAGAAGAGAAGGAGAGCAGGAAGTGGAGAAAGGTGCTTAGTGCGACAGGGAGACCGGGATTACACATCCATGACTTTCAGTTCAACTCAGAGGAAGTGGAGGGGATCAACTGGAGAGGAGAAATTGAATTCGAGCACGTGGATAAAATTCACTATTAGTCCACAAGTCAGCGACACAACACGGTGCGCTGCTGATGCCATTATAGGACGCGGCAACAGGATGTTGACTGGGAACAAGTGCAACGACTTGCTGGAAAGTCATCCAACAGCAGGAAGAAGGTGGAAAGAAAAGAGAAAAGGCGAGTGCGACAGGGCCAGAGGATAAGGAGAAAGGGGCAAAATAAAAGGAAAGAAAAGGCAGTTGAGAAAAAAGTTTGAAGATCAGGCTAAAAGTGAAAGAGGAGGAAATAAAGTGAAAAACAGGAGGAGAAGGTGAACGGAACGATTGAGAGAGAGGGAGGGAGAGAGAGAGAGGGAGGGAGAGAGAGACACTAGTTCCCATAGCAGACATCCTTGGTGTTGTTTGTTTTGTGTGAAAGTGAATGATAAAAGAGGCATGAAATCAGCAGAGAAAGGCAAGACAACAGCGAGGGTTCAGAGCCCTCCATCACAGCTCATACAGCTCCACGCTGGAGGCTCGCACAATGGGCCCCTACTACTGACAACCTCTCCACCTCCTCCCCCACCTCCACAGCTGTGTGTGTGTGTGTGTGTGTGTGTGTGTGTGTGTGTGTGTGTGTGTGTGTGTGTGTGTGTGTGTGTGTGTGTGTGTGTGTGTGTGTGTGTGTGTGTGTGTGTGTGAGACCAGTAAATAATTAACTTATTCTGCTCTGCTGACCAGGACTTATGAGACTGGTCATGAGTTGCTGCAAGATCTATCGCTAAATTCACTTCTAATTAAATAATGAAACCCTGATTTAGGATCAGTTCCAGATTCTGTTTAAAACATTTGTCAAGAAAGAAAATGTGTATTTTGATGTAGAATAAAAACCCCACTGGAATAAAAATGCAGGCTTTTACAATTTGTCTGTTTTCTAAAGTTGCTGTGAACGCATGTGCAGTGAAATCTGATTAAAAAGTGGCCATACATCAGCTGCACATCTGGGCCTCTCCATCCAGATCTCCTGCTAACCCAGCGGCGACCCCTCTCCCTCCGTCATTATCTGAGACAGAGGACATTGTCCCATCCCGAGCTGACCGCCCAGTGGCCGTGGCGTTAATGAAGAGAGTAAATTATGCATGGCGCCAGTTAGCTTTTTGATTAAAACATCATACAAGCCCTCTATAGGGGAGGTGCAGCAAAACAATGGAGGTTGTAAACACTTTTTTCGCCCCAGCAGCAGCAGAATACTGCTGTGGTGTAATAAATTTACATAGTCTGGCACAGGACAAAGAGCCAATTAATTGAAAAGAGCTCTTGAGAGATGAGGACAGGGGGGCAGTGACAGAGCAACAGCCACTGGGACTTGACTCAACAAATGCTCCGACACAGAGACGGCCGAGGAGTCTTTTCTTGGTCCGGTCATTTACAATCTTTCATGACAAATTCAAATTTGCCCTTGAAATGAATTGAAAGTGTACGCAGTTTTCTGTTTTGTGCAAATTCAGGTTTGAGTTCAAGACACTGGACGTTGTTTAAGAGAGAAGACAGAGTGGCCGTGCTGAGGGTGGCACCTTTCTGTCCGTGACGACTGCTGAATTTGTCTCCTATCTCCGGTCTCCTGGTTTGCCTCAGCAGGATCTTGATGAGGAAAGCATCTTCGGCGTTGGACGAGATCATGACCTTCTCGATGTACGAGTCTGTTGAGCCCTTATAGCTGCAAACAAATAGGACGCCAAAATAATGTTATTCTTCATGTCTGCAAACAGTTAGGTGTCGACAGGTGTAATAACAGGTGTAGTAACAGGTGTAGTAACCGGTGTAGTAACCGGTGTAGTAGCAGGTGTAGTAGCAGGTGTAGTAGCAGGTGCAGTAGCAGGTGTAGTAGCAGGTGTAGTAGCAGGTGTAGTAACCGGTGCAGTAACCGGTGGGTCCACAGCGAGCTGACGCAGGCTGAGATCACAGTGAACTTGTAGGGGTGGGTGTGGCGGGTGTGGCGGGTGTGTGGGTGGTGGTGGGAGCAGACGTGCACTCACCCGACGGGCACGTCTCTGTACTGGGGCTGGCCTGGCTGGGTACTGCCCTCCAGTGGTGCCTGAGTGACAGTTGGCATTGACTTGTTTACCAACACCTGCTTGTTCTCCACTTTCTCACCTGTGGGAAACAGAAGGGCGATCACAGATTAGAAAAAACACATCAGTACGGCAGCCCACTTGGACTAAAGGTTGTTGTTGTGTGCTCTTTTAGATGAACTAAGACCCCCGCGTCTCGGGCAGGCACGGATTCTGCCCTCCTTTGTCCCCCTAAGTGCAGAGCTCTGAAATCTGGATCAAGCGCTGAATGACAACAGGTGACCGATGTACACCAACAGAGTGTGGATACCCGACCCAGGCTCGGATCCGACAGGCTGGGCCAGGTTTGGACCAAAATGTAGATATTTGGGTTTGAGTAGGGGTGGTCACATTGATTGAGCTGATGTTTTACACTACACATGACTATAGTTATAGGGAAAACAGGGAATAACCATGTGTGTGAGGGACGGTGTCACACAAACTCGGTGCAGCTCATATTAACTGAATTGGGCTCAGATCGGGTTCGCTCATAAAAAACTGGTCGGGCTCGGTTAGTTTTCTCTTGGGATCTGAGATGTTTGGGCAGAATAAAGTGACCCAAGCCGCCACTTTAACCAACAACAGCTTCTCAGCTTTGAATTCTCACAGCTGGTTTTTCACACCACACCAGGATGTGTTTTACCTGTAAATGCAATGTTTTTACTTTTTCCAGTGCATCTCTGACATGCAAAGTTGTATTCGAGTCACAACGTAACTGTTGCTTGAATGTTTATTGTGAAGTTATGTTGACTGTCTGCAGCCCGAGTGTCTTTACTGGGTCGTGGTATGTCAACACAAAATGAAGCTGCGATTTAAAAAGCAGCAAATACTAATGCTGTAACTGAGGACTTCAGTCTATTTATTATTATGTCCAACTCTCAATTATTACATTACATAATATTAAGTAAGTAAATACTGTTACACTGCTCATAACATGAAACAGTAAAAAGCCAAAGTAAAAACGAAAGAATATTTAACGATCCTCATGACAAAGACAATTGATTCCATCTCATTTACTGACAGTGGTGTCTGGACGATGAGTAGCAGTACATATTGTTCTCCTGGTCCTGTTGCTACTCACCAGGGGAGCAGATGCCATCAGCATCCAGGATGTTGTGCCTCCAGATGGGCTTTCGTGTGGCAGCATCCAGCATGGGGCCCATCACCTTGTCAAAGGTCTGGTTGGTGTAACGCCGCAGCGTACACTTGGCATTTTTATAGACGAGGCAGCGGCCAAACCCTGGAAGCATAACACACACACATTACATAGGTTGTAATAGCCTTTTTTACTGCACTAAAATTTAGGCCGAGTCTTATGAGGATGAAATTTTGCTCCTTGTTAACTCAGGCAGGACTCACCTCTGTCGAGTGAAGCTTTGTTCAGGATCAGAGCGTCTTCAATGTCGTAGCCGCTGTAGCTCATCACAGCCACGGTGGCGTTCTGACCAGCAGGAAGCTTCTCAAAGTCGATGAGCTCAATGGTTTTTGTTTTGACCATCGGTTTCTGAGGATACGCCAGCAAGTACATCAGAGTGTCGATTCGGTTCCTCTGATTATAGCCAATAGTGCCTGGAGAGAGGAGACACAGATGGATATATAATCGCCAATGTTTGGTGAAAAATTATATTCAAAACAAAATTTCCGTGTTTCACTGCACATTTTAAATTGATCTATAGATCAGTTATTAGAGGTGATTAATCCTCCTTTTGTTCAGGGCCGAGCCTGGTTATCAGCCTCACAGAGCGACACAGAGGAGGAACGAGGCCAGTTATGACATAAAGCCCGGCCTCCATGGAAGCCTTGACATTTGTCAGATGCTATTACTTCACAATCAGGCTACAAGCACAGAGTCTGTGATAATAGGCCCGGGCCACACAACCAGATTTGCACATGTATAGGGCCGTCCACACAAAAAAGACAAGGCAGAGGATATTGTGCCAAATATAGTTCCAGTCTGTGTTTTTGTAAGGACGGGGGGAGGGGAGGAAGGGACGGACTGAGGTAAAGCAGTGGGATGGGGGTGACAGAGGTTCTTACGAATGTTAGCGGTGCCGTTTGGGGAAGTTTTGGTTACCAAGGAGCTGCGGGTGCGCACTCTGTGGTCTTTCGCAGCTGAGCACACTGACCCCCCGAGCACAGCCAAAGCAGACACAATGAATTGCTAATGACACTCTGGGTGACTGGCAGGGAAAGGGCCTCCGCACACACACGCACAATAGAGAACCTACGCAAGCGCCCCATGTTTGATGTCCAAGCGCGCGCACACACACACACACACACACACACACACACACACACACACACACACACACACACACACACACACACACACACACACACACACACACACACACACACACACACACACACACACACACACACACACACACACACACAGAAAAACACCACACACACAAATGTATTGTGACAAGAGGTAGAGCAGGAGCAGAGTTTTGGGGGAGACGGAGCAGGAGGCTGCTTGTATCTATGTTGTTTGTTATTCTAATGTCCTTTTGTATGATTTTAACTTGTGCAAATAAAAATGCTAAACTCTGAACCGGCAGATTTAAAAGGCTTAAGAACGGTGTTCATGTGAGATTAAATTACTGTAAGTGTTTGTGTGTGAGTGCATGCAAAGAGGTGCAGCTGTGTGGAGGATGTTTGAGGAGGGATTTGAGATCTTCACATTTCAATGACCTGCTCGCTCACTGAAGCTACCTGCTCAGCTCAGTCTTACCCATTGCCTGTTTGCCCATAGCGCACTGGTACGTGTTCCTGGGTGACTGGTTGTGGTGGGGGTAGGGAATGAGGCCGGCGCACACCCCGAGCAACGTGAAGGGCTCGATCTCCAAGTGTGTTGTGACTCTGCAGACAAAATAAGAAACAAATACAAGATGAAATAACCACATCATGTTGACCAAAAGGATCCTTTTCCACATTTTTTTACATCAGCAACATCATGTGTCACTCACTTGCAGATCATGTATTCATAAAGGGCGATCTGACAGTCGTTCTCCTCGTTCACATCCAGATACTCCACAAGACCCTCGTGCAGGAAATCCTCAAAGGTTCTGGGGGAAAGAAAAGTGTGTTTCAGAATTTATTCAAAGAAAAATCATAAGTTATATATAAACTCATTTAGAAAATTTGCTATTTCAATATACACAATTATCTGCAAACAAATATCTATGCTTAAAAACTTCCCCCAACTCCTGGCCTCACCTGTAGCCCTGCGACAGGTCTTCAATGTGTTTGTTTTTCACCATCGGCTGCCCCCTCTTCACTATGATGTACGGCCTGAAGGGGAAACATAGAAAAACAGAACATCAAACTACTAATGAGCCACTTTTCACATTTTTGTTATTAAAGCATCACAAAGGGTTTAAAATTTACTATATTTCTGCTCCAGAAAAGAAAAAGCAACAACTTCAAATTTCCCATATAAGAACATTTTAAAATAATTTATTGTACCCAGTAGTATTAGTAAAGTCTGTTCTACTTATTGCATATCAACATAATCTATTTCTATGCTTTTTAAAGCCTTAAGTTTGCAGGTATAACGTCATCCTCACCTGCAGAGGCGTCCTCCGTCAGACGAGATGTAGACGCAGCGGTCGGTCAAGTTGGTGGAGATGGACACAAACTCGTTGATAAAACCTGCTCTACGCATCAGCCTGAAGGTGTTGACCAGCTTATGATGGTCTCTGATGACACCCAGAATGTTACCTGTGGACCAGATACAGACACAAGCACAGATTTACAGAACGACTAAAAAAAATGTATCTACCAACTTTCACAATTGACTTAAAAATAATTTAGCTTTGATTAAAGGTATAATCCAACATTCTTCTCAGGAGTTAGGTGAGTAACTTCATGTTTGTTTGCTGCTCGTCTTTCCCACTTTGAGTCTAAGGTAAAGTTGAAACTATTTGTTATTTTCATAACTCTCAGTTAATCATCTTGTCTCTAAACGGTCAAAGTGAAAAACATGCGTCATCATTTCCTGCAGTGCAATTTAACATCTTCAAATTACTTAATTTGTTTGAGCAGCAGTCGGAAATACAAAGATATTCATATAAAACATAGAATAGCAGCAAATTCTGAGATTTGAGATTTGGCATTTTTGCTTGCAGCTGATTCATTTTCTAGTCAATTGTTTCAGCTCTGATCTAATGAAAAGATCCACAATGATCCAAAAAGCTACAGCAGGTATTTATGGGAATTTCAAACGGTGAACAGATTCAACGTTTGGGGAGTTAAATTCTGTGTGAAAAACTCACATCCACAAACTTAAAGCTGAAAGAAAGAGAGACACAGCGTGCATATACAGTGGGGCACTCTGAACCTCCACTGCCGCTGAAAGCAAAGCTCCAACCGCCTGCAGGGGTTTGTTCATATCAAGTCCGACAGACAAACGAGCAGAGAACAGAGGAGACACTGTGCTCTGCCTCTGTGTGAGGGCACATTTGCACTGAACACACTCTGAAGGGCTTTGACACCTGCTGCTACCAACTAATTAAATGGTATGGCAGCTCATATAATTTGACAGTTATCAGCAGTGAGACAAACATATACAGTAATTAAGGGGCCAAGTTCTGACTCAAGAATAATACCTAGTGCTGCCATGAAATTAATGACTTATCAGCCTCCCTGCAAAATACAAAATTACCGTCAGTAAACTAAACAGAATATTTTCCCCATTCATGTTCATAAGAAACGCGTTCCAAATAGGGAGGATTAGAATTTCTTTTCAAGTGATCTGAAGCAAAAGCATCCAGTGTTAATTTTCTCCCTGTTTATTTATTTATTTATTTATTAGGCGGCGCGGCTGCGGAGGAGTTTTACCGTTGAGGAAGACGAGGAAGACGCTCGGGTAGGAGAGCTCCTCGCCGCACAGCAGGTTGACGTCCTCCACCCCCAGGTTGAAGGCCAGTTTGACGATCGGGCCGTCCTCCATGTCCGTGGTGATGTGGGTCATCAGAGCCAAGTTCTTCACCAGACCACAGGCCTACACCACCAGCACAATGTTGTTTGAAAGCGTACACAAAAAGCACATTTGTGAAAATGCAAAACCAAAATCTACATTCAAAGTACAACTTCAGCTGTTAGGGGTCTCTCTATCAAAACAATAACAAAAGAGCTTGATGATGTCATGAAGCAGCAGGGGATCATGGGGGTTTTTGTCTTTTGCTTATGAAAATCTACCTGACGTGACTCAGACACTATACATGTTCACGGATGAGGCAAGGTACAAAACTTTTATTCACATTATGCAGCAAAACGAACAGTGGAAGGAAAAACCAGCTAACTGGCTGACAGTGTGTTTTTCCTTCCTCTTATGTTGTTTGCCCTTGAAGTTTTAGCGGAGACGAACAAAGCCATGGGTAAAAACAGATATGGCCCAATTAGAAGGCGAGAAAAATACAATGTACTGCTACCTTAAATAAAATTGTGGATTTCTCTGGTTTACTGGGTTACTATCGTTAAATCTATAATTTAATATATAAAGCTTAATATATAGTACATTTTTTAAACTCACAATATTCAACCACATAACATAATCTAAATTTGTTCCTTTACTTCTGAGACTATCTAACATTGCTGAAGTATGTCTTTGGTTAACAAACCTCTCAATCCGCACCCAGTGTGATTTACAACCACTGTTCTGGATTGAAGACCAAAAGTTTTACTATTTTTCTCTCACAACCGTCTCAGACAGCCTCAAACTGCAGAGTGGAGGGACCTTTACTGTCCCCACTTCATTGGGTCGGCAGGAACAGGTCGGGTGTGCAGCGACACTCACCTCTCCCTCAGGCGTGTCAGACGGACACAGCATGCCCCACTGTGACGGCTGCAGGGAGCGCGGGCCGCTGACCTTCCTGGTCTTCTCAAACTGGGAGGAGATCCTGGTCATCATGCCCAGAGCTGAGATGAAGGAGAGACGAGACAGGACCTGAGTAACGCCCTGACGGTCCATCTTGAATCTCTTCAGGGACCAGTTTCCCTGTGGACATTAAAAAAACAAGGAAATCCAACATCTGTTTTCACTTTATGACCTGTTAACACATTGACGTGAAGAAAAATAATCAATGAATAAGGAAATGTAGGTTTTTTATATTAATTGGGTTAAAAGGAGTGTGCTGGTGATTTTAACACTTTTTAATTTCATTATTTGATCACAGCTGACTTTTGAAAATCTGTTAACATCCTGCTGCTGTGATGACAGTGTTGTTGTTTCAGGTCAGATAATGTTTTAAATTCTGACATGTGTATAGTATAGTATATAAAGTAAAGTATGAGTATAGATCATTTACTTTCACACCTTGTAAAAGAATAAAATATATTGACGATTGAGTGTTCACCTGAAATATTTGTGCTCTCAGCAGCTGCTACTGAGTGTTTTTAAAAATGAAAGTAAGGTTTTTCAGCCACTGAGCATTTAGTTCAATTCAGTATGGAAGTTCATTCTTTATGAACACATGCAGTAAAGTAACTCAAGGTTAACTTTCTTAACAATCCCCAAGGTTCTCCTCAGCAGCAGAAGGATGAGGGTTGCAGTAAGAAAGGTACGAAATCCTTGACTTTAGACTTCATCAAAAACATTTTCAAGAAAAATACATTAAGTTTAAGATTGTGTTTTTTAAAGTAACTAATGACTGTTTAGATAAATCAGAAAAATATCAAATGACTTGTTTGCCCCGCAGAGAGAGAGCGAGAGAGAGCGAGAGAGAGAGAGAGGGAGAGAGAGAGAGAGAGAGAGAGAGAGAGAGAGAGCAGAGATTCTTCAGAATGACAGATGTTTTGTGGCAGAAGGATTTGAACATCTTCCTCCAGGGGAACAGTAAATCCTCTCTGTTTAATTATTTCATTACATCCAGGGTGTCGCACACTCACCGTGGATATGGCATTGACCATGCCGTTGGTGATCTGGTCCTGCCGCATGTGCTTCACCACGTCAAACTGAGCTGCTCTCTGCTTGGGAATGATCTGGTCAGCGATTTTCTTCAGCTCGGAGTTGAACTTCTTAAAGAGATCTTCAAACAGCAGAGACAGCAGCTGGAAAAGGCAGAAAGAAAGAAAGGGAGAGCGTTGTTGATAAAAAAAACACGTTTGACAGATATTAGTCAGTCGTCAAGTCTCCAAACTGAACACGGGGAGACAATCCTCTGAGAGTTTGAGATGTCATTGTTTCTTCACACAGTCTGACTCCCAGATCTCCTGGCGCCCTGCATCTGCTCACAACTCTAATCAGCGCTGAGGTGCGTTTACAGTCAGATTTAATAACCAGGTGTGCCGGCTCACTGATAAGCCTGACCTGGCCTCTGTCCCAGGTCCCTGTCCTCCTCTGCCAGGCCTACAGGAGGCAACCTCTCTCACAACCCCCACCCACCCTGTGCATTAGCATACATCAAAACAAACAGGCAGCTCTGCTTGAAATTAATAAAGAAATTAAGCTTCCGTTGCGCAGCCAGGCCAATTAGTTGAATGTCAGGGAACCATAATTGGAGAGTGAGGAGATTGCTGGCGTTGTTAGTGTGTAAGCCCCCTATTGAAAGAGGGCTCTGGGCCCCCCCCTCCTCCCATCTCCTGCTCCTTCTACAGAGCAGGTTGGGGGGGGAAATTAAAGGCCTTAAGACAGCAGTAATTACATTATCAGAGCCGGGCCTGCGGATTAGCTCAATCGCTCCAGTCAAGGCAGCAATTCTATTGTCACGGTGCTGAAAAATCCCCATGCTTCCACAGCCTCCGGATTTTGGTGCCACTGCATATCTCTCTCCTGACAAAGCCAGGCTGAAATACAGGGGGAGGGGGGACGAAAACAAAACAGGGAACAACAAAGCTGAGGGAAAATAATGAGAGTCTTATTAAAAGAAGGAGGCTGGAACAAAGATGCAGGTGAGAGATCAGGGCTGGAACAGCTTTCTGTCCTCTGGTCCGCTCCTATGATCCATTTGCACTAAAGCATGTGGGCATTATTGGTACATTTCTATACGTATATTATTAATGAGCGTCAAGCGTGTGTTGTGCTCTAGGGGCTCTATGGGTGAAGAAAAGGTAGTTGCACGGAAATGAATAAACAGCAGTACAACAGGGGGCCTTTAATATCAGAAGTGAAGTCCGGCTCATTTACAGTTTCCCGTTGATCAGTTCACGAATGAACAAATAAACTGAACCTAATGGGACTGATGTTTTTGTTGGAGATTAAGTTGAAAAGTTAAATTGGGTCTTGTTCGAGCTGTGAATGGGACGGGTGCATAAAGACGTACCTGTCCCGCCAACTCAAGACGTTTGTTGCCATAGTAATCTCTGTCGTCCACCTTGTTCTTGTTGCCCTGGGCCAGAATCACTCTCCTCACCATCACAGCCAGGTAAATACACTTAGCCCGAAAGTTAAACTCTTTGACCTGCAGAGAAAATACACAGTGATTATAGTTGTGTAATGTACAGAGTGTGATTACCCATGATTCCTGTCTGTGTGTTGACGTACGGGCACATGTGTGAGGATAAGAGATGCAAGAAGCTCTCTGGCCTCCTCCATCTTGGTTTTCTTGGGGCCTCCCCACATTCGCTGTCTCCGCACTTTATTCCCGAGGTACCTCAGAGCCTGAGACGAGGGGGCCGAGACAGCAGAGGTCAGAGAGCAGTGAACAAGTCAATTTCGAAAACAGATATCAAAACAAAACCTTTATGTTTCCTTCGTTTGAAGATTTGTTTTTTACACAAATCTTTTCCAAAATATTGAACTTTTTCAAAAATCAAACATAAAATAGAATCTGCCCCCCCAACTCAACCTGCTGTGTATAAAACCTTTAAAAATATATACAAAAATAAATGATTAAGTAGCAGATACAAGTCAATTGATTGAATTACTAATTAAACACTGTGGAGGTTGGGGGTGTTGGGTGATCATGGTCGTCCTCAGCATCCAGCACGACAGTGTCAAGGTTTCACTCATCCATGACCATTTGAAATGTGCAAGTAAGGTTGAGAAGTTTTTACATAATATGCGTTACGCAGTGTTTCATACATTATACAGTATTTCATTTAACAAAAAAACTAAATCAGTATTGATGTAGAACTTTGAAGTAAAAAAGTGTCCTTAATTTGTTTTTAAACACCAGACAAAAGAGAAGTGACAGGAGCAAGAGCTGGAGGAGGACATGAAGGCCTCAAAGCTCCTCAGTTCCATTCAAACCGGAGATGTTGAAGTTACATGGTCAGAGGTTCAGACTCCAGGACACCGTTTGTCAACTTTGACCGTTTTTGATACACATTTTGACTGAAGCCTTAAAAGGCATCAACAGTCAAGTTGGCAGTGTGACAGTCAAGTGTTGCATTTCAAGACGTGTGTTTCAAGTTTGGATGTGGAATTCTTTTTATTTTCTAGAGGAAGAGAACGTGTATGAGGACTGTGGTAGGTCAAGTAAATCACAAAGGAAATAATACACATTGGCTTGGACGCACACACACACACACACACACACACTAACACCTGAGTCAGTGTGCCTTTGGATCCCTCTACACAACTATAGAAAAGGTCAAAGGTTAATGAGGCTGAAGACTTTCTGAAAGACCACCCACCCTGCCCTCCATGATCCATAGAGCATATAGAAAATAGAAATAATAATATGTGAATACACAACTCTAAATAAACGACAAAAAACTATAATATATCAACATACATATAAATATATATACAATTATTACAATATTTTTTGTGTCTATGTATACATCACTAGGAAAAAAGATGACTTTCAAATGTGGTTTAGGCAGATTACTTACCATCTGATAATCTGATAATGTTTCTTCAGCCTTATCTGCCTTTAATTATATAGATTTAGGCCTCATTGTGCACAGTACAATGACCCAATGAATACCATGAAAAGACATCATGGCTGCTCCCAGACAGACGAACACGAGAGCTACAGCGACCGGTTGCTAGGAGGCAAATATGGCCTCATCAATGCATCAGTGGTTCCTCCTCTAACGACATAATCTTTATTTGGCCGCTCGCATTCACCTGAAGATGTCAAAGAAAACGCGTGGGCCTCCTCAGTGACTGAGAGAAGTGAGAACCATCACTTAACTTCATAAGACAAAGCCTGAGTCATCTGATCTCAGGGGGACAAAGAAAATACCCTCTGTCGACAGCAGTTAGTGGGAATCAAAGTTAATGGGCACACGTCAGGGCTGCGTTCGATACTGTTGTTTAATTAAATACAGCTGAATAATACTGTAAATACTATGTTATTGTTCTACAGATTTTGTGGTGCAAATTAATTAATTTGAACAGGCTTTGATTTATAAACAATTACCAAATTTACAAATGAACTTTGAATTCAGTTTAATCAGCTTGAAGTATTTTTTTATTTTTAACGACTAAACATCATCATAATAAACATGTTTTTAAAAAATGTTCATCAGTTTTAGGAAATAAGTTTATGAGCGGTGAGCTCACTTACCCATCTTTATGCTAAATACGACGGTGCTTAGCTTAGCATAAAGACAGCTCACTAATTAACATGTAACATCTTGTTTGTTTGATCTGAACAAAAACCAGAGGAAACACACAAGTTGTGGTTCGACACAGAGTCATGTGACTTCCTGACTCCTGTTGTCACGGTGAGGTTGCCGGGCAACCAGCTACAAACCAAATCAATGTGCTGATTTTACTGTTGGACAAAGCTAAGCTAGCTATTAGCCTGTTAACATTCTTTGTGGTTAATGGCTGCATGTTGTGCCGCTATTGTACAGTAATGAACAGTCGTCATAAAGTCAAAAAAGCAAATGAGTGCATTTGCCAAAATGTTGAATTAGTCCTTTAGTGACTATTTTCTTTCAAAGGAAGAAAACTCAAAGCGGCAGAGGACGAGATGTCCGGACATTTCTTAACCAATACTCGTCAATTTCCAAAAGTCTTGATCAATTTATTTAATCCTCTCTCCCTGTTAAACGCTAAGACATCAATTTAACATGTTAAACTTCACACATACATGTGCATGTACACATGCGTGTGCCACGGAAATTCTGTTAAAAATTACAAGCTCAGGTTGTGAAAAATGTGAAATCATAATTTTACTTCAAAGCTCCTTCCTCAGTGGTTAGATTGTTTAGCAACACATTAAAACATAATTAAGTCGTGGTTCTATTCACTAAGATTTTTAAACGTGTAACTTTCAGTTTTTGCTGTTGTGTTTTAATTTTTCTCTTTTTGTCTTCTAAATATTATATGTACATGGTTTTTCTGTTATTTGTTCTATTTTCATTCTGAGATGTTCATCGTTTAAAAACACAAGGTTTGAACATTATGTTTCAATTACTGAAGCGTCTTTGTAAATCCAAAAAAAAGAGAATGAAAGCTCCCGGCTGAGGCTCAGTAGGATCCCTGATGTACCTGCGTCTGCGTGAAGATCTGAGCTTTCTGACACTCCTCCAGACTCGGGGCGAAGCTGGCCATGACGTGCTCCTCTGTGCCGATCATCTGCACTATCTCCTGGTCGCTCTCCACACCCATACCCTGTGTGGAGGACATGGAAACAGAGTGTGAGCACTGAAACTGGATAGAAAGCAAGATGAGAGACAAGATGGTGGACAAATGAAAAAACTGTTTCAATATTCAATATGTGCGGCCAGATAAGAGCTCGCTGCTGAGGTGAAACGCTCAGACATTTTGCACCTGGAGCAGGAGACGTGAGACAGGAGACGTGAGAAGTGTGTGTGTGTGTGTGTACAGGGAGCGAGGGGTGAACTGGGAGTCATATGGTTCTCTGACATTTGCTTATGGAAATGCGAGGCTGTGGGAACTTATCCGTCTGTCCCACACTGGATCTGGAAGAAGTCACCCAGGATATACAAGTACACAGCAAACAGAGCGAGCAAACTGTGTCCTGTGGATAATGACTTCAGCTCCCAACACTCGACGCCCACAGGCTGACATGTTTGAAGAGATTTGTCCTCACATGGACAGAAGTTCATGATGCCAGCTGGCTCACTGAGAGCAAAGAGCCACACGCGAAAATTTATCTGACGAAAAAAATGACCGATCTCTAACTGCTCAGTGACGAAAAACAAGACCTCACAGCAAATCCATGTATTACTTATACTGTGTGAAATAATCTAGATATTCAGTAAAGCAGAGTTAAAGATAAATTGAAATTGAATCAGATAAAGTTACTTTGGAAACAAACACAGATCTTTATTCTACAGCCTGAAGAACATCATCATGATAAACAGCTTCATCTAACATCATGTAACTGTCCTGTAGCCCCCTCTACTGGACGCATCAGCTCTGTCAGTGACCATCAGGTTTAAAATCACTTCTACCTTGAATATGATGGCGATGGGAGCGTCCTCTGACAGCGTGTTGTGTCTCAGGTAGAACCGTCCTTGTTTAACGATCATATTCGTTCTGCTTTTCTTCTCATGAGTGGAACTGGAATTATAAGAACAAGACACAACGAAACAGACGTTAGAGGAGATGAAGAAAAGTTTGAGAAAGAACGAGCAGCTTCACAAAACTCAGGAGGTAAATATGTGCAACTGAGATAAATGTGACTAAAGACATTTTTTAAGAGAGAGTCGCCATTAAATTTAAACATTTCTCTTTAACAATGTCTCTTAATGAAGCACAATCAAATAATCACATGTCAAATTAACAAGAATTCTTCATATCAAGAAATGAACAAACAAAAAAATCATAAATTGAATTTGTGGATTATATGTTTATGAGTAAGTTGTTTTGTTCGTGTTGTGCACAAGTGTGAAGGTGACGTGATGCACAGTCCTGCCAATGGTGTGATGCTGTTTCACTGAGTCATAGGCAAATTTAAATAAATAGGAAGAGGAAGCAACTAAACATGGATGTAAACAAAGCAGGTTTCCAAATTTTGAAAATCAACACACAGGAAGGAGATGTAACTCGTTTGTTATGTTTTCGATGTGCAACACTGAAATTAATCAGACACTTTGTTTGTTTGCAGGAAGATTCAATAATTTGAACCATAAATTAACTTTTGGAACTCAAAGTATTAAAAATGCAAATAAAGAGAAAAGGTTTGGACTTTTAAGAGTTTGTTGGTAGTTGTTGTGTGTTTCATTAGTGGCTGTACACACTCTTTAATAAATGTAAGTGTAAGAGGATATGTAATCACAGTACCTGGTGACTGAAGCTCCGACTGTTCCCTTCCTGTCCTGATCCACAATGATTCGATTCTTCGACAGCTGCTCCTGAATCAGAATGACCTTCTCTTGACCTTTTACAATGAAATAACCTCCTGTGAAGAAACACAGTGAACACGGTGAACGAAAACTAGAAAATAACTTGTGCTGTTGCGGTTTTTCTTTTGTATTCTTTCTTTCATGTTTTTGTGAGCTGATGTTTTTTTTTTACAGGTTTGTATTCTGACTGTGTACCTGGATCCAGAGGACATTCGTTGAGTTTTGCATACTCCAAGGGCGTCTTTCCTGTGAGAACACAGTTGGAGCTCCGCAGCATGATCGGCATTCTGAGAAAAACACAGGCAGTTCTACATCAACACAGACCTGTGAGGAAAGCTTCAGCTATGAGGAGATGATTGTTGCTTGTTGCATTTCGGAAAAAAACTGAAATCACTGAATGTGAACATGATTTTTTTCCAGTGAGGTCAGAGGTGAAGTTGCTGTGGCAGGAAATTACACTCTGGAACAAAACAAAGACAACAAGCAAACAAACAAACAAAAGCTCTGATACCTTCCGATGGGCAGGGCATTGCGGATGATTCTCTGACTGCCACGGGTGTACTCTATGTCCACTGTGATGGGAGCGGAGTACGTCATGTCCCTGAGACGACACTGTGGAGACATACAGGACGATGAGCTGCATCACAACAGAGTCAGATGTTCTGACTATTCACAATAACAAGAGTTATTTTAATGTTTTATGACAACCAAACATCCTAATAAGGGATATGACTAATAATAATTTAACATTTTTGAGTAATCAATCATTTAGTCACAGTACAAATTATGCATCACAATCTAAAGCGATGTCTTCAATTAGCTTTTTATGTCTGATTAACTGTGCAAAGATATTTAAAAACCTTAATAGTAAACTGACCTCATGAGGTGACACTGGTCGAGTTACGTTGAAGCTTTCCTCTACATCAGGCATCCCCACATAGATATTGAGGTATCTAGAAGAGAAATGTTTATATATTTAGATTTGACGATTAACCTAAAAGTGGACACACGTATGTCTGCAGGTTGACCGTGTTGAATGAGAAACAGTGAGAGGACAAAGAGGTTTCACGTGTCTTACTTCAGGTACCACATCGGATCAGCATCACTTGTGATTTTCTCATTTGCTTTCATTATTTTCTTGATCTGCAAAAAAAGACACTCACGATGAACTGAAATCAAGATGTAACTGAGGCAGCTGTGACACACACACACACACACACACACACACACACACACACACACACACACACACACACACACACACACACACACACACACACACACACACACACACACACACACACACACACACACACACACACACACGTTTTTACCTCCACATTGATGAAATAGTTGAATGAGTCAATGTGCTGCTTCACCAGACCTTTCACCTGGAAAACAGTTACGCACAGTGACAGATGACAGATTTGATTTCACCCTGTTAAGCTCAATTGATTGTCTGTTTATTATTAATATGTGTGAGGCCTTTGTAAGTAAAGCTTCAAATGACTTTATGGCAACATCACCTTTTATTTTGATTTTTACTTTAACTTAATGAGCTTCCACCATCAATTAAACATTTTGTTAATAATGTTCGTTATATTATTCTGTTGAATTTAGGGCCGGGACTATCGCAATTAATTGTCAAATAGCAATACAACAAAGGTTCAATATACATATATATATATTACGTATATTACATTCTCTGTCCATAAAGAAGAGTTTTAAACCACAACCTTTCCTGAGGAGCAAAAAGACCTAGTTTGATTTGTCAATTTGAATTGTCTCTGTGAATTTTCCTATTTCACATATAAATCGATATTAATATAACTACTTATGTCAGCACAGAGGTTATATATTTATTTTATAGACGTGGGATAGAGTTTAGTAAAAAGCAGGTGAGTTCAGGTGAGTGTGGGTGTGTGTGTGTGTGTGTGTGTGTGTGTGTGTGTGTGTTACCTTCAGGAAGGCTGGTAATAGTTTCCACTTTTCCTGTCAAAAGGAAAAACACAATACGTCAGTTGCTGTGAAACAGTTGAAGTTTTTGTTTGACACATTTTTATTCTGAAGCTCGTTTCAGGATAAAGTGACAAAATGTCTCCTGACAACTGCACCGACACAGTTTAAATACACGAACACACACACATACTGAACGTGTATCCATGTTGTGTTGCTCTGTTTCCACCACGTTAGCTTGTGTGTGTCTCAGCTTGTGAGTCTGTGTTTGGTCTGAACTCACCTCCACCGTGTTGACAGGAGCCGCCAGCTCCTGAGGAGTCATCTCACAGAACTCTCCTCCTAACACCTCCATGTTGGTTTCTCCTGCTCCCCGGACACACACAGAAACTCCGCTCACACACACTCTGTTGATGGACGCTGCCGGAAGTCGCTGCAGCATGCGTCCATGTCGTGTGCTACGCTGTAAAACGTCCGTGCGGGCGGAACCGAAGAAAGTATTCCGCTTTTTGCTAATTCTCAGAAACTGAGAAAATAACGATAAAACACTGGAGTTGCTTTATTGTCACATAATGTTTGTATGTGAGGTTAAAGTCCATGAAAATACACATCAGTATAAATGCATCACAAATAAAACTGTGATTTTTAGATACTGGTAGATTATAGTTTGTAGGAAATTCAACATTTACTGATTTTATTTCAGTGCTGAAGTCACCAATCAGGTTAACGTTGAAGGATTTAATAAAGATGTAAATATGATGTTTTACTGCAGATTTAAATAATAAATAATAAATAATAAAATTGTTTAAAATAACAGATTTGGAAGGAAAAATACAAGAATATGATCAAATAAAATAACAGATATTTCCTCACTCACCTCTACTGGTATATTACCATGCAAATGGTTTGATTTGTCCAGGTTTTGAGATATTAATCATTTCAGAACTCATTATTCAAAATAAAGAAAATAACTGAAGAACTTGTAATATTTTTTATTGCTACACAGTCCACTCACAGCATTGACATACTGCAAATATGTTGACACAACAATATTGTAACACGCTATAATACCAATGTATGTTTTATTACTGCCAGCATGTGCAACAAGAACAAAAACTGGTAATGTAGGTTTTATGTAGGTGGACGGTTTTTTCAAGGTTTAACTGATTACATCAACTACATGGTTGCAAAGAAGTGATTTAAAGTAGCAGTGTGTAGGATAAAAAGTATAATTTTCATGATTATGTTTTTATTAGTGTATAATCATTTCAAACTAACAGTTATTGTGATTTCATCATATTTGAATGAGTCCTTTATAATGTGGACTTTAGATGCTTGACACCATTAAATGCAGGTGGTTATCAGACGTTCCTTCAGTGTGAGTGCTGCGGAACATGTCTGTTGTTGCTGCTGAGCAGTTTGGGATACGCTGTGCCGAGGGAGCGTCCGTGTCTGATGACCACCAGCTCCATCTGACACTGGTCAATGTTGACCAGCACCGTGGTGCTCCTCTCTGTGCTCATGAGGAAGAGGACGGTGAAGAGGGCCATCTCAAACTCAGGGCTTGTCCCGATGAAGGCACTGCCAACAGGCTTCACTAAGCTGTGCCAGCTGAACTGGAGGTTGAGAACGTGGTCGTCTTGATCGGGCTGTGGACAGAAACATCATCATGTCATTTTAAAGACAACAGATTGTGTTATCAGGTCAAACATTTCCCCCTGATGAACAGTTGCACTTACTAAGTCATGGGTCCTGGCTTTGTACCCTTTGTAGTCCAAGTGGCTGTTTTTTTCTTGCAGGTAGAACTGGATCCAGTTGTGGAACCCAATGATTTCTGTTCCAGATTTTGTTTCTCCAACAAACACATGCTCGAATCCACAGGAGTCCATGCTGATGAAGGTTTCAATTTTAATATACCACGTAAAATTAAATATTAATTCAATGATTATTACTGTGCCTTCTGTACACGCACTCATTTAATGATGAATCATATGAATGGACAGTATTTTATGGGCTGTTTCAGTATCTCACCCTGTGTTTCTCTGTCTGTGGTATAGGTTGAACCAGATCAATTTCAGTTGATTCTTAAACTGCCTCAAGTCGGACCTGGACTGTCCTTTACTCACCAGGTACTGATGAGCTCGCTGTGGACAAATCACATCACGTCAATGGCAACAGAACTCAGAACAAAGAAACGATCACATGTGCAAAATGAGAGAAAACGGTTTGGCTACAAAACAACTTTGAAATGTACAACAATCATTTTAACTTTGCCTCTTTTGATGGCAGGTAAAAAGGTAAAAAGGTGTATGGTTTTTTGGATTATAGGCATCTCACTGTTATAAATGTATGAGAAACCGGTTTTAAGGATGAATTCCCCTTTGTTGGAAAAGTTACCCCCCGCATGAGGAACAGACATTTACTTACAATCATTAAGAAAATATAGATGGTATCAAATGTTTGATTGTGCGTCAAAAAATAGAAAAAGATTATTATTATTATTAAAAGATTTTAAAAAAAGAAAGAAAAGAAAAAAGTAATTATTCCCACATACTGTGTATTTGCATTGTGAGGTGCCTCTATATTCATATATCTATAAGCTTGACTAAGAGAGACACTAAAACTTTCTTGTGGAGAAAGAGTTCAACAGCTTTTGTCCTCATGCAAACAACAGTCATCTGCTCCATCTAATCTAAAGCCTTTCTTCCAAAGTACTACATGTCCATATTTTTCCTGGGATCCTCTTTGGGGAGACTGTTGAGGCCAAAGCAGCATTCCACAGCTGCAGACAGATGTTTTAGATGTTGTTCTCTCTCTAACATGTGTTCAGTGTCCTTCTGAGGCAGGAAGAGGCAAAGCTCTCAGTGTAGTCCAGCTCCCATAAAATGTGTGTAAACAAAAAACTAGAAACATCTGGTGGGAGACAAAACAACTTTTTACATGTGTTGTACATTATCTTCTTTGTGTGAGAGGCCGGAGACATGGAAAACAAATGAGGAGTAGAGGAAAGTGAGTGAATGGCTAAAAAGTTAGATGCAACTAGTTGTAACATGTCAAATGCACCTTCATGACTTCTGTCTGTAAGACGGCATCCAGGAAGAGATTAGTCTCGACCTGCTCCTCTGTTGTGACTCGCTCGGCCACGCCTGTCGACCGCTCGTAGTTATCCAACAGTTTCATGAGCCCTGCAGACACAGAAATCACATTTAGTAAAGTGAGGTCTGCTAATGAGTGAGACCACGTCTGTCTGTTCTGCTGCACTTACAGGAGGTGGTGGTGATGTTATTTAATTTGATCTCATTAACGTTGGAGAACAGGGGCTGGGAGGCACGATCCTGAACAACGTGGCTGCCCTGGCTCACATAATTGGCTCTGCCCTGTACAGTTCAAACACACAACACAAGACTTAGTAAAAACAACAGTGGGAGTGTTGTGTAAATGAGAATGTGCACTGTACCTGGACAGATACTGTGTAGTCTATCCCAGGCGTCAAACGATTCACATCCAACCTCCACAGCTCATTGAAAAGGGTGGATAGCTCCTGATTGACAGCTGGTCTGTTACAGACAGAGGTTCAGTACAGACAACTGACAAATACAGAGAAACATGATCCACACAGATACTGAAGAGACATAATTATTAGTTTACTGTACCTTGCTGCATCCAGACCACTGAGAATCACTGCAAGGACCAGGACTCCACAAAACCTTTACAGACATTTGACACAAGTTAGACACAGATCGTAAAAGTAAAGACATAATACAACTTTTGAAGACTGTAACAATTGAGCTAAATTGAACTTGTGTACAGGGAATAAATTCACTTCCAAGCTAATATGAGAATCAAAAATGAAAATACATACATTTTAGCCATGATACTTGCTGCACGCTTCGTCTCCCTCAGCTCGGACTGTCTCAGACAACTCACTCTGTTTCTCTGTGGGTCTGCCTCCAACAAACACTGGGACCAGTTCCATTCACTGCGCATGGGCGAATCTGGACAAGCTGAGGTCCACTCGTTTCAATTTAACAGACACCAGAGGGCGCTTTGTCATAAGGATACAGTTCTTCTCAAATGATTCCAGGCATTTCTCCAAATTCTAAAAGGCAGTGTTCACAACTTGGACTGCATTCATAAACATAAACATACATTTATTTGTATATTGTTTACATTTTATCATCCAAGACATTTGTTTGCAGGATGTGGATAACTTATTTATTGTTGATCTCTGGCATGGCTATGTGTGTGTTTCTTATATAATCCAGTATATGGGACTTTAATCTAACATGTCCACATTTATAATTAGTATTTAATTTAGCATAGGTCTATATCATCTTATTTTGAAGAGCTGTATTAATATTATTAAATTGTGTTCACATGCTCCATGTTCCTGGACAACTGGGAACTTGGAGGCAAGAGTTCCAAGAGAAGATCTTTGCCCCTTGAACAGGCTTCATATACAACCACCCTCATAAAGAATGGTCCATATAATGACGGGACACAAACTTTTTATAGTGGACAGAAAGTAGGAGTCAACATTGTGTTTGAGCTGTTTTGTCTGTCCACTCATGTTGACTGGATGAAACCTCTCCAGATGAGATGAGTCAGAACAGACGTGGTTTCCATCGTTTACACTTCAAAAACTTAAAATTTCAAAAAGGATGGCGACACCACGTGTAGGTTTATGTCTGTCGAGGTGGGAAGGCAATAAAAAGACTGAACACTCCTCTAAAAAGGTAAATAACTCACATTTTTCTGTTAAAAAAAAAAGTTATTTACTATTCTGCCCTCCCCCTTGACCTGGAGGTTGTTTTATGCAGATTTCTCCAAACATTATCAAGACAGAGCAATGATTTAAATACTAGTATTAGACCTGATAATTATGTCGTATATAGTGTGTGTAGTAAAGAATCCAGACATATACGGGCTGCTTAATTCTTTAATGGCCTTGTTCTGTAGGACAAACAAACTTTCCCACATCTCCCACTGTGCTCATTCATAACTGGATTTGATAATGAGGAAAAGCCCAATTGATTTAAATACCTTTATTTATCCTAATCTTGATCTAAACGTACAAAAAACAAAAATAACCCCACACAATTTATGTTCTTAGGTATGACCTTTACAACATTATTACTTTGAGACAATATCTTACGTCACAATAGGACTTTTTCCAAAAATAACTGTGAGCCAACAGGTTTCCTTTAAAATCAGTTTGTGGTTCTAATAGAATAAACAACAAACCTGTGTATAAATGTGATGGATTTTAATACCATGCAATGATATTCATTTGTACAATATGATATGTATCGGTGCAAATGCATGCAGAGTATTACTGTTGAGTGAAAACCTGTCAAGTCTCCAGAGGAGGAAACTTTATAAGACAATTATTTATTAATTAGCAGGTTTTAGTTCGGTAGAAAACATAGCAGCTGTTTCAGAATCATTACTAATGTCAAAAAACGGGGAAAATCTACTCAGCATATTACTTCTATTAAGTTCACCTCTTTTTCCCAAAATTTCTACAGTCAGAAATTTAGAAGACATATATTAAATCTATATGTGCATATTCTAGAAGTCATCTTTCTGCTGGTTGACACTTTAGTTCCGTCATAAAAACAAAGAAGCCAGCACATAACCGAGTACAAAATATCTCCAGAAACCAGCTGGCAGGCAAGCAGTGGTGTTGCCCCAAATGTTCCCTCCATCATCACACGACAGTAATGGAGACAAAGTTCAGGAGTCATAGTGGGCGACTGGTCTCTACGTTTAACAAATCCATTATCTAAAAACTGAAAAAATAGAAATACACTAATACTTTTGGCTCATCTCTGAATGTAACACTAAAATGAAATGTGGGAGCGTTGTTGGGCCTTTGTGTGGCTGGAGAGGGTTGGCACAGAGTTTCATTCACAGCAGGACCAGGTCTCGCGGGGCCGACGGCCTCATGCGTTGGAGTCCTCGTCTGTTACACTGAGGTTCGGTGAATTCGAAACCACTTTGAAGAATTCATCGTCTTTCAGCATGCTCTGGTAAAACCAAGGACAAACAAAATGTTTTTACTTCACAGCCACAATAAACTAAAACATATATATATAATGACGTGAACGAGAACTGTAGATTCTCACCGTCAGGTTTTGAATTTCCTCGGAGAAAGCTCCAATCTGTCTCACAGTTCCCTCAGAGTCCTCCATCTGAGAATAAAGAGAAGCAGCTTTAAAAAAAAAAAACCTGACACTCACAGTAGATAATAAAAACCAGACACTTCCAAGGAACACTGGTGAAAACACACAGAACAAAGAACAATTGTGTGCTTTTAGTAAATATGTTTTTTTAATAATATGAGAACATGATTGAGTTTACTCGCCTGTTCGAGCCTGTCGAGGTCGTCCTCGTAGATTTGGAGCTCGTAGCCCTTCTGGAAGCTTCGTCCCTTTGGCATCTCCACATCCATCGGACACACGTACTCCTCACTGTCCTCCTGCTTCTTCTTCCTCAGATTGCCAAAGCTACCAAACGACAGCTTCTTCGGCTGGTATGAGGAAAAGAGAGAGAAGACAAATACACATCTTATTTAGCTACTTTTACTGTAGTTTTTTAAGAGCAGAGTACATTTCAAATATTTGATATTCCTCACTGCACTTTTGTAGTATACCGGTAATGTTACCCATTTCTTTCATTTATTGTAATGTCCTATTTTTTCTTATTGTCTGTGATTAAATGATGAATGAAAATATAAAATGTCGAGAGTTTTCTTGGAGGTTTTACTGATATTTAAAATGTTTTCCTTTCTGTGTAGTCCAGATACAAGCAGGACTGGAGGATGAGCAGTATCCTCAGTATCGCATGTAGTACCTTGACCTTGGTGGTGGCAGTAAGCAGAGTGTAGTCTGGGTTTTCAAGACACTCCTGTTTGAGCTGCTGGGCCTCGGAGCCAATGAGCAGGTTGAAATGTGTGGCGAGGTGGCGACGCAGCAGAGTCTTGTTCGGGGGGATGTTCAGCAGCAGCGCCATGGTCTCCACGTTGTACCGCGGCTCCAGAACCTGAGGAGAGGGGCAGTGTATGAGGAGTTGTGGATATTTGAGGAGAGTCTGTAATCTAATTAAAACAGAACAACCGACTCCCTTACCATCAGGCCACCGTGCACACCACTGCCTCTCAGGTTGGGAGCGTATTCAGCGAGATCCACAGAGCGCAGCCACTCCATCACCCTGTGGTTGGTCCACTGTGAAATCTCTGCGGGAGAGATGTTGTTCTACAGGCAGAAAGTGGAGAAAAGAGATGAATACATCGAAACTAACAGTATAGTTGAATGTAGCTATTATTAGAGCACGCTGCTAAAACCTCATCAGACGGACGACGACGCAAGCAGTTGGGCTCGTAGTTGTTGAGTCGGAGCACTTGAATAGCTCTCTTGATGCTGAGGTGATGCAGGACGCTTCCCACCTTCAGAGAAAGCAGGTCATCCTGAGGAACAAGGCAAGACGTCAGTGATACAGTGAGTGTATCATTAAATAACCAGAGGCTTCATTTTTGTCACAAGTATCACAGAGGGTGAGACTGTCTCCACTGAAGCTCAGACTCTGTGTAATAAATCTAATGAGAAGTGGCATTGGAGTTGTCAGAGCCACTTATCTGCAGGGTCTGTGGAGGAAGCGTCTCTTGCCAACACTCACCACTGTCATGTAGTGCAGCATGCGGCCGTCCACTCTCCCCTCATCAAACTGGGTCTTATACTGAGGCAGACCAATGTCATCCAGCCACCCTGAGAGAAGGAGCAATGGAGAAAGCTTCGTCAGACAGAAGTCAGGACAGTCTAATCCCTTGTCTACACGAGTGCAGATACGTTCCCCTCCGTTTAAAAAAGAAACCCCATCCAGACAAGATCACAAAACAACTAGAAACATTCAAACAAGCATGTCGGGCCAGTAGGTGGTGATATAATCTACATCAAAGCAGCGATTCCTCACTTGTCACCCAGTTGTAGTCCAGCTTTCCCTTATTGTCTTCCTCCTCTGAGCCGAGGGCCTGCAGAGCCAGCTGCAGCTTCTTTCTGTGCAGCGGGTGTTTGATGCCCAGCTCCTGAAACACCCACAAGTAGACAAGTGAGGACTATGCACCCCAGGGTGCTTCTACACAGCACGGTCCAACAACAACAAGAATACTTTGCCTGCCAGCTTTGGTAAACTTATTAAATTATTCTGCCTGGTCTCACCCTCTCCAGGTCATGTTGTGAGGCCTGTAGCAGCGTCTGTCCAGAGGAGATCCAAACACGAGCCATGTTCACGTAAAGACCCAGACCCTGGTCCTGCAGCCAGTTGCACACCTGATCCTTTGACCAGCGTGCAAAGGGAGCATCAACCTCACTGAGAAAGACACAGAATTAAGTTTAAATTGTGAGATATTACATGCTTTGTTATCCTGACAGGCTGCTTTGTCCATCGTCCCTGTATGAGCTCTATATTTCATTGTACAGCAGATTGAAAACAAAGAAACCACATTCCGAGTCTTATTATTCAGGCTGAATGCACAGACTCACTTGTTGACTTGCTGGAGATCACGTGACCAACCCAGTCTGGGTCCCGCTGTGGCTCGCACACCACCCCGCTTGAACTCACCCTCCTGTAAGTTGTCATCCAGGGTGAATGTGGTAGACTGACTTCTTTTTAACCTGAAAAAGATGTCAGTGTTAATATTAAAAACACAAATTAAACTAAATCCATAGTCAGACAGCAGTAGGACTAATAAAGGATCGTATCTGCACACTTTTATACATTTCTAGCTGATATTAAAGAATTACATCTACATCCATATAAGTCTCTTTTATGACTTAGTAATGAGTAGATTAGTAGTGAGTTACTTAAAATTAAGCGGTTGAGATCTTCACATCATTTTTTACTCACTTTCCAAATAGTTTCATTATGCCTTTGGATTTTTTTTTGCCTTCTGGGGTCGTAGGGAGCGTGTTGGTACTGTCACTGTTAGCAGACCTCTGTGGCAGCCCGGCCAGATCCAGATGGTCGGTGCCCTGTCCCTCTGTTTCAGCTACACAAACAAATTCCAACAGAACACCATCAGCATCCGTGTGGGAAACATACACAGATCAGTGGAGACAGAGCCGCTGCACTGGGCCAGAAAACACTCCTAAACAGACTGAAAGGTCAGGGCGATGGGCATTAAAGAAATGTCCCGTATAGTAAACAGTACATGCATTAGGTTATGTCTGACTGAGTCTGGAATAATAACCTTTTATTTCATTAGGTATAAAAGAAATTAGTCGTTTTGTTTTAGATTTTTAGTTTGGGTATTCAAGATCCAAATATACCTTTATGGGTGATAATCTGGGTTTCGCAACTTGAATTTGCATTTACGAAGAAAACAGAGTGTAAACAAATACATGCAGGCAAACCAACATACACAATAGACTGCCTGAATGTTGGACAGTCAACATGTGTGCAACAGTGGGTAGTGACAGGGGTGTGGTTGTTAAAGTGCTGCAGCTACTGAAACGTGATATGATAAAAAGATGTCAGTTGATGAATGATTTTAGAAAAGGCAAAGACGTACAACCACGCAGGAGATACTCAGTAGTTTCCTTTGCTTGGAAAACTACTGCAACGCTACAATGACCCAAGGTCAATACTGTACCTAGCATAGGCGCACTCGCACTCCGGCTGCGGTCTTCATGTGTTACAAAGCACACACACAACACACGACAGGGTCCAACAGAGAAAGAACAAGACAAGAGGGCAGATATAATTGAAATGACAACAGGATTGGGAAGGTGGAAAAAAACAGACATGTACAGTTCACACACACACACAAAAACAAATGCACAGGACGAAGGGCACACGACAGCACAGAAACAGACTTCCATAATTAAATGGGGCCCACAGGTTGTGTGGGCTGCAAATTATGGTCCATAAAGTGTACACCATGGGTGTGGCTTGAGAAAATAAAAAGTGGTTCTGGGTAAAAGGAAAGATCTTCAAGAAAATCTCACTGTGTCATAAACATCCAGTCAGCTCCACAGCTCACTTCACGTAACACACAGTAAACTATGTGGGCTAAGTCACTGTGCACACACACAATTGCCAAGTTATATGCAATGATCTTACCAAGGTTGGGAGTGCTGCCGGACTTTTTGCCACCGCGGATCTTGAAGAAACCTTTTCCAAAAGATGTACGAGCTTTTCTCGAGCCAAAGCTGTCGTCCTCTGTGGTGGCGGGCAAAGTGGCCGAGGGACTCAAAGGTGGCTTTTCACTCATCTTACCGTTTTCCTCACTTGGGCTCTGAAAGAAGGAAAAACATTACTCACATACAGCATCAGTGTTTACACATATTTAGTATTAAGTAGAAAACTCTAATAGAGTTGGCTAATTTGATTAAATTATAATATATGAACATTTGTCTGAAATACAATTATATACAATTTTTTTTTTTTCAAGAAGGACTTCTTTCCACATATAACTTTTTTTGGTTTTACCTTTTCATTATTGCCCTTATCGCTCTTATCCAGCTGTTCCTGGCTGCTCGTCTTTGTGGTATCTTGGTTACTGAAATGAGAAACCACACCCACCAATAAACACTTCATTCATGTCAGAGAAGCTGAGATAGTAAACGTGTGTAACATGGTCATTAGAAACAGCAGTGTGGTGATACAGGACATGAACTGCTGTTACACACATTGTTCTCATGTGTTAATTATAGAGGGAAACTGTTACAGCTCCTCAAACCTCGTACGACTGCAGCCTATAGACAGACGTGTGTAATGTGCTGCTACACATTGGGTATTTCATTTATTCATATATGGTTATGAGTAGTGTTAAAGTTATGATGTTCAGTATTTACTGAGTAAAGTAAAGCATAGAATTGGAGTGGGTGCAGTGCGTTTCATATTTTACCGCTCCATGTCTGTTGGTGAGGACTCAGACACTCGTTCTGGGTCTGAGGGGCTCGGTGCAGGTGAAGACTCTTCACTCAATCCATTTAGACTTTCCAGCTGAGCACAGAGCAGAATGAGAAAAGAGGACGGGCGAAATTAGGCTACTTAGAGCTCAAAGTCTTAAAACACGATAGTAGAAATCAACACACACGACTACTGGACTGACAGGAGATGTTATTTCATTAATTGGACCTCGAGCCCTTCAACGCTCGTATCACAAGTGTGAACTTTACCGGAGTTAATGATGTTTTTCTGACCACTTTAGAGTTTTATGCGTTGTGAAGCAGCTCGAGGGCAGGAAAGGTACAGAACGATAACCAATTAACAACCAGCACTAAATCAGGAAGAAAACACCACTATAATAGTTTAAGGTTTCCAATAACTGTTTGTTAAATGTCTTAATCACTTTCTACATTTTTGAGAATGTAAATTAAAAATAAATGATATTTCAATACAAACATGTTGTTAAAATGTTGTGCTGTAAACCATTCGAATTTACTTTAACCCCTGACTTGCGATAGTCACACTACATCATTTGATTCTGTACAAACCTCATCCGGACTCATCCTTTTCAGCTGCTGAACATCTGTAACTTCATGCCTTTCTGGTTCAAAAGACATGGGGATGTTTAAGAACGCAAGTGAAGCATCACCACCATACTCGTTCTCTTTGGTTTTGTCTGGAGAGGAGAAACAAATAAGAGACAACTGAAATTACTGAATGCTTTGACTTGTAAAATAAGAATCTGCTGTTTTATTTGGCATTCATCAACCATCCCAGAACTCAGAGCAACAGAAACAGGTTAAACAGTCTCTGACAGAGAGATCCCGCTCTTTTGGATTGGGTAAAGGGAAAAATGGATCATAGACAAATGAGATTAAATATTCAAGAAAACTTTATGTAGTAATAATAAATATATATATATTTTCTTAATTTCTTCATTAACAAGAGCCCAGCTGATAATGTCAGTGCTCATAAGATGGTCTTTCACAATTTAGCTCTGGGACCTGTTTAATACTGGGTTTCTGTATCCATCCTAACACAAAGTAGCGTTATATAAACCAGTGTAACAGCAAACAGCCAGCTCAGAGAAATACAAATACGCCCATAGGAAAACAAGGAAATAGATAAAAGGGGTTGTTGTTTGACAGCTGATGTATTTGATAACAATGGCAGTTTTCAAATTTTCCATACTCTAAACCACAGATTTGTCATAAATTTTAGGAAAAATTAAAAAGAGCACTAGATCCCTGAGGAAAATCAATGATGGCTTTCATATGACAAATAAGGCCACTTGTCTTAAAATTGGAAATCAGTCTAAAACCTATGATATACTTTGAAAACTTGCTGAGAGTAATTTAACATACATTCGATCTGTGGTAAAACGTAAACCTATCAAAATTAAACATATTGCTTGTGCAGCTGACCTACTTTAGTCACCAACATTAAAAGGGTCAGTGTGTAGGATTTTGTGACATCTAGTGGTAAAGTTGCATGTTTCAGCTGACACCTCACCCTCCCCCTCCAAACATGAAGGAGGACCTAATGTTGTAGTAGTCAGTTGTCATAAAAACTCAAAAGGTGTTTAGTGTGTCCATTCTGGGCTACTGTAAAAAAACATGGCGGCCTCCGTAGAGAGGACCTGCTCCTGATATAAAGTATTTAAATATAAAAAAGGCCCATTCTGGGGTAAAGAAAACAACAATTCGTACAATTTAGGTGAAACACACAAGTGAAAACATCACTAGGATTATTTTATATTAAATTTCTGGATCCCTTTCACCTAAATCTTACAAACCGAACCTTTACATTTTATCATTCATCTACTGAGTCTCACCTTTCTTCCCCTGCACTGACATCACCATGTCTTGAACTTTCTTGTACCGTAACAGCGACTGTTTTAGTTCCTCAATCTTACGATCCTGCAAAGACGAAAACAATTTAAACGCACAATGAGGACAAGTGTTCAGGAGGAGTTGAATCAACTGATTTGTTAGCAAGTGACAAACTTTTCAAATGTACCTTCTCTTCATTGGCTGCCATCAATGATTCAACTGCCTTTTTCATTCTCTGCACTTCCACATCTATTCAGGGGGAAACAGGGATTACAGACGAAGAACAGTTGTGCTCACAGTGTTTGAGGAGGGTGAGAAGTGGAGATGCATAAAAAGCCTGAACACACAGGGTGAAACTGCAAGATTCAGACCAAACTGGCTGGAACATTCCTGACAGTGATTCCAGTAACATCACAGCCACTTTCTTTGTTTTTTTCCAAGAATCTTTTAAACATCCTTGTGTGAGCAGGTAGACATATTTCACGCCTGTAGAGCATTTTCACTTTTCAGAACGCACACTTTGCCACAAAGCTGAATCAGCAGTAGACCCTCCACATTCAGTGAGTTGGGAATGAAAGTTTCATTTACAACCAGATAAAAAGAAACTAATGTGCTGTATACAACCTCCTCTTCTACGTTTCTATCTATACGTGAAACTATAACGGACCAAATTAAATTTCAGTTAAATTTGATGCTTCTAATACAAATAAATGTAACATTTTAACACATTTAAGGGAAAATTGGTCGAGCTATGTTTTTTATTCCTGCTAGTATTTTCCTTAGTATTCTGAGCAGATTACATTTGCCTAGAATGAGATATAACACACAATGTGGAATTCTAAAAGTTTTAATTGACAGACTATTATTAATCATTTCTCAAACTTTCTATGGATGTTTTGATAATATTGATGTTGTGAATTCTTTTGGTTATGATAATTATTAACTGAAAATGGACGCATGTGCCCACATTCGTTTAGCAGTGTGAACGTAAATGCGTCCTGGGCCACATTGACAGACTGTTGTGCTGCCATCCTCCCGAGTTTCATATTCCCAAATACTGAGGATTGACATCTACCTGTTAATGCAGGTTAATATCAGGGCCGTTCTTAGGGAGGGAATGTGTGCACTGAGGGAAAAACAAAATTGCTCTACTTGGGTGAAGGATCACTGATGGGGCAAGGTGCAGACATGAAGACAACACTGATTAACAAAGATCCTGTCACACAGCACTGCACATGACAACATCAAAAGGTTAGCAGAGCACACACTGGTTGATGGTGTGAGCAGTACAGAGGAGGATGGGACAGATGATTATTATTGGAGGACATGAGGAGGGAGGATGAGTGAGCAGCCTGAATAGTTATGACAAACAGTTCATTCCTCATTCCCATTGAAAACAGAGAAGCAGACATTCCTTGTTGCTGTTCCAGGGTGGACACCAAAAACACACCGATAACACACAATGGCTTTTGGATGACCTTGAATTCGTTCAGCTCAAAATGACAAAAAATAAAAGTGTCACAGGAGGTGTGGTGCTCTATGCTCGGGTATTAGCACTCTGATGGGTTATAATGGACAAGCAGAGTTCACATGGCTCATGCTCGTTCATGCAAACAGGGGTTGAGATGGGTGCAGTAATTAAGTGCAATGATAAACACAAACATAAAACCCCCCTTACGTTTCTCTTTCAGCCTCTTTCTAAGAGTTTCATCTGGATGAGACACTAAACAGGACAAAGAATTATGAAACAAACACTGGTTGGTTGAGGATTCGGTCTTCTGCTTTGCTACGTATACACAGAAACGACCACTCAATCATATTAACATTAAGTTGAATATGTGAGGTTAATCATCATGCGTGTTTGTTTTCAGACAGGCTTGTGATTCAATGAACACTCCCACCTCTGTCTGAGAGATCTGCACTGCTCAAGGCCATGGCTTTGAAGCCCGTCTCATCCTGCATTCTCCTCATCTCTCCGTCTCTGCCCTCCAGCTGCCTTCTCAGTATGGCGAGCTCCTCCTGTTCAACAGAAGAGAACAGTCAGGACATTTCCTCCACCACCGCACCACTACAAACAAACCACAACACAAGGATTCACAGATGATGACGTGGTGTACAAACACGCAGGCCACACCTGCTCTGCTGTGTGTGTGAGGTGCAGGGAAAGCACTTATGGTTGGGTGGGCTGAGGTAATGACATATACAGGAACAATTATATAAATAAAATAAAAAATACAAGGTTAAGTGACCGGAACAGGAATCAAGCATGGAGACTAATTAGATTGTAAAGAGATTTGAATGAAGGAAATTAGTAGGATGAGTGAAAAGAGGGATACAAATACAGAAAAGTTTTTTGGGAAAAAGCAAAATTAAGGTATAGCTTTCATCTTGAAAACATAAATCTGATTAAACTGGTGTTTTGTTAAAGAAGAATCAAAAGGAGCTCACTGTACTTTACTATTCATTCAACTGTATGGCACAGTTTAGTAAATCAAGTTATTTCATTCTTTGCCAAAAATAAAATTTCTACAGAGTTTTTCTAGTCATGACCACTCAAAGCGCTGTCCACTAAAAGTTTCATTCACACACTCATTCATACAGTGCTTCTATATGCAGCACTTTATCGACCACACATACTTCACACACTGACAGTTCAGCTGTTTAGGGTTCAGGTTCTTGCCGAGGACACTTTGGCATGCAACATGACATCATTCTGCCTAAAAGGGTGAAAAAAAAACTACTGCAAAGCAGATTTCAGGATTTTCCTCCTCAAAAATTAAAACAGAACAGGAGCCAAAGGGAGAGGTCAAAACCATAATCATATGGCAAGCACGACAGTCATCCTGAGAAAAGCCAACCTTCATAGCCTGGAGTTTGTGCTCCTTCCTCTGTTTCTCATACTGCATCTGGCCCATTTTGATTTTCAGGCTAGAAAGCTTGGCCATTAGCAACTAAGCAGTAGAGAGACAAACCAAGGAAGGAGGAAGAGACAGGGGTGCAGGAAGTGAAAGATTAAAGTGGTCAAGAAGGTAGAATACCTGGGTTTCAAACCAAGATATTTAGAGTAAAAAGTACATTTCAAAATGGACATTGGTGATCGACAGTCAAAAGTAAATGGCTACTGCAAAAGTCTTCCCCTTTAAGTTTCATCCAAGATAAAACATGCAAATAATAACAACTCATATCCAGTGAACAAGGGATCCTACAGATCAAATGGAGTCATCTCAATCATATACAACTTAATACAGTGCCTTCAAAACAGTCACTGGATTCTGTGAACAGGAACACGTCATTAATAAAATCATACTGGGAGCAGTTATCAGAAGCAGACAATGATGTTGATAAGATGTTTTTGAATGAACACACAATAGATACAGTAATTCAGGGGGGACAACATGGTGGTATGAATGATTTTCTCTCTTAACTGGCCCAGCCACACTACAGAGGAAGTTTGTTACGCTTGAGACGACAGCTACGGGAGATAAATAAACAACCAGGAAAGAATACAACGTTAGCCTTGAATAGTTTTTATATGAACACTAAGAAACTCACCTTTGTTGATTTAAGTTTCTTTTCGAAAAGTAGTTTTTCACTCTCCATGTCTGTCAACCTGTACCGCAGTTCGTTAATTTCAAGAATCAAATCCTGAAAGAAGAGAAAGTGCATATCACAGAAAGATGGTGAAATAGGTTAATGACTGGATACACCCTAGAGTTATATTTGTTCCTCTGCGGAGGAGCTGCTTAACAATATCATGAAGTTTTCTGCATGGTTTATCTGGGAGCAGTACCCCCCCACATCTTATCACATTAAATGCTTTTGACCCGACTTCAAATAAAGTCCAGCAACATCTATAATTATTCATCTTTAATAGCAACTAGCACAGCAGGCGTATTTCTCTTGGTTAGTCGGGTGAATGTTAAAGTTTATTTTTCTAATGTTTTGCAGCTGCTTTGAGACCGACAGTAAAAATCAGACGTCCCTCTCCCACACAGGTGTAAGACAACATGAATGAGTGTTGTGTGTGTGTGTGAACTTAGTCTACAAATTACCTCACATACCTCACTGTCCCTAAATCTGTCATCAAAGTTCACTCTGTCCTTGTCAATGCTATTGAGCCTCAGCTTCAGGTTGGACACTTCAGAGATCAGCTCATGCTTCTGGGTCTCCAGAGAACTTCTGCACAGAAGCTCCTACAATGATAAATAAAGATTGTTATATATATATAAAAAAAAAAAATTGTGAAATAGACTCCATTTATATTGCCCTTGTAGTCTCAAAGTAATGTACACTAAAAGGTACAATCACACACATATTTATACAGCGCTTTTATATGGAGTACTTTATCCATCACACATCATTTACACTGTTGGGGTTTAGTGCCTTTCCCAAGGACACTTTGTTGGGCAGCCCGGAGGCAGGGGATTAAAACCAGACTCTTCTGGTTGTGGACGACTCGCTCTTCCTCCTGAGTCACAGCCGACCACAAAGCTTCCATGTTCTCATTATTGGCAGCACACATCATACCGGAAATATGGGTTGTTTATGTAAATATTTATATATAAATGGTGCTATATATTTAATAGCATTATGAGTGAAGGTGATGATAACATGTCCAAAGGTCACTAAAGCATTGTGTTTGGTCTTGTTGACAGTATAATGATGAACAAAAATACAATGGCTCAGTGCTTTGAGCTAAAGGAAGACATGGAAAGTTGCCAACATGATATTAATAGCCGACAGCAAACACCAGTAAGTGATAAGAGGAAAAGAACTCACATCTTCCAGCTTAAAGTCACTGTCCAATCCACACCCGTGCAAAGCTTTCCCAACTGGGTGACTCCTGAACTGCATTATATATAAAATACATGCATGCACACAGACACACACACCTGTTGCAGCATCTCCTCAGTGGCGTTGAGTTTCTCCCTGTGCTCCTCCAAACATAAGTCCAGATCCCGAATCTTCTCTCCCTGAGCTTCCACCTGGTCTGTCAGCACACTCACCTGCATGGAACCATGCCATTACTCATTTTAGTTTTTTTAACTGACATTAAATAGGTCTGTGTTGTAAAAGTAGAAACGTGAGATTTGAGTTCCTTTGACTTTGTTAAAACTGGTTAATATTGCTCGATTGGTACCTGAAGCACCAGAGACTCCTTATCGCTTTCAAGTCGGGAAAGCCTTTCCTGGTAGTGGTCACCATTACCCAGAGAGACATGTCCATTGGACTGCAGGGACAGAGGGAAACGTGGATTAAACAAAGAACCATAAGAGATGATTTTAAGTTCAGACATGGGGAAATTGCGCCGATGACTTAATTCCTTCTGCGGTTTTTAAAAAGCTTTCAGTGAAATGATCTCAGATTAAATGTTTCGTATCAAAGTGTGACATGTTACACTGCTTTACTCTGCTCAAACAAAACCTTACATGGCTGAGAAGAAAGCTCACATTCACTCTGCTGTACACAGAGTGAGTTACAGCATTACACAAAATCTCAGTCATTTATCTGGCCTACAGCCCATCACTCTCCAAAACAGCACTCTGGTTCCCAAGCGGCTGGCGTCCTTCTTGCAGCACACTGGCTGTGGCATTGACAATACCAGCATTTAATGGTGCATTCCCAGGAAACTGTGTAGAAAGGGACAGTCTTGTTTTCGCTTAGCAAACAAGTCGTTTTTTTTCTTAGACACAGGTTTGTTTGCCAACGTTTGTCTGTTTTAATGAAACGCACAGTGAGCTTATCAAGCAGCAATCCAGATGTGGTAAAGCTTGTTTGGAGCACATCCTGTTCCATTATCTCAGACAAAACTTCCTCCCCCGTTTACACAACCTTTCTAACATCAAGGGTTTCTTCATTCAATCATATCAAATGTGTAATAAAGAGCAAATCTCAAAATAACTTTAAAAAGAGCTAATATTATCAGCACTGGAGCCACTTTCAAGATGTTCAAAGCAACACGAGTCCTATCTTTTACACCTTTTAAGTCTAGATTAATAATGTGAAATCTGCCCTGAGGCTACACAGAGGACAACAGAAGAAATATTGATGTGATATGCAAAATGTGCATTTTCGTGGTGCCAGTTTCATACTAAATATAGTCAATGACACTAGCACTGTTATTTTACAAATGTTATGAGTCACATGTAAATATCTTTGACATGTGAGCTCCTCACCAGTTGACCATGGAGCCACTCGACCAGACTGTCGGCTGTGGAGTCGGGGATCTGGCAGCGCAGATTCTCCCTTTCCTCTGTGTCCATCATCTCCAGGACGCTTCTCAGGTCTTCCAGAAGGTGAAGCGCCCGCAGGCTGCCCATGAAAGGGGAGGTGGGCGACTGGCAGTCGAACATGCCGTTGGAGTAGTCCAGAGCCTTGGAACCTGAGGTGGAGCACAACAGAAGAAAATATAATATTAGGAGGAGCTTGAATTAAAAGAAAGACAGATGCACCGTCTCATACTTCACTGTGTTCTTATTTAAAAAGAAGAGAATGGACCATTATGTAGCTCAGGTTCTCATAGTGATTAAGGCAAATTGTAAATATTCATTGTGCCAAACAAGGGTCATGGTTTGACATCTGATCCTCGGAAGCCACATGTTTTTAAGGCCCTTGTGGAAAATGATGTTAGGGTGCTCCATTGATATAAAATATAAGTTGGTGTAACGAATGTAACAGTGCAACATGGGAGAACGTGGCTTAGAGCCACATATTCTAAATGAGGACACAGAGACTGCTGCACTCGCACATCCAGAGGAGGTCACGTGACTACTATTTAAATGTCAAACCATGAAAAAACAGCAAAGTATCTTTTATCACCATTTACTCAGCCTCAGAGTTACACATCAGAAGCGTTGTTGTTTTCAGCTTTAAATGAACTGATATAAATAAACTGATTTACATGCAACTGCCTGATTGAAATGTTATGCTGATGCTTAGAGCTGTCAGAGAACGTTACCTGCTATAATGCCATCCATCTGCTCCAGGGCCGCTGCCAACATGTCGCTGGCATCAGCCATCATCTTCAATCACTGATAAATCTGGAAGGAGACAATAAAACTTAATTAAAAACATAAAACAGCCACTCTGTTTTAGTCATTATGAAAACTTCATTGATATGATTGACAAAAATGCCCTATAATTAAAAACCAGCTTAAGCAGTGCATTGAAATTACATTTGATTTATAAAAAAAACTTGATCAAACGCTTTGCACTTTAGAACGTGTGCAGGGACATGAAGGATTTTAAAATCAAAACATTCTTCTTTATTGTGACTACAAACCCAGTAGTGTGATGCACTGATAATAGTTTAGTCTATGGAACAACAAGTCCCTGTGTGCCTGGGATGTAACTATCAACAGTGTAGGAAGAGGACTAATCCTGCAAACCTGTGACCAGTGTTTAGCTTTCTAGGCTTCAAAGTGCAGTGATGTTGGTGTTAAGCGTGTCATTACAAAAAGGTCCCCACCCAGGAATTAGACTACAACTGCAGTACGTCCTAAGCAACCCTCCATGTCTAAAAAAGGACTGCGTCCGGTATAACAGCATGTTTGTGAGACGGTCTGTTTAAAAAAAGGATAAGCTGAGTGATCCGTAAGAAAAGGCCATCCATCTAAATGGTTACATGATAACCAGGGTACGTGCGCTGCTGAGTTGTTCTATCTTATGTAAATTCTGTCCCGGTAAGGCTGATGAATAATGTATTTCAGAATATCAATCAGGCCATTTACGTTTAATATCGGCACAATGAATGTCCTGCCAATGGGACACTGGACTTTTGTTTGGAGCTCAGTAGAGACACATTTTAGTGTCCCAGTGTTGGACATCTGCCAAAACAGCACAGCAGTTCCTTTCTCTGTGGGTGTTTAATCAAAAGACACAACACACACACACAACACACAACACGCACACACACACACACACAAACACACACACACACACACACACACACACACACACACACACACGTGCACATCAACACACAAACACAGTTCTCCACGCTCCTTTTAAAAAGGATAAAGATCCAGCTTTATTATCATTAAGATGACTCCTCATTATATCTCTGCTTCTTGTTTACACTGAACCCAACAGGCTGGCATATTGGCGCCACTGTGTGTGACTTTACATAACATGGCATTTCAGAAACAGAGGTGTGAGGTGTAACACAATGGTTGTCCCTTTCACCCTGATGTTGATTCGGCGCTGTGACTAACTTCACAGGCTGCAAAACGGAAGAACATCTACGGCCCCCCATTCCATGTTTGTACCATTTGCTCGAGACTCCAGCTTTAACAACTTACCCTAACCCATGTGGTAACCTTAATGTAAACCTAACCCTCAACTTAAACGTTTCTTCACCTTAATATTTAATGATTTACATAATGGGAACTTGTGTTTTGGCCATGAATAAAACCTAGAACACACACACACACCTTTTCCTTTAATCAGCTGCCTCCCATCCTGGGAGTGGCCAACACTGGGACATAGGACCATTTTCAAACTTTGTAAAAACCACCCACAGACCATACACTGTTATTTCAGCATTCCTGTGGTCACATTTTCCGTTATGTGTAAAATAAGCATGCACTAAAACATAAGAATCGTCACAACACACAGTAGGCTGTGGAGAGATGAGAGGAACCAGCAGGCCACCAGTCAGCTCCGTAATAAACTGCTCAGTGGTTTCTGAATGTGGGTAAAAATACTTCTCTCCGGCTGCCTAAAGTAAATGTCTGTCCCATTTCTCAAACAAATGGGAAAAGCAGATATATACCATGACATTTAAAAAAGGCCCAACAGTACACAGAACAATTATTTCCAACTTGGGTAAAATGTACAAAATCAACTGAGTCATTTCAAAAAGGTGACATTTAAAGAAAATGTCATGTTCACTGAATTGTGAAATACCTACGATCAGCAGTAGCACATCAGTGACATCTTGTCAGAAAGACATGTAACGTTAGACAGAGGCAGAAGGAGAACAAGAAAAATGTGAACTCAATTTCTCCAAACACACCGACGCAATTTATTGAGCACAAACATTCTTTGAAGAGAAAATTAGGACTGAGATGTACAGTTACCTTCTTTGTTGAATATCTGGTATTTTCTCAATCCATTGATTAATCATTTCCATGAAATGTCAAGACTGTGAAAAATAACAATCCCCAATTGAGAAGAATCATTAAATTAAGAAACAATAAGCAACTTGCTTGAAGACTTACTTTGAGAAATGAATGGTCGCTTGTTATTTTTCTGTTAACTGATTAGTCAACAAAATTGGAAAAAGAGAAGGGAAGAGGCCCAACTACATCCAACTCACTCCTCTAGAGTCAACAGCAGAACTCCAGTCTTTACAGAGCTTGGATTGTGATGACTCAAATTGGAGCATAAGCCTGGAAGGCAACCCCCTTAAAAAAAAAACTGAGTCAGATTTTCTCTTACACGAGAAAGGCAAATATGGGTACGGTTAACACATGGCTTTTAGAAAGCATACCTCAAACACACCGGCCAAGACCAGACATGCTGCTCGGAAAACCTGCTGTCCATGTGTCAGTCGGTGTTAAGACCCTGTCTGTGCCCTGGGTGAAGCAGTAGAAGTGCTCACAGAGGAGTCCAGCACAAATAACACCTAATTACAGAGCAGTGCACCGTGTCAGGAGCTGGGATGCCTCCATGGTTGGGGAATCAAAGGTAAACAAAAGAGAGCTGTAGAGCCAGGAGAGAAGGGGATTTCACCTACACGGTCTTTACTAAAAAAAATAAACTGTTCAAACAATGGTGGAAAACGTACTTAACTATTATATTTCAAAGAAGAGCAACTAATGATCACGTGTGAGCAGCTGGTACCAGTAAATGCTTGACATCGTCCTTCAAAGAAGTTTGAGATTATTAATCAATTATAGTTGCAGATTGATTTTCTATCAATCGACTTTTTGACTAACATTTTCAGCTCTATTGTGTTTTGAAGAATCGAGGATGACGAGATCTGTACCTGTGTTGGCTCGGCCCTGAAGTATCCATCTGTACAAGACTACTATCAAAGGAGACATCTCAAGAATCCCAACAAGCGAGCATCACTCTCAAAAACAAAGTGTCACTGTCTGCCCTTCTAGAAGAACCACTTACACCAACCAGAGGACACATACAGAGGCCTATTGTTCGTGGTATCAGGGTATTTTGACTGTAGGACAAGGGGCAGACAAAAGACAGAAAAAAAAAGAAAAAAAAATACACAAAGCAAAGCTACAGTCTGCACAACACTACAGCACCTGCCTGCCTGCAGCCTGTCTCCAGACCCGAAGAGCCACAGAACAAAACCAGAGGAAAAAAACATTCAGAAAGCCATCTTGCCCTTTGGTGAAAACAGGCATATAATTCATGGAGACATGCAGAGAATAATGAGCACAAGGGGGAGAGTGGACCGCTATAATGGCTTTTCAGATCCATCAGCTTCGGTCCCTTCAGGCAGAGAGATCCTACGTAACCCATCCTCGCTGGACACTGCACAGAGAGGGCTCTCGCACACACACATGAAATGGAAAACAAAATAGAAGACCCAGAGCCACTTGTCTCCGAGTGGAAAAAGTGTTTACAGCAGTCGTGCATCTGGCTTTAACAACCTGCATGGAGACTGGTTACACTGGTGGTAAAATGACCTGGGGAGACAGGAATTTACAATTCAGACATAAGTCATGCAGCACTTTCCTTTAGCTATTTTTATCCAGATTACAAAGATAAATCCGTGACAGTTTCTGTGGATATGAGGAGGATGGTCCAAGCCCCACCGCATAATGACACTTTCCGTGTTTTGAATCATGCAGACCTGGACTTAGTGTTTACCTTCACGCAAAGTTTCCATGAATGAAAAAGCCTAATTCTGGCTTACATACCTCATCCTGTTTTACCTCACACAGTGAATGCTCTATTCTCACTGAAAACCCCAGGGAACGCCTAAGAGTAGCTTCTGTGGGTGTATTCTGGCCCCGGCCACAGTGGTGTGTCCGACACAGGATGCTTATGATAATTGTATTAGGGGCACAATGCCTGCTACGGTTTAATCTCGTGACAGGGCTAATGTTATTGTCTCCCAGTTTAAGGGTGCATGAAATGAAGCCATGGGGCTGCGTGTCCAGTGATTCACGGACACAGTGGAGGCATTCATCAGCTGCCTGCAGGTCACCGCTCTGGAATAACCTGCAGCTATTTCCAACCTGGGAAAGCAGGCAGAATACACCATCACTAATTTTAAAAAGGTACACAACAACGAACAGGAATATGATGATTGTGAATCTCCACATTTTCTCAATCTTTAGACACACTGGAACTAAAAATTAAGAGGCACATGTGGGTGATGCAACGTAAAGACACTGAACAAAAGATGGAAATTGAGTTTTTGAGTTAAAGAGCCTCCGTGTGATAAAATCATCCAAGAATCTTGTTCTGCCTGTACACGTGCAAAAGATCAAATAAAAACCGTTTATGTTGGACAGCAGCACACATTCTTTTCACATTACTCACAACTGCCCTGCGTGCACCTTTACGTGATGTTGAACTTTAATGCAAAGAGCAATGAAAAACGCTGAATAGTGCACCTGTGTTGCAGCGGGTCGGGTAATGTTAACAGCTGAAGGTTTACACAGTTGTTTTGCTGTGTATAACACTAAGTCTACTTGATGCAGGTTTGCAGGTCAGCTTCAACCTTTATTATCACACCGCTAATATAAATTCCTTGCATTTTTTTGCTGCAATCTAAGGAACAGGGGTTTTCCCTCAAATCTGAACAATAATTAACCTTGTTGAGGAATCCCCCAGAGTTAAATGACACAGCGAGACATCTTCAAATTCCACACCTCAAGAGCTCGTCAAGTCTCAACTGCACAAAACAAACAGAAACAACCATTTAACTGATATATAGTGAGTACTTCTACAGGGTCATTAACTTGAGTCTGGTCCCTGGATTGCAGACAACACTGTTGTTTTGGAAACCATTTGGAGAAAGGGGAGAGTAAACTTTTAAGAGGTCAACAGGAGGACAATATAACAGCTGATCAAATTTCACACGTGGAAAAAAGAAAGAAATCTCCAGACACTAAAACACTAAACTAGCTCACTTAGTTTTACAGTGTGTTTCTACTCAAGTTGGGAGAACAGCACCTAAACGCAACATCAAACAAAGAGCTGGACAACATGTCCAAATATTAAAATCATGATGAGAATCTCATATTGGTGGATTACACTAACTTTCCTGATGAATGTCACAGGGATATTTCCTGAAGACAGATTCCTGCTCCTGGGTGGATGTGGAGGTTTTAAACTCTTATTACAGAGAAAGAACAAAAAACACTTACAAACAGTAATTACATTGCTATTGATTCATGTTATTTGTACAGCACCCACACGCACCATCTCACGGCAGTTTACATAGTAAGATTGAGAGTTAACAATATTATAGAAAAACCCAAACTGTCCAACAACAAGCGAGGACTTGTAGCAGAACCAGAACCAGGGTGGGCAGACAAGTGCCTCGACCGGTAGCTGGGGTGAAGGAAAATGGGGGGAGAGGAGGAATTTGATTGAAATTATCCAGAGAGAAATCAGAGAAACAGTTTCCTTGTCCAGCTCAGATCAAACCGGATGAAGTGTAAAAAGAAGTAGCCTCGGGCTGTGGGAAGAACGAGCCTCAGTGTGTGGAGCTAACGTTTGACTGATCTGCGATCATACGAGGTTGTTAGACTATTAACTTCAACATTAAACTTTTATCAAGAAGTTAAGTCTGAATACAAGTTGACAGCAGCTTTTCTTACCGTGCAAAGTGTTTTAAAAAAGTGACTCCCACGCGGGGATTTAACTACCGGTAACTTGTTGGAGATGATGGCAGCCTCCCCCTCCCGGTCCCTGAAGGCATCCCGTCAGGACCCAGCACCGCGGGGAGGACCGTCAACACAACCCAACGTTGTGTGGGAACAAATAAAACTATTTAAAAAGTGGACACACGCTCAGTCCACGTCCCCGGGAGCCGCAGCAGCTTTGTTCGCTTCGACTCCCGAACCCGAGTTAGTGGAAACAATCACGACAGAGTCACTCACCGCAGCTCCGCTCGAAGAAATGTGGGATGTTTCCGTTAGTTTGCCTCGTTTTCCCGGTTTTAAAAACCAACTCCGCAGTGTCCGGTTCGTCGACTGCTCGGTGCCCGCCAGTGCTACGCTACCCCCCGGTCCGTCCACATCGCTACGCCATGATGTCGGGGAGTGACGGGGGCTTTGCTGGAAAAACTTCGGGACGTCACCGCTGGAAAATCCCGCCCTGCCGCCGCCTGGACTGGGCCCGGATCCCGGAGCGGCTGCTTTTATATGACCGGAGTCGTGGCGCGTTCACCGGAGCACGACAACGATGGGACACGAGAGTTTTTCTACCAGATAGAAAAAAACTAAATCACCGTTAATCTCAACAACAACGAACGAGACACGGAGTACTACTTTAAAAAAACAACAACAACAACTCTTTGTTTGTCTGTAACACAACCAGAATGAACAAAACACATCAGTCGCTTCCGATGCACAACGACCGTGTTAAGAGAAAACGCTGGAGATTTATCAAGTTTTTCCTGAAACTCGAAAGCACCAGAATTCCTCAAAGTCTGGGAGGTGCCAGCGTGTCAGTCTCCAACGAGCACAAGCGACCCCTGGTGGTCTGTAGGTGTCAGGGGTGGAACAAGCAAACTACTTGCACTAAAATGCAAAAATAGTCAAATACAGGTTTACGTAGTTTTAATGTTTTGTTTAAGTAAAAGGACAATTCTTTCTAGAAGACATAACTTTAAAGAAGGTAATTAGGGATGTGACATTAATTTAATATTTCCTGTCTCAAACCATAGTCACAAAGTGCCTCACATAAATTAGATGACACCAGAAAATAGTAATACACAGTAAATATATGAAATAAAAGCAGCGGAGAACATACAACAGAAAGAGAATGAAAATGCATGAATCCAAAGGACCTGGTAAGACAGAAGCCAGTGTGAATAAACTAGTTTTCTGTTGTTTTTTTAAAGACTTCAACATAAGTAGGTCTGATGAGTCACATAAATATCATGTAGTGAAAAGTACAATTATCCCAGCTGAACTGAAGAGGTAAAAGTGTTAAGAAGCATAAAATGAAAATACCCAAGAAAAGTACTTCTACATTATATTTCAGTACATGTACGTTATAAGGATAACGCATCTACCATTGAGGCCCAGAACTTGTCAGCAGACAAGGTATTTATGTTTTCTCAAAACTTATTCTGGGTCTGTCACATAGTGTAAAATAATCTGGCCACAATTGCAGGGTAGATACAATAATACAAGAATGAGAAATAGAGTTTCATTGTGTTATGTTAGGTCTTATTTATTTTATAAGGAGAGGCATTCAGGCACAGAAAAACAAAGACAATATCAACAAACACAACAAAATGCAGCCAAATAAAACAATAATAATTAATACTGTGACAAAATAACTGTATGTCCATTTTCTAGTGCTCCCCAGTGTCTTCCGTGAAGTTACCCAACTGACATCGACATCATTTGTCACAGCAAATAAAAGCTGTGCTGCTGCAACGATTCTTGGAAATTTCAGTTTGATAATTTCTCTGCACTGAGTGAATAGAATACCCCACCACAGGTCAGCCGTGGGTCCCCAAAGCGGAGTCGCTCCTCACAGGCCTCTCCACCTTCACGGTGCTCGGGTCACATTCCAGCATCTCTCTGATCCAATCATCATCCAGCGCTCCCTCTATGAACTCCTCCAGACTGATGATGGCTGAAGACATAACAAGGACAGAGACAAAGAGCAGAGGACAGACTCTATTAAAATCACCGGCTTCTGTTTCTTCCTAAATCTATGCCTGCAAGTGTTTGAATCATGGAGTGGGAGTTTAATATGTTTTAATGCTTTAATTTTGATGTTTAAATTAAAGCAATTTAAATTAGTTATGTGCCCACTTCCTCTCTTGAACTCTGACTGATTAATACTGGTCTTAAAATAAATGTAAAATAAATCAAATGTTTTAAGGTTTGCAATACCTCACTTGAAGGTTTTTAGAAATAATAATTCTTTAAGATGGGCATCACTTCCATAACTTTTTAAATACTAATTTCTATTTGTATTTATATAACTTATTAACTTAAATTGAACAAACTTCATTCATTTGTGTGTTACCAATTGAAGCAATATTTAAATGTTGGTATAAGCGATTACATTTTTTATTTCCGTTGCATTCACAGAGAATACTTCATGGATCTTGTTGAAAGTAATCAGGCATATTTAGTTGACCTATATTTATGAGTGTGTAAATAAAAAATCTGGATCTAGTGAATTTAAATGTGTTTTCATAAGGGGAATGATGGGCCTTGGTGGAAGTGCTCCCTGAGTGCCCTTCTATTTATAAATGGATCCCAAGTCCTTTACAAAAACATAACCTGAGGACATGAGGTCAGTCTATTGAAAGGAAAAAGGCACCGAATGCTCGACAGAGTATGAGTGTGACATCCATTGTTTCAAGCTGAAATAACACTGCACCACGATTTCAAGCAGAAAGAGGAAACAATTTCTTCACCATTATTGTCTTTATCTAATCTCACAAATATCCTGTTGGTACATTCTTCAGCTGTGAGTGGGTTGGGCTTGGTCAGGGCAGCGGCTACGCTCATCTTATTAACTGCCTGTGAAGAGAGAGGACAACACAGATGGTGAGCTTCAAACATGTGACCTGAATTTGTATGTGTGACACAGAAAAGTGCACGCACACACCTGCATGATCTCCAGCATTTCCTCCTTTGTTATGGCTCCGTCTCGGTCTTTGTCATAAAGCTTGAATGACCAGCCCAGTTTCTCCACAGCTGAACCGTCGATCAGCAAACTGATGGCCATGACGTACTCCCTGAAATCAACCACCCCGTCCTACACAAGACAACCTGCATTAACAGCTTTGTTTATGGGATTAAAAAAACACATCAATATCTATTTAGATGCCGCACTAAGACATTATGTTATTTGTTATAGGGCTGGGCATTAAAAAAAATAACAATTACTGAAATACAATTTTAATCAATGGTTGAATAACTTCAATAAATATTGATGTATTTCCTATGTATAGTGAAGGCACAGTGAGGAGGTTTAACACAATTGATCTCAGATTTGAACAATGTTTTTTGCTGTTTATCATTTTCATAAAGAAGTGTTTAGAACCACAACATTCACTCAGGAGCAAAACTCTGTCTTTAAATCTAGAAGAAATAATAACAATCTGGATAACCTTTTTTGGAAAGATCATCCAGCCTTAATCCTGTTAATGCTGAAGGAAAATAGAAACTGATGTGTCCTTCTGAGTAGTTTTCTCACCCCATTATTGTCCAGCGTGCGGAATATCTGCTCTGCATACTCAGCTGACTCACTGCCCACTGTCCCATTGCAGAAATGCCTCTGAAACTCATGAAGAGTGATCTGCCCGCTGGGACATTCATGCATAAACTTCCTGTGACAAAAAACAGAAAGACGTTTATTTAACTGTAAAACCTGGAGGGTCAGTTTGGATGTAGAGTCACATTTGCAGCAGGAGAAACCGGAGAGAAAAATGAAGAGTTTAGAGAATTGAGGTCAACCTGTCCCCGTCCTGTGTGTGTGGAGATTACCTGTGTCTGAAAGCTTGTGTACACCTTAGGACTCGAGTGCTAAGATAATTAGGCTGAATCATTTTGAACCAATTTACTACAGGGTGACAAGGCCGAGCCATTCAGCAGCGCGTAGTCATGGGAATAATGTGGGGATGAACACAATATCGCTCCGGTTTATAGGACTGCACACATTCAATGAAATATAGAATAAGGAAAACAAGTCAGCATCAAAAAGGTAAAAGAGATATTTTGTAGCTTTATCAGGGAAACATCAAATTATATAAAGGACACAAAAGGGGACACCTCTTAAATGCAGTTTAACTCAAGGTATTCCTCTCCCTCTCCCTCATACATGCATCTTCTACCTGAATACACACGACACTGAACCTCTGTAGATCAACTCTAAAAAGCCAAATAAGAAATCTTACCTGAACCACTCATACAGCTCTGTAACATACGACTCTCCTCTCCTACAGGGCAGGTTGGCAGTTTGGCCCATTCTGTTCAGGAGAAGCTACAGCTCTGCATCCACCACTGACTTTATATACACTACAAATCCCAGGCTTATGCCACGCTTTCTTAATTGCGCCAACTACCTCATCACATATCACTTAAATCTCTCCTCAGAGGGAGGAACGGTGACGGAGGGAGAGGGGGTGCAACAGAAGGCAAATGTAATTAGTTAAAAAGGAGGCTGCTGCGGCTTCTTAATCCGCTTCACACTAAGGATGGAAAAATGCAGAATGAAAAGCTCAAATGTTCTTCTGGTGTTTGAAAATATTCCCAAAGTTCCTGTTGAGGGTTTAGTCAACTAATATTTATTAACATGACATCCTGAGAAGACAGCCCAGGCGTAAGTAGCAGCAATAATGTAGTTAAACAAATACAGTAAGTGCTTCCTCTGGGGCCCACGAATCAAACAAGAGTGAACTTATAAAAATGGCAGGAAGGGATACAATGGAGGCAGCAAACAGCCCCAGACTGCCTGATACAAGCCCAAAGGTTGTTGAGGTCCTTAACAAGTCTAATGATGCAAAAAAAATAAAAAACAAAACAAGAACAATTAATGATAGAATAACTGCATGCAACTAGACACCAAGCAGGGCATGAAATCAAAACGTAAGGTTCCCTAGCTCATATACAAAGTCTAGTGTTTTATATCAAATGGAGACAGAAGGAAAATTGTGTGACCCTCTTTGCAAAGTTCATCAGTCACGGTCGAACGCTGAAGCGAGAGCCTTCTGGGAAATTACAGTGCAATGATTGAACAAGAACGAGAGGAACAAAAAATAAGAACAATTTACATTTTGCGTTAAAAAAAAAACAGCCTGTGTCTATGGCACAGCTCCATAGCTCTGGTTGTTTGGTTAGTGTTATTGAGTGTTGAAGCCAACATGTACAGCTCCCATTGCATCTGTGAATAAGCTTCCACTTCATTCCTGATGTGCACAGTACGCTATGTTGCATCGAGTGAATCCAATCAGGTCCATTGGGTGGGAAAGCAGAAATGTCCAAAGGCACTTTGGACACAGGTGGGAGGGTCCTCGTGAGCTCAGCTGCTCTGTCCACCGGCTCCTCGTACTTTCAAGCCTTTAGAGGTAAAAGTCAGTTTTCTCCATGATTCACAACCAACATTTCTATCCTCAGAGCTCGAGTTCTTATTGGACAAAGCCTCAGCAGATGAGTATAAATTGTGGCCCGAGTTACCAACGGGAACAATGGCATGGCATTCAAGCAACACAGTTCCATATAATCTATATGTGTGGACAGAAATAACGGCTATTAGCTGACTGACTGGTTCAGGTACGAATAATAAAGGGATAAGATGCAGATTTACAGCCTAAACACTTCAGATAAAACATGTTTGAGGGAAAAAAAAGGAAATCAGTTTACAGGTTCTGACTTGATAAGTGTAACATACACAACAGTCTTGTTGTGTCCCAAAGAGGTCATTGAATGACTTTCAGTAGTTTGTCTTCTTAATTTCTTTATTATAATGTGTAGACTTTGTATATTTTCACAACTTGGTGTTTATCCTCAAAATAACTTTTTGGCATCGGCAAGGCATAAACAACCAATATTTTCAAATTTCACTGACAATAAATTGAGGCATTTTAGTCAATTCAAATTTTTCCATCTCACTTCCACATGATCACTAACATTTAGCTCTTAACACGATGGCTATCAGTGTTGAAAAAAGACGTGCAATCGTAAGCAGGGGCCAAACAGAACTCCATTAGCTAAATGGATACAGGAACCATACGTGACTTCTTCACGTTCAGTCATCAGTATGTCTAATGTCTTCTGAAGTTGAGTCATGCAGGATATGAGAGTGACAATAACAAGGAAAGATAAAGAGACGTATCCTAAAGTTTAGAATTTATGGAATGAAAGGTCTGCATAGCATAATCCCTTAAATGAATGCAGGTGCACGACGAGCACATAAAACATAAACACGTCTTCTGAAAGACCGTCAGTGCATAAAAGAACATGGGGAAAAAACAAAAACCCACCTAAAGCTATGGCTTAGCTGCCAGATTACAAAGCAGACAATCAGTGTAAGAGGAGACGTACAGATGAACAGGTACAGACTGGTGACTCCGACCCCACATACCAATGCACAGCATGCGGGAGAGAATGTGAAGCGTAAACTGAAGGACAAAACACTGCTACACTTACATTTAACTTTCGTTTTCTGATTGCATGGGGCGGCTTTGCTTCCATCGCTCCCTGAGTTATGACTTCCACCATGAGACTCAACCTGAAACGGGTTTGCTCTTCAGCCACTGCTACCAGAACCTCCATTCCAGCACCTCTAAAGTGCTGTTTCACTTTGCATGAAGTAATACTGTTGGGCTCCTATTGAACCGATAGGAGAACGTGACTGGTTATTAATTGTTAATCTCTAACAAACGCACGAAAGTGATGGCTTCTGTCAAACAAAGTTAAATGCTTAGAGCTAAAAGCAAAAAGTATCCAGGGCAGCCTAAAAGTGAACACACGTAAAATGGAAAATATTCTTCCAACACAAACTATCCCTTTAAGACAGATATGGCCTGAAGACATGGTGTTTGCAATCATACCAAATGTACATATATACAGTAAAGTTCAAGTCAGTGTACAAAAGAGGTTATTGGACCCTTTCCGTGGAAAATGTTCAGATACTGACAAGAGGAAATCTCTGAGCAGCACATCATTAGGGTGACTGTCAAAGTTAGAGGTTTATGGAAGTGTGGTCTTCCGTGGTACAATGCCTACCTACGGTTTGGATCCTGAGGGGTCACAGAGATGGGCCAAGGTGTCAAGGTGTCTTCCTTGCATTTTAATTAAACAAACAGTACCAAATCAAATTACAACCTTTTTAAAAAACATGAAGTCGATTCAGTGCATTATTTTGCTTTGTCACTCCCAACCTTTGATCACATCTTCGTGGAGAGAAATTCAAGCTGGAATCCGGAGCTGTCATGATGTGCGTCTTGTCACTGTTATTTGTGATCACGGGTTCTTAACCCTCGTGAGGCCTCCTCAGTTCAACAGACAGTAGATGTGAGGAGAGCATTAAGGGAACAGCGCCTCAGGGCAGGCGGAGCGCTGTAAGGCTTCGAGGCGAATCCTCCGCCCGGAAAAGGGGAAATAAGAATATCCCTTATTGACGTAGATCCTGCTCGTGCCACACGGAGACTACACAGCTTATGTGGAAAAGGGTAGCTAATAAATAAAGGTTTTTAAAAACCGAATGTGGCATCATGAAGTAAGCAGTTCTTGTCATCAAAATAACTGATGGTCCAACTTTTTGTCAGTGTGCCTCAGATTCACACTGTAAGAGCAGATTCTATAAAGACCAGCGCATGTCTTCAAAGTCCACAGCCTCGCCCAAGTTTGTGTCCGACTCCAGGAGGCTCATGATCACGGCCATGGCGGCTTCGTCATTGCTAAGGCTACTAAGGCCTGGTCCAACTACACTGTCCAAATCCATCTGAGAATTCTCCCCTGAGGAGAGATGAAGAGGCGGAGGAACAAAAGACAAGGAGATAAGATGAGATAATCAAACATCATCATAAACCCAGTCTAGAAATAAGCTATAAAACACAAGCAGAAATCGAACCCATGAGTGTCTCTCCTCCAGAGAATGCAGCTCCCTGGGGCTCATCCTCTGGGCTGGACTTTCCTGCTATCTCCATATCTGCTGCCTCTCCATTTGGCACCTAGAGAGCGAAAGAGGAGAACATTACAGTCCCAGCAGCAACATGGCAGGAGTTTGGTCCTGAAGGAAAAAATAGGACGGAATCAAATCTGTGCTGGTTAAACGATGGCTTTCAACCTTTGGAGAAACCATAATTTTCAAGTAACTGTGCTTGCTTCACACTTCACAAGTCTACCTCTCACATTTCTTAATAAAAAATATTACAGATAACCTCAAAGGTCATAATTACAGATCAGTGGAGAAGTTTAAAATTGTAATCTTTAGGTTGACTGAAGGCTCACTCCCCATGAAAATTACACACAAGTGAGCATACTTAGTCATTTTTTTACTAAATATTCACATTTTGTACAATTTTGAAAATGGGAAAATAATTGCGTTGTGGAGTTCACCTCATGAATGACTGAGACAGATGCATCAATAAAAATATGCATGTATAGAAACTTACATTGTTGCTGTTTTGATTGTGAGTTTGTGGAGACTTATCCTGTGGTAAACTGAAGGGGCTGGCGTTACCACTGGAAGGGGATGAGTTCATCCTAAAGAGGCACAGACACAAATTAAAAGCTACAACAACCGTGGCAGTAAAAACTGTGAAACCAACCTCTGCTGTTTCGAGAACCCACCTGTTGAAATCCAGCAGCTCATTGGCAATCTGTGTCCCTATGCTTCCTGCATAAATCATACTCCCAGGGGTGGCGGAGATGCCTGGGATAATTGGAAGGGACTTCTTGCCATCTTCCAACAGAAACAAGAAGTTAAACATGACGGAACAGAAATGGTGCAGCCAAGGTATCGGATTACATCTCATTATGTTTCTTTTTCCATAATCCATTTCAACTGACCGTCAGAAGTCTTGCACGACTGTTCAGACTTGTTTCCCGACCGACTGGCTTGACTGTGATGGTGCAATGTCATTGGACGAGAAACCAGATAAAGCAGCAATGAATACGATTCTTTGTCGGGTACGAAGTTATTCAGGTAAGAAAGAATCAGATGGAAGCATATACTCACGATATGACTGTATTAGTTGACACTATGTATTCTACTTCTTTGGTCCAGGGATTTACAAAACTAAACCACTGACTTTGCAGAGTGACAAAAGAGCCACATTTTGTTTTGAACTTATAACAGTTTGTGTCGATTTTCTCTTTACTCCGCAGCACTATGGTGGAAAAACAGACAAATTAAAGGACTAAACAGAGGAAACAGCATCAGTATCACCTGCTTAGAGCAGAGAACAGAGGACATGAAATACAGGGAAGTTTGGCCACACAGAGACCTACTTAAATAAACATATTGTTTCAGTGGGGACAGAAACTTAACATGTGATGTACCTCAACACTGCTGCTATACTGTAAATAAACATCTGATCTGAATTGGTCTAAATAATTTTTAAAAAGTGTAGCTGTCAAAAAAGCTAACAAATGATCAAAGACAACAAGAACAAAGACGAACACCATGAGGGGACTGAAGAATGTATTTTACCTTTTCGATGTCTATCAGCTAAATGTGGTAAGTCGTCTTGGTGGAAGTACTCGTAGCATGATGTCCCAAGCAGTTCTTGGGGAAGATAACCAAGAAAGGTCGTAGCTCTGCAGAAAAAAAGCTAAGTTATCATGAGTTATACACACGTACTATGTTTTTAGAATTCTGTGTGCGCTCCCTTTGTTTCCCCTTTGACACCCAAAGTCTTTTATGTTAATAAGTATCAAAGAAATTTGAAATGTCACTGAAATATATTTGAAATGTGCATTGTAATCAAAGCCATGCACCAACCCCCCCACCACCCCCTAGTTGAATTGACTCTACCTTTGATCGACAAACGTGAATTTGCCATCCATGGCGTAGCGGGTGATGAACTCTGTGGGTTTGACTCTCACTTCTCCGTTAGCCTGGGGAGATGAGTGAGAGTGGATGCGTCCCACCGCCACCAGGCAGCTGAAGTCGGAGCTGTCCTGCTTGTCCGCCTCCCCCTCCCCCTCTGCTCCCAGCTGACTGGTGGGCCAGCTGCGCATGTAGCCGGTACAGTGAACTGTGCAGTACTTCTGCGACTCTGTAGGCGCATTAAGACACAAATCACATACATCAAACAAGACAAACACACAAAGACAAGATATAAGTACATCTATTCCTTTACACTGTAACTGTGAAACTGTTAACATTATACAGGCTGTTGTCCATTTAACAAAAGTAGTAGAAAGGGATTTCCTTGCCTTTCTTTTTGGAGGAGCTGGCCTGGAATTCCTTCTCCTCCACTTTGATAGAAACCTTGTTGTACTTCATGCGACAGAAGAAAGAGCGCCGAGCGCCGGAACACAACCGTGCTCCGCCGACTGGGAGGTAGGCCTGGACCTGCAGACCGGCTGGGGATAGGAAAGAAGTGTTAATGTGCTCCCTCTCACACACACACACACACACTTATCATAGGTCACTTATGGGGACTTTTAATTGAGTTATTAATTCTCTTGAGACTTACTTTAACCACAACTGTTACTTACCAAATCCTAACAGGAATCACTGACCCAGGAATCAGCTTTTTCCGCATTTGGGGGCACAGTTGTTGACAAGTTTTATTTTACTAACTGCTTTTTGGCCTGGAATTTGTCCCCAAAGGTAGCCTATGACAAACACGCAAACTTCTAGATTTGTGAAGACCCTCAGTGGACTCATAGCATTCCATAGCCCCTTACCCTAACCTTAAGCAACCGAACTAAATGCCTAAACTAAACCCTCACTCTAACCGAGAGCCAAATCTTACCATCAAAACAAGTCACAACCTTTAAACGGCCCTTTGAAGGTGTGTCCGAAAAGCTAAAATGCCGTCACACCTTATGGTCTAATGGTCAAACTGGTCCTCACAAAGTACACATATAGATACAACTGCTTTACTTTTAGCATCTATTAGCCGTTCACGGGGGTATAACTCAGAAGCTGACAGCTGCTCCTTCACTTTTCCCATGTCCTTAGGGTGTATGTAATCAAACAGGCTCTGTCCAATCAGCTCCGCCTAGAAGAAGAGAAGAAAAAACGCAGCTCGTCAAACAGAAGAAATTTCCCATGGTCAAAACCAGACTGCATCTAGAGCAAGTCCTGCTGACAAATAGCCAATTTAACAAAGTACAGTGACTGAACTGTTGACCCTGGAGCACACCAGATACTGCATAGAGCGAGCATTTTGAATTTAGCAATTAGGCAAATTTTGAATAAACCTAACAGATCTATCAGGATTACAAATGTACAATCAGAAGCATAATGAGCCATACACATTGGATACATGGATTACAAGCAATGGTTTTAATGCAAGTGTTTACATTAGTGCCAAGACAACACAACGCATCTGGTATGTCCGGGGTCTTCTCTGCAGATACAGTAACAAATGTAAAAGTGTTACCCGACTATAATTTAATATCTTCGTGACGGACTCTGAGACAAAAACAATTTTTCCACGATCACATCCCACTACAAACAGGAACCCATCTGCCGCCTGCACAACAAAGAAACACGGGGGGAGAATAGGAGGAGCTGATGAGATGACATGATCAAAACAAAGAGGCTACACTGAGCAAATATTACATTCATCTATTTACATTATATTTATTTGACATAGTTATTTAAGTAATAAGAAGCATTTTAAATAATCAATAAGAAAAGTGATTACAATTTAAATTAAATGTTATAAGTTATAATAAAAACATTATAAATACTATCCGCAGAAAAACAAAGCCAAAACATTTCCTTTTTTTTTAAAAAAATGCTTGTTTTTTGTATGTTTTGTACGTTTCTGATTAAAGCAACTCACAGTAAAGCCGGGGCGTTGCCAACTGCATAGGTTTGTAACCAATACATGGGTTAGGTTTGTAACCTATGCAGCTGTAACTGGCCAAAGTAATTATTTTAATATCAAATCATAATTCTCAGCCTCCATGATCACTGGTACCTTAAGAACAAGGTGTTTGAGCTCCTCATTAGGAAGGAATGATGGCTTATAGTTCGCTTCAGAAAAGGAACTTGCTGAACCTGAAAATACAGACACAGTCATGTCAGATGAATATGTTACCATCAGTAAATTGAGTTAAAGGAACATTCTTCTTCATTAAAACCTGGGTTTCTATGTTCAGAGTGTCAAGCCATCAATCCTAACCCTAACATACAACTCATTAAATGTCCTGTTGAGTGCATGAACATGGTCACAGGACTAAACCCCATTAACCACAACAGTCATGTCGTCAGGTCATCAGTTGTCTCTGTACCTTTGAGAGACTTGAGGTGCTGCACAGCCATTCTAAGCACAGTGAGTTTGTCCAGTTTGCGAGACATCGGGTTACAAGTCGGGATCATGGCTGATAGTTTGTCGATGAGGATGTTCATTTTGTCCCGTCTCCTCTTCTCAATTTGGCTGTGTGGTTCCCTGCAGACATATGAAATAAGAAAACCATTCAGAGGACTCGGAAATAAGAGTTTCCTGTTATGACTCTACAATCCATCTGGGAAATGTATCATACTCTATATTTGGAACTTCACAGTGGATGTTTTAAGCCTAAAGATAATATCATAAGAACATAGAAATGTTTTAGAAATGCAGTGTTGCCCAAAAAAACCTACCTGATACATTTCATTTTGACATGTTGGTCATCTCCATCCGACCTGTGGAGAAGAAAAACACACATTTGAATTGTTTACATGCTGAGCAACAACATGCAAATGTGTACTATCACAATAACAACAGGAGGGTTTTTAACTAGCACAACAGGACTGCAATTTATGATTTTAATTATTGATTAATCTCGTAATCAATTTATCTGTAAATTGACAACCAAAAGATGGGAGAAAGAAAGAAAACCAGCACGTCTTCGCATTTAGGAAGCTGGAATCAGAAAACATTTGATATTTTCCACTAGTTTGTCTTGAAAAAATCCCTAAGGAGATTAATCTTTTGAAAATAGTATCAAAACATTTAACATAATAGTGTTGTTGAACTTTTACTTGACGAATATTTTTCTCAGTCCACTAATCAATTGATTATCTCATTGTCCCAGCTCTACACACAGTACCCGTTATCGTCGTCTTCCATATCTGCATCAGGGATGGAAGCAGATTTTGAATCCCTGAGAAGAAGAAAAACAACAAAGTCAATTACAACCAGCACCAATTTAAGTGAGTGGATTGATGAGATTTTCTCGAAGTTCTAAACAGACTAAAACAAGTCACACTCAGACTCACTGGATGTCTATGCTGCCCTTGCGCTTCCGGGGCATCTCCATGCTCAAGGACACGCCGGCAGCTGAGGAAGCGGACATCAGGCTGGACAGAGACATAGAACTGCTTTGGTTTTCCTCGACCAGCAGGTCCTCTGAAACGCACAAAACACAATGAACTGCATCTGGTCACAAGGGACTGAATGTGTGTCTGAAAGTATGTTCCCACACTCTGCTGCATTTCACTGTGTCAGATGTATGTGGTCATATTAAAGGGTTCCCCAAAAACAACCACTGTAAAACTGCATTAACTCACAGACTGAGTCATGTTACTCCTTAAAAATGGCCACATACGAGTCTAAATTGTTCCGTTTACTGTGAGAAGCAAGAAATGAGAAGCTGGAACCTGACAAACTGTTGTAGTTTTCACTCTTTTGTTTGATAAGTGACTGGAACACAAAAAATTATCAAAATTATTATAGGTGCACAGGATTGGGTTCTTTGATTATTCTTTTATGCACTTGTATTTATCCAGTGAGGACCTTTAATATTCCAAAAATAGGTCGTCTTAAAGATAAGAAGAGCTGGCTTGTGGCTAAAAAAGGTAAAATGCTGAGATCTGCAGAGCATGAAGTCAATTCTTGGTGTGGTAAGTAAATCTTTAACTGAGCCTCCCTCTTGCTATACACGCACCCGTGGAGCAAATCCTCATAACCTTAACACAGCCAATAATCAGCCTACTTATTAACTCATAACTGGTTGTTCTGGTGTAACTGCTGCAATTGACTTATGGGAGCCTTGGCCTCTGTACACGCTTCAGTCACAAGTTTCTCTGACGCCAGCGCGGGGCTGGGCCGATGCTATCGTCCAGAGCAATGGCTGTCTCTAAAATAACATAGGAAAATATATTTATCACGAGCCGTGTCCTGATCTTGCATTTTTTGCCCCGATTCATATCTTTGAATATTTGTTACAAAGTGCAATCTCATAACCAATTTACTTAAATAATTATTAATAAGCATGTGTATCTGATACATTGAAAGACCACAGCTGCAACTCATTTTTATGAGCTTTTATGCCCAATATGGAAAGTCATTGATCAGAAGTCTGTCAGATTAAATCCATTGATATGAATGAAAGAGCATTTTGAACACCGACAACAGTGACATGAAGCAAAATGCAAAGATGACTCACTCGGTTGGATTTTTCGGCACTGCAGAAACATTAGTCATGGGTGTACGGCGGCGATTATACAGAGTGGAGGTTCTTCTCTCACAAACCATCTTTGACAAGTACTGACAGCAGCGAGCACACAAATCTTAAAACAGTCAAGTTTAATTTGGGCCTGTTATCTAGACGCTCGACTTTTGACCATTTATTTTAGAATAAGTATGTAATAAATATTTTTTGTCCAACCTACATCCAGAGTTATTCACATTACTGCGATATTTACCAGAGAAAAGCATGTGCATGGGTACTGACAAATTGGCTGTTTTTATGTTGATAATTTTCTGTTATCAAAAGACGTGTAGCTACCATGACTATGATTTATTCATGTTTCTCAGCAGAAGGTGAGATATGTATGTGAGAGACACAAAATGTGGCTCATATCCATGAAACCTATTTTTAACTCCGCTCCACCGACCTTGTGACCCAAATAGATCAGTAACAACCTGGGTTTTAATCCCACTCCCACTGTACAAATCTGATGGATTACAGGGTTAGAGCGAAGGCACCTAGATTACTGGACATCACGCCAAACACACGTCCCTCTGCCAACTCCCACAACTCCTCCGTCAAGCTCACGCGTTCATTAATTTGTCCATTCACTCAATCCTTCAATGAGTATCTGCTGATACTGCTGCACTCAAACACCCCCACGCTCTGAGGCTCTTCCTCACATTGTCACAGAGTAAAACGATCACAAAAAATGATTGGTGTTTTTTTTTCTTTTCAATTAAGTTTCTCAGTTGTATTTTAAATTATTTTGCAACCGGAGCCACAAAAAAAAGTTTAACTGCAGGAGTGTTTGTATCCTTGGATCTAATTACAAACTCATGTGCAAAACAGAAATAATCACAGATGTGGCTACAATAAAGGTTTGTCGAATTAAGTCATGAGCTTCCCTACTTCACATAAATGAAGTTAATCATAAACCCACAAACAAGATCTGAGCACAAAGGCTGCAGTCTTCCACTATTGGCAAATTAACAGACACGCAATCTGAATGTGGAAAAAGAGATCACTTGAATATTATGCTCATTAAGACATATTGTTGTAAACTTCTCACAGGAAACTAGACAAGAAAGTCTCAGTGAAAGGACCACTGGTTATCTTGACTTGGTATATGTTAATAAACGTGTCCTGTTTGTGGCGAACATTTGAATCCCTATAAAAATCACATTTTACAAGCATCAGTAGAATCAAACTTGAAAGGAATGTCATCTAAAGATGAACCCATTTTTTCAACAATTTTATTGATCAGTAGAAAATGTAGAAACCATTTTATTAAGCAATTCCAAACAAAAAGTTCAAACATTTATTTGTTCCCAGCTTTTCTTTGTTTACATGATAAAAAGCTGGATAACTTGGGGGTTTTAAACTGATGGCTGATTGAAAAAAAATAAGGAATATGACAAAATAACCCTGGACATTTTCTACCATTTTCAGACACTTAATAAACCAAATTATTGAATCAATTAACTAATAAATCAAAACAAACAGGTTATTATTTTCATAAGCAATTACTCTGTCTGAGCAGAAAATGCTTTTAAGTAACTGGAGCTTAAGTGACTGGAACTAGTGATAGTTTTATATTTTGGATTCAAATATGACCTCAATTATTAATTGCTTATCAAAATAGTTTGTTTAATTTCTGACAATTGACTAATTAATCTACAGTAAACCTAGTTTAGTCACCTAGTAAAAGCTCGTTTTTCTTGCCATCAAACAAATGTAATCTGTAATCTAATGAACCAGTTCGATGACAAGCTTGAGTCTGGTCTGTAAAACCGGTCTCAGGGGTGAATAAAGTTAGTTGTGCAGTTCGAGTCTTGCAGGTCAGAAGTTTAATATAGCCTTGACGATACATGATGATGGCCAGTGTGTATATCTAATAACAGTAATATAATCAAGCCTTTAATATAATCAAGCCTTTACATTTTTAAGTAAGTACACAGAGACACATATCTTATCAAGTATACTCAGCCATTGAAACAGAAAAGTGAAGAAAACTACATTCGAAGTGGGTTATTTACAAAACAGTGTTATTCAACTCATGCATAATCAGTTCAAGCACAGTCAGTTGTTGAACTCCAGTAATAATACTCCTCTGTTGATTCCATAAAGATAAAAAATACAACTGCTGTGTTGTGCGCATGTCTAAGAGGAGAACATTTGTTAAACACACAACTCATTCATATCAGGAATTCTTCAGGACCAAGTGGAGAGAGAGTCTTTGAGGAAGTCCTGACTGATAATAACAATCCTGATGTTTGACCTACATTCAACGGAAGCATCATGCAACACCACAGAGATGCAATGTGTAAACACCACCAGAAATACAACATGTCTTCATATTCTAGAACAACAACACCATCTTATTATGATTAGTCCTTTTATTGGCAGGGCTTGACATTTCCCTGGAAATGTGGTTTCCTGGAAAGCCTGCAGTGAACACTCCCTCGTGGCTCCGGAATTAAAAGCTCTTTCAAAGGCTTCAGACTAAATGGGACACCTTCTCATATACATGTTCAAGCATAACAATAAAAAAGGTGCGTAAACAACAGAGGGATTCTTGAGGAGCAAGGTTAAATAACAAGAGTCTGTTTAGTGAAGGGAAGTCGGTTTGAAGGCAGATTTATCGCAGTTTAAAGTGAATTGATGTTGAGTCAATAGATAATAGTAATAAATAAATAAATAAATAAATAAATAAATAAAACAGTAGAGTAAACGTAGAGTAAAGCCTGATCCGTCCTGGCTAACATCCGATCCTCGGTTCAGCGGGTTCATCCTCTGGGGCGAAGCAGCGAGCGGCCGCGGATCAGCTCGGGCCTGAACGCGAGCTAACGTCCCCGCTTGGTTTTCACAACGTGACACCGCTTCTTCCAGAAACCACGGACCACCCCCCCAGTTATGACAAACCACCCCGGGTGAGACACTATCACGGCGGGTCCAACTACCTCCGTCTCGGCCGTGTCGAGAAAGCCCCCCCACCACCGGTGAACAGGCCAAGCTACAGCGGCTAAGCTAACATTTGGTTCGGTCGCTCGGGTCAACGTTAGCACAAGCGACGCCGCAACACAAACACGTTTATTTCGCATTTTAATGACACTGCCACCCGTGACAACCCGAGATAACGATGTATGCGGACGTAACGCGGGGCTAAGGCGAGAAAGGGAACCGGGTCGGGTTGCACAGACGACGGGGAAGGCGAGTTTGTTCTACTGATCTACTGACCTACTTTTGGAAAAGCGCAAAGTTACGGTCAACCGGTGCAGAACACCCGGGTAAACACACCGCTGCACCCCGCTGCTTGACAGTAAATACACTCATAGTGCACACGTAGTATTACACGGTGTCAATGTTCAAAGTGGTAAAAACACAACTCGCGGTGTGTTTGAGTTACCTGCCGGTTCTCCGCCTCCCGCTCTGTCACCGCCACCAGCCGATGCATTCCTGGCCGACATGGCTGGAGCCGGTGCGCTGGGGCCCGGGACTCCGATGCATGGATGAGTGCGGTGGACTCGCTCCGGGACGCGGCTGTGCTGCCGGGGCAGGTCGTGTGGAGAGAGCCGAAGGGAGCTGGATGCCTGCGCCTTGTTGTTAATCGTCCTCCACGGAGAGAAGCAGAGCGGCGGCGGCTGCAGCGGTGGAAATGGGACAGTGTGGAGGTGGTGGAAGGGGGGGGGACGCGGAAGGCAGAGCGCAGTCTCCTCCTGTCGGTTCACCGGAGTCACCGCCGCTGCTGCGCTTCCCTCCACGGCCGCTGGAAAACAAGTCTCCCCCTCTTCCTCTTTCATTACTGTCAGTCTTACTCTGTATTCTCCCACATGTCACTGTGATCACGTCTGTCTTGTTCAGCCACAGTTAAGAAAACTACACTATTTCTGTGTAAATGTCCTGCATGGTAATGTTAAGGACCTGTTGGATGTTTTCTTATAATGTGAAAGGGATAACCATGCAGCTAAATGAATAGTGAATTCTTCTCATTAAGCAACTCTTCTTTTACCAAAACAGTGTCTGTTCTGAATTGGTGAAGGGTAATATTTAAGTCTGTGTATACAGGTCTTCATATTCTAGAACAACAACACCATCTCATAATGATTAATGCTTTTATTGGCACGGCTTGACATTTCCCTGGAAATGGGGTTTCCTGGAAAGCCTACAGCGAACACTCCCTCGTGGCTGCGGAATTAAAAGCTCTTTCAAAGGCTTCCGACCAAGTGGGACACCTTCTCATATACATGTTCAAACAGCAACTCTTCTTTTACCAAAACATTGTCTGTTCTGAATTGGTGAAGGGTAATATTTAAGTCTGTGTATACAGGTGAATGTACATATATGTATGTTTATTTTTTTACATTGATGAAAGAATAGATTTAAACAGATTAACATGTATTTATCTACCTGCGCTGACAGGCAACTGACTTTTCTGGGTCAAAGTTTCAAGTGGTTGTCCTTGTAATACCCATCTTGGCCACAAGTGGCTGAAGTGTATCACTACACTGGACTAGAAAGGATTAAAAGTATTCTATCTCAGTTTAGATAATAGCCTTTTTATTTATATTGAATAAACCACATTATTAGGTTGTTGTTGTTGTTGTTTGCTGTCTTTGTTGTAATTTACCACCTTTATGTTCAATGGCTGTATTTTTAGTTGGTGTCATTAGATGTGCACATACAGACACCTACAACTATAAGATCCTTATATAAGTCCCACAGTAAAGACTGCACTGGACAGACGTCAGCCTTGTTTAGAGTTTATTCATTTGTGTTTCTCTGCACAATCACATTATGGACTCATGTGTCACCTCCTCATTCCAAACACTAGATGGCAGACATGACTTATTCAGAAACAAGATTCCAAGTTCTTTTTGTAAATCTCCTGATTCATATTCAGGTAATTATCACAGGTAATAAAGTCAAAAAGTTACTTTCAAACAGCTGCTGAATTCACCGTCACTTTTTTAAATTCTAATTATACAATTATAGGTAAGTATTAATGTTGAGAGTTATATCTGCAGGTATTTGTTTATAGATTTTCCTGCTTCTGTTTGGGATTTGTCATTGTAATTCATAATTTTACTTATTTATGAATTCCAAAAACTAATGTTCATTACGTAATGCACCACCAAACAACTCAAAAAAGCTGTTAGACATTGTGAAACAGCAACATGGAGGAGCTGGCAGAGAGTGTGAGCGTAAACCTGGAACTTGATGGCTCTGTCTTGGGTTTCACCTGCTCACATGTTACACCACAGCCGCCCAGCTCCTCCATGCGACTTGTCAAGCTTGTGCATATTTAATTGTTTGTCCACCGGGCTGCTATCAGATGAACCTAAGTAGGTGAAGGGGTGGTGCTGCATGGGGAGGTGATGATGATGATGATGACGATAAAGATGATGATGTGTTGGATGAGGGGCTGGGTTTTGGAAAACCAGCTACACCTGCCCCTCCTCACCAGTGATGGATGAGTTATGAGATGGAGAGGAGATCTGAGCGGATCTTTCAGTTCAGCTGCAAACAACGGGGTCTCATAATGCCCAGAGATTAAAAAGTGGATGCTACACTTTTATTTTTTTCTTCCTTATGTATCAGTCTTGGATGGATCTTTTGGAGATTAATGTTCCAGAGGCTCTGACCGAACGGCACTTTGGAAGGAGGAGTACTTCAACACCATCTCTGAATCAGCTCTGAAAAGCGGACAAAGTCTGTGTTACCTCTGAGGGACCCTTGGCACCACTCTGAGGTGGAGCCAGCCGCCGGTGCCACAAACTCAGGGAGGATGGAAAAAGGCTTCTAGTGGATTTTCATTTTATTTTCTCACAACAAAGTGTGCCAGCGAGGTATCAAGACGCTGTTTTGAGACAAAGGTGGAGAGACAAGAGAGAAGATCCAGGGAAAAATGCCTTTTGGTGGGTTGACAGGTTTGAAGGAGCAGGTGTTGAAGCCTGGGAAGGAGGAGGTGAAGAGCACTGTGGGCGACTCTCTGGGAAAACTGCAAAGGTGAGTGGGTTTATGTGGAGAGTGGTGCGAGGGATGTTTGATCCACACCCCACAGTTTTTTAGAAGATATTGTTAGACTGCATGTAATAAGCTTAGGCTTTTCACTCATTGTCCGTATATTACATTCACAGCGGAGATTAAAACAAGATTGTTCAACTATACGAGAGCAGAAATACCTAGTGTCACAGAGCCTGGAGGCGAGCCCATTAAGCCCAGCGTGTTCTCAGAGATCCTGACGATAAATAAATATTTGATTCTTGTGCTTGCCAGGCAATCCCTGTGATGCAATCAGAGATTTTATTTTAAGACATTGATACATATTTCATATCCGATGCATATTTCACAGTAGGACGTGTGTGTGCTGGAGGTGGGAGCTTCCATATAGAAGGAAATTTAAAGAGATAAAACACTTAGATGGCAATTGCCTGGAAGATGAGTTTTGTGTGTGTGGCATTAATATGTATGTGTTCTGTCATCATGTAGAAATACAGTAATCCATTATGAAGAAGTGAAACATAAGAAGAAATGAATAATAATAATAATGATAATAATAATAATGTTATAAAAATGTGCCCATCATTTCGGATTTTCTAAATATAACCGTGAGTTTTTTTACTCCTGGGTAAATTATTTTGTATTGACGCCAAAAGATAAAAGTGGTTTTAGTGGATCACAACACGAGACAGAATTAAATACGATTGAATTAATTCTTAATTAATCCACCAGTTTACAACATATTTACAGCCTGATCACATGAAGTCAGTGACCAGACAGTCGCTGTCAACACTTCTTTGCTGCTTTTTGAAAATATCATCTTCTGTTTTTAACAATTTATGATTACTACACCCTTTCTTTGAGAGTAAGTGTAATGCATATTATCTCTGAAAGGATTTTTCATTTTAAATATATCAATGTTCGCTGCAGCTGTTTACGTGCTGTTCTACAGGTGACATCGACCAACAGTGCTGTTCATTCAAAGACAAAGGAAATAGATAAAGTGTCCATTATCAGGTCCATGTCAAATAAAAGTCAAATGTCGCTGAAGCCTTTTTAGATGCATGACTAATTTGACTATAAGACAGACTATTTTTTTCACCCATTGCTTTTATAACTGACATTGTTTTTAAAATCTTGTGCTCTTTTAAATCATGAATATTTACTTTTCCAATACATTAGTGGATAATACATTAAATTGCACAACAAGCCAGTTGTCACTTCTGTAACCACTGGTTGCTCATCAAATACTGAGGTGAAAAAGGGAGGATTTCAGTGCTTGATAACAAAGAACTGCTCCCAGTTTCTTGCTAATATCTGTCCTGGTGGGGATGAACTGCATAAGAGATCTTCTGCAGGAGGATGAGAGCATTGGAGCAGGGAGACAGTAAAAGAGATGGGTTTTTGGTTGTGGAGCAGGTGCTGAAAGCAACCTGATCATAGCAGATCTGTGACCCTTTACCTCGTGTGTCGTGGCCTCACCTCCTGCCCTCTGCAAGAGAGTGCAGAGACTTGTGTTACTGTGCTGTTTTGTTGCCAAAAGCAACAGGACACGACATTATCAGGTGAATAATGCAGAAATCCTTACATGACTTGCAGCCAAATTCATATATCATAGAATTTAGGCACAGAGGACACTGGCATTTGATGAATGATGTGCATAAGAAATACATATTTTTACTTCAGGATACTCAGATAACAAATACTGTGTTCCCTGCTATTTGCTCCTTAGGAAAATAGATGGTAGCAATGTAGAAGAAGAGGACAACATTGAGCTGACAGAGGATGGGCGTCCAGTGGCATATGCACCACTTCCTGCCCCGCTGGTGGACTGCAGCTGTGGCGGTCTCCCTAAACGATACATCATCGCCATCCTCAGCGGCCTGGGCTTCTGCATCTCCTTTGGCATTCGGTGCAATCTTGGTGTGGCCATCGTGGAGATGGTGAACAACAACACTGTCTATATCAATGGGACTCCAGTGCTTCAGGTATATGGGGCTCTTTCACAGGACCCTTTGGTTTTGAGTTTTGAAGACATTTTACAATGAGTGACAGTCTGGCCTTCACAGACTAAATTGTAGGTTACTTAAAATAAAATAACTCTTTTTGGGGTGTATCTTGGTCACTTACAGGTATTAAACTAGAACTGTTCTCAGTGGAGCACTTACCTCCGCCAAGGCCCAACAGTCCCCATAAATTCTATCAAGCTGCACCAAATCACACACACCTATAGAAATTAGTCCCCTAAGATCCATGGATTGTTTCCTGGGAAACCGGAACATTTTGAAAAATGCCAGATTTCCCTAGTTCCTGGATCCGCCCCCTGATCTAGATCCACACCAAAAATGTAGTGGGTCCGTTCCTTTTGTATTGAATTGAGAAACTGTGTTTTGTTGATTATGAGTTCAACATTGCATTTTTAAGTCACATATTTTCATCTTTTAAATTCTTCATCTTCCTCTATAAGACATTTTCTCTCTCCTTCTCCAGATGGCTCAGTTCAACTGGGACCCAGAGACAGTGGGGCTGATCCACGGCTCCTTCTTCTGGGGCTACATCGTCACTCAAATCCCTGGTGGCTTCATCTCCAACAAGCTCTTTGCCAACAGGTCACTCACTGGCTTCACGACTGTTTGTGATTTCACTGTAGCACTGTACACTCAGTTTTACCAACTAAAGAGACTGTTTGACAGAAAAAAACAAGTTATTTTGTGATGATGATGATGATTGGACTCCGGGTTCTTGTGAGTGAGGTTTTTCTCTTTTGTCTGACACATTCTGAACAGAGGATTACATCTATAAAACAAATTGTTGTTGGTTGCCTCAGATACAGTGCAGAGGAAAGTGATGATGTTGATATTGAAACAGTTTGATAAGTGTGAGGGGTGCAGAGTCAGATGATGCTTTAAGTCATGGTCACCACAGGCCCTGATCATATGTTAAGAAATGATCACAGCAAAGGTCTATAAAACCAAATAAAGGTTTTTCGGGGGGGAGCACCTGCTCAGCCCTCGCAGTTAAAGGGTTAAAGCTGTACGGTGTGGTGAGCGGTGCTGATGGAGCAGATAGCGGTCCTGTAATAAAAGCTTCACAGGAAAAGAGGACACGCCACTGACAGAGTTAATAATGAAAGATCCTACCTCTGATTTCTCTCGGCAACACCAGCCACTGGAATATTACAAGTGTCACTTACACACTGTTTTGGAAAAAGAGAAGGACGGGGGGATGAGGTGAAGGAGAAAAGAGAAGGGAGCTAAGTAGCACGGCGGTGATGAAGCAGAAACTTGGGGATTGAAAGGGATGTCTTTATCTCAGCCGGTGACCGGGAGAGGGATGAGACGTGTCTCATTGTGAGGCCGACTGTCAGATGTGTGGAGATATACAGGATCCCAATATCACATATCTCTCAGACACTGGGTAGCATGTGTTGTTGTGTTTTTACCTGTTTTACCATCACAATACAGTTAAGGCACTAAATCATCGTTGCAGGAGTGTGTAATATCTTAAATGAGTTGAGAAATTAAATATTAAAACAGATAATTTCTCATAAATTTCCTGGAACTAAAAAAGAATTTTGACTTTTTAGTTGCATCTGCTAACATGGATGAGGCAGGATATATGATATTTACTAAAGCCAGCCACCAGGGGGTGATCAAGACACTTTGGCTTCGCTTCTTGGGTGTCATCATGTCGTCCATCCTTGTATAGGCTACCGTCTGTGGGAAAAAATGCTTAATCACTTTTCTAAAAGTCAGATAATATCATATTTGCAGGGTAAATACGTAGCTGAACCCAGTAAGCCATGATCTTGCTAGCTTAGCATAAAGAATTGTAGACTGTCTGAATGTGATATAATCCAACTATCAAAATTCACAATTTTTCTCATTCAAACAACAAAAAGTTGGCTAATTACTGTCTTAGGCTAATATGGGGGTTACAAAAAATTGTCTTTCTTAGACTTTTAGTTCATATTAAACAATGACATATAATGTTATCAATAAATAACCTGTAGAAGAACCTGAACAGAGCCATGCTAGCTCTTTCCTTCTCTTTACGCTAAGCTAAACTAAGCTAACAACCCTTTTCTGTCGTGACTAAGCATGATTCCAATAACTATTCTTGTATTCTGTGAGTGATACATGTGAACGTTGATGTTTCAAGCTCTTCTCTTTTTTGCACCAAATGTTTTGCTACAGGGTGTTTGGGGCGGCCATTTTCCTGACCTCAGTGCTGAATATGTTTATTCCATCAGCAGCAAGGACTCACTACGGCTGCGTCATGTTTGTCCGCATCCTGCAGGGCTTAGTGGAGGTAAGACAAAAATGTTGGAGGCAAATAAAGGAGAATGACAACTGGGTCACTAAAACAATGGTTAAAAATTTGGGGAAATATGTACATTTATTTTTGTGGTGAGAAAAAAAAACAACATTCACAACTGTAGGATAAATACAAAGCTATCACCACTAGTTAGCTTATCTTAGCATAAACACTGAACACGGTCCCATCCAAAGTTCATAAAATCTACACAGCTAAATCTCTAGAGCTTATATACAGCAACATGTTTTCTCATTTAACATATTTAGAACAAGTGTTTCCCAAAATGTAGACTACATATGGCAGATAAATCCCAGGCTTCACCCCAAGTCAAGCTTAACTTTGACCTTTGTCATCTTCCACGCCATGTCCCTCCTACAGGGTGTCACCTACCCAGCATGCCATGGGATGTGGTCCAAATGGGCGCCACCTCTTGAGCGGAGTCGACTGGCCACCACTTCATTCTGTGGTGAGTGATACTTCTGTTTCTTCCTCTTATAAAAATGCTCCAGAAAACACTACGAACCAACTGCAACAGTATTTTGCTCTAATAAAAAAACCTGTTCAGTTCACACAACTTTATAAGTGGGGCTGGTCAGTAAATGAACATGAGAAGGAGCTTATTTGATTTTGGGGGGTATTTTACACCATTGCCATGACAAACCATGCATCAAAACCTTCTTAAATTGACATTAATTGAACATAGCTAACCATGCGTACTCTGAATGAGGGTCTCCATCTTTTCCCCTGTGCGTTGCTTACTCAATGCACCTAATGCACCCTCCCTGCCTCCTGCTGTATTCAAACAGCAGCATTCATGACTCTGTCAGTTAATAGAAAACACATTAAAACAGCGTCTCTGTCAAGGAGGTGCCAATGGCTCATTTCAACGCAGTAACACTGAAGTAGTCACGAAATGTAATGTATTGATTCATGTACATGAGCTTTTATTTGTTTCGTGACAGTAAATAATGAAAACAGTGTCATTCAAATCTTTTTTTGGGTCACTCACAGGATTTAGGGTTCGTGAAATATTGTGATCTGACTGAAAAGGTTTACAGAGATTTGAGATACGCTGTTTATTTCAGACACATTTTCACTCTACAGTTTCGATTGAATTCGCTACAATCACATTACGTTAATTTCAGTTGTTTATGAAATGCAAAGCTGTGAAAAGGAAATATAAACAAGAGACATCATCATTTTTAGTCTGACATTTTTGTCCTTTGTTCCCAGGATCCTATGCGGGAGCAGTGATCGCCATGCCTTTAGCTGGAGTGCTCGTTCAGTACGTTGGCTGGTCTTCGGTCTTTTACATCTATGGTAAGAGGGATCTGTTAACACACACATTAAAGAGGCAAAGGTCCAAAGAATAAAGAGTCCAGAGTCATAATAGTTCAGAGTCATGGCAACCTTTCAGGGTATATCTAATTCAGTTGGTAGCACTTCTTAGTAATCTTAATCATTCCTTGTAAATGGTCAGTAAGTCTAAGTAAATGTTTTCTTTTTAATTTTTAATAACTCAGGTTGTTTCACATATAAGTTGTAAGCCTTTAATAAAATACAATTTTCCATCGGCTGGAAAAACCTTTAAGGAATCTGGACAAAATTACATTCAGTAAATACTTTATCACATTTATATTTGATGCTTATTTGAGAAAAAGTATTTGCCAGAGGAGCTCGAGTTTGATTTATAACTTATTTATAAAGCCTCCCTAAGCCATTAAGAAAGCTATACACCATATATGTTCACGTTGATTAAATACCCTGGATGTTGGTTCATGACATCTTGATCCCTGGCTCATGTTGCTCTGTGGCAGTTACACTTAGTCTGCTCTGCACAATAACTGTTATCTGAATTGCTTTTGAGTTTGATTAAACGGATTAACACTCACACAAAATTCATACCTCGCCAAACGTGTTTTAATAAAAAATCTACTCTGCTTCTGCTGTGATACAATCTCTTGATTTATTGATGTGAATTAGCATTTTCCTGTCTGGGGCTCCGTGACTCATACCTTACTCATTTAATTTTAATAATGAAAGTTCTAGCGGTCCACAGAGGGTCTGGGGTTGTTTTAATTAGTCTGTCCTGGCCTCAAGCTGCTCGGCAACACTTTACAGAGCCGTCACTACAAAGATATGCATCTATTAGTGCACATGTATAAATTCATCTGCTCTGTTGTCACGATCTTTTCATGAAAAGGAGTTTTTGGGATCCTGTGGTACATACTGTGGCTCCTGCTGGCGTACGGAAGTCCTGCTGAACATCCCACAATCACTGACGAGGAGAGGAGGTACATCGAGACGACCATCGGTGAAACAATCCACCAACTGAGTGCAACTGAGGTTTGTATATACAATGTTGGACGGTGCATTTCCACTTGACACACTGCATCAATGACACGCGCTGATTTCTGTCTGTCAATCACAGAAATTCAAGACTCCATGGCGTCGTTTCTTCACCTCCATGCCCGTCTACGCCATCATCGTGGCCAACTTCTGCCGCAGCTGGACCTTCTACCTGCTCCTCATCAGCCAGCCGGCTTACTTTGAGGAAGTTTTCGGTTTTCCCATCAGCAAGGTTGGTCTTGCAGTGTCGCCACAGTAATTCCACCGTCAGTGAGAAACATCCATGATGACAGATTGGTCGTCACATTCATCTTGTTCCGTCCTGAATGTGTGACCTGTCGACAGGTGGGGATCCTGTCTGCTGTCCCCCACATGGTGATGACAATTGTGGTCCCTATCGGGGGTCAGCTGGCTGACTTCTTACGCACCAACAAAATCATGTCCACCACAAATGTGAGAAAACTCATGAACTGTGGAGGTACGTGATGGTAAACTAGAGGCAAAGCATTCTTTCATTCTTAACACTGGAAATTCATGACTTGACGGGCCGCTGTCTCCTCTCCTTTGCTACATATTTTTCATTAAATGTTTTTTTAATCAAAAAAATGGCAGTACAGTGTATAAAGATAAATACAACATGTTTCCATTGTAAATGAGTCAAGCAGAAACTATGTAGGACACTTTTAAACCTCAGACTCACTGCTTACAAACGCTTACATGCACATTTTGTCTCTTTTACGCACTAATCTCCTCCATCGTCTGGTCCTGTGTTTCCACAGGTTTCGGGATGGAGGCCACTCTGCTGCTGGTGGTTGGGTTTTCTCACACCCGAGGAGTCGCCATCTCCTTCCTCGTTCTGGCTGTGGGCTTCAGTGGATTTGCCATCTCAGGTATTACAACATCTGCAAACAAAGATAAATCTGTGCCTCATCGGAAATTAAAAGTTTTCAGTTTGACTCCAAACAGAACTAAAGAAATTAGGGTTTTGCTTGAAACTTGAGAAATTTGGAAACACTCAGATGCACAGGAGGTTGCAGGAATGCTTTATTTATGTTCTGTCATTTTATCTGTCTATTTGATTATGAAAGAATCAAACATTTTAATTTAGTATCTTTTCTTTGGATGTAACGCTGTCTACATGCCTCATCCTTCCGAACCTTCTCACTGGCCTCTCTTCTGAATATTTTATAGATTTACAAATAGAAACGTGCAGGTGGAACTGAACCATATTCAGTTTTACAAAATACAGAAATCCATTAAAAAATTTTTTTTTTTCACATTAATCAAACACTGTCTTGTGTGCTCTGTGTTTAGGTTTTAATGTCAATCATCTGGATATTGCTCCTCGCTATGCCAGCATCCTGATGGGTATTTCTAACGGTGTGGGAACCCTCTCTGGGATGGTGTGTCCCCTGATTGTTGGAGCTTTGACTAAACACAAGGTACAAATGATTCTCAACACTTTTACTACACTATGTAATATTTTAACATGTGTTTATTAGTTGTTTGCTCGTATTTTGACTGCAACTGAATATGTTTTTACATAGGTCAGTTGTTCATCTCATATTCTTCTTAATTTCATATTCTGTTGGAATTCTTTTATGTATTATTAATTATTGTGTGTTTGGTCTGTGTATTAAAAAAACATCCGAGACTGAAACTGTGTCCTTCCCTTAGATTTCCCTCATTACATGTTTAAAATATACATCAAAATATATCATGCTTGCTTCTTGGTTCTATACGTAACTTGCATCTATAATTAATAGAGCTGTGACATTTATTATACACACTGCAGCTGTAGTATTTCCAATGCCATGAGTAATTCAGAGGCTTTGCAGCGCTCAGCCTCAGTGCTGTATCATCATAAGATCACTGACTCCATTCATCTCCCCCACAGACTCGTCTGGAGTGGCAGAATGTCTTTGTTATTGCGTCCATGGTGCATTACACAGGGGTCATCTTCTATGCTATCTTTGCTTCGGGAGAGCAGCAGGTCTGGGCCAACCCCGAGAGCACAAGTGAGGAAAAATGTGGCATAATTGATGAAGACGAGCTGGCTGAGGAGACAGAGCTCCAAAGCGATAACACGATGGCCCCCAAAATGAGTTATGGCACAACAGACAATTCATCCGGCCGAAAGCATGGCTGGAAAAAGAAGAGAGGTGTGACCATGCAAGAGGAGGAGGAACATTGCGGGAATGGGGACTTCCAGGACGGGTACCAGTGAGCCTGGACTTCCTGAGCACTGAAATCTGGTCACAGAGGAATTTCCCACCTGTGGAAATGTCAGAAACATCGTTGAAGAAGCAAGAGAAGCAGCATCAAACGCACCTCAAGACTGCTCTGTTTCAGTTTTTTTGGGGGGGGGGGGTCAATGTAGCATTTTAACTGTAAAGTACAACAATCCACAATCTGTAGAAAACAATCATATGGGAACAGAACAATTAGAAGGGCAGGCAGTGGAGCACATACCTCTGCCAAGGCCGACAGTCTCCTTAAATCCAATCAAGCTGTGTTGAACTGCACACACTCATAGACATCAATCCCCTTAATATGCCAGACTTTAAACATTCATGCATTAGTACCTGGGAAATAAGTGAAAATGTAAAAAAAAATCTTGCAATTTTCAAGAACTTGATCAAATATTCCTTTGTCTGGATCCAGGACAAAATTATATGGGTTCTTTCTTGGCCCACGTCCCATCCTTCCTCCAAGTTTCATGGAAATCTGTCTTTTAGTTTATTGTTGACAACCAACCAACAAACAAACAGGCAGACAGGGGTGAAAATGTAAACAATTAAAATGCTGAAATCTAACATAATCTTATTAGAAGCCTACTTGAGCAAAATAAGAAAGAAACATCTACAAATACATGATGAAATCAGAAGTTGAACATTAAATCCAATTCTACATATTTTTTAGACAAGTATTCTTAGTAATATACTAAAGAAATGACATCAAACATCCAAACATCCATTGAGCAGCGGCTTCAAACCAGACTTGACTTCCACCTCCCGCCTGTGCTGATCGTTCTCCGCCTGTGCAAACGCTGACTGGACCTTATGTAGCTTTCTTTGAAACATGTGAATAGTTTTTGACATTCTTCATGTCGGCTATGCAATGTAAATGTAATAATGGGTTTGACAGCAGACCACAGTGTTAATGTAATGAGCCTTCTTGTTTGTTTGTTTTTTGCTCGTATGTATTTTGCTGCTGCTGAATGATTACAGTCTGTCACCGCTGCGCTCGCCTCCCTTTGTCCGGGCGGATCTCAGTTCTCCATCCATTTGTGAGGCGCGTCTTCCAGCATTATATCAGCTCCATTATTTATAGTGTTCTGAGCTCATAATGGGCTGAAATGGATGGTGACATAACTCTGTGAAGCTTTTAGTGTAACTCTATTTATTCTTTTGGTGTTTGTCTTTTTTGCAACCTCTCAATGTTTGATACATGGAGACCCAGATTGTTTCCAAAAAACGACGGAGGCTGATGTTCCACTTTGATCATAGAAGAGTAAAGAAATTCACACTCATTCTTCCTCAGCACTGCTAATCATGAGACAGTAAAGTATGATCATATTGTTTGAGGGGGCTTGGATTTGATTTGCACTTTACTTGAACACACCAGAGATGTAATGAACAACATTTCTATTCTGTATGCAGAATGTTTTAGAAACATAAAATCCATAAAGAGCGTCAAGGTCCTGGATTTTTCATGTTACTTGGTGTATTCAAAAAAATATATATAAATGATTTATCATCAAATGACAAATTGTGCTGTTGATGTAAGGGGAACTTATTTTCTTGATTTTCTGCTTCTCTTCACTTCTCTGAGACACTTTGTGCATGAAGAGACATCTGTGTCTATAACAAGTGCATATTGTACATATAGGCACATATAACTATCAACTAGTCCCCTTGAAATAACAGTGAAACACCACACCACTGACTTCAGACCGGGTTTTTAATGGTTCAATCGCTTTCCACTGCCTTAAGTTAGTATTGCACCAACAATGCTACTGACCAAACTTCCCATATTCCGGTTCATAATTTCAGTTAGTGTTACTACTTGAAACGTTTTAAATGCTCTAATGTTAAGAAAAGGTCTCACTTTCCTCTAACGCCCATTGCTGCAGCTCCTCTTTTCAGCCTCTGTCTGAAACATGTCACATGACATCATGATTACCTGGACCTATGATAACAGTGATGTTTATAAAGTAACTTTAAATATTTGCTAATTAGCAAATAACCCTAACCCTAACCCTTACCTAAATGTCTTAGGATGAAAGATTTATGGTGAATCTATAAAACAGTTGTTGAGATATTTCACCCACCACCATAATTCAGTCTGGAATCAAAGTGTCCTCCCTGGAGCCACAGAGCGGTAAATAACTGAGAGGCTAACAGGCTGATTTAAAACTTTCCCACTCTATCGTAGGCCTATGGTTCCATTTTTTATTGTTTTTAGTTGATTTTATTGTTTCCTTCACTTCAGCTTATTTCCGAACTTATTATTCACACAAAGCTGTCATGAAGGCAGTGTCACGTCTAAGTTACATCCTCGTTATCTTCTGACAGTGTAAGCTGTCCCTAACACGGCCTGTTTTTGATAGCGTGCCTAAATATTCCAAGGGCTGCTCTGGTTCCCATCACTCTGTGGTAAACATCCTTTGTCTTATCTGACTTCATCCGCCTGCTTAATTTTCACCACGACGAGGATAATTACTGCACAGGATTTTCCTCGCCAGAGTCAAACTCGCTTCTCACATATATACGTAACAGTTCTAAATCATTTCTGTGCATTTGGTGGTCAATGAGTAGTGTATTGATTATTTCCTCTTGCATGTTGATGATAAAGCTTCAAGGCCACGGACTTTGTTGCTGGCCCCGACAGTGCTCCTGCGTCCTTGAGCGCATGTGGTCGATTATGTCACTCTCCAGGATTTGTTTCTGTTATTTCGCGTGTGCGTCACTCACAGTGTGTCTGGAGTGAGTAACAAAACACTGAAGTGAAAGGAAAGACCAAAAAAAAAAACAGACCAGCCCCTAATATGTCACCTAGTCCTCATGAAACCAAATTAAAAACAGTTTTAAACCTCATCAATACTTGTGAGAACCTCGACTACTGTACGTGTCCTCCGCTCCCCAGAGGACGCCCCTGCCAGCTCATTCCTCTCATGCTGTCAAACACAGACCACATAGTCCACAAACAGCCAATGGCAAAGGTTCTGTTTATTTCAAAGGGACTTCTGTTGACTCAGAAGGGCCTTTGGATGGAGCAACAACCCATCAATGATTAAGCTTTTGTTTTTTTTGGGGACGAATTTAGGATAATAAAGACATCAGGGATTCGAATTGCAGCGTGCATGATGATCTTAGAGTGCACAAAGACACCAGGGCAGGTACACCGAGGTATGAAGGTGCCAATATAAACAAATGTGGCGTAAACTGTCCGTGCACATTGCAGCGACAAGATAAAAGGACTGACTCTACCATTTCAAGGACAGATGATTACCACACAGTCTGAGTTTTATGTGATAGACTCAATTTCCTCATATACTGATGGAAATATACTATATAAAAGAACAATGAAAAGGATTTGACACAGAAAAGCACATCATCATCCTATGTTTTTATTCAAAGATTTAAAAAAACATTTTAACGATTGGACTTTGGACTGATAGCAGCTCATCTGCTCGGCTCAGATGTTTGTGTAATGCTGATGACTGGATGTAGGCTCCATGTGTGATGTTGGTGTATGTGGGTGGGATTTATGACCCTCGGCTGTTAAGAGGGAATTCATGAGGCAGCCTCTTGTCTTGTTATGATAAAGAGGGATTTTTTTTGGCTGTTTAGTTCGGGGGGGTTGACATGGACAGTTTAATTAATAACCACCATCCATTTCTCCCTGACCTCAACTAGTCACACATGTTCTCACTGGAATCCAGACACAAGCGACCTAATGTTCATCGGCGACTACTGATGGAGCTGTAGAATCACACTGTGGATAATCAGAAACAAGGAAAGAAAAGGAAAAACTGGTACCAAGCAGGGATTCAGTATTCACCGACTGGAATAAGGTAAGAACTGCAAGATTGAGGATTTATGTATTTCATGTTCACGAACCTGTGACTTCCTATGAGCCACTGGTGAGCCTCTGAATCTGACAGGTGGAGAGGTGCGTGCTTGGCTGTTGTGTGGGCTGTAAATGTGGACTGGAGGTTTTTTCCGTATCCTTGTGGGCTGCTTTTTTCCTCTCAGGGGAAATTACGCTGCGTTGATTAAAAAATAAATGTGCCAAGTGAGGTCTACACAAGTAATGTTTCAGAAGAGGACCTTGTATAACTTTGAAAACATGTCTGTTATTCCTGAGATATAAGCGCATCTACAGTTCAGCTTTTAGTATAATATTAAATGAGTTGTATGTGCAAACGGAGACTTTAGAAGATTATATTATGTTCAGAAAAATTACCTTAAAAAGACGACCCTGTCTAGAGATACATGCTATCGAGTGGGCCCTACAGACGTAATGTGTACTTGATATGAAATGGGATAAGTCATACAGTATATTTACTGCTTAGTCAGAGCGTAGAAAGTAAAGGCTCCTGTCTCTGTGTTCTCCGGGAGGCCTTGCTGTGGCCTGACTTCCATCCCCCACCTCTCCGCAGGCAGCTACCAGACAGATCCCCCCTGTGTGGGCGAGGAGACCTGTCTGGTGGGTTGATGTGGAGACTCCCAGGCTGATGTTTAATTACTCTGTGGTGCAGGTTTCAGACGATCCTGCAGAGCTACAAGAGTGTTCAGGAGATTTTACCATGTTCCACAAATCACACATTTTCTGTTCTTGTTACAGAAGTGAACAGAGGGGTACCACGGTTCTGTGGCACGGTGCAAATCTGTGTTTTTTTCCTGTGCTGGTGCCCGACGACCCTCCTGAATGAATGAGTGGGTGGGCCCCGACATCAATGTGGTGGGACCGCTGCAAATCCCACACAGCGATGAGTTCTCCATCGCAGAGAGCGCCCACTTGTTTGGTAAGTCTACTAGGCTGAAAGTAGCTCATATAAAGATGCTAAATGCTAATATTGGCAAATATAGTGACGAGAGGAGACGTGCCATGATCATCACCACCATTACTTGGGTACGCCCACTGGAAACCAGTGACTGTTATAGTGATCCAGTCTAATTGAAAGGAATGGGTCGGACAAAATAACCGAAACACCTGCCTACTACACAAACATGCTCCTAAATGATGATGTAAAGTTAAATCAACAGTTTCACATTGGAAATCTTTGGTATGAGGCTGAACTTTAGAAGGCTATGGTTTATTATTACAACAACCAATCAGCTACCAGATACAACAGGCTGATTATCCAAGATCCACCATCAACCGACCAGAAGCAGTTGTAACTCTGTGCTGCAGTTGAGAGAGCAACCAGAGCGGTGAAATACAAAGCTAAAAATATCTGATCCTAACAGGTAATAAACTATTAGAAAGCAGGCAGATAACAGTTGCATCCATAAACTCTTAAGTGTGCACATGTTCCTCATACTAATTGCATAGGCAAACAAGTTTCTCGGTAATCTCTGGCTCACAAATCCAGGCACAGCGCACAGTAGCAGTCAGCCGGTACCATCGCCCCAATCGGGAAATGACTTTAAACATTAGCCGGCTACTTGTAATTATGTAAAGACATGCCATTTTTGTGGTTAATGAGTAGCCGCGGCAACCTTTGCTCCCCTTGGGATTTCTCAAGCAAGCTCCAAACTGGCTTTGTTCTTCATCTGCTGTTCTCACGTCTTTAGATGACGGGTTTAGCCATTAGCATAAATAAATGGAGGACGATTTCTTTTTAGTCGGGCAAGAAGAAAGGACTGACCCACAGAACAGAGGTGCACTGGGGAGATCAGAGAGTAGAGTCTCTGAAAAGTGTGTCTGGTCACACTGAGATGAGCATGGTCCAGAACAAGTCTTCAAGAGGTCAGTGATACATACAGTTTACAGATATTGAACTAGTAGTAAAAGGAACCGCTTGTTTTAATGTTCATATTTCAGTTCAGTTGAGGGATCATTCTTTTAAATTCTCTCCTCATCACCCCACGGACGTTTTTAAAGGAAACGTCATGTCATGAATTTTACCAGCTTGGAAATCAGTAAAGCTGAAACAACATTATAGGATCATAGATCATTCTTGTATCGGTTTAAAAAGTGCCAACTTGTTGGGAGTGGAGTTACATGTCATTCTAAAAGACACAGTGTGACCTGTGCAAGCCAGCCGTTAATCATTTATGGGTTTATAGTATGTGTTGTGTGTGTTGCCGACTACTGCTGAGCCCGTCTCTTCTCTCACGAGCACTTCAAATCAAACTAATAAAGTTTTTTTTATCACAGTTCAGGTTTCAAGGATAAATGTGTTGAATGTTGATCAGGTTTTAAATAAAATCGATAAATAAAAATGACTTAACTTGATTCAACATCTGACTGATTTTTTTTCTCTTTAGCGGCATCAACTCTTATTATAGTAAAATAATCATATTAAAGCAACATTACACTATTACACAATATGGGGAACCAAAAAACTGGGGAACCGATGTGAAAGTGGTCACTAATAGGGATGTTCCCATTGATAATCATCACCACTTGCAGTTCCTTCATGTCAGGTGAAGTGAGCCGCTGTCTTCAGCTCAGACGCTCTGATAAATACACTCTTAGCAAAATATTTTCAATCTCTCTGATCCAAAAATAAATGTGACTTGATTTTGTACCATTTTTTGTGATTGATGTTTTTTTATTTGATCAAAATAATATGAAAATACAGGAAGATTCACATACACAAAATATAAAAAACCAATTCACTGAGGGGAAAAAGGAAAACATTAAAAAACAGAAACAACACAGACATACCTTAACCCACACTCATGAGATATAACTATATACTGTATATGTCACAGATTAGATTAGAAGTTGATAACTCTAAATCTACAAAGTCTGCATACAGGCATAAAAGGAGAGGGAGTTACGAGGATTCCAACTGACCTTCCTTCCTGGTTGGTGCAGTCCAGGTTTTATTATGTTGAATCATGTAACTGTTGCTGAGAGTGAAAGTTCATTCATGACCTTGAAAAAGTCAGTTTAATATTTACTCAAGGTCCATTTATTACTTTTTTCCAAAGCTTTCCACAACATTTTATGATCTTTCTCAGCACATCAAATTTACAGACACATGAAATCCAAATTTATGCTGTGTGATAACAACTTGCCTACCAACCTGCCAAGGAAGAAACTGATATTTATTTAAAAGCTCTGAAGAAAGAGAGTGATTTATTGCTCTTTTTTCTTAGTCAAACTTATTTTATTTATCATCCTCCTCCTCTTGTCTCAGATATTCTGGCAGATCACGGCAGTTCTCTCCTGCAGGATCCCGACGTCTTACCCTTCACCGTCTACCCCAGCATGCAGTACCCGTCCATGGAGCCAACCATGCCTCCCGCACCATACTACTCCAGTCAGAACTACTACCCCCAGTACAACGGAGACGAGTGGTTCTCAAACACAGGGATATATGAACTGAGGAAGGGAGCCCTGGAGGTCAGCTACGATGCTGAGATGGAGGACACGTCTGCTGTGGTGTCCACCGTGTGCAAGAGGACCCGGCACATGTCGCAAGCTGGAAGGGTCAAAGGGGAGGAACTGTGTGTTGTGTGTGGGGACAAGGCCTCTGGATATCACTATAACGCTCTCACCTGTGAGGGCTGTAAAGGTGAGATTGGAAATCAAAACATACACACATTGTGTATTAGGCTTTAAGTAGTCACATTGAATTCCTTTGTGTGTGTACGTTTGTCCAGATTGGACCATAAAACAAAGGGCAGTCGATGATAAAAGTTAACCACTTTTGAGGGATATGATTATTTTCACTATTGGTCAGTTATTTTTTGCTTAATAAAAGCAATAATCTTTGCCCTAATTAAACAAAAGACAGGAAAAATAAATCAATTAAACCCAAGATAACATTTCAAGTTGCTATTAACTCAATCAAGACTTAAAACTTTATAAAAATATAGCAGATTTACTTTCTGCTAATCAAGCATTGAATTAATCAACTAATAAATTCGGCTGCAATGAAGAACACAGTTGTGCACAAGGAAGAAATTTGTCCTTTATAAAAGCTATGTCCAGACAGACGGAGTATTTTTGTTCAGTTTTAGATGTTTTATTTGAGCCAGGCAGCGTTTGCACTGTTTAAAGTAAACGTCCCGGCCCACTCGATGACATTTGGCCCACATTCCAAAATTAAGTTAATGTGTGTAGCTGTTGACTTTTAGGGGCCACCCATGACAGGGCCGCTCCTATCTACAGTCCAAACAGAAGCTGGTGAAGAGGAATATGTGAAGAACATGAATATTCTCTGTGGCTACAAAAATAAATACATGTCTGATTCAATCATATTTAGCTGCAACCGCTGCTGTTCACACTGGCATATTGCTGCTGATTCCATGTTCAGGTACGGGCCTGGAACACGCAGCAAATCCGTGCAGTTTAACAAACCATTCAGGCGCGTTCACAGTGAACAGATGACACTGTAAATGAGGACATATCTCAGTTAGAACTTACACTTTACAACCATGTAAATGTTTTCCACATGGTGACAGTAAGGTTGTGGCCTTCACCGGCTCCTCCCCGTGTTTTATGACACTGTGAAATGTGCCGTGATTCCTGCCAACTGCAGGGTGAATGGATATGAGTGTAATTCCACACGGTGAGGTCGGACAATGCCTGGAGGGCAGCGGGGCCTGTCCTGCCATTTGACTGAGAATAGGCTCAGGTCTACCTGGTACCGCTGCCAGATTGGGTTCCCTCTCAGCTTTCTGCTGCACAATGCAGGAGCAACCTGAGCTCAGTTACTCTAATGCAGGACATTGTGCTTAATGTTGGATGTCAGAATGTCTAATGACTGTTCCGACGTTATTGTGTGTGTGTGCATGTGTGTGTGTGTGTGTGTGTGTTCAAGGGATTCTCTGTGTGACATTATTAGAACAGTGCGTGACCTGTGAAACTGTAGTTTTATTTATTGATGATTAGATTCATTAATTTTGAATAATTGTGGTTTAAAAAAACGGCAGAATCTGCAATGTGGTGGAAGAACCTTTATTTTGAAAAGTATCATTATTACACCAATTCAAACATATATTCCATTGCATTGCATATGTATCAATTAATTATCAGGGGAATATTCTCAAAGTATCAACATATTAAAATTCATGATGCAGAATGTTTATATATTCTATTATTTTATGATTATGATTATTAATATGATTGAATAGACTGCTAGGAGATTGAACCACTGACCTTCTGGCTGATGGATGACACGCTCTACCTCCTTAGCCAAAGGCAGCCATTAACATAGCATTAATATATGAGCAGCATTTTACTGTTGTAGCTGGTGGAGCTACTTTTTAATACTGTATCTATTGATGGATCGTGTAGAAGAATCTATGATAATTCAAAAAAGAAAGTAACTAATTTGGACGATTTTAGATTTTTTAAAGATACATTTGTGTTTGATCTATCAAAGAGAAATAAGTACTTGACAAACACTTGATAAATACTTAGAATATACTACTGTACGTAATCAATTTCTTTATGAAAGTGCAAAATGTCTTGGCTTTGAATCAGCATCTCTTTGTACCATGCACATGACAATTCTTTGTCTTTCCCATGCGCAGGTTTCTTCAGACGGAGCATAACAAAGAAAGCGGTGTATAAATGCAAGAGTGGAGGAAACTGTGAGATGGACATGTATATGCGCAGGAAATGTCAGGAGTGCCGGCTCAGAAAGTGCAGAGAGATGGGGATGCTGGCTGAGTGTGAGTATCCCTGCTCGTCCGGAGCCTCTGGTGCCTGCTGGTGCCGACGAGGTTCTGAACATTCACGTCGATTAACCTGATGACATGTTTCTATTGACTGTCATGCATCCATTCAAACTGATTTGAGTCTCTTTAGTTGGTGAACCCTCATTTTCCCCTCTGACACGGGCTGTTTAATTTTTACTGAGGATTGTGTATCACATAATAGACAATGGAGAGGTCCTGCTTTTGTTGCAGTTACAGGAATAGCAGCGGTAGACAGACACCTTACGCTTCATTAAAAAAAAACTGACAATAAAAGAAATTTACTACAGAATTCTTTTTGTCTCAAAAGTTTCAAGTATGAAGCGTACCACACATTTCTGTGAAAAATGTGCTTTCTCTCGACTCTTCGGGGGATTCTTAGTTGTTGGGTCCATTACGAGCCGTCAGTTGAAAAGAGCAGGAGGATAGACTGGACTCCTGTTGCTCATAAATAGTGCAGGGAAGCCGTGATGAATATTGCAGGGTGGCAGGCTTTCATGACTACACCTGCAGGCTCAACAAATTAGACCTTTTAAGTCACAGTGTGAAAAGACCGATGATGATTTACTGGAGACGTCGATGTTTTATCTCTTTTCATTTCTTTCCTCTCTCCGAATCAATTCTTTTGTTAAAAGGGGACAATCTTTCTTTTTGATTGAACTAACAACAGAGAAATGGAGATGTGAAGGGACTACATTTGTTATTGTTAGACGTTATGGGATGACAGACTTGAGAGGCCAAAACATGTTGTGAGGCCAATGCGACCTTTGACCTTTCCCCACCCAACTCTAATCAGTTATCGGTTATAACTGCATGACACGGCTGTTGAATGAAGAGCTGAGATCGCTTCAGCACACATAATGAAGCCCTCATCCCTGCTGGCAGGTCTGCTGACAGAGATCCAGTGTAAATCTAAACGGCTACGGAAGAACACCAAGGCGTCGCCGGGACAGTCGACTGGAGACGAGACGGAGGGGCCGGACAACACAGACAACAAGCAGGTCACCTCAACCACCAAACTGACAAAGGTCATCACAAATACACCCATTTTGTCACATACATTGTGATGGGAAAGTGTGCGTCACATCTGAATGACTGAATGTTTTCTGTTTTTTTAATACAGGAAAAAGTTGAAATCACCAAAGCGCAGCGGGCTCTCATGAAGGTCATCGTAGATGCTTATAACAGACACCAAATTCCTCAAGACGTGGCCAAAAAACTGGTACATTACCCTTAATATTTTCTCAAACTTCAAACTCTATTCTGATAATTGTCATTAAAAATGTCCACGGATGAGCTGTTTACAGGTTGTAACAGAAAGTTGCACATTTGTACGATCGCCCTGAAGTGCAAATTAAATTAACAAAACACAACAACAAATAAAAAAACCCTCTGTCCAAATCATTAGAAGTTATTGCTGTTGTGTTTTCTCATTTGCCGTTATTTGCCTTTCAGGGCCACCGTACATGCACCAGTAAAGATATCAGACTACTGGTGTTCATCTGCTAAAGTTTGCACTCTTACATGTTTGGGAGTGGATTGTTAACATCATCATAGATAAGACCGAGAACACCACCACCACACTAATGGTGTGAACTGTTTACTGCTGTGCTTCCCCCGCAGCTCCAGGACCAGTACAGTGCAGAGGAAAACTTCCTCCTGTTGACAGAGATGGCAACGAGTCAAGTTCAAGTTCTGGTGGAGTTCACAAAAAATATTCCAGGTATTATTTTTGTTTTCAGATCCTGTAGAATACAAATAGTTTTATGAATGTATCTGAATGTGGAGACCATTACACACTCTGGTAGTGTCCATAAAAACACAAGTTGCCTCATTATTTCTTCTCGCAACGTGTGGTATCATCTCTCTGGCAGGGTTTTTGTCTCTGAATCACGAAGACCAGATCGCTCTGCTGAAGGGTTCGGCTGTGGAAGCCATGTTTCTGCGCTCAGCTCAGGTTTTCAGCAAGAAGATGCCCAACGGACACACAGAGGTTTTAGAAGAGAGGATACGCAAGAGTGGTGAGTCAGCGGATGTAGTGCGCCTGAAAATGTCTGTTTCTGTGATGCACCGGAGTTCTAACTTAGCACAGTGTGAACTAGAATAGAGCTCATAGGACCACCAAGGCCCAACAGACCCTTTAAATCAAGCTGCACCAAATGACCCACACTCATAGATATCAGCCCCCTAAATATGCCTGATTGTTTCATCTGGATAAATGAATTGTTTCCTGAAAAATCGGTGAACATTTGGATGGATCCGCAACAAAATTTCAATGGACTCTTCCCTGACCCACACCACATCCATCCTCCACGTTTCATGGTAGTTTTTGTATAATGCTGCAAACGAACAAACAAACAGCATCTATACGTTCATCAGCTAAAATCTAGTGCCACCTGCACATCAAACCACAGAATATGAACTCCTGATTCACGACCTTCAAGCCTCCTGGGCCTTTGCTCCACCAGGAGGTAGAAGCTGCAGCATCCTGGCAGTTGTAGTTCCACCTGCAGTCGAGCTGCCAAGACTTCTCAGATCCTCCTTGAATAATTGATCTGCCTGATCTGTGTGATGCAGGTGGGAGACGTGTGATCTCCAGTGGGGTGTGGGTTACACGTGCACACACACCCGCACTGGGTATAGGATCACTGCTTTTAGATGTGTGTGTGTGTGGGTGTGTGTGTGTGCAGGGAAGCTCACAGCTAATTTTAACCAAAGTGGCACTAGGTTGAATTCAATAAACACTCATATAGGATGTTTCTGCTATGGAAAGTTATAGTTCTCACAAACAGCCGTCTCTCTATTATAAGTCAAATCAAATAGTTGATTGAGTGGTGGTTTGAAAAATCATTGATATGTATACGAGGTGTCATTATGTCAACCAGGCTGGACAGTTAGACAGGCAGCGGCAGTGATGGCAGGAGTGTGTGTGTGTGTGTGTGTGTGTGTGTGTGTGTGTGTGTGTGTGTGTGTGTGTGTGTGTGTGTGTGTGTGTGTGTGTGTGTGTGTGTGTGTGTGTGTGTGTGTGTGTGGGTCCCTCGGCACATGGCTGGCGTGAATAGTAGGGAAGGGAGATATTCACACTAAAGGCCAGTCTGGGAGAATCAGGGAGCAGAGCTGTCTGAAGAGACCATTGTTTCCTATCAACACATCTAGAATGCTATTGTCCACTTCTCTCCCTCTGAGCCCCACTGGCATTTCTGAACGCTCGATGATGGGTCCGAGCAGACAGACCCCAGCCCGCCCCTGTTAGTTTGAAAACTCAATGCAAACATTTAGAATCAAATAGAGAGTGTAATATTAAATCTTTATTTACTATGGAGAGGAGAAGTTGATTTGATATGAGTGTTAACAATAACAGTACAATAACTGTTGAATGAAATTAGCTCTTGCTACAGTGACCTGTGCTCCCAGTTGTGTTTATATGATTTGTTTGGTCTTTGGTCAGAGATGTGTTGTTTTTCAGTAAAACGACACCAGCACAATAATTGAGTTTATGTGTGGAGGTAGATCTGCTTCTGCCCTTTTGTGTAGAACGTATTTTATTTTTATGGCTGTGGACGATCATTCAGGATCTAGATGAACAATAATGCAGATGAGAGAGGACTGTTGATAGACTGTCCCGGCTCAAAGTGCAGAGTGTTGTGCAAGACAAACTCTTTACTCCACTTACATTTCCCGCATCTCATTCTTTAGATTAACTCTTATCTCCATCAAGGAGAGTGTATTTCCACCCCTGTCCGTTTGTTACCTCTGCCAAGGAGGTTACTTGTTGGTTTGTAAGCAAGATTACACGACAACAACCGAAAAGATTATCACGAAACTTGGATGGAAGGATGTTTCTATTAAAATTGGATCATGGTGCAGAACCAGGGAAAAAAATGTTTTTCAACATTGGGAGATTGAGCGTTTTTTGACATTTTCACCATTTTACCACAGAATAATTCATGGATCTTGATGAGTTTATTAACATTAGTTCAATGTAGTGCTGAGAGATGACAGTGGATTTAAAACTCTATTGTTAAACTTCATGAGACAGAATCTCATGTATCAGTTCTGCTGCTGCTGTTTTCTGCTGTGTGAGATGTAACCACGCATCCTTACTTTAAAACGAGGGTATTGTTACTGTGATACTGTTTATGATCTGAAACAGCTCTAAGGAGTCAAACCAAGACTTAAATGGATAGTTAACCCAAACATGAAAAATTCACTCATTACCTACTCAGCACTTTGCCGATGGAGGCTTGGGTGAAGAGTTTGACAGAAAAGAGACAGCAAAAAAAAACATGAAATGCCTCCATACTGCAATTTGCAGTGTCATTTACACAGTTTCTTTGCCTAAAATTCCTCTGATATCCTCCTCCAGGATCATATCAGTCATTTAGGCCAGAAACATGGTGTAAATGACCTCGTTTCGAGTAGAATTTGAATGTCGTGCTTATGAGTGAATTTTCATTTTTAGGTGAACTATCCCTTTAAAGACAACTCTTAATCCAAGGTCTGAACTCAGCTTTTGAGTTTTTAAAGGCTGCTTGTTGTTCATGAAAGAATGAATATAAAGAATATAGCAAATTGTCATTTTCTGCAGGTATATCAGAGGAATTCATGACACCCATGTTCAACTTTTACAAAAGCATCGGGGAACTCCACATGATAGAGGAGGAACAGGCTCTCCTCACAGCCATCACCATCTTAACACCAGGTATCAACAACTCCCTAACCCAGACAGGTTGTGTCACTTTGGGAGATGTTTAAATAAATCTCTACAATCTATGATCCCCTAAAAGATATATGTGTACCAACCGTCTTCTCGTCTCCAGATCGGCCCTACGTGAAGGACCAGCAGGCTGTGGAGAGACTTCAGGAGCCCATGCTGGAGGTGCTGAGGAAGCTGTGCGTCCTGCAGCATCCGCAGGAGCCGCAGTACTTTGCTCGTCTCCTGGGCCGTCTGACGGAGCTGAGAACACTCAACCATTACCACGCAGAGATGCTCACATCGTGGAGGATGAACGACCACAAATTTACCCCCCTGCTCTGTGAGATATGGGACGTGCAGTAGGAAACGGAACAAAAGTGATGCCCTGGAGGTGATGACATTTAGACGTGTGAGACATAGGTCACCATTCAACTACATGATGTGGAATTAAGTCCCTGCGAAACTTGTGTTGCAGCACCTTGACAGCGTTAGACATGTAGGGACTCTGTGAGTTCAGATTATTGCTCTACTCACACCATCATTGTGTCTATTTACTCACACATGCAGAGGAACTTGAAATTATGGAGGTGTTTACAGCACAAAGAGGAAACTATTCACAGGTTTGGCTGAAGCAGATTAAGACTTCTTACTGCTGTGAACATCGTGTTAAACCCTCATGTAAAACATGTTGAAGGCCCAGCGTGATTCGTCAGGCAAGTGCAAACACTGGAACTCATTCAAAGCGAAGGGGTGCTCATATCAAGTGTAAGGTTTTTAGACGACATTCAGTTTGATATTAGCTTCGTTTATTTTATATTCGTAAAAAAAAAACTTCATACAACTTGCTTCATTTAAATGCTGTAAATATGCAAATGTTTTATGTTCTGCCTCAATAAATTTTAAGATGAAAAAGTAAAAGATGAAGCTTGTTTTCATACATGTTTGTCAAAAGGGAGGAACCAGCTTTTTCAATGAGGAGAAGGTCTAGAGGTAAATCATCTGGTACATGAGAAGAATTATGATATGATTAATGAAACTGTACTATCATAAATTTAAAAAAATCTAAAGGTTTATCTGATTAGATATGGACTCTCCCTGCATAACTTAAAACAGCAAACACTGAATATTTTTTTAATGAATTATTTAAGTTTATATTTAAAACTGCAGATTTTTCATTTCAGTGGGGTATCAAAAAAATAACATACATATTCATATAACTAAAACAGGATTTTAATATTTTTCTCTTTCTTTCTTTCTTTCTTTCTTTCTGTTGTTAATTGTAGTAGCAGCAGCCTGACTGGTTGTTGCACTGACAGTCATTCGTCCAGTTTATCTCTCAATTGTCCTTTTAGTGCTGACAACATCATTTTAACTGAACATTTAATTGACCTTGTTCCGAGTGCAACATTTTTTTAAAGAAAACAATAACGTTTTTAATCCATTAAAATGTATGAATTTATTGATACTAGACTGAAATGCACAAAGCACAATTACAGATACAGTTTATCCACAAAATAAAAATTCCATATGAAACACAACCATCACTCACGACTCGTGATGTATCTCAAAGTCTCCTTTTTAACACTTTACAGCAAATAAACTTTACATCATTTACATTATTGTCTTAATGTCACATAATAATCAATTTTACATGTTAAACAAAAAAAATGAAATAAAAATACATGCATTTGAGATCTAAAATCCGATTTTAATTATGTAATCAATAATTCATAATATATATAAACACCCATATTATATTTTATTTCTGTGTTTTACAGCTAATTGCACGTTAAGGACATAAATAACCATCCTGCGGGTTATGTCCACGATTGTGTCATAGCACCATCTTGTGGAGTAATTTGGCAATAAATATTACAGCTGGGATGGCATTATGTTCTATAAAAGGAAATAAAATACAAACAAAGTAGTAAATGCACTGACGCTATACTGACCACGGATTCAAGATTTAGAGTCAAGATTAGAAACAACCTACAGATTGTCTGCAAAAACAAAATGTATTTTTTGATCCTTTTCTGCTGTTTTGACAAAAAGACATCTAGAGGTGAGTTCTGTCCTGGTTGGTTGGAGATGTGAAAAGTTCTGCTTCAGGATAAACCATGAATCCAGAGAAGGTGGTGTAGCGCCCCTGGTTGCTGTAGACGGCGTAACGCTCATCCTGCTGACTGTACAGCCACACGCTGTCGCCCTGACGGAGAGACAGCAGCAAACTCTGACTCTGCATCTCCCGCCTCTTCGACGTGTCCTCATCAAACACCATCGCCTGCACCTCGCCCTTCCCGGTCATCAGCTTCACGGACACGGCCTTACGGGGGTGTTTCCCCACAGTGAAGGCAAAGAAGTAAGCCCCTGGGTAGTGGCAGGTGAAAAGGCCTGAGGTTTTGTTGAAATGACCCCCGATGTTGACATACTCCACGTCAAAGGTCAGAGGTGGCTTGTCCTGCAGCCTGCTGCTCTGACCCATGAGTGTGGACGTCCGTGCCACAGAGAAGGCCGAGCGTGGCTGCTCGGACGCCTCAGGAGGGCACTGGGGGTGGGACAGGCCTGGTGGGGACAGGTGGTTGCTGATGTAGCTGGCTGTGGAGACGTCAGGGTAGATGAGGTAACCAGAGAACGTGATGTAAGGCCCAGCGTTGCTGTACAAAGCATACTGAGGACTCTGCTGCAGAAGCAGCCACACTGTGTCCATCTCCTTCAAACCGATCATGACACTTTGACTCTGAACTTTCCTTCCTTTCTTGCGGTAGTCATCATACGCTATCGCCTGCACCTCCTCCCCGTTCTTCACCAGTATGACAGAAAGCATTTTCTTTGGAAACTTCCCCACTGAGAAGGAGAAGTAGTACGCCCCAGGGATGCGACAGCGGAAGCGACCAGTGTCTGGATTGAAATCCCCTCCGATGTTGACCATGAGCCTGTTGAAGGTCACGGCCTTCTGCTTGCCTCCCACTACGCTGCTGGTTTGTGTGGCGGAGAAAGCAGAGCGCAGACTGGTTGTTACTGAGGGAGCATGAAGGGGAGAAACTGGTCCAGAGAAGGTGAGCATGATGAAAACACCAGCCAGGAGGCAGTGTGTGCTCCAATGAGCTAAAAGAAAGGAAACCAAGGAAATAACAGTTACAGATGACAGACATAAATCACTGTGAGGGAGTTAGAATATTTGAGTTTTTTGATGAAATCTTGTCTTGTGGTCCAAAAACTGGATGTCAGGACCACCAGAGGATTCACAAGATAAATCTGACAGGTCATCAGATGGATGGAATTGTAAACACTCTCATTCACTTTCTAATAAACACTTCATATCAGGTTTGTTTATTATTTGCAAAAAATTAAGAGTGAAAACAACATTTCCTGTTTTATCTGGCGTAATGTGCTTATTTCTTTCTTATTTCTTGGTGATAAAGTTCTAGTTGGTTGATTTTTTGTTACTGTTGCCTAATATGAGATTAGTATTGATTTTGTTGTTTAACTCCCCACAAGAAAATGAAAAGACATATTTATTTTGCTATAAAGGGGGAAAAAAATAAAACAATATGTCAGAGAAAGTTATCTATTCTTTCTGGCCTCTCTGATGTCTTTGCTTATTTCTTATAAAACACTATAGGCATCTAAAAATACTTAAATGAAACCTGATTAACAATAAAGTAAGTCAGTTGGCTAGTCAGTTAGTTATTCAGTTCGTTAGTTAGTTAGTTGAACTGCTCACAACTCAAAATATATCACAGTTTGACTTTGCTTCATATAAGATGTCATAAACCCAAAGTCTATAACAACCACTATTAAATAGGCTGAGTCTTTTATACCAGACTGACCTCGACTCTTAATGTCTCAGAGACAATTGATAAGGAAGTCTGTCTAAGCCCTGTCAACACAGATGTTCACACTGGAATCCGGCGCTCAGTGTGAGCAGCAGCCCCTGTAATGTGGCTGATACGGCCTGTTCTCTCTGTGCACTGAGAGACGGGACCAGATTAACAGCTGGTTCATCTGCTCCTGTGTGTGTTGAACAATGGAAAATTTCAGGGGGGACGGTGAGGTGAGGTGGGGCAGGTTAGAAAGCTGAAAGACACCCCCTCAAATGAAGCATTACATTGAAGTGTGGATGAGTGTCGGCAAATCGTTTTTTGCTAATATGATATAATACTTGGGAAAATTGTGGCTTTTAGATATTTTTTGGGGACTTCATTTGTTAACATTCCTGAAAAAATCAGCTATTTTATTAAACACATTCGGATTCAGTTCGAAAATACCTTTGTTTTAGAGTGAGCTACTGAAGAAGCCATAAAAATACTTTGATGAAATGTGCCTACATGTGCAGAAATAGCTAATTTTTTTAAATCAAGCATGGTCCGAGGAGTTTCCGTGGTCATGACTACATGAGCGGAAACGTTGCACCTGTAAAGGCAGCAAACATGAGTTGTAGTTACAGGCTCAGATTTGACACCTGCCTGTTTTCCCCTGTGCTGCCTGTAATACACATATGTTACAAAAGACTAATGATAAATGTTAAAAGCTAAACTGTGGTGGCAAACCCAGGGTCAGGGTCAGGAAATGAGTGAAATAGCAAAGGAAAAGTTTGAATCTCCTGTGCAACGTACTGTGTTGTTACTGCAGCAGAATTGTGAAATGTTAAATAAGCTGAGAGTCGCTTATAATTCTAACAAAACTTAACTATCTCCACTATGTCTGTAGACTTTTAGAATTGCTAAGGCAAGTTAAAAAAATCAGTACATTTTCAATTCTATTTTTTATTTCTACTTTACATTTGTGCTAAAAAGATGGACCCATTACAAAAATATTAAACCCACCTGTTGAGCGATGTTGGAGCAGGGACGACATGCTGGACTTCTTCTTCTTCTCGGTCGGAAATTTAAAATAAAGTTGTTCCAAGTTTGCTGCACTGCTGATGTCCACGTAACAGACCTGACACCCGAAGGGACAAAGCTTTTGTCCGTGCAGATGCGTCAGGGAGGAGCTCCAAACTCTCTCCCATCTATAGCTGCCATTCCAACCTGCAAAAAACAAAAGGGGGAAAGTAGCTGCGTCAGGCAGCTTTAAGTGTTGTGTCTAATCCACACTGTGTTTGGTTTGAAACAGGTGGAGCAGCACAACACGAGCAGACTTAGATAAAACCACCACAACAAATGTACTGACAATTTAGACTCAGTTGAAAATTAATATTCACAGTAAAATCTCATGAAAATAACTTTTCTTATCATGTGTTAAATGATTGTAATCACTATTTTAATGTTGTAAATGTAACATTTTGTATGAAATCATTTTTTTCTTTGTGGTGTACGTAGATGCAGTCATACACAAAATCTTACGCAGTTATGCGTGAAGTCTTTGTATAGATGCAGTTGTACATGATGTCTTTATATAGATGCCGTTGTACATGAAATCTATATATAAATGCAACTATACATGATGCTTTTTATACATGAAGTCTTTATATAGATGCAGTTGTACATGAAGTATAGATGCAGTTGTACATGATGTGTTTATATTGATGGAGTTGTACATTATGTGTCTATATAGATGCAGTTGTACATGTAGTCTTTGTAAAAAGAAAGCTGCATATGAAGTCTTTATATAGATGCAGGTGTACATTATCTTTTTGAATAGATGCAGTGGTACTTTATGTATTTATATAGATGCAATAGTACATGATGTGTTGATATAGATGCAGTAGTAGGTGATGTGTTTATATAGATGCAGTAGTACATGGTGTGTTTATATAGATGCAGTAGTACATGGTGTGTTTATATAGATGCAGTAGTACATGTTGTGTGTATATAGATGCAGTAGTACATGTTGTCTGTATATAGATGCGGTAGTATATGCAGCAGTACATGGTGTGATTATATAGATGCAGTAGTACATGTTGTCTGTACATAGATGCAGTAGTACATAGATGCAGTATTATGTGCAGTAGTACATGTTGTCTGTACATAGATGCAGTAGTATATCGTCACCCTCTTAAACGAATGGCCCAAGTCATTTTTTCAGGTTTTTCAGAAAACACCCCAAAATTAACCAAATATTGAATATATGATATTTATTAATAATTTCAGTCAAAAAGGTTATGAAAATAAATGACTACTGACATACTAATAACAATGTCTGTCAATTATGTAACATAACAGGAATAAATGACTTAGGCAAATTTTTGAACATTCCTTTGTGACTTAAGCAATTTTAAACCTTCAACTCTGTCAACAATAAAGCACAACTAACAAACTAACTAAACATAATGCTGAGGAGGCATGTGCATCTCCTCACTTCTCCCTCCAGCTCTTCTTTGCTGGGTTCTTGACTGATGCCTATTAATGTGGCAAATTGTCAAAGAAGTGATGACACTCAACGGGCCTGACGTGTTTCATTGACTGGAGGTCCTGGAGCTTTCTCTCCTTGATTGGAAACATTCTTATCCATGCTATCGGCTCATTTGGCACCTGCACCCTCTGTGGCAGTGCTTCCCACGCAGAGTCCTCCGAGAAGGACAGCTTGAAATGGACCTTGCCTTCACTGCTAAACTAAAGAGCCCGCAAGTGATGCACAGTCGGATCTCCAGCTTTTTTGCCTGGTCTGATGCTAATGAAGTAAGATCCATTCATTTTCAGGGAACTCATCATGCTTGAGCACCTTCACATGGTAAGGTGATGGCCTGATTCTTGCAGTCTGGAGTATGATGACGTAGTCTCTCGGGGTGATATCCATAACTATTTTGCGTTCAATAGTACTATTGCATGCTGTCACACTCCATTTGTGTGTGCCCTGAAACAAGGTATTTCTGTGATTGACTTTGACCTCCTTGAGTTTGATCACACCTTCCAAGGATTCATCACAGGATGGGGTATAGTCTGGATCGCTTATGACATCATCATCATCAGATATATCCTCTTCATGGTGTGGATGTGTTTGCTTGGCATCTTCAACAACATCAACGGGAGTGTTTAAGGTATTGTCTGCTCCATCTGAAACAGTGTCTGGGCCTGGTGCATGCTGCTTCATCTCTTCTCATTGTCATTTTCAGTGGATGAGGCCTGATCGGTGTCAGAATTGTCAAGTGCATCTCCTACCAAAGAGGAAAAAACATTTCAACCCTTTGAGGTGTACAGTCACAAATGTGTGATCATTCTGAAAAACATCCATTGCCTTGTGGTCACTTGTATTAAGCTTCACATCACTTACCAATAAGGGACGAGCCCTGAATCATGGAAATAACTTCAGGGGCTCGGTAGATGTTCGTTCTTCTTGATGCAGCCGCCATCTTGAAAAGCTTGTAAGTCACACTCTTGACATAGGCCATTATTCTACAGGGGTAGATTCGCATGATCTGTTCAACTGAGGATGTAGGCGATTTTACCAGAGGTGACCAGCATCATGAGGACATGATTTAGGCAAAACAAAAAAAAATTGTCAAAAAATGACGTAGGCCATTATTTTAGGACGATATGATGTGTTTATATAGATGCAGTAGTACATACTGTGTTTATATAGATGCAGTAGTGCATGGTGTATTTATATAGTTGCAGTAGTACATGATGCGTTTATAAAGTTGCAGTAGTACATGTTGTCTGTACATCTATGCAGTAGTATATGATGTGTTTATATAGATGCAGAAGTAAATTATGTGTTTATATAGATGCAGTAGTACATGATGTGTTTATATAGTTGCAGTAGTACATGTTATCTGTACATAGATGCAGTAGTATATAGATGCAGTAGTACACGCAGTAGTGCACGTAGTGTGTGTTTGACGCTGGCGGTATCTGATCCGCTGCTCCGCTCCTCATCCTCTGTCACGACGCACAGGACCCGGAAGACGTGTGTTCGCTGTCAATGCCAACGACGGAGAGGAGACACCGAGAGCCGAACGCCCGCATTTAAGACAAGATGACAGGTCTGCCCCGCAGGATCACCAAGGTAACGATTCACACCGTGAACAGAGACTTTTCTGAGGCTAACTAAACACAAACTCTCCGACTGAAGCTCCGCCGGTGGGCAGTTTTGTGTGCTAACGTTAGCATCCAGCTCGCTAACGCTGGTGTGCTAAAGTAACTTCCGCTTCGCTCCTGGGCTCACATACACGGCCGCTGTTTTAAGATGGCGGATAAATGTGCTCTGGGTCGGGATCCTCTTTTCTCAATATACCTCCTGAAGCTCTTCAGTCTTTATTCAGACCAGACTGGTCTGCTATCTGAGTGGCTTGCTAACCGGGCTAACTATGCTAACACACACTTCTATACGGACATTAGCTAACCCGGGCTAGCTGTGTGTTAGCTGTGTTTCTAGCTAGGAAAAACAAGAACACCCTGTTAGTCTGGTTCTCTCGGCTCTATTCTTTTAATCTAGCCACACGCAAATTGAAGATGACACGGTTGCCTCTTTACTAGTCTCCTTGTTATATTCTTATTAAATGACCAATCTTTACTAACCAGTAGCTGAGCATTAGCATCTTAACGTGGTCATAAGAAGTATTAACTAACCCAGCAGGATGATATTCTGCTGGATCAGACTCTATGGAGCAGCATCAGCTGATGTTGGCTCACTAACCAAATATGATCCATTATTATCTGCACCACACAAACCCACAGCTACATTATTTGAAGGGTGATGTCATGATTAGCCATAGGTACATGTCTGTACCATGACAGCTGTAATGTGAAGGAACAAATCTAAATGAAATCAATATTTAGTGCCCCCCCCCCTTTTGTTAGGTGGGTTGACTCAAGCATCTTTGAGAACTTGCCACATTTCTTCTGTGGGTTTAAGCTGCCTCAGGTGCATCTGTCTGTTCATGCAATCCCATACTAATGCTTTAATTTCTGGTTCTTAAGAACTCCAGCTGAACTGTCTGCGCCAAAGTGGAGCACCAGTACTCTCTCCACCAGTGTGATAGCTGTCATGTTGTATATTTGCATTAATTCACTCTCACTTACCATCTATAGAAAAAAACTAGAGCTTGCCTATTTTGTAAAGGAAGTGGGCCTACGTTTATATTGAGGCTGGTCAAAAAATGCATCATGAGAACATGATTGGTGTCTAAGAGGAGTTTGCACAGGTGGGTTTGTAAGCAAACCACAGGTCAGGCGGTTGGTGGGAAAAGGTGCTCAGCGACTCGAGCCCTTGAGCCCTTCGAGCGTGTGACTGGGACTGGGAGCCCCTCTCCTGTCTGTGTTTTCACTGCATGGTTTTGTCTGTGGGTTATCTGAAATATTTCAGGAATCTCACTCCCAGTGGCATTCAGGAGGAGAGGGTCCAAAACAAGAGTGGTGGCCGTTGACAACTATGGTTTTCATACATCACTGGTTTTCACATTTATTTGTTTATTATCCCAATGTAGTCAGCTGCGATATAGTGAATGAGGCTGCATTTCAAACAGACATATTAATAGGTTTAAAATAAATAAAGAACAAAATCAAAGGGCCTTGAAGAGCAGGATAAGTGTTGATCAGATCTACATTGTAGCATCCAGACTGCACCGAGTCTTAAACTGTAGTTTCCTTGTTTCAGGGACCTCTCAGGTGTGGCACTCGCATACCACAAGCCTGCTTCTCTTTCACAGGAGAGGTGTGTTTCTGTAGGTCACTTGTCTCTCAGCAGAAGTTGGCTGTTGCCAAGCTGCAGTGGCCGATGAGAATGTCAGAAATGGCCTCTTTCCTGCGTAGAGAGTTGTGAAGCGGCCACCTCCGTCCAATTTCTTGGCGCCTCCTGAGAAAACTCTACTAATTGTTAGTTCTATCGTACAGAAGCTACGTAATTCAGTTATAGTAATAAACCCCTTATAGTGATTATTAGTCCCAGACAAACGGGATCCCTGTGAGCAGTTTCCCTCGTACTAGAAAAACTGTTGATATGTTGATAATTTAGTTTGTTGTGTTTTAATGAATACACCTTGAGGTGACTGAACCAAGGCTCAATTCCACCCCGCCTAATTTTCAGCTAGGAAAAACCCTGCTGTGGTGCGGTGGCTGAGTCAGTCTCACCTCTAAAAGACAGTTAAATGCTGCACAGATTCATAGCATTGAGTCACTATTGCAGTCGCCCTCCTTCCTTTTCTCCTGTGTTGTTAGAACAAAAATGACTAACTCTTTTGCAGGTCTCAACAGGGTTTTTAACAATTTTTCCAATTAATATTTACATTTAGTTTTTTTTTTACCATTATGCAATTCCCAATAGCATGTACTAATATATCATTTTGTTTCTTTCTTTGTTTTCTTTTACCAGGAAACTCAGCGCTTGCTCACAGAGCCTGTCCCAGGCATCAGGGCAGAGCCAGATGAGAGCAACTGCCGCTACTTCCATGTGGTCATTGCCGGACCCCAGGATTCACCATTTGAGGGTGGCACGTTTAAACTTGAACTCTTTTTACCAGAGGAATATCCCATGGCTGCTCCTAAAGTACGCTTCATGACCAAAATATATCATCCCAATGTCGACAAGTTGGGAAGAATATGTCTTGACATTTTGAAAGGTAAGTCAGCACATTAATGTCACTGTTACTGCTCGGGCACCTAGAAGATTGTGTTTCATGACCTTTTGTGGGACATAGAACCCAATTTCATATGTCTCCAGCTGTTCTGTGTGCTCTACAGTGTGTTTAACCTTAAAGCAACACAAAAGCTGCTTTCAGACATGTACTGGACTCTGTGGAAATCCAGGAGAATCCGATGTGTGATACCTTGCTGGATTCATCGCAAGAGAGTGGGGGGGTGGATGACGCTTCTAACATGAAAAAAAGGAAAGAAAAGAAAACCAATATCTTGCGGTGAATATCTCTACGCAGCAGAGTTAATAAGTCACTTCCTGTCTCTGCCTGCTGCACCCGGCTTCTCCACCTCTCACCTCAATAATGTGGAGGATTTGATGCTGTTATGAAGTCGTCTGTGCAGAGAACCTCCCGCTATGTTGTGCATGTGTGAAAGGTAAACTCCATAGTCAATTCTCCGGTATTTTACCCAGAGGTCATGTCTGAAAATGGATTATCAATCAGGGTCACGCTTCCCACAGGAGATCATACCTTCCCTCACCAAAAGCATTGAGCAAGAACAGGCATTTAGGGTGGGCAGTGGGTGTACTATCAAACTCAACAGTTGCTTTAATATACACACATTCCTCCTCAGATAGTTACAATAACACTTGACAGAATGTGTTTCTTCCCTTTTTAATAGGTACTTTGCATTGGCATTGTTGAGTCAGGCTTGTGACTGTAGGAAAGCATTGTATGTATTGTGCTCTTGATGTTTGATCTATTTCTGAGCGACTTGCCAATTTCAGCTTATTCAAAACATCAAGTGCCTCTCGTGTTACACTTTTTACCCTGAAATGGAGCTTCTAGCCACAATGGTTGCGTATCACCTCTGTCACTTCACAACTCCAGCAGCTTTAAATAGATGAACTATTCCTGTGCTTTTTCTTTTACTCTACTTTCATCATCTTACACTCGATTGTCACTTTGCTTATCTTATTCTCTATTTTGGTCTCGTTAATATCTGTTTTTTGATTTTTTTTCCCCCAGATAAATGGTCACCAGCTCTGCAGATTCGCACAGTGCTGCTTTCGATCCAGGCGCTTCTAAGTGCTCCGAACCCTGATGATCCTCTTGCAAATGATGTTGCAGAGAGGTGGAAGGCCGACGAAGCTGAAGCCATAGAAATAGGTGAGAACTAACTGGGTAGGCTGTGGCTAGGGGGTAGAGTGGTCGTCCTGTAACCAGAAGGTCAGTGGTTTGATCCCAGTGTCCTTGGGAAGGATACTGGACCCCGACTAGGAAAAAGTGTTGCTCATAGATGCACTGTGTGCGAATGGCAATAAACTTTACTGTAAAGTTGTCATTAAGACTAGAAAAGCGCTGTATAAATATAGACCATTTAACTGTGATCTGTTCAGGTTCAAAACAAAGTTGCAGTGACATCCACTTGAGGGTCACTGTGCAGAGCTTTGTAACTTCTACACTCGGCCATTACAAGCCTCACCCACTTCATTATTAACACAGAGCCAAGTTTACTGCACTTTATATCCAGCTCTTGTCTAGTCTGCTGTCCATTTAGGCAAAATCTCAGCATTACATCCTTGAGTCCAACTGAATGTTTGAACCAAAATTAAGAAATACCATCAAGGGTTCATGAAATATTATGTTCACAAGAACGGGACGCACAACCTGAAATTATAATGCCTCCGGTCACAGGCTGTTGCTGGTGCAGAGGCATAAAAAGTTAATGTCCAGTCCTGACTAAATATATCAGTTACTGAAATATGATGAAACTGCAACACTCTCACATTTTAATAAACAGTGAAACTCTATTTAAAAGGTAGTTTTCTTTATGAAAAGCTTTTTTAAATAATCCTCATGACAGTAAAGTCCTGAGGGTAAAATGTGATTCATGACTTGTAGCGTCAGTTCAGAGTTCAATGACGATTTTCCCAATAAAGTTAACAAAATATAAAGTTAAGTTTGTTGGTGATGTTGGTCTTTCCAATATATTTTACTCCTGACTTGGCAATAAAGCTGTTTCGAATCAACTGTGTTTCAGAGCGGTCAACTGTCATCAGTTTGTGTGTTTTTATGGTGTTTGTTTGCTTTTCCCTCTACAGCCAGGACTTGGACCAGGCTTTACGCTGGAAGCAGGAATGAAGTGTAGAGCAGCCTGACAAGAGGAGACACAAGTGGAAGTCAAGTGTGAACACAACTCTTCATGTTCTGCCAGGACCTCTTCCTACATCATTTGCATTTAAAGGACACAGTCTTACATGAATAAATATCGAAATAAATATCTCTAATATAAATACACACACACATACGCGTTTATTATTGAATACTCATGAATATAACGTAAAGGAAAAAAAAACTGCTGACAACTGGTGATTTGAATGCACACTAGAGATGAAATGGCTTGTCTTTGCCCTAACCCACTACTGTTGAAATGCATGGGCAGAGGTTTTAGATCTTCTCACCTGGCTTTCTTCGTCCATTGATTTTTTTTCGGGAGGATTTTACCAACCGTGCTCAAACATGCACGTTAAGGGGGGAAGAGGGTATTCTGTGTCGGGGATGGCGTGAGATGGGTGGAGAGGAGAGACTGGCTAGATTTGGTCAATACGGTATACATTTTATGTTTGTCTACTTTTTTTTTTTTTTAAAGGATCTTTGTTTTATTGTGCTGCTGTTTGTTTATTAAAAGCAGCTAACCGCTACTAACCCGCTGTAGACACTCACCTGGAGTCCGAGCAGAGTTTCGTCCTGTGAAGGTGATGCAGCAGGACACATAGGTAATTATAATCATACGTCTTCTTTAAGTCACATCTGGCTTTATTAAGTTAAAAATAAAATGACTTAAAAAAATATACTCAGCCTGCCACATTAACTTTCAACCACTCTGTAGACCTGGATGTAAGCTTGGGGAAGGTGAGATTGAATGCGGAGGGTGCGGTGGACATTGAGAACCTTTTAGTTTTAGCACATAGTGTATGTTTTACTACCATATCCAGCCTTTTATTTGTGAATCTTTCTAATGCCATACTAACTCCTCCGCTTGTTTCCCCTGTGTGTTTCACCTCAGTCTAATTCTTCAAGACTTTGGTCTACTTTTTCCAATGGCATTTATTTCACAAAGCAGGGATTACACGTGAGCTGTCATTTGTTTGATAATTTGAGTGGGTGTTGCGGGGCTGACCTGTTTGGGACATAATGCTTAGTAGTTGCGGGATCAAACTCCAAATGATCGGGGGAGGGCCGTTGGGACTCGTGATGGTCGTAGTTGGTCTTTGGCTGAAAAGTCTGTATTCAATTCACTGTCTATAAATTCATTCTCTCTATTCATCTGGAGTGGAAATGTCTTCCTGCTCCCAGGATGCTATGGAACAGTTCACCTGCATACTTTTATGTTCTGTAAATAAAATCTATTGATTAATAAACAGCTACCCGTGTGGGACTCTTGATTGAAAGGACATGTAAGTGTGAAACCTTCTGTTGATGTATGTTTTGGTTTGTAGGGATGGCTTACAGGTTGGATTTTGAGACCTTGGTCAGAAAGCTCATGAGCAAAGCCAGTGATGCAATAAGTACTGTTATAAAGTACTCCCTTCACAATCCAGTGTGGAATTTAGGCGATTGAATGAAATACCACTATATCAACAATCACTTTTTTCTTATTAGAGGATAATCACCTGAAACTAAGAATTGTGTTTTCATCACTTTAGAATGAGAACTTTATATCAGGAGCTGGTCCTCTTCCACAGAATCGTCCAAGTCTTCTGCTTATTAGTTATTTATTTTTGTAAACATGGTTTGGTCCTTGACTTTCCACAAACCTTTTAAACCTCATAGTGTTGCTTTGGATCTGGATCATCATCACTTCCATCATTCCCAAATTCACGTTGATTGGATTATTTATTATTCCATTTAGAAATAATAATAGTAATAGTTATTATTATTATTATTAGAGTGATCTCTTGTTGTGCTCCCAGATGTCTGTGGTCCTAACAGTCTACAATGTCAACACATCAACACACTGACACATTGTCACTTTTGAACACGTCTAGTGGATGCAGAGTGGATGACGTCCACTAGAGGGGCACCGTCCTGAGCTTTGTACCTTCTACACTCGGCAGCAACACAGTTCAGGCCTCACCCACTTCATCATAAGAAGCTCACTACTGAGTTTTACCACCAGGCTGCGTCCCTGCTCTAACAGTGGTTTACACATTGAGTTTAATGGTTATTTTCCCTTAAATCAGCAGGAAATTACCTTATGTTTCCTTTCAGATATTATGAGAAACGGGGCCAACACGAGAACCTAAATGCTAACTTAAGTTCATATGAATAATAAAATATTTACCTTAGTTGCTAAGATATAAATCAAGTAAGTCATGCTACAGGGGGAACATGCATCAATAGGCAATGGCCAAACTTGATTAATTTCACTTTTAAACAATACAAATAACGTAATGTCAAATGTAATGTAAAAGAAAGCTCATGTATGCATTCAAATAAGCCCTTAATGTTATTTGTGTTTATCTCCTCCCTGTAAATGATCTAAGTTCTGTATATGTAATGGAAAGTGGAGAGATAATGCTCTTCTATGGGTTACAAAACCTCTGATAGTGGATGAAATGTAAGGGTTTGCTTTGGAAAGATGATCATAAATGTATTCATACATTATTTTAGTACTGGAAATAAAACAACAAATAGACTTAAATGGCCTTAAAATGAAATAATCTTCAAAGCAATTGAAAGCAGCATTAAATGCATCACTAGGGCACGATGATTACTGATCAGTTTAAAGGAAGAACATGAATAAAGACACTTGATGCATGTTTGGCTCATTACTGTTCTTGTTTGTGTGTGTGTGTGTGTGTGCCAGCTGGTGGCAGCTCGCCCACCCCAGATGTGAGTGAGAGAGTGAGTGTGTGTGTGTGTGTGTGGTTGACAGCGGGTCTGCTCCTCCATGGTGGACACTGACTCCATATATCCACACACACACACACACACACACATGCAGAGTGACAGGGTGACGTGGTGTCGGAGCTCAGAGATGAATGAATGAACCGAGGCTCCGTCTCCTCTTCGTCACTCAGACCGTGTGAAGAGGCTCAGTCTGGGGACAAACTGCGGGGACACCACGCTGCTCCCGCGGAGAAAAACAACCACCTTCCTCCTCCTCCTCCTCCTCCTCTTCAGCGTCTGTTGAAGTCAGGTCTTCCCGGTTCACAACTTCTATTTTCTTTAAATTGAACGTTTGCTGGCGCTGGACGAAGACTTCGGACATTAATGATGAAGTTTAAGCCCAACCAGACCAGGACGTACGACGGAGAGGGCTTCAAGAGGAGGGCAGCGTGTCTGTGTTTCAGAAACGACCAGGAGGACGAGGTGAGGGGTGTGTTTGTTTGTTTGTGTGTGTGTGTGTGTGTTATATCCAGGTATTACTCATATCCTGGAGACCTAAATCTGTCCACACAGTCAAATTTAAAGGGGCGATTCCTCCTTGTGGGTGTAAAAAGCAGGTTCCCCATCATATGAATTATGAAAGTTTAAGGCGAAGACATGTTTTAAGGTATGTTTTAGGTTTGGTTTAGGGTTAGGTTTAGGTTAGGTTAAAGTTAGATTCAGGTAAGAATAGGTTAAGGTTTAGGTTTGTTTAGCCTATGGTTAGATTCAGGTAAGATTAGGTTAAGGTAAGGGTCAGGGTTGGGTTATAGGTTAGCTGAAGTTGGGTTAAGGTTCAGGTAATGTTAGGTTAAGGTTACATTAGGTTAGGGTTAGGTTAAGATAAGAGTGAGTCTGCAGGAAATCAATGTAAATTAATTGAATTGCCTCTGAAGTCATAGAGACAGAACTTTGTGTGTGTGTGTGTACATACTCGTTTTGTTACCTCTTTAGGTATAATATAAATATAAATTCTAAGATCCTGGTTGAGGATAAGGTTAATGTTTTACTTAGGCTGTCCACAATCAATGCAGTTTCCTAACAAGGGTTGCTGTGTGTGTGTGTGTGTGTGTGTGTGTGTGTGTGTGTGTGTGTGTGTGTGTGTGTGTGTGTGTGTGTGTGTGTGTGTGTGTGTGTGTGTGTGTGTGTGTGTGTGTGTGAGGAGGGAACATTTACCTACATCCTTTCCATTTTGATACAGTTGCTACTAAACTCCTGAACTCTGTTTTATCAGCACAATTTAACAGACCTGTCACACACATGCATATTGTCTCAATGTGTGTGTGAGTGTGTGCATTCACTTGTGTGATGTTAGTTGAGGTGAGCATAACTTGGCTGAGGGGCCAAATGTTCGACCTATTAAACAAAGGGGGGGTCTCATAACCTGGCAACCGCAGTAACCAGCAGCCCAGCAGGAGACCCATCACTTTCATTTCCTGTCCAGGAGGAATTCCAGATAAGTCATAACTCATGAAGACGAGGCGTCCTCACTGTGTCCAGGTAGAATCTGTGTGAAATACTGTCAGTGACACTCAAGAGTGCAGCTCATGACATCCTGTGTTAACTGCAGATGCATTTTTAGGTCTAACATTACATGTGATTATACAAATGTATGTCCTATAATTACCACCTGTCACGATAAAATCTTCACACACCCGCACACACACACTTACAGTGACATCAGCCGATGTGGAAATTATACGAGAGCATTTCCATATCTACACACGTGCCACAGTTGATCACTTATCCTTTGCTGAGGCCCCATGCAGCTCCTGCACTCCAGCCCATGTGCAGTTGTGTTTTTGCCTGTGCTAAAACACAGTGTGATTGTATTGGAGTCTGTATTTAAGAAGAGGTGTTCAAGAACCTTCAGCAGAGACAGGACTCAAACACCCACTCAAAGGTTGTTACCCTTTTACCTAGAATGGCACTCAGTAGAGCTCATACTAAGCCGACTGAACAACCCCTTTAAAATTCAATCAATCTGCATCAAATTGCATACACTCAGATTATCAGCCCCCTTTTAGTTAGAGAGAAACTTTTGAAAAACTCAATGTTAAAGAAAGTGGGGAAAAAAATCCTGTATCCGCCCTCTTAATAAAATCCACTCCAACAGTAAATGGGTTCCTCCTTGGCCTATGTCCCATCCTTCCACCAAGTTTCAACGATATCAGCTCAGTAGTTTTTTCGTGAAAAACAGACAAATAGTCCGACAGCAATGAAAACATAACCTCCCCGGCATAGGTAATTAATGTGGGGATTTCTGTAGTTCACTATCAAATGCTATGTGTTCTCTCATTAATATGAACGTGATCATACCATGTAACAGGCTTGTGTGGCTAATGAGAAACTGAATAAGTAATTAACACTGACACTACTGACATTATAAATAACCATGTTGGAATATGTTGGACTCATTTTGCAGCCTCATTCAATCATAAAATAAACCTGTCACTTTCTGGAACCTATGATGTTATTTGGATTTTTATTAGGCTTGATAATAAGTTGTTTGTCCATATGAAAGTACTCTCAGGGCAGATGGGTGTCCTAGATCACAACGTGTCTGCCCAGTGACGGCAGGCCATCTCAGGACCACATGTGATAGGGGGAGTGGGGTTGTCGGGGGGGTTGAGTGTTACACTGTGTGCGAAACACCAAGTGACCTATCAGCTGCAATTTATAGAAACAAGGTGCAGGCACTTGCTGTCCCCTGAGAGATTTTCTTTCCTGCCCCCAGTGCCCTCACAGTGCTCTCTCTCTTTCTCTCTCTCTCTCTCTCTCTCTCTCTCTCTCTCTCTCTGCTATTCTTCTGTGACGTCTGTGCTGAGAGTCACGTTGATTATTGTTGATTGTAATGAAGGAGGAGGATGATCTGTTCGAGCTTCGTGTCCCATGTTGTAAACTATCCATCCAGTCTGCATACCTGGTTTACAGTCACTTCCTCAACACGTCAGCTGGAGCCTAGGGGGACAGGAGCAAACTATATATATATATATATATATATATATATATATATATATATATATATATATACTGTTACTATTTGTTATTGATCGTGTCAACATAAGTGTAAAACAGTACGATATATTTCCCCACAGTATGTTTCTGCTAAAAGCCAGTAAACTATTGAACAGACTTGTTGCTGAAACTTTCTGGGGCATGATATCAACAAAAATGTAAAATGATACAGAAAGTATCAGTGTCGTCAGTGTCAGAGGTCACTGGACCAGAAATAAAGATGATATTCTGAAAGAATTGGAGCTTCCATTAGGCTTTTTCCTCATGATGCCTGATTTGTTTATCTTAGTCCGAGTGTAACATCCGTCCAAGGCTCTTGAGCTGGATTGTGATCAGGTGGGATCACCCTAAAGCGGACGTACATGTCCCGACTCAATGATCATCCTCACTCTGAACCCTCAGTGAGGTGTGCTAGTTCCTGTCGGGGTCATTAACCTTCTCTGCTATAAGCTCCTTTGTTTTCATACAGAAAAGCAACTGCTGATCCAGTAGTTTTTGAAAAGCCTTTTGGCTGCGAGTGTGTGTACGAGTAGCTGCCTACGTGTTCCACGTGGTGTTTGTGTGAAATTGCGCATGCATGTGTGTGTGTTGTGTCTGTTCGACAGCAGCCAGTGTTTCTACAGTGCAGGGGCACAGACAGACTAGTTGTCATAGGCAGTGAATTCTAGGTTTACTTAGTATTATTTAGTGTCTGCTACAATAAGGAAATAAAGCAGGAAGGTGCAGGATTGATTTATGCATCCTCATCTACTCTGTGTTTTGCATTGTCATATTACTGTCCATATTTATATTATATATTATAAAATTACAATATGAACATTTGAATGCATCTTAATTCATGTTTTTATGTCCTACTTAAGAGGGGAGAGCTCTAACTCCGCAGGTTTAAGTGAGTCAGCAGCTCCTGCAGACGCAGGTCATTGAATGTGATATGTCACTCATACCTTCCATCCTGACCTGTTATCCTTACATAAATATTGACAGTTGTCTGTGTTAGGAACAAGTCACATGGCCTCCAGAGAGTTTGTAAATGCAGCAGCAGAGACAGAGAACACACTTTGTCACACCCATGAACATTTATGAATTCATCCTTGTGAGATCTAGTGTAATAATTCTCGATGCAGTTAACAATAATGGCGACTGACAGAATTCTGAATGAAGTTCTTTTGGATTCCTGAGATTTCTTGTGGTTTTGACCTGGTTAAAGAAGGACTTGCAGCCGGTGGTCACAGAACATGAAGCTTCACTCATCAAGGTAATTTCTTTGCAGTAGAGACCAGCTTTGACAGCAGTGAAGATGTTATCTTTAATGCAGACACATCTCTATGTTGGGAAGCCTCTGCTGGAGCTCTTGTGTGTGTGTTGCTGTTATGAGCTGATTTCTGCTGCTCATTTTTTTCTTTCAAGCTTTACACTCGGTACAGATATGAGAGGGATTTCCAGAGCTGCTGAACGTAGTGGCTGCACGTGTCTGGTTAGCTGAAGGCAGGATTCAGAAAGTATTCACATGTGAACTTAATGTGGGTCAGCGTGATGCCAGATGGGGTTTGAGGTCAAATGACTGCATCTCCGGAGGGGTGCCATTCTGGAAAAAGACCAAACTGCATGTGTTTGAGGTCAGGTAAACATAGTGTGGGGCTTAAATTGTTGTTTCAGATTAGCTCGAGGATTTTGTCAGAAGTTAACTTTATTTAAATTTAAGGTTGTTGTTCATGATAATATTGTTTTGTAATATATGAAAAGGTTAAGTTCAATTTTGCTTTTATAGGGGCCTAATCTAGTCATATCTTAAATGAGTTGGGCTGTTGTGTTGGGAACTTAAAAAGTTTAAAAAGTTTCATACGCATACTTTCTATATTTGTAATGTGTTCTTTTTGATTATCAGTCATTACTTATAATGTGGAAACACTTAACAACATGTTGGTTGATGCAAAATCACACAAATTGCTCTCATTCACTTTAATTACGTGGTGAAGAGTGTGTCATGCACAATAACCCAGTCCACACCCTTGTTGCAATGAGTAAAGTAAGTGAATGACGGGAATGAAATGTGAGATGTTCACTACTCGTCCTGAAAAATCAGATTTCATCTGTATAGCCCATAGCCACAAATCACACTTTGGAAAGGTGTGTCAATGTTTAAAGTATTTATACATAAGAAAATGTCTGATAGAGATGAAGGGAGCAGCAACCCTAACCCTGACAAATGAAATGGAGGAGTTATTGCCAGTAATGGTAGAATATGTGAGTAGGCATATTGTATATCAAGCAGTTTTGTAATCAGCACAAACATGATCCACCACCACCACTGACAGTCCACGATCACACTCCATTACCACTATCCATGATCAGCTGCCACCATGATCACGATCCACCATCACTATCTCTGGTTCGCCATCCACAGTCATGATCTATGCTGTACGAAGACTCCGGGGAAGAAGTCAAGTCAGTTACATGTATTGATGTTAGTCATTAATGTGATAAAGAGGGAGAAAAGGAAAGAGAAGCTCCATGTGTCATGTGATGATGGACTCTTTGGCACCCTGAACTCAGCAGCAGAGACCCAACTGAGGCCTCTCTTCTTTGGCAGGTGCTGCTGGTGAGCAGCAGTCGACACCCGGACCAGTGGATTGTGCCGGGAGGAGGAATGGAGCCCGAGGAGGAGCCCTGTGGCGCAGCCGTCAGGGAGGTGTATGAAGAGGTGTGAGAGCGCGCGCACACACACACACACACACACACACACACTGGTTTCACATCGTCATTGTTTCCTGAAGCATTGTGCTTTCACTTCCCCACAGCAGAACATGAAAATCATCTTTCAGAGACTTGGAATTAACTTGAGAGTGGTAATTTATCAAAGCTTTATTTATTCTTGAAGGTGGGCAAATTTATATAACTCATTCAGGATAATGCAGATTAGAGTAGGAGCTTTTTGTTGGTGTGCTCATTCTGTTTTTGGGATTGCACTGAGGTTTGGTTTGGTTAGAAAATAGAATTTTCCTGCCAAATGATCATATTTTTCAGTATTGTTAGTAAGTGACTAGCTTTTTTTGACAGGACAGGGGCACTTCAGGGGCCAATCAAATTTCAGTTTGGGCCACTGCCCCTCTGGCCCCGCCCTTCTGTGGAAGCCGACTCCCTGAGACTCAGATTGTGGAATTCACCACAATCATTGAATCCATCAATAAGAAAAGTTTTTTAAATTCCATATCTGCACTGCACGGCCATGTGATGATAACCTCGACATAATAAAACCACTGGTATGAGCATTCGACTTCACATGACACAAGCAAAAACTTCACGGCCATATACATGCGATGGATCATCTTCATTGACGATTCATTAATTTTCATTAGCTAGAGGCACTGACACTCATTAGCAGAAATTCTTGGCAGTTGTCGTTGTCACTGTTCAGTGTGAGATGCTCCCCGAGCTGGATCCAGATGATGGATAGAAATATTTGCCGGCCATGCATAAATGACCACTAAGTTGTTCTGTGGTTCGGTGCAGGCGTTGCTGGTTGCTGGCCAGTACGTGTCCACAGCGGAGCGAGCTGCGAGCCTCTGCCTCATGTGCTGACAGCTTTGAAGTATGGCTGTGACATTTGGGAAGGGTTTCCAGTTACCCAGCGTCCTGTGCTTCCCAGACCAGACATGTATCTGAATATAGATGAGCTGCAAACCAACCTCTGTGGCGAGCTAACGAGTCAAATCGTCATGTTTTAATACGCCACCATCGAGTTCAGCACATCAGCCAACATCACGTCCATGTGATAGTTTTAATTTGTGCACGTGTGGGATGTTTGCAATCCAGTGTCATGCTGGAGGACTTTTAAAACAATCCACTGAATGAGCTTTGTGCACAGTTCAGAACTGGTGACTCAACACTTGTCATCATTGCATTGTAAATGTACTGAATGCCTCTAGAACCATTTTCTACATGTGTGTGCAGGCCGGTGTGAAGGGGAAGCTTGGCAGACTACTTGGGATATTTGAGGTGAGCTTGTTAAACTGTCATGGAAAACTAATAAATTCTCATGCGGTGGTTATATTAAAATATTTAACACTGTTCAAAGCTCTGTGTCGACTGTTAACTCCACTACTATGTGTAGTATGCCTTTATAAAAACGTCGGGGCCGTCAGTCAGCATGAAGCTCACAATGTTTCTGTAAAAGAAGCAGTGCAGTAAATCACGGTTTTCATCATCTCTTTGTATAAACGCTTTTGCATGTTCTGCTTTGACACTGATCTGAGGTCGTTTGTTCATCTGAACTGTTGCAGCACAATCAGGACAGAAAGCACAGGACGTACGTCTACACCCTCATAGTGACGGAGACACTGGAGGCCTGGGAGGACTCCGTCAACATTGGTATGTTTAAGTCTCGTTATGTAATATTGCAACAATAAAAAAAACATGAATATTTAATCATTTAGAAGAAATAAGCAGGAGACTATACTGTTGTGTTTTATAGACTTAAAACACAGCTGTCAGACACTTCCTCCATTGGCCTGTTCAAACTGACTTAATTTGATTGAGGTAATCAAAGCCATGTATTTGATCTCTGGGTTTATCCCTTTTTTAGGTTTTAAAGAAGTTTTTTGTGTCCTCTTAGTCACATAAGAAGAGTTCCACTTGTTTTTTTCTTCTATTTAGCAAGTAACTGAGGCTCTTAAATCTACTACACAGAGGGAAAGGACAGATACTCTGAGGAGATTCAGTGTGTCTCACCAAAACACATAGTACAAGTCATGTAGGCCTAACAAATATTATTATATTCATCCAATTGTTTCTCTTCCTTGCCCTTGTTGGTGTAATGCTATGCTTCACATCAGGGACCCACTCATTAAAACATCGCTTCAGATTTCTTTAGGGTAAATTAAAACATGCATATAATAATCAAGTTTTCACACGGATCATCATATTTCTCTACACAATCACAAAGCTGCATATTCAGAGATCACAAGCAAATAACAACAAAGGTTGTGAAGCAGTATTCTAGATTATGCTCAGATTGAAGTGACTAACTAACTAAAATCTGAATAAAGAAAAACTCTTCAGAAAGTCTGTCTGGGCCTGAGGTCGTCAGCTTGTAAGCTGAGAAACTGGGCCACATTCTTATCGATGAAGTCAAACCAGCTGACCTGTGGTTACACAGACAGGGTTTGAAGACTTTGGCAACAGTTTGTCTTCCTTTTAGTTTAGTGGGTATTCAATTAACTACTGCTGCCCATGTGCCCCACATTATTGATATTTTCTACCAAACATCAGGAGATGCAGATTTATGTATGTGTATATATGTTTGTGTGTGTGTGTGTGTGTATATACTGTATATACTACTCATGATTAGTTATAGCAGAGAAAGATCAAAAATAATATAATTAAAGTCTTTAATTTAAATTTAAACAAACTTTTTTTGGTTTCAGTTTCTCAATTATGAAGATTTGCTGCTTTGCTGTGACAATAACTGAACATTTTCAACTGTTTTTTTTATCTTACAGATAAACACATTAATCAGCTTATTGAGGACATCCTCAGCAGATAAACAATAATGGAAAAAATAATAAGTTGCAAAACTAAAAAAGATACTGGCCATATTTTGCCTCAACTTTCCAAAAGTTGCTGTTAATGTGAATTAATTAAAGGCATGTGATGAAAAAGATCCCAAACTAATAACCACTATTTGTTTGTGTTTTGCCTTTTTAAATGTGTGTTTCTCAGAGGACTCGGAACATAAACTATTTCTAACTGGTCCAGGAAGAAGCGGTCATGATCATTGACTCCCTTCACCTACAGAAATAGAGTTCAGCCTTTTCACATGGGGGAGGAGTGTTTGCTGTGCCCAGTTGTTTTCCAGTTATCGCCGCTCACCACAGCCCCCTCCTTACTTGTCCTCTCCTGCCCTGCGCGAGGGCTGAGACTGAGCGGAAAGGGTTCGGCCCTGCTGGTCGAATTCAACACCCCCTCCTGCTGAGAGGCCAGGGTGTAGTTCAGGGTGTCAACATAAAGTTTGTGACTCCTCCTCTCTCACACCACCGCCTGATTATCACAGGCTACAGCTAATTCTTTAAGAAACATGCTGTTTGGATTTGAACACATCGTGAATAATTAACAGCTGATGGAAACGATCAGGAATGTGCTGCACTTCAGTTTTGAGTGCGTTGTATAATATTGGAGTGTAGTAAGTTCTGACTGCTTTGCTCAGTGAGCAGTCGTAAACTGCACTGTCAGCACATTTTCCGAATATTTTCCATGTCCGCAAAGCGAGCGAGTGGGCGTGGTGATGACATTTACAACATGTGACTGAGGCAAAACTGAAAAAAATAAAAAAAATACATCCAAACTTAGAAAAATATCTCAGGATGAAAATTTGGAGCCATACATGCAGAAGATACCGGCAAAGTAACAACTTGGGATTCTAGAGTTTTCGGTCCAGTCGACAGTCGATGTGATATTAAAAATGATTTCTGCTGCTGAATCAATACGTAATTTCCTGCCTCCCACGCCCCCCCTCGTCTGAATTGTCTGGATATTTTCCTGTTGTTCACACATCTGATCCGGGCAATCTCCTGCTGCGTTCTTCATAGGTGCACATAAAGGTGCACAGTAGAACTGTTAAAGGAGAATATTAGGTGCTGCAATCCAATTGGGCATCGGAAGTTGCGGCAGCACAAGCTTCTAGTCGTGGGCCTGTGTACAAAAGTGTCATTGAATGAAACAACAAACTTCTGCCTGTCGTTCAGTTTCATCCACAAACTGACAACGTGTCCTTTCTTTCATGTTCTTGCAGGAAGAAAGAGGAAGTGGTTCAAGGTTGATGAAGCCATCAGGGTTCTGCAGAGCCACAAGCCTGTCCACGCAGAGTACCTACGCACACTCCCCAACACCTGTAATCCACCCTGCGGTCCCGGGTGCAACCCGACTAACGGCAACAGCCCCAGCTCCCACGTGACGGACAACAGCACCCCTCACTGCGTTGTTTGCGCCACACAGGGCTCAGACCTGGTCAACAGATAGGACCGTCACCAGCAGCGACACCAGGATGCACGGTTGATCTCTTCTGCATTCATGACTTCTTGAAGTGGGCTTGAAGAGTGCCAAAGTGTATTTAAGATTTTATATTTTTACCAACCAGCACCAGGTAATAGAGAAAATGTGTTCCTGAAGATACCGCTCTTTGTCTTACATGCTGAATATTTGATTGGCCGTGCACACAGTGTTGGTTGGTTCTCTGGATACCAGTACTGGGGAAGGGTTGGCTCTTCACAGGAAGTCCCACAGTGACGTGATGTCATCCTGCGAGACATTTTGAAGAGGAGTATCTACGCGTTTGTGAATATTTTTACTACAGATTTTTTTTTTTTTGTGAACTGTTCATGCACATCGGAAACAAAACTACTGTCACCGCACCACTGTCACTTTACTGTATCGTCTCTAAGCACGACTAACACTGAAATGCTGCAAACCAGCCACCAAACTGAAATAGTCCTGCCTTAAACATCCTTTCATTTGTACATATCCCAACTGCTGCAAGCCTGACTATTAAATTAAAGGTGAATACAGTACGTTGGGACAGTTAAGGTGAATATCAGCTTCTGCATAGTGGAACAGACAACTTGCAAATGTTCCAAAGAAAGACAGTATTTAACACTATAGATGTGCAGATATCACACAAAACATACTACACATCAGAGGAAAGTATCACTATTATTTGCATTTGATAAATGTCTGAGAAAACAATTTGGAGGCCTCTGTTTTACAGGAGTGTTAATGTGTTGTGCTACAGTCTGGTTATTTTTTGTGCCTTCACAAACTCAGCAGTGACGTGTGTTTGGATTATAAACACTGTGCATCCTACAGCGCTGACTGGAAGCAGTGCCGACTGCCTCACACACCCCCGCTGACCCTTTTTATTTCTCAGCATTGGTAATGAACTGAAACTTTGGGTTTGTCGTTATTATTGCACAGTATTAAAGGTTCAGTGTGTAGAATTTAGTGAGATCTCACATCACCCTCCTTTTCCCTTTCATAAAAAACTCAAAAGGTGTTTAGTTTGTCCAGTTTGGGCTACTGTAAAAAAAAAAACATGGCGGCCTCCGTAGAGAGGACCCGCTCCTGATGTAAATATAAAGTAGTTAAATATAAATGGCCCATTCTCAGGTAAAGACATAAATGTGTACAATTTTGATGAAACACACAAATGACAACATCACTGGAATAATTTTATATTCAATTTCTGCCAATAGATCCCTTTCACCTAAAACTTGCACACTGAACCTTTAAGTACACACGGACTGAAGTGATTTTTTTCGTAGGATAATACTGTGGAAACTAGACCGTAAGTCAGTCAGAGAGAGAGAGAGAGAGAGAAAGAAAATAATGTTATGATTTCAGTTTATCAATGATCAGTGGTTTTCTTGTACTCTGGTGCATTGGAAAGATCATTTAATAAAACACTTTTCTATGTGCGAATGAGTCTGTGATATTCTGCTGTGCACCATCACGTTGTACATAAACCCTTTTGGAATAAAGACTCCTCGTTGCCACAGTGTCTGAATGAGTGCAGCACACACACTGGGGCTTATTCTAGTCCTGCACACAGGCAGCAGACTGTGTCCACCATCCTCTCCATGACCCGCCCATCCGCCGCCGCTGCCTGAGCCAGGTCAGGTGTTCGTGCTGCAGCTACGTAAGCTCCGTGTTTGGGGAACTGCTTGGATCTAGTGTGCGGGACAGACCCGGTCGAGGCCATGCTCAGACGGATACTTCAGATGGTAAGAGACCGGTGCGACGGACTCAACCGTGTCGCCGCGGTTCTTTGCTGAAAACCGAATCGTTTTCCTCGGAGACGCGGGGCCTGTCCCTGTCTGTTTTCATGGCGGGGACGCGCGTTTTGACGAGCTCTGCGTCGCGGGATGGGCGGGGGTTACAGGTTTTAGCCAAAGGGAGTCGCCCGATTGGAACAGCCCCGCCACCCCGTCTGATTGCAGTCAGCATATCAAGCGCTCCTTACGTGGGATTGACACAGCTAGCCACCAAATGCTAACACGGCTCGTTTGATTGATGCTACCCTTGGCAGAGATGTAGCGAACACATAACACACCAGTTAATCAATTAGCGAACCCGTCCACCCTCAGGCTGAGCCGGGTAAAGAATAGCTCGGCTGGCTCAGCACCTCGGTCACTGAGGCGGGTTATCTTCCGTTTGCTAGCTGTGTTATAGCGGCAGGTTAATTCATCGTCCAGTCGTCACATGCTAACATTGACGTTAGCATCAGACTGTTGTGAAGTCCTGTGTCAGCAGCTTCGCGTTAACAGGTGAAATACCTGTTTTAATCAATACGACTCATACTGACGTGAATAGTCACATGGTTGTCTGGCTAAAACACCAACTTGTCACTAAGGTTACAAGTGGGAGTGAGAGAGGTTAGCTACCCAGCTAGCTTCCCCACAGGACTACGTTTACCGTCATGCATTGCCAGCAGCAGTATTGTGTACACTTTCAATTCCTGGCCTGGTGACCAGGAAAATCCACATTTCAACACTTTCCGTTTCGATGAGGAATCATGAGGCTGCGAGCTGTTATCTGAGAGGGATTAGGACTGAAAGGGTTTAGGGACATGAATCAATATAAAAACATTTCATTTCAGTTGGTTGGATTCATTTTAAAGACTAGTTAGACTAGCGTACTAGTAGTTAACAACACATTATCATGGACAGAGGAGCTTGTAGGACACAATCTGACTTAAACAGGACACGTGTATGACCATCTGTCCTTCATGTAATGTTGATCCACTGACCTGGGGTCATGTATGGTCACAGACACTCCTCCTGCTGCTGTAGACCACACTGCCAAGATAATGATTACAAATGATTTTATGACTGTGTCACCTTTGAACAACAGTCACAACAGCTCTCTACCTATTTCATAAGCTTCAACTTCTTAATAGGTCCTGTGTTGAAGTAAATATTGTAGAGAATTGGCTTATTTGGATTAGGGCTGGGCATTAAAACAATATCAATAATTATTGCTGAATAATCTTCATCAACAGTTAAACAACACATGTTCAGTCCACTGTACATGGATTTATTGCTTGTGCATTGAACAGGCTCAGTCAGGAAGTACAACACAGAATAGCTCGATGCAGATTTGTTTAAAACAACCCTCACTCAGGAGCAAAGATCGGTCTTTAAACCGATAATATATAATAATGTGACATTTATCGGGGGAATCGTTGATATTAATTGTTATTATATTTGTTATCTGGATATAATTATTGCCCATATTGCCCAGCCCTAATTTTCATTTCATTTAATATTATTATTATTAATATTATTATTTAGTCTGTCCAGGGCTGTTTCATGTTATTTATGTAGCGTGTTTGAATAAGGTCCACTTTGTTCCATGATGTAAACGTTCCACCTGCCTGGTGTTTATCCACCTCAACCCTCCTGTAGGCTCTGACATGATTGGTTCAAAGTGCTAAAAGTCCCCTCTCTCAACACACAGGTCCACACACACACACACACACTCACACTCACATATTTTGACCTAGTTCATTCATGCAGACAAACACCAGCCCAAACAAACCCTTTTTGTGAATGGGTCAGCAACTTCACATCCACCCCATGTGTTTGCACTTCAGGACAGTGGATTTAGCTGATTCCTGGTGAACACTTCCCAACCTACTCCTGAGTTGTATAGAGAGTCTTTTTGTTCTTGTTCCTTTCCTGTTTCATTGCCTGGGTGTGCTCTTTAACAGAGCTTGGCCAACGGCCTGTTACATGACCAACAGTATTTGGAAGACTGCGGTAAACAAAAGCCAAAGACCAACCAGGGAATTACAGCATATTAATTTCAAAAAAGTCATTTATTGTTTAATCACAAAGTTCAACTGGAACAGAGAACACCTGAGGTTACACAGTTATCTAGAATGTCTAACAGCGTGTTAGTCATTGTGCTTGTTCAAACGATATATGAACTTTCTAAATATGTACACAAAAAGTGAATTCAAAAGCAACAGGGTGGAGAAGTCGGGTCAAGGACACAAAAGTTCCGCAGCAGTGAATATTAGGTATAAAAATGTAACAAATATTTGGCAAAGCCCTAAAACCGGCCTGATCAGACTGTCTTTAAATACAGTGGATGTGTGAGGAGACCAGAGGCCTGTGAACACACAGATGTTAGACACTATGCACACTTTTGCCTGGGTGCTTCACCAGCTGCAGCTTTGTACAAGTTGGAAAAAACTGCATGTGGATTCTTCCTCACACATTACTCTTTCCAAATTTATATTTGTGCATTTATCATCATCACTATTTATAATAATTTTTTACTTCTCTTCCTAACTCTGTGTTGTGCAGTTCTAACAAGGCAATTTCCATACATGAATATTGTGTTGTTACCGATTCTAATTATCCAGTTGTAAATAATACAGGCAAAGAGCACACGCATCAAATTATTGAATAGTGTAATATATAATGTGTCTATTTATTTGTTTTGATTATTTTATTTTATTACACACAAAATAAATACAAAATACATAAATCAAATATTAAAAATGTGTGTAAGGTTTGGTAGAAACCAGTAATTGCTTATATGTAAACCACACCCAAATATAACCAAAAATTAAATACAAAACAAAAAAAAACTTCAGTACAGTTTATATATTAGTATAAAAGACACAATTTCACATATAATACATGTTGTATACATAATTACATATAAGAGAAATTTGAGAACTAAAAACAGGGATTTAAAAATCATTCAGAAAATAATCTCCCCATTACTTTACTGCTTCTCTCAAGAAACCAGGTCATTATGCAGTATTTTATAAATATTTTTTCCCATTCCACTTGAGCTGTCTCAGACCTTTGTTTATAGTGTTTATAAACTGAGTGTATATATGTTTATACATTCAGAGTAATCATGTCTTTTTTCTACTCTCCAGACTCCTGGGAAGGGAGGCTCCCAGAATGCAGAGTCAGAGCAACCCACCACAGACCTTAACCACGATCAGACGTCTGAGGTAACACGGATGTTTTGGTTTTGCATATTAATAACTGGCCTGTTTTTCTACCCTGCAGTCAGAGGTGCTGAATCGAAGCTGTCTGATAAGTTATCATGGTTGATTCTCATGGTGTGTTTCTGTATCCAGGGCTTCATCTGTCCTCAGTGCATGAAGTCGCACAACTCTGCAGAGGAGCTGTTCAAGCACTACGAGCTGTTCCATGATACCGGAGACCTCCCCGCTCACATGGCCCCCACTCGGTGAGACAGATATTTATGTTACATAAATTGTGACGTAGTGTCTGACGTCATTGTGCACTTTACAGAATTTTACTTTACTGTATTTTTGTAAGTGGACTTTTTTCTCCATTTAGGGAAGACCTTACAATGCTGCGGCAAGAAGTTCAGGACCTGCATACTTCTCTCAAGGTATGGTTGAGTTCTGTGGCTGTTACAGATGTGTGTAAACGGATGGGTTAATACAAAGACTCACTGTGTGTGTGTGTGTGTGTGTGTGTGTGTGTGTGTGTGTGTGTGTGTGTGTGTGTGTGTGTGTGTGTGTGTGTGTGTGTTTTCATTTTATTAGGAGGAAAGGTGGTTCTCTGGAGAGCTCAAGAAGGAGTTAGATAAAGTCCAAGGACACCTGAAGCAAGTAATTCCACCAAGATATTTAACATGATACATTATGAAGCTTTCTGAATATACAACTGCTTAATAAGACATAATGGTGATGCCAGCTCTTACTGTACATGCTCCTCTCCTTCGTCTTTCACAGAATGATGGACAGGTGACCTCAGAGGATGAAGGTTAGTGGTTTTCTATTTAGAATACCTCTGACAAAAATAAAACAGTGTCAGTTTCAAAACAAAATGTGTTGCTTTTCTTCCCACAGTCCTTGAAAAGAAGCTGAATGAAGCAGAGACAGAAAAGTTTAACATCAAGCAGATGAAAGACCTGTTTGAGCAGAAGGCTGCACAGCTGGCCACGGAGATAGTAGGTCAGTGTTGGTCCAGACAAGTGGAAGGCCTGTGTCTCCATCATTTAACAACTGAAGTACTATTTTACCACTGTTCAACTCAATCCACCCACTGTCCTTTATGCAGTCGTGCATAAATTGTTGGCACAGATCTTCTATTTGATTCTGTGAACTTTTCCCCCTATTCAGTTAGGGAAATTGTTAATCAAGTGTATATCTGTTGTTTTTGTATTGAATAATATTCAATGAGATTGCTTTGGATTCTTGTATGAAACAGATTTAAAGTCCCGTTATGATGAGGAGAAGAGCCTAAAAGAGGCGGCGGACCAGAGGCTGGCCAATCTGACAGAACATCTGCAGAAAGAGACGCAGGAGAACGAGGGACTCAAAACAGAACTGGTACAACACACACTTCAAGTCTCTGTTGCTATGTATACTCTTTTTATTTGGCTTGACAGACGTACTTTGGAGTTTGAAAGAAATCAGTTTGGCTCTGAGCTCTGTGCTGAATCGACACTGCTCCTATTCAGATAGTCCTCTCATCGTTGTTATAGAAACACAAACAAGAACTTTATCCAAAGAATTTATATCAAAAGAGCAAAAGGTTACTTTAAACTAGCGTACCCAGTCAGACACACTCACCTGTTATCTGATCTGAAATGTTCTTAACTATTCAGAGTGGTTTAAAAATACTCCCCATAAATTGAGTGTAGTGCTAGAATTGAGAGCCCCTACTGATTTTTCCATCTGTTGCTTGAATTTAATGGAATGTCTGAAGGCTCCTATATACACCTGAGCACCTCAGCCATTCCTCAGGACAGAGAGTTTTGATTTGTCTCAACACCAAAACATCTTAAACTGGAGGTAAAACGCAGAGTTTCGAACTCATCTTTCTGCCACCCAATCTTCCTGTCTTCAGCCTCTGCTCTGCCCCCTAGCTGCAGCGACCGGGAGTGGAGGACGTGGAGGTCCTGCAGAAGGAGCTTATACAAGTGCAGACGTTGATGGACCAAATGACGCGTGAGAGGGAGGACGAGTCTGACCGCCTCAAAGGCCAATACGAGCAACTGCAGGCTAATTACACTACCTCAGAGGTGAGGAGGGCACTTGATATAATGTCATGAAGGTCAAGTGTAGCTCTGCTGATTGAAGTTTAGGTTTTACAAGCGCATAGATGTGCACAATGATTCCCACAGTTTACATAATCATCTATAGCACTATCGTTCTGAATTAAAATATAGTCTAGTGTAGTTCTGATTGTACCCCCTTTCCATTTTACCCCCCGATCTTTAGATCCTTATTGAAAACTAGCTGTGGAATAACTTGTGAAATAATGTGGAACTACTGTAGGTATGTCATATCAGAGAACTTTGTTCCTAATTCTAATTAATTAATATCTGGTGAATAATTCAGCTTAATTTCCTGCATTTTTGATCCCTGAACAAGAGAAGTATTTATAAGTCTCTGTCAGGCAGCTCCAGGCCTCTTCCTGCACATCTCTGCAAATTATCTCAAAGCACAGATTCATGTTTTCTGAACAATAAGAAACCACATTGTAAAAAATATTTGAAAACTGTCTGTCTTTTTTTAGATTACACAGCAACGTAAAGATGTAATTACCAAGTGGTTTTGGTGCAGTCCTGATCATTATCTGTATTTAATTTCCATGATATGAATTGATGCAATCAGTGGTCTTCAGGTCAGACAGGGAAATGTCAGAAAGACATCTAAAAATGTAAGGTTAACAGATAACACCATATTCAGCCGCATGCATCGTAGGCGGCTGCAACTGTACACAGGAAGAACATCACACCATCTCTTATTTTGTATAAAACATTGTAGCAGCTGTGTGGTACAGACTTGCCTCCTGCTGTTGTGTGGTGACTTACCTTTGGTCGTGTCTCTCTTTCCCTTTCCTTCTGCCTCTCACATAATCCATCCCTCTGCAACACTTAACTCTTTCCTCAAGATCCGTAAACTGGAGGTAAAACACGTCGTTTCCAGTTGGCCCCAAATTCCCTTTCATCTTTTTGAGTTTCACCAACGTTTTTAGAGATTACATTTTTTTTTTTTACGTTATATAAACTCTTTTGTTGGGTTTTTGTGTGACTCATGCCTGATTATTTTTAACCCATAGATATATATTTTTAATACATCTTTTTACTTCTGTTTCAGTCCTTCACAGTGGTGCTTCACTTCCATTATTGTTCAATAGAATTCCCTGCAGAAAGACTGTAATGCTCCTGTCTATTTTATTGCAGTTGACCATATCCCAACTAAAAGCAGAGCTGGAGAAGGGTCCGCAAGAAGCAGCCGTCTACACCCAAGAGATCCACCAGCTGCAGAGCAATCTGAATAATCTGCAGCAGCAAAGCCAGGTAACACACACCCAAACACACACCCAAACACACACACTGCCAAAACCAAACAGCTACAGTTGATATTGTTATGTGACAGTGTTGCCCGATATGCATCAGGATTTACTTTTACTAACAAGCCTTGCCAAGTCTCCCTTAAACACAGCAGCCCTCTCACTTTCAGTAGCTGTTCTCTGTCAGCTCTGTGTTCCTCAGAATCTGGTCTGATCACAATACCCAGGTGTCATCGGTTTTCTTTTGCAGCTGCGACATTAAAATGACAACAATTTCACAGAGCTCTATATTTAAACCAAAAGGGGGGCGTCTCTGCCATGCCAGCTATGCCAGTTGGGGTGAAATACAAATATAGGTAACTTCACTGGTGCAATGGGAACTGAAAGCACTGGTCTCCTGCAAGATTAAATCCTCCCACACCCGACACGTCAGTGCCCTCCCAGCCAAATAGGTTTCTGGGTAAAAGGAGAGGGTTACAAAAATGGATCTTCAGTGCCGTGCCCCTCTCTTAGCTTCTGCCCGGAACAGGATACCCTGAGACCTGATGCAGATACAAAACAGTGAAACACAGACGGTCAGGACTAAGAATAGACAGTCAAAGCACCAATTAGGATTTTCATAGGTCAGTAACACAGCAGGAAGCTGTGACAATGACAAAATGACAGGGCTGTGAGAAAGAGAGGGAGAACAAAAAGAGGAGGGCAACGCACAAAGTTTACTGGGAAGGTTGTTAATGTTGGCCAGCTGCTGTGTTGGCCCGCTGAGGTTTATTGAATGTCTGTGAAGTCCAGGTGCCCTGTCACACTCCTTAGTTAGCAGCATGCTCCTCTATTAACAACATTTTGTTCTTTATCACCTTGTTGCCAAGTTTAATACCGTGCTGTGCAAATACGCCAGTTTTCCAAGTCATAAACCTTCCAGTAGAAATGCCACACCTTCGGCCGACAGGCAACTGTTCTTTTCCATTGCTTATATCACACGTGTTGGTGTTTGTGCCTTGTTGCAGCTACAATCACACCAAGTGTGTTAATACAGAATGGTTATTGGTTCTTCGTGGCTTAATTAATGACTCAAACAATTCCTGATTCACTTTTTCAATGCTGTCAATCTTTATCCCAATTCAAGAGAGCCCGGTCCCCCAGACAGCAAAAAATATCAGAAAGCTGTTTTGTAAAATTATATAGAATAAAACATTATTTAATTTTGCTGTTTATTATTTTTTGTGTATTATTTGTTTCCTGGCTTTCAAGCTCATTCAGGGCCATCTTTCATCCATACTTCTGGTCAACCAGTGGTCATGTGACTGATATTGTCTTGTCATCTCCCTCTCCAACAGAGCCTGTCTGAAAAACTGGCACGTAAGGAGAAGGAGCACCAGCAACTGGAGGAGAGTCTGGGAGCTGAGAAAGCTGCCAAGAAGGGAGTCCAGGGCAGCCTGAGGGAAAGAGAGCAGGAGGTCCAAGAGCTCCAGGCTCGGGCCTCCGGGGCTGAGGCCTCTCTGCACAAGACCCAGACAGAGCTTGGAGAGAGAACTGAGGAGGTGACAAAGCTGAAGAGTGAGATTGGTCAGATCGAGGTGAAGCATGCAGAGCTGAAGGTTGAGAGGAAACAGCTCAACCAGCAAAGGGAAGAAAAAGAGAGTCAAGGTGCTCAGCAGCAGACCGAGATCAGTCAGGTGAGTTGTACTCATAAAGGAGACAAACACATGACTGCATGTAGGACAACAAGGCAAATTATATAGAAAGGATTTTTATCTTTGCTTAAATGTTTCAGTTTACTTTTACTCAAATCAGCCAAACAGAATCTCAATCGACATTTACATCTCTGCACAAAGGCAACTATTCAGTGTTCTCTTCACCATGTCAAAAACAAAGTATATGTCAGCACTAATTGAGAAACCCAGTAGTTTTTCAGCCATTCAAGAATGAAACAAAAGAACTAATCACGCTAATCCTAGTTTTGTAAAAATTCACAATAACCGAGTCAAAAAATACATCACAAATCCAGTAGCGTTAAAAACTAATGTGAAAGAGGATTCCCGATGTCCATATCCTTCATCATAGTATTTAACGTATTTCTTGCCTTTGTCACCTTTTCTTCTCCGTCTTAATCGTCACCCCTCTCTCTGCACTCCTCTTAGCTTCACGCCAAACTTCTGGAGGCAGAGCGACAGCTGGGCGAGGTGCAAGGTCGTCTGAAAGAACAGAGGCAACTGTCTGGAGAGAAACTAAAAGACCGCGAGCAGCAGTCAGCCGACCTGCAGCTTAAACTCTCCCGTGCAGAAGAACAGGTTGGTGTCAGATGAAACTTTAAATGGTCGCTGCGGGGACACTTAATTAATGCAGCAGAACAGTCAGAACATCTGTGCAATAAGGTGTCGCTCGTAAGATGTGATAGACGCTGTGAGACCTGCAAATGTTACTAAAACTGAAAGAGGAGTGATTTAAAAGCAAGTCAATCAATGACCTGTAGTAAGATTCACAAAATTACTATGATATCAACAATAACTCCAGGTTTATGGTAGAAACAATGTGGTTTCCATTTTCAGCTGAAGGAAGGTGCCAGTAAGAGCACAGACCTGCAGCACCAGCTAGAGAAAGCCAAGCAGCAGCACCAGGAGCTCCAGGCGCTGCAGCAAAACACAAACGGCAAACTCCGCGAAGCACAGGTCTGTTCACAGGACACATCCTCACATCAGGATTAGATAATAATAGAAGTGAATATGAAGCCAAGAGAAGCTGTGCAGAACAGTGAGTTTTAAAATCACTAAGAGGTCCTCTTTGGAATAATGTGTGACATAGTCTTATACTAAGTTATTCAGCTCCTGCTCTTGTGTGCCAGTGCTTCAGAATAAAGAAACTGGTAAAACTACATAAAACTTCCTCCTTTTTTGACTTTTCTTCATTCTGTAGAACGACCTGGAGCAGGTGCTGCGTCAGATTGGGGATAAGGACCAGAAGATCCAGAACCTGGAGGCTCTGCTGCAGAAGGGTAAAGATATCGTGAGCCAACTGGAAACCGAAAGAGAAGACTTATGTGCCAAGATCCAGGCCGGGGAGGGAGAGACGGCTGTGCTGAACCAGCTGAAAGAGAAAAACCACGCACTACAGGAACAGGTGGCTGAAAGCACAGACACCTACTCAAAGTTTACTTCCACTTTTTGGTTTTGAAAAAGTGAAATGACAACAGACAAATCCCCCTCAACCCCTCGTCAGTCACATTAACTCTGTATGTGTGGATCTTAAGGTGACGCACTTGACAGACAAACTGAAGAACCAGTCGGAGAGCAACAAGCAAGCCCAGGATAACCTACACAAGCAGGTCCAGGAGCAGAAGACTCTGCTGCGTTCGGCCCAGGACCGAGCCCACACCCTGGAGACGTCAGTCACCGAGGTCACCACCCAGCTCACAGACAGCAAGGAGAAAGTCGCCCAGCTGGACTCCCAGGTAAGCCTCTACATGAGCATGTCTGTGTAATACATGATAAATACAAGATGGTGGTTTCATTGAAAATGCTGCTCTAAACAGAGTATGTTCTTTTTGATTTACATTTTTTGATGGTGAGAATAGAAGTGAAAGGTTTTGTTGGTTTGTTTTCTTGCAGCTGAAGGCAAAGACAGAAATGTTGCTGTCTACCGAGGCGGCTAAAGCTGCACAGAAGGCCAACCTGGAAAACAACGTGGAGACTGCTCAGCATGCACTGCAGGATAAGCAGCAGGTGAGCTTCCGCTGCAGTGTCCCATGTCATACTCCATATTCCTCTCGCCCCTTCACTTCACTCAAGCCCTAAATTCTCTGTGCTGTGTTTTCCCCTACCCTCCTGACTTATTTATCACTCTTATCCCAAACCCTCGCTTGTCTTCTTGTGTAGGAGCTGAATAAAGTTCAGAAGAAGGTGGAGGAGCAGGTCCAGAGGCTCAAGGAGAGGCAGGAGCAGTGCACGCAGCTGGAAACGGGTCTTAAAGAATTCAAAGACAAACTGCTGGCCTCAGAGCAGAGTGTAGAGCAGCTGGAGGGGCTAAATAAGGTTTGAGTCTTAATAGAGGGACTAATATGGGAACTAAAGAGCCCAGTGACTGTTCTTTCTAATGTCATGAGTATGAATACATTTATTTTTTATGTGAATTTAATGTTTTACATTGACAGAAATTGGAGTCACAGGTCGGGGAGATGCAGGCTACACGTGATCAGGCACAGCAAGAAGTTGAGAAGTTGCAGAAGGAAGGGTCAGAGGTTAAACGGAAAGCTAAGGAGCTGCAGCGCTCACTGGAAACAGAGAAAACAGGGTGAGATAGAAGTGTTCTGATGCACTGGTTTTGAAAATAGTTCATCCTCTCAAGGGATATTTTGTTTATTTTACTATATTTTAAATGAATTGTTCCGCTGTTAAGGGCTACTACGCTACAAGAGGAGTTAAAGAAGCAGGCGGCGGCTTTGAGCGACACCCAGCAGCAGCTGCAGTGTTGTGAGCAGGATAAAGCTGCTCTGAAGGTGAACCTGGACAAGGTGACACAGGAGGGAAAGACTCAGCATGCAGAGCTGGACAGAAAATCTCAGAGTCTGGCAGCAGAGCTACAAAAAGCCCAACAGGAGAAGGAGGCTCAAAGGAAGGAGCTTGGCTCTACTCAGGAGAACCTAGGAAAGGGTAGAAAGGCTCTGAAAGAGAGTCAGAGTCAACTGGACACAGAGAGGAAGAGCCATAAGGCAGCCATGGAGGAAAAGGTAGGTTCAGTTTCCTGAAGACAGGGATAAATGCAGCTCAGAAACATATGATCAATAATCACATTCATCTGTCTCAACCCTCAGGAAACGTCCAACGAGAAGGCCCGACAGGAGCTTCTTAAGAATAATGAGATCATTACCAAGACATTGAAAGAATCTAAAGAACAGTTGGAGCAGATGAGAGAGGTAAGCTTCTGCGGAAAAAAGACAGAGCATTAATGTTTTAAATGCAACACCTTAAGAACAATTTTTTTGTCTAAAAATGATCAGGCAGAGAAAAAGCTGAAAGGCCAGCTGAGCTCGGTAGAGAAGCAACAGTCAAAGACTCAGGAGACACTGAAGGAAAAGGAGAATGAGCTGGAGAAGCTGCGGGCACAGCTGAAGACAGCCCAGGGGTCCTTTGAGGAGGAGATGAAGAAACTGAGCAGACAAGTGACAGAGTCACAGGAAGTCAATGCCAAGAAAGTAAGTAGCATTTTGTTTACAACTGTTTTACAGAACCCCATACATACAGTTACTGGTTTAAATGATTGATATAAACTGTATTTTCCACAGGCTTGTTGTAAAGGGAATCGTATAATGATATTCTTCTTCTATATATATATATGTGTGTATATGTTTCTAAACGTGTGTATTGGCCTCTTTATCTCCAGGCAGAGGAGGAGAGTCAGCTGAGGGCCCAGGTGTCGGCGGTCGGCCAGGAGCTGACCTCTGAGAAGAGCCAAGTGGCCGAGCTGCAGAAGAGCTTGGTGCAAAGTCAGGAAGGTCTGACTAAGCTTCAGTCCGACTTCTATGGCAAAGAGTCTGAGGTCTCCTCTCTACGTCAAGACCTCAAGGTACGTTAATGCAGGAAGGGAAGGAGGAGCTACAGGCTGATAATGACGTGATCTAAGGAGGTTATGTTACAAGTTGAATTGATAGAGATCAACGTCTGAAACTCTTTTGCGGCGCTCTCACAAGGTCACTTCTCGTTTTTAATGATTTATTTTCTCACCCACACTAAGGCTACGTTAGTTAGTGACTTTTGACCTCTCTGTTACTGAAGGCGTCAGAAGACAAGTTGGGTGTAGCCCAGGAGGAGCTGGCTGCTAACCGAACCCATCAGACCGGTTTGGAGGCTCAGATCCAGGAGCTGAAGACGAGTCGCGGCTCGTTGGAGCAGGAGCTCACCAAACAGGAGCAGAGGCGCCACCAGCAGGAGCAAACACTAAAGGAGCTACAGAAGCAACAGGTCAGTCAAAAACGGATTCACACACATACACACTTGACTTTATGTGATAAGGTTAATAAATTCTGAATTTTACCCGCTCGCCCAGAATCACACGAAGGAGGAGCTGGAGAAGGAGAAGAGCAAAGTGGAGGAGCTGAACAAAGCCAAGAGTGTCCTGGAAAAGAGTAACAGCAAGTTAACATCCGAGTTGAAAGCACTAACAGAGAAGAGTGAAAAGGTCAGTTCCACCATGTTTGTTTTTATATCAGGGAGAAGAGAGAATTTTCATTTCAAACTACACCTCAGAAAAGTCCTTAATATTACAACTGTTAAAGCTCCTGTGAGCAACGACCACAGTTTGATCTCATTCTGACTTGACCTGCTTCCCATGCTTGTGTCTTACATAAACAGCTTAACTCGGGGACACTGCAGGTCATCAGGGCCACATTCTTCAACGCTATAACTGAGCATACTGGAATTGACAATTTGACACGTCTGAGAAATTAAAACTAAGCCTTATAATTGATCGGAAGCAGTTGTCAGAGCAAGAATTTCCCCAAGATCAAATCAGCTCAAACCGTTTCAAATCTACAATCACATTGTTCATATGTGAGGCACTTTTTTTTTCCTTAACCAAACCAAATACCCACCAGTTATGCCTGTGGTTTCTTATCTGTTAATTTTCAGGAGCTGGGGGAGCTGCGAGAAGCCAAACAACTGTTGATCCAGCAGAAACTGGAGTTGCAAGGTCAGGTGGAGGCGGCACAGGGAGCACTGGAGCAAGAGCAGAAAAAGCATCAGGCCACCACGGACAGCAGGAGCCACAGGGAGGAGCAGCTCCTCACCAAAACCAACGCTGTCCAGGATCAGCTGGTAGACCATCCTCACCAAATTTAATTTGATTTAGCAGATTAAATATCATTTTCCTTATGATTTCCTTTTTTGTGATATGATCATTGTCTCTAATAAAGGCTGCAGAGAAGCGAGCCAGAGGGGAGCAGGTGAAGCTCAGAGAGGAGGCTGAAGCCAAGCTGGGCGTGCAGGTGACGGCGCTGAATGAAAACGTGGCCACGCTGAAGAGAGAGTGTCAGGGCAGCCAGAGGAGAGTCGGTGAACTGGAGAAGCAGACGGACGAGCTGAGAGGAGAGATCGCCGTGCTGGAGGCCACCGTCCAGAACAACCAGGACGAGAGGCGGGCTCTTTTGGAAAGGTGTGTTGATATTTGTTCCTTGGACTAACTGGTTTTTACTCTTTTAATTCATTCTATAAATCTTAAAAAAGGTTTGGAATGTGCTCTCTGAAATGGAAAGCAGCAGCAGGAAGCTTTGATTCTGTCTGAGTTGGTTACTTGAGAAAGTTCCTCAGACGTTTCTTTTCCTGAGATGCAAAATATGGCTCTAACATGCAGCGGTGTTTGAGAGTGGCAGGAGAGAAGCTGAGAAAATCTCAATGGGCAAATTTAAAAAAACTAAAAATGTAGATAGTTAGAAATAGAATAGATAATTTGTACATATTTCTGTAATTTTTATTATATATTATGTTTGATTGACAGACCTTTTAGTCCTGATGTGTTTCAGCATTAACTCCTTATCTCAACTTCTAATAGCACAATTGATGAGTTACCTCTAAAAACATGCATTCATCTCTTAACTGTCAATACTGAAAAATTAACGGTTATTTTAATTTGATGTTGAGCAAATGTCCCATTGTTTCATGCTGAAGTGAATGGGTGTAATGTGATGTAAAGTGAGGCAACCACCTGCTAACAAACCACTGTGGTGAATAAACAATCAAGCAGTTGGGATCATCATTAGTCCCCTAAGTCCTAAACATAGTTCTGTGGTGGTGGTAGGAAATTCTCCCGAGCCACTAATTAACATGAGCACACACACACACACACACACACACACACCAACGCTCTGCGGTTGTGTTTCAGGTGTGTCAAGGGAGAGGGTGAGATAGAGAAACTGCAGGCCAAGGTGGTAGAGATGAGGAGGAAGGTGGACGACACGACGGCAGCCATGCAGGAGCTGGGCAGAGAGAACCAGTCGCTGCAGGTCAGTCGCAAAACTACAGACATCGAAAAATATTGTCTGTATGTTTATGTAGCGGTGATGTACAACAGTTAGTCAGTAGTTTGTCACAGAGGAAAGTCGAATATTGTCTGTATGTTTATGTAGCGGTGATGTACAACAGTTAGTCTGTAGTTTGTCACAGAGGAAAGTCGAATGTTGTCTGTTCCTTATTCTCAGATCAAGCAGTCCCAGTCTCTGACCAGGAAGTGGGCCGAGGACCATGAGGTGCAGAACTGCATGGCCTGTGGGAAAGGCTTCAGTGTCACTGTCAGGAAGGTAAGAATAAAGTTTCCTTCGAGATGTTTTTGTTTTTACATCAAAAGGACATAATATCTGTTTCCTTCCTTCCAATTTCTTGCAACTGATTGATCGTTGCCTTTTATCTCTCCTCTTCCTCCTCTTCCTCCTCTGTGAACATCCAGCACCACTGCCGACATTGTGGGAATATTTTCTGCGGCGAGTGTTCAGCGAAGAACGCCCTGACGCCGTCCTCTAAAAAGCCAGTACGGGTGTGTGAGACATGTTTTGAGGAGCTCCAATGCTGATTCCCCTCATCGGTTCTACCTAACCCCAACACCCCCACCCCCTACCCTTCCCTCCGCTCCGTCCCTCCTCGTACCTACTCCAGCGGGCAGAAGGCGGCGTGTCTTTGTCGTATTTACTGTGCACTATAAAAGGACAGACTCCCCACCTGCATGCGACTTGTGGCTCTGGCGCGGAGGGAAGTGACCGAGGGGAGCCACGTGACGAGATGGCGTGGGATTTGGGTCGGGACTGTCTGTATCTGTTTTTGTGCCTTTGCTCCTCCTGTGGACTGCCAGAGAGCGGAGACAGCGAGAACTAAACGCCATCCATCTCTTTTACGTTCGCGTTCACATCTCCATCTTTGTTTGGCTTCATCAGCGCGACTGCGAGGTGGCTGCTCTTGTACATTGTGATACGTCTGAAGGCGAGAGAGGTCAGCGTGAGTCTGAGAGAGTGAATGAGGAAGTAACTATGGTAACGGTGATGTTGAAAATCACTGCTGCCCTACAAAGGTATATGCAGGTAACTTTTATGTCCCAAAAATATAATATCTGTAAATGTAATTAAAAATACAACTGTAAAGATTTTCTGTGTATAACTCAATATTCACATCAAATTGATCACTAACTAAATAATCAGTTTTTTATAGTTAAACCCAAGTAATATGATGATGAAAATATTTTTGTAAAATGTTTCGGTTAAGCGGACAGACTGTAATTTACAACAGAGTATTAGAGCCATTTGAAGAAAAACTAATCCAGAGAGTTTGAGTTTAATGTCGTATTTGTACGAGAATGAATTAAAAAAGAATTAGGAAAGAAGCAGCAAGCAGAACCTGTTCTCCAGATCTACTCCTTCTGGATCCAAAGTCTGAAACCGATCTCATTGTTTCGTGAGATTTCAGATTTGTGTTGCCTCTACGTGCCTCTAATTCTCTGTTGTAATAGTTAATTTGTGAAACGCAGATTTCATCTCATTTGGCAGTAAAAACAAAGTTAACAGTTAGACAGCTGCTGTTAGAATTTGAGGTTTGTGGACAGGGTTTCATGTACATCCATGTTGTGTACACGCACATGAGTAAATGTGGACACTGTACAGTAGTACACAGTGAAAAGGGAGGAAATGACAGCTTGAGATTTTTCTCTGAGCATTTTGTTTTGATTGAGTCTCGAACAGTAAAAACTGTTTTTTTTTTTTTAAAAAACCTTTTAAAGAAAACACGCCATCTGTCAGTTTATGCACCAGCGATTTTCTGTACATAACTCGATGTCAAATCAGTTCCTGCATGATTCCTTTGTGTGGCAGCGCGTTAATGAACTAGTGGGAATTAATTAATGTATTTCATGACCAAAGAATGTCTGCAGCAGGAAAACCGGCACGACGAAAAGCCCCGAGTTTTGTTTTTCACATTTCAGTATTTTTCCCGAAGCGTCTCCTTTGGAAGCTTTTGAGTTTTAAATCACAGGGTCTGACATTTTTATCTTGAACAGAAGATACGTGACGATCTGAGAGGCTTTTTTTTGTTTTGTTTTAAATGTACAGTTGTGTTGTTTTCTACAGATTGTGGTGCTTTCTGCAGACTCAGTCATCGAAGGTGTCTGCATGTTGATTTTTTTTTTTAATGTTTTATTTTCTTGCTGCTTGTTTCATCCACACAACAGCCCTGACTACTGCTCAAGGGACGTGTGTGTATGTATGTGTGTGTGTGAGAGCAAAGGGCTGTAGCTGTGTGTGGCATCACTGTAACAGAGTACGTGTGTGTGTTAGTTTTTAGGCCTGCTTGTGCTCGTCTGCTCACATGCATCGTGCGAATGTCGGCCGTTGGGACGTCTGTGCTGCATTCAGGTGCAGTGGCCACCGTCTGCTCTCTGTCCAACATGCCTGCAGCTGAGAACACTGTAAAAGCTCCTTCCTGCTTTGTTTAATTTATATGTGTTGACAGATGTCGGTAAGATCTTTTTGTGCAATTGTCTACAGACCGGAGTGGACGACAACACTGAAAGCCCGGCGACAACGCAGGTTGTTCTGGTTCTGTTATTTTGCAACATGCCGCTTGTTTCAGACTCAGGTTGAACCGAATTTAGATCGATACGCTTTTCCATCTCAGTTGCAAACTCTCAGAAACACCTGCCTCTTTCTTTGCGTCGCCTCACTTTTGTTTCGTCTACCTCAGATTGGCACAGGAACAGCACTATTTCTACACCTGAGATGTCACAGATGTTGTATACTCGCCCGCGTTTGAGGAATTTGATTCATCAACTTGTACAGTCCGGAAAACCTCTAGAGATAATTTGCACCTTACTCTGCTCTGGGCTCGTCCGTACGAGAACCCAGCCACAAACGTTAGGACTTTATTCAGGCTTCAGCGTTTCTAACCCCCGCGATGTACTTTAACCTGCTCATTAATACAAAGTCTGTCATAATTATCTTTGTAAATGTTTGTAATGAAAGAGAAAAAAGGAAAATTATAACACACATGGATGTAGAAACATGAAACTGTGGCTTCATCAGTGTCTTACTCATTTTCTACTAAACGGCATCACAGACATATATACACACACACACACACTGAATAGTGGCCTGCTTCGTGTTGCTGTCAGTTATCGTGCATGATGACTTAACTGGCCTGTGGCTCACACTTAATGTTGTCTCCATGTTTAGACTCATATCTGGTGGTTGCGAGGTTTTGCCTTAGGCCCACGACTCGCCGCACGTGGCCGCTCGCTGCTGGCGGTGACGTGCGGCGAGCGATACCAGAGTCAGGGGTCGAGAGGAATCATGTAATTTATGTTCACATGCACCAGTTGATTTTGTAATATGTCATGACATAAATAAAACCTACAGTATGTTTCTACTTTTGTGTCTTGTTTTGTGCACATACCATTTAAAGTTTGTACAGAAAGGATGAATTTAGCAACCTGATCTATCAATGTTATGGACATTTGTGTGGTTCAGGTCTTTATTGTTTTTCACTTTATATCCATTGTTTTATTTCTGGGCCTCTAATCCTGGATGAAGGTACATGAACTAAATTTAGAGGAAGATTGTCCTAAATCTAGGACAATTTTATATTACACAATTGTAAAGTAATTCTAAATCTCGTTTTCTATATTTCTTTGTATTTGTAGGACCCAAGGTAGAGTTAGGGAGCCAGATTGAAAACATATCTCTGCAAGAGGACACTGACTTTCTTGGGCACAGCAAGAAAAGACAACACTGGTTTGGCAAGATGGGCCCAGGTTCAGATATGTTTGTCCAACAGAGCAGCTTCATGTGAAGACTAAGATTATAATGCTCCTTGTCGACAGCTTAGATTTGGTGCGGGCAACACAGCTTTGAATTTATTGGGCTCAATCAGCTTGGTCTCACTCAAGCATCCGGTGTTAAGAATGAAAACTTCAGCTTAAACCATGTTTCATGAAAAAACTTGATTCCTTCCCCTTTGCAAGACTTTCCCTCACAATCGATACCTAAAGTAAATGTAGACAGACATTTAAATTGAGGATCAAAGTTGATTTGGACAATTTCATCTCCAGGTCCCTTTAGTAGCTGTTGTGGAGCTTTCACTCGCATCACATGATCTTGGTCAGCAGATGGCGCTGTTACCTTATGTCCACTTTTAAGGTCCTCTTGTCCATGCTGATTTTAAAAAATGAGAAAACTGACCCAACTGTGCTGCTGGTGACAAACATGAATAATGGAGTAAAGTGGACGTTGAGGTGAGATTGTTTTCTCGAACCTGTGAATGTCTCTACATGTGGAAACCAGATGAGAAGCTTTAAAAAAAAGGAAGCACCCTGCAGAACAATACCCAACCTTCAGGTATTTATTGTCCACTACTGCAGCAGCCGCCTTTAAAGGCCAACGTTACGTTTAGTACAAAATGATCCTAGTGCAACTACAGTCATTTACAAGAGTCCAGGGGTCAGTGAAGTGCACAGTTGACAGTAGAGAAGCTGCACAGTCGGTCAGATCTGAGAAGACTCCAGCCACAGGGAGGAGCTCTTCACTCGCGGCTGCTGAGAGTCCAGCTTCAGCAGCGCCATCACAGCGCCCTCTATCTTTGACATCCACACTTTCTGGAAAACACATGAAGTTGACATGATCGCCAGTTAGTTGCAGCAGTTTGGATGGATTAATCAGATTGTACTGAGTATTTTTACTTTATTGTGTAGATCTTCATTCGTTAAATGAGTTCAACTGTGCTGAATTTCACATTTAAACTGCCACAATCCAGTGACTATTTACTGAAAATATGTGCATATGTAGAAATGTATGGAAATAATACTGGAATATCCATTATGATAAAACCCATGTAGAGATCTTAACATTTTTAAACTCAAATGTCACTCAGTAGACTGAGATTGAATGGGTTCTTCTTTGGGTGAACGCCCATCCTTCCACTGGTTGTGTCGGTTTAAATAAATGTCACTTTGGACAGATTGACGAGGAGATTCTCTCTCTTACATAATTGAGCATTTGTCTTACATACAAAACACCAGGAAGTTGTGTGGTTCTGTGAAGATTTGGACTGTTCACATAGCGGACATGTTTTTGTGTAATTAACAAATTGTGCGACATGATGATATCACAGAGAACAGAATGCATGCGCTGCTCTGCCAGCTTCTCAGTGGACTGCAGCCTCACAGACTTCGCACTGGACTGATCTACCTTGGCAGATTCTGACGCAGCCTGCAGGATGAACGCGCCGATGCACTGCTGGTAGCGGTTCTGGTGCATGATTATGAAGGAGTGAGGCAGCCCTGACGCTGCGAGGAAAACACAGGAGAACAAGTACGTCAAATAACATCAATGAACACTTCTGGCTGTGAACGGAGCATCGTTGAGTTCGGCTCAAATCAAACATATCAACTCTCTGACCTGACATTAAGAAGAGGCACAGAGTTGAATGTGTCACTATGAATATGTGTTCTCTCTCTGTGTGTACTAATTACTTGATGCATTTAGCTGATCGATGTTCTTGAGCTGGAGTCGGTCCAGGGAGACGGGCTGGTCCAGAACGGTGAAGGTGCATCCCTCCTTCAGCAGCTGATCCAGCTCCAGGTTCTGCGGCAGCCTCAGAGGATTCTGGTCCGGACCCATCATCCTCTACACAGGAAGACGAGTCGAAGACGTTACGAAGCTGTTCTACTTCTACTGGACATCCATCATCAGTCCAGAGGACAGTGAGGATGGCACCAGGGAGCAACGTACCTTCTTGTTTCTCTTTATCTTTGTGATGAGCAGGAACTCATCGAACAGGAACAGGTAGACATCGATCAGCTTTGTGTTCTCTGGACAGGAACCAAACAAATGCCGTTTAAAATGTTGTGCAAATCAAATCAGTGAGAGTAACAATGCAAATAATACAGCAGTCCAATATGCATTTGTAATATTTATTGTTATAACTAAAGCAAATCTGTGTAAATAGTGATATGTGGAACGTTTGACCTGTAACCCTACGTCCACTTTTGGGGGACCCCTCGTTATAAAGGGTGTGACTCCTGCTTCACTTCCCCTCTTTCTACTGAACTCCATGAAAGAGTTTACATCTAAATCCCTCAAATTTGCACATGTGAGCCTCTCTGATAGCATGTGTGTAAGTTTCCTCGCTTGTTTAAAGCTATAGTGTTGTGGTTGTGTTGTTTAAGTTGTGTAGGGGCTCCACACGTGTACAAAATCGACCAGAGGATTTTGTTGTTTGGGAATCGCCTCAGAACACATTCACGGCTCGGCCCTTTTGCATCAAAACAAATCCCAACGCTGGCGTCGTTAGACTCCACCGGTCACAGGTCAAATGTGTGGGACTTACGGCAGCTGAACAAACCTGTGAGCAGCACTTTCCCTTCGTGCAGCAGACTTCTGTGAGAAATGAGATTCTCCAGCGTGACGGTCTTCAGGAGATGTTTCAGATTCTGAAAGAGAAGCAGCCGTTTAGATAAGAAGAAAACATTTCTCACCTTCACCATCTTATCTGCACGTGAGAGGTATCGGAGGATGAAGTGTTGGCGCGGATCTGTCGGTTTTAATCTTTGCTCTGCAAACATGCACAAATGTTACACAAACAGACCTCAGGGACGAAGGAGCGCTTGTCTCTCTCCCACACAGGCAGCCACACCAGGGCGTCCCGCAGCTGTTTCACCTTCTGGTAGTTATCCAGCCATTTCACCTTTCCCTCTAAATCACCTGGAAAACAGACAAAAGGACCTCTTCAAAAACAAAATGATAAAACCCATATTCTTAATTAATTAATTCTTAATTCTTAATAATTACCTACCTTATTGTAATTAAGAATAATTACATACTTTAGTCACATTAATGACACCTTTTATTTTAATGGGCATTTAAATTGTTCTTTGACGCGTGACATCACGTCAAGCAACACACTGTGTTTTCCTCTGTAGTGATGGTTGCCTGCCAAACACAGGCGTGACGGTATCAGGACAGATCACAGCTCACTCTGGTTTAACAGTAAATCTCCTCCACACCCAGAGGACGTTGGCCTACACATCTTCACGTCACCGCTGCAGCTCTGCCGCACCTTTTTTTTTTTTTTAAAGGCGATGTGAAAGGCTTGCAATTAAAGATTTGTGAGGCCGTGCTGGTCGGTTTCATCTGGGCTATTTGTTCAATACAATTTCCCACAGCCTGTCCATCTAGTTAAAGAGTAAACAGCCACAACAGGTCTGCAGGCGGCGATGTGGTGAGTGAACCGTCAGGGTCGCTGGCAGAGGTTCAAGGCTTCAGTGAGGCCTGTTTGCTCTGAAACACACAAGCTGCTCTGTTTGTGTTGACGGAGACAAACTGCCTTACATGTGCTCAACAGCACCCCTTCATCTTAATGTGTCTGAGAGGCTTCTGCTGACAAACAACCGGCACATTTGAGTCCCACTACTGAGCTGAGTGACTCCGCTGAGACACCTGACACCTGAAACACTTGTTTGTCATCAGCAGCTGACAAAAATCTAAGTGGTGGTGGTGAGTTATATAACCAGAGCCGCAACAATGCACACTCACGCTGTCATTTAGATTCTGCTGATAGGGCAGAGCTGAAATGCTCAGGTTGTAAAGGAGTCGTTTAACAAAGAACAAAGTAAAAACAAAAACGATTGTTAAAACAGTTAATAGACTGATAACGTGAACTGAGATAAACAAATGCTCCCCTTTGTAATAAAATCAAAGTGGAGCTTGAAGGAAAGTTCCAGGTCAAGAGTCCAAGATATTTAAACAGACAAACTTTCAATTTTCACAAGGTATAAGAAATGAGTGACTGTGTCATGTACAGAATAAACCTGCTACAGGACTTCTTATTTCAAAAAGGTTTGTTGCTATGAAACCAGGTGGGTACCAGGTAAATATTGAACTGGGGAGAATTCTCAGAATATAAATAGCTGCCATCGGCATAAAGATGAACATGGAAATTTGTACATATTAGAGGAAGATAATTAGTAAAAATAAAAAAAGAAGCGGTCCCAAAGTAGAACCTTGTGGAACACCCTTTTTAACAATAGTCAGACTGAGAACCCTGAGAAACAACACAATGATGCCTGCCTGCCTATCTATCTATCTATCTATCTATCTATCTATCTATCTATCTATCTATCTATCTATCTATCCGTTCATCCACCATCCGTGAAGATGTGTGTGTGTGCTGCTCACATATGGACGTGTCCACTTGCTCTGCTATCGCCTGCAGGCCTCTGGTCTCTTCCTCCGTCTCACACCTCTTCGCAATATTCCGCAGCAGCAGCGGGTATCGAGTCAGCCTCTGCAGTGGCGCCACCAACAGGTCACGCAGCTGCAGCCTCCGGCACTGCTCGTTCCTCTCACACCACTAGACAGAGAAAAGGGGGAGAAAGAAAAAAAAAAAAAAAAAAGAAAAGAGGAGAGGGTGAGAGGAGGGCTGGAAAAATGAGAGGTCAGAGGGGTGAGGGAGCTCGTCACGGTGTTTGTTGAACCAGAGGAGAGAGAGAGAGAGGGGGATGGGCGGCGAAAAGAATGTGAAGAGAAATTTATATCTAAGACCAAAACATAATAAAAACTTTAACAAATACAGTTAAAATTCATGTTAAATTTGATTAAATTATAAGTATTTAAGGATAATGACATCAATGAAAGCTTATTGGAGTCAGGAGGTAACAGAGTCCAGTCGAGTGTGAGTTAGAGCTACTTTACTCTGATTTACTGATCAAGAGCTGTTGACGTGCAAGAAGCTGAATGTTTCACAAACTCATCTTAAGAGTGTTGATATGAATCTGATCAGAAAGAAATTTGCTTTTCGGAGCAGCCGAGTCTGAGTCTGAGTCTGATTCGATCACTTGTTTGAGGATATTGCTGCGTAAGGACGCCGAGGTCAGAGGTGGAGGAAGTGATCAAACATTTGACTTAAGTAAAGTAATAAAGGCGCAGGAGATCATCATGGTTTCTGCATAACTAACTGAAGCATAATGGGATTATCAGTGATCATCAGTACTTCTGATAATCACATTTTATGACCCAGTAATACTGACAAGCAGGTAATTGTTTTCCTTGCCTCTCATGACAGAGGAGGTTACACGAGGGACAAATGCTCACATTCCAATTTTGACGAGCCTTGGTGACACTGAATTGGTTGTTTGCTGTTTAGGCAGCAACGTGGCTGAGTGTCGTCTCTCATACTTGGCATCGCATTGTCAATTGGTACACGGTGTCCCTGCCACCGCTCTCACACACACACACACCCACACCCACACCCACACACACAGTCAGCTGCCCTCCTGTACCTTCACGTAGGATCCAAAGTCCTCTCGGGGCTTCAGACTGTCCAGATAAAGCAGAGCCGTGGAGTAGTTCAGGCAGTACGTCTGCAGACTGTGACATATGCTCTCCTGGAAAGCCTGCCAATAGAAAGCGGTGTCACAGTAGAACTGTCACTTCAGGCTGCTGATAAACGGATCGTTAAAAGGAAACCTGTGAATCATTGAACTTTGTGATGGAGAAATATTTAATCATTATCTTCCAGAGGAGATTTCTTTGTAACTCACTTTATTATCAAAGGGCGGGAACATTGAATCGAATCAAATCAAATCAAGACTGCCATTTAACAAACCCCCCCCCCTTTCAGTTTCTTTGTTGTTTTATACAGAAATTATACAACTTCAGAACGCTTTGCCGCAAAATTTGGAGGAGGGATGGGTCGAGAAGGTACAGATTGAATTTTGACCTGGATCTGAACACAGGTGCACATCTAGGAGGATGTGAGGGTGTTTGTTTTTACATTTTCGCCTAATTATTTATGGACCTCGATGAAAAAAACAGGACTTAGGAGATGTCTATGAGTCTGTGAAAGTCGGTGCTGATCCAAATTTAGATTGAGATATGTTTTTTTTAGGGAGGTAGGGAGTTTTCATCTGCTTTACGGGAACAAACAGGACTGAAAACCTGTAACTATCACCAAAGTGTAGCTGTGATAACATGCATTCAGCAAGAATCAACAGTTTATATATGCATCTTCCACAGATTTAGAACGATGTCTAAATGAATATGACAGATTTGTTGCAGAATTCAAAAGGACTGTTGGTGGAGGTATGCACTCCACTGTCATTCTGGTTTTACCTGCTTTCTATAGTCAGTGTATAAATAATACAAAACACAACCCAGAAAAAAATGTGTGCATGATTCGAAAATATAGTAATCCTAACAATATTCTTCATTATTATTATTCATCATTACAAATGAATTGATTCACTTTAATGTGTGATGTGTAATCTCTGCATTTTTGCAATATTTGCACAACTTTCAGCAAATATTTAAGTTAAGGTTGAAATGCTTCCTTTGTCTGCTTGTTGTTTTTGTACAACTGTGTGAGTGTAGACTGTGATCAAAGAGTGTGTGTGTGTATGTGTGTGTGTATGTGCACAGGTTGGTCACACTTGCCTTGCTCAGCAGCTCCAGCAGGGTGGACCCGCCACCCTTGGTAATCTCCAACGTGTCCTTTATGACGCGGAGGAGGTTGGTCAGGAAACCGAAGCTCACCTGCAGCCGAGAAAACACTCAGTGTCAAATGTCAGCGCGGAGCCATGAGACACTGTCCTACCTCGCTCAGTTTCAACAGAATCACATTACACAAAAGAAGAGAGGGAGGCGAGCAGACGGCCGAGCAGCAGCACATCAGGATCACTGAATGAACAAGTTAATAAACTCCAGTCTCACCAGGCAGAGCTCGTTGAGGTTTGCAAACAGTCTCCAGGTGTCGACGTCAGTCAGGGAGTCCCTCATCTGCAGGTTTGTGAGTGTAGCCGAAAACACCTGAAAGCAACAAAAGAGGTCAGACAGAGAGAATGGACTCGAATTTCTAATCGTCAGCTTTGTGCTCGTAAAGAAAAGAAAGAAACTTTTACTTGAAACTCAGTGACAGGAATTCAGTGAGGGCACGAAAAACACAAAGCAGCAGGTGTTGGGTTTCATTTGGTTTGGGTCTATTTGTTTGGGGTCTTGCATGTGTGTGTGTGTTTGTGTGTGTGTTTGTGTGTGTGTGCTTTTGGAGTCACCTCTTTGAGCACCCTGAGCTGATCCAGGAAGTAGACACACTCACTAGTGAAGAGCTCCCATATGGTCTCTTCTCTCTTGAAGGCCTGAGGACATGAGTCGGTGCTCACCTGGGAAGACTGGTCACGCAGGAACTCCGCCACAGTGAAGTCCTGCACACACACACACGCGCACACACACAGAAAGACAAATAACGGCGTTAGCAAGAAGACGAATAAATGAACAAACACCAAGGGGAAATGCATCTTCACATGTTCCTCAAACATCTCATACAGCATATTTGTATAATGGCTATATCGTCTGTCACTGCAAAGTTCCATCCGACAGCCTGACACACATTTAACACATGTCAGTGTTTGTTTATATACGAGCTCAGAGTCGACCGGCCTAGAAATTCAGGTTTTTGCAGAAACAGCTTCGAGCAAACCTCAGTCCTGTTACTTCTGAGTCACTTGTTAAACACTGAACTCTATTTGGTTTGGGAATCTGGATCTGTTCAATCTTTGCTTGGATTAGAAGTCGCTGTGCAGACAGAACCAACCTGATGATTTACAACACCGCACAGATGACAGTAATCATTTCTCACCTTATACTTCAGAAGCTCAGAGTTTCTCCAGTCTTGAATCTGTGCCGTGGAGAGATAATTTTCTATGTCTGACACCGTGCCGGTCTGCGACTTCCCTTTAGTCTGAAATGGGAAGCACAAGAAAAACAATGACACAAGGAAGATATTGAAAAAATGATTTCCAGATAAAGGTGTTGTTTTTTCTCTAAATCTAAACAAACAGATTTGGCTAAAGTTCTGCAATTCGAGTGTTGGCCAATTACAAAAGGGCCAGAAGGGACTAAGAGGAACCACATTAATCTGCTTGGAGAAGTGGGTCAGAGAACAATGTCCGAAACCAACCGCTCACTGAGAAAACAATCGGTTCAGACCACGAGCGTCACACAGGCAGCCTCACAACAACCACCGGCAGACAAACAACACACGCACCGTGCTACGCATCGAGAACGGCCACTTCGACTTCTTAGTATCTGTGAAAATCAAACATGAAATGCGGGTTATTAACAGAAGGTGAAGGCCAAACGTGTGCAGCAAATGGGATTAGAGTCAAACAACCACATCAGCGTGTTAGGATAAAAAACTGTGAGGAAACAAGCAAGTAATTCTGTTATTTTTAGCAATTACGGCTGAATAAACACAGACCTGAGAACAAATAGTGCAATGTGTTGCCGATGTGCCTTTGGGACATGATGTGTGGTTTAACACCACAGACAGAAACACTGATAATGCAAATTCTTTTGCGTATTAAGACAATTTAAAAACCGGACACGGCTAAAATCTGTCATCCCCAGGCTGGAGCTGATTCCATTTATCTGACTCTCAGACTCTCTTATCAACTTGTGCTGCACATTATCTTTTTAAAAATCGTCATGGTCGCTGAATACATTTTTGATGTGGGATGTTTTCGGCTGCGTTAGTTAATTAGCAGGACGACACAAAAACTACTCAACTGATTTCCATGAAATGCTGTGGAGGGGTGGAGAATAAAGTTTGGTGCGGATCTGGGGTTTATTATTATTATTTTTCACAGAGATGAATTCGTGGATCTTGATGAAAATAGGATTTTGTGATTCTGATATGTATGAGTGTGTGCAGTTTGGTGTAGATCCCCAAAATCTGGATCTAGTGACTTTAAATGTGGTTTCATAAGAGGACTGTCAGGCCTTGGTGGATATGACCTCTACCCTTCTAGTCCGGTTGAATTTGCGTTTAAGATGTATGCTGGATTATTCACATGCAGAATTTGGGTTTGCCAAGAAAAAATAATTTTTATTCTGAAATTGTGAATGATAAAAGTTAATTATAGGGTAGGATTTCTGTGAGGGATTTGATGGAACTGATTAACTACAAGCTTTAACAGATTAAATATAAATATAATCAGTGAGCTCTCTAAAGCCTCTTTCCTCATAATGCAAAGTTTGTTGCTGGGGAACCGATGTGTTGAAATATAACAAGATATGTTCATTTCAGTTAATCGGGGGAAGCCTCATTTAAAAACACAGGTCTCCTGCTCGAGCTGAAAGGGTGAAATTCACAGTATGAGAAACAATATTAACAATATATATATATATATATATATATATCAAATTATATATAATTTTACCAGAGAAGTTTATACCACTTAATATTCCAGCTGCTCCATTGGATACAAAAAGATCTCCGGGGGAAACATCCAATCCGGGCAAACTGACCACCACAGAACTCCGTCTCCTTTCCTGGAGCCTGAGGGAACAGAAGCCGACAGGTGAGCGTCTTTGTGCCGACGTGAAAACTGAACCTTTTACAACCAGCGTCCGAGAGTCACTGTAACAAGCAGCGTTATTATTCTATTGTCCGTGTAATCCAGCACGAAGAGAACAGACTTAATGCGAGCCCACAGGAAATAACAGAATTCCTTTTGTCGTTTTACATGGTTGAAATACCACTGACATACCATCTGCTGACATACCAAATTGGCGATTAGCATGAGTCGGGGAAATCATAAAGGATAAGTGTTGTGTGTCTGGTTTATTTGGGGGTAGCTGCTGATTAATGGATCACCCTGTTTGTGTAGAAGGCGACTGTCAGTGTGTACCAGTTCTAATCCTCTCAGTGTCTTTCATAGTGACTCTGGCCTGCCCTTTGGCCTCAGGCAAAACTCAAACAGCCACTTTTCACAAGTGCTCCGACTTAATCTCTTACAATTTCACTTCAGGGATTAAAACTGAAAGAAAAAAATGTTGCAATCACAAATCAGGGACCCTAATAAATGGAATTCAATCATGTGATGAAGCTGTGGCTGATACGTAGTGTGCAGACCGATTCCCTGAATGAACGATTTGATACGAGAAACTTTTTAAACACATGTAGTAACACTAAATCTGTGACTGTGTGGCTAAGAATCTCGGTTCAAAACTTGCAGTGGTTTAACGTTGCATCAGAAATAGGGCGGACAGCAACCGGACGAGCTGGTTTTGCCAAAAGTTAGATTCACTTTCAGCTCACTGACATTGATCGACAGCCTGTCAGTGACCCATGCCGTCACGCTGCGATTTAACGTCTAAAGTTTTCAGGGAGTTGGCTTTAAAAAGAAGAGTTTAGAGATAAGAGGACGAGAAAAAAAAAAAAACTGTGACAGGAAACTAAACACGATCCTTGTTATAAAAATCAGGTGGTGCATTGTAAAAGCATCCTCATTTCTGGAGAACACATTTCTGGTTGATAAAGGTCGGGTCATAAAGGAAGTCTGACTTAACAGTTAATGTGTTTATGACGGTGATTCAACAAACTGGAGCAGAAGTACAAGCAGGAGGAACAATGATGGCGCTGCTGAGTCACTGTCTACTATTATATGTAAAATCTGCCCTGCTGGACTGAAAGGTCACTTTCTCCTCTTCCTCTCATGTCCTCCCCTCTCCTGGTACAGTAGCTGCACATTTCTGCTGCACGGTTGCACAAGCAGCAGGGGAGACAAACACATGTGAGGCCACATGGCTGCAGGGGCCAAGAGGAAACTTAGTCTGCAGCTGAACAGGAGAAACCGGGATTTTCCTCCAGGGAGCTTCTGTTGAGCTGTAGAGGCACCGACTGTTCACTGAGCTCACTGACGGAGGCCGTGTTCCCTCCTGGTAAACTGATACAACCACCCAGCAGTAAATAGTCAGCAGCACCTGGGCGCTGTGGAGAATGCGCAGCTGATGGGACAGTGAGCGAGGCACTCCTCTAAACCAGGTCAGTGCCTCCTTGCAGTTCACTCCGCAGCATCCTCACAATGACATCCTGTTGCTTTGTGGACCGCTCAGAAAGCCTCCTCTGTGTCAGCCTCTCTGCCACGCAGAGCACTTGGGAAAATGGGCGCTTTGTTCCCGCCCAAGACGAGAAATAATGATGCCCCACAACAAAACTGTCCCGACCAATGGCTCACAAGGCCCGGCCACTGTAAGCGGCGCAGTGCCAGTCTGTAATTACTGGGACAATAGCTGCCTAATTATCCAGTGAGGGGAAGAGCCCAGGCAGCCCATTAGGAGGGGTGTGGGTGGCAGTGAGAGAAAACAGCCTTAATGAGAGCTTGTCTAGCCCGTACATAACCATGGGACTCTCAAAACTTAACCCACCAAGTTTATGCTCCATTAACAAAGGCATGAATGACAATGAATGCACAATGGGGCTCCTTAAACCAAAAGTTCCCGTCATCCTGGGTCGCAGGCCGCTCGTGATGCTATGTAGTGACACATTACAGCTTTCATTTCTGCATCATTTAAAATATTTTGCATACTTCCATAAACAAACCGCTGACGGCAGAATAGCATCATGCAACTACAAACAAAAAAAGCGAGCGCTGGCGTGCAGCTTGTCGGTTACAGGAAATATTTACGATGATGCAAACATGTTCTCACAAGCTCGACAGGGAAGTTTGTGGCTGCGCAGACAGGGTGACACGGGCAACATGCAAATCAGTCCAAGGTGCACCTACCGAGAACAGCAGTGGTCTTTCTCCTGCGAAAAAAAACAAAAAAACTCAGCATCAGCCAGTGGAAAACTTTACACTGTGCTCACATTATAATACATCACTGTTCACTGGAAACACACAGAGAGATGATTCACTTACTTTAGTACAAATTAATCCTATACTTTCACTCTTGAAAAGGGTGAAAAAGTTTACAAAGCTTTCAAGGTTCAATGTGTAGAAATTCATCTACTGGTGAAGTTGCATTTTGCAGCTGAATACCCCTCACCTCCCCCTCCACTTCCAAACATGAAAGAACCTGTGGCAGCCTTCAGTTGTCATTAAATCTCAAAAGGTGTTTAGATTGTCCATTCTGGGCTACTGTAAAAAACATGGCGGCCTCCATAGAGAGGACCCCCTCCTGATGTTAATATAAAGTATTTAAATATAAAAGGGCTCATTCTAGGATAAAGAAAACAACCATTCGTACAATTTGGATGAAACACACTAGTAAAAACATAACTAGGTTTATCTTATATTTAATTTCTGCCAATAGATCCCTTTCACCTAAATCTTACACACTGAACCTTTAATTCAACCGTGTGTCTCACTGTACTCTCAGCATTGAACAGGGGCTGCGGGGACCCCCTACCCACACCACTGTATCACTTTCAAAGACATTCAAATCTCAATCAGTGTTTTAAGTGGCCGCTTGGATTCAAAAGCCTCTGATATCTGAGGAGAATGTCGGCACTCTATTGAGAATGTGCGCGCTTGAATACCGCCAGTTGATGAATAGATCGCTCCATTATCTTTCCCCATCGCTCACTGACCCCTCCATTATTGGGTGACTGCTGACTGCGGTGAATGGGGGCCCGAGGAGAGCACTTCCCAGGGCTCTCCGGGGCAGTGGGCTTGGCCAGAGCTGTCAGTGCATGTAACTGCTGATTCATTTGCTGTCAAAAGCTCGCATTGTGAGTGACCACCGCAGGAGGCATCGCAGAATGAGGCGGAGAGAAGGTTTCTCTCCAAGGAAGGAATGTGTAACTATTTCATTTGCAGGCTTTGGGATAAAAAAAAATCCACACCAGTCCACAGCACATGACTTGTGGTCTTCCTTGATGTTTGTGTGGCGATTACGGGAAACAAATGGTTTATGCTGGACAATGGTCTTCTTTATTGTGAGGGCTTGCCTCAATTAAAATAACACTTTGCCCTGCAAGTATAAGCTCACCTTTTCCTCCCCATCTGGAAATCCAAAGGCTGTCTCAAGAGTAGGAAGAGCACTGTGACATTCCTGTCTCACGGAGGTGCAACCATTGTCAAACGTCTCTGATCTATGTGATCTGGTTCTCTGTCGGCCTGAGGATGAAACGGGCTGGTGATCGTGACAGATCTCGCCATCAGAGAGGGTCCCTGCCGCAAGAGGAGATTTGGCTCTGTGTGCTCGGGATAGCGTGCTGCCAGGGGGGGGCTCCTCCTCCGTGCTCCCCATCCTCACAGGGTCCCGAGAGTCCATCAGAGGACGCCGGGTGCTCCTCATCCTCCTCAAAGTGGGAGAGGTGGAGATGCGTGCGGGGGCCTGCCGGTCAAACTGGAACAAAGGTGCCACCAAACTGTCAGTGTCCACCAGGGATGAATGTCTGAGCCTGGAGTGTGTCCGTGTGAGGTCTATGTGCATGATGACCGGGTTGCTGGTCTGGCTCTCCTTGTGCTCGAAGGGCCCACAGTCCGTTTGAGTCTGCGCGTTTGTGACGCCCGGGGCCACAACTTCATTCTCGGCCCATTCGATGTAACTCCAGTCCAGCGTCTTCTCGACGTCCTCGTCCTTGCCCTGCAGAATAACGTGCTTCAGCGTAGACATTGTAGCCTCACAGGCATGGTAGTGCAGCAGGGATCAGAAAACGTGGGATCTGACGGTCTGGTCTGGTTTCGCCTCCTCTGGGTTAAGGTCAAATGATAATCCTGTCGCATTCCAACACTCTTCACACCGTGCACTTCTCAAGCCTCTGGGAGAAAAAAGCAGAAAATGCGTCAATACACACGCAAAATAGAGCAGACCGGGCACAGACTTAGCTCCTAATCTTCTGAGAGGGGATTTGATCAGGGGTGTGCAGAGGTCTTACAGATTTAAATAACAATAAGGTGCAATAATTCATGTGTCTGTGAAGGTGGATCAGACTTGGTCCTGATGCTACGGTGCAAATATTACAGTGAACAGTAAAATGTATGAAATGTGCTGCAGTTTAAATCTAGGACACAAAAAGAGGGAAAGGAGACAATGCACCTGACTACAGCTCCTATGTCCCAGACTATTATCTGGTGAGTGTATATCCTCCTCCCTTATAGTCTACCGCACACAACATATCTGCTATAATATGTCTTTACTCCAGTTTGCCCACCATGTAAGATTCTTCGCATTGTTTAATCACGTCCACGAGGTAAGAAAGGTGTAAAAGAAGAAAACACTCAGCGTGAAAACAAACACCACGTGTTCTCTAAATACATTTCAATGTGAGAAAGTCTGGTTTACTTACATCCACCGGAGCCACGCGACGACCTGACCGACTGGTGGAGGAGTGGAGCCGGGGAGAGAGAGAGAGAGAGAGAGAGAGAGAGGGAGAGGGAGAGAGAGAGACTCAAACACGGACTCACACACTCACACACACACAGTCACTCTCTCTCTGTATAATGAAGCTCGCTGATCCAGAAGCAGAGGAGAGTCTTCGTCTTTTTTCTTCTTTGGTTGTGTGAGAAACAGAGAGAGAGCGAGAGAGAGAGGCTCCAGCTTCTGGTGGCGACGGATCAGGTCCGAGTGGAGGGAGAGGAGGAGGAAGAGGAGGAGGAGGGAGGGGAGCCGATCACACTGCTGGAGGAGGAGGAGGAGGAGGAGGAAAGGTGCGACTGTTCAGACTGACTACATGGAACATCAATGTCTCTCTCTCTCTCTCTCTCTCTCTCTCTCTCTCACACACACGCACACACACGCACAATTGCCATGTATCAATCTATTTCTGTCACGGCGCTGTCATAGCAGAAGAAAACAAAACATAACCCTCCCTGTCTATTATAAATAGCATATATGAATACAGCCTATTTATATATGTGAAATCTATGAATGAAGTTGTGTGTTACTGCATTGACTACACATTAGCTACAGATGCTCAAAATGTGTCTCCATTTGAAACCAAATCATAACAATTTGTATTTAGACCTAAATATCTTATGATCAGCATCGTCAACAACAAGTTAAAACATATTTTCACTTTTTAGTTTTTTTTTTACTTTAACTTTCAACTATCTAGTTTATCTTAAAATACAGAGTTTTCTTTTCATGAATTAGAATTAATTAATGTATTTACTACCACTAAACAGTTGGTAGTAAACTGCAGTTTAGTCGCCCATGTTAAAAAAAGTTCTCCTTTTTTAACTAATAAAACCCCTGTGGAGAAATACTCAAATCAAGTGGTGTACAAGTACCTTCAACATGTACTTGAGATCAATAGTTGAAGGAATGTACTTTGTAACTTTCCACCTCTGTATTCTCTTTAATGTGTATGTCAGGGAGTAATGTGTATTTCTTTCACAAGGTAAAAATTACAGTGTATTTATAATAATCAGTATCTATGGTTAATACTGTTCTTGAGTATGGTTTTGCCACAGAGGCCATTTTGAACTGACCTGAATGTGAAGTGTTATTTAACTTCTTATTTTCTGTTACAGATTTCTTTGTATCACAATGAGGATCACACTGGTTCAGCCTGTAACCGTGTTTACTTCCCAGATGACGTGCTTTAGTTTGCATGTAAACGTTAGGTTCATGTTGGCATACAAACATTTCAGTATAATTTGGTGACGTTACAGCATAAAAAGGTCAGTGATAATCTGTCTCACCTGCAGACTGTGTGTAGGGCCTGAAGAACCAGTCTTTGTAAGAGCTAACCTTTCATGGCCCACTTGTTTGTATATAACACACAGACAACAGCAGCTGAGTTACTTGTCACTTCACTAAGATGAACACTAGAGGGTGATAAAGTTCAGATAACGGGATTGTCTGTGTGACATTTGCAGCAGAGAACTAGCGACCTCTGGTGTATGAATGCAGGTAGTACATTAAAATATCCCACATGAGCCTCTGCCACTGTTTCACTTTCACTGCAGCTCATTTAGATCATCTACTGCTGGTCAAAGATACTTTACTTCAGTACAAGCACTAATACAACAATGTAAAATATAACTTTAAAAGTAAGATCCTTCATTCAAAACTCGTAAAAGTACCAGCTAAATCCACTTAATATATTAAAAGTAAAAATACCCATTCTGCTCCCTGTGGCTGATTTATATTAGTGCATTAAATCATTGCTTCATTAATACTGATGCATCCGAGTTTATGCAGCATTTTAATGTTTTGGCAGGCGAAGGTGGAGCTACGTTTAACTACTTCACATATGTAGTCTATAGAATATTATGTACTCAAAATAAATGTACAATAATTTGTGTTATTAAATAAAATAGATTGTGTTTGTTTATTCAAATGAAGATCAAACTGTATCTTAAGACAAATTCATCCAAAAATGCAGGTAACTCCAAAGTCCCTTTTCTGCCACAGTATTGAATGAAGGTATTTTTTTTACTTTCCACTTCTGGTGGTTGTGTATTTCAGGCCTGAAGATTTTGGTCTGAAAGGAAACAAATGAACAAAGCAGAGAACAACAAGATTCCAAAAGAAATGTCAAAACAGAAGACTTTAAAACAGAGAAATCACATCGTATGACTACGTTTGGCTTTAGTGTGAAGAGAAAAGGAGACGTTTATTATTTTGTGTGTATTTTTGTTTGTCAGTCCTGCTCCTGTATCAGTGTGGACCCACTGAGAAACACACTCGCTCTGACCATGTGTCATTGTTTGATTTCCAGCCAAATGTTTGCACAACCCTACATTTTTTTCAATGAAAATAAAAGAAACAAATTGAAAACATGTCAAGAGACTGTTAATGCGTGATTTATGATTACGGCAGTTGCATCGCCAACTAGTGTTCTCCTGGCTTGTGCTTTTACTTTTAATGGATTTCACAAATATTTCCTGAGGGAGACAGGTGCTGATTTCTGAGCTGCTGGTTTACTTCACTTCAGCTGTTTGGAAACCAAAAAACTATTTAATGTTTTAATGACATGATTTATCAACAGTCTTATTTGATTGACTCGTTCAGAAAAGTTATTGGGGAATGATGTAATAGTGAAAAGAAGCTGAATTAAATATTGTTTTAGAAAATATTGTGTCATTTCATAATTCTATTTAGCCTATTTTTAGCTTATTTATTTAATACTGAGCACTATGGGTCCCCACTGTTACCTATATAATGTTATCTGCTTGTCTACTTACTTACACACACACACACACACACACACACACACACACACACACACACACACATGCACACGCACACGCACACGCACACAGACAAACACACACAAAGTTAGACAAAATAGTATGTTTTAAGTCTTATAGTGCAGTATTTAAATGGAGACAAGTTGGCCTCATTTGTTTAAAGGTTCAGTGTGTAGGATTTAGTGACATCTAGTGGTGAAGTTGCATGTTGTACTCCTCACCTCACACTCCCCTTCAAAAGAGAACCTGTGGCAGCCTGTAGTTGTCATAAAACTCCAAAAGTGTTTAGTTTGTCCAGTTTGGACTACTGTAAGAAACATGGTGGCCTTACAGGACCTGCTCCCGATGTAAATATAAAGTATTTAAATATAAAAGGCCCATTCTAGGGTAAAGAAAACAACAATTTGTACAATTAGATGAAAAAACACTTGTGAAAACATCACTAGAATTATTTTATATTAAATTTCTGCCAATCGATCCATTCACTTAAATCTTACACCCTGGACCTTTTAAGTTTATTGATTGGATTTTATCTTATATTTTTAATCTAGTTTGATCCTCCTTAGCGCCTCTATAGTTACAAGTTATCTGCAGCCACAGGTACATTGGGATGTGCAGTTTCCAGCGATGCGATGAAGAGCAGCTCCTCTTCATCAGAGGCCCTGCGATCTGAATGAAAACCAAAACATGTCATTGAGCGGAATTGGCTCAGAGCTCTGACAGCAGCAGTCTCCTCCCCCTGAAGTGGATGTGAAGAGGAGCTCTCTCTCTCTCTCTCTCCCCCTCCCTCTCTCGGCTCTGCCTCACATACAGGAAGAAGTTAAATAAGTGTAAAGAAGAAGAAAACAGCAACAACCCAGAAACACTTCTTTCACGCACACGTCTTCAGCAGCAGTGTGTTTATTTTGTATTTCTCTGCCTCCCTCGCCTCCTGCCTGGCGCCCTGGCTGAAATGCAGAAGAGGAAGAGGAGTTGGAGGTGAATGTGAGGAGGCGCTGCTGCTGCTGCTGTAACGCGTGTGGATTACTTTCAGACGAAGGCAGGAGCCAGACTTTTACGCATGGAGAACCGGGGGGGATCTTCTTCGTAGTTTGCGCAAAAGTTCAAAGAAGAAACATGTCAGAGCACAGATCCAGTTTCCTTCACATCGGAGACATTGTGTCTCTTTACGCGGAAGGCTCGGTGAATGGCTTCATCAGTACTTTGGGGTACGTTCCTCTGTGCTTCTCCTCTTATTCTCACCTTTAACCCCCCCCACACACATGTGCTGTGTTTTTAATCCCATCGCTGCTTCTGTGTCACTTTCTTCATCTCGGATCGGCCCCCGTGAGCCGATCGAGGAAGAGGTTTCTGTGTGGGACTTGTTGTGGCACAGGCCTAATCAACGCGTAATCGGTCGCTTCTCAGGAAATTCTTTACGTTTACGCAAACGCAACAGGAATGCAAAGCAGCGTGTTGCCCAGGTAGACGCTTGCTAAAGGTTACCAGAGCTCTGTGTGGCACTTGGTAGTCAAAGTAAGGGCCCGGGGACCCACAAGAGGACACCAGAGGACGTCAGGGAGATCCAGTAATGAAAATCAAATGATATGCAGACGATATTCAACTATATGTTAAGAGTAACGGAGACATTTACATACATTTGCATTGTGCCTGTATGTGAGCTTAGTGGCTTTTAAAGGGCATCACAATGGTCTCCCCTGAAAATACTGCTATTATATTAATTTCATTTCCGTTCCTTTATTGTCACTGCTCAGGGTTCAACCAAATGAAGTGTCCCAGTGGTGCAGACTGTAGTGATAAATTAGATAAGTATAAAAACAAACACAAGCGATAAATACAAACTTCAGGGAAAGCAAAGCCTTGTGTGTCTGTGCACGCCGCCATCGGTCAGGAAATGCAAATAAGAGAGTGACACGCACTGTTGAGTATCTGTCGATTTTGTATAAAAGGGAATTCTTTGGTTGTGTATGAACCACATTTTATTCAGCTGAATATCACACGTTGCTGTGTTGACCAACATGAGGATGAAGACCCCTCCAATGGTCGTAAATCTGAGGGGTCACCAGATGAGCAATTGGCTATTGTCTGACAATTGTTTTGCCTCTGGGGGCAACAACTAATATGTTGGGGCTTCCGGTGTAGACGGAGAATATCCAGGCCAAGACTCCTTCCTTTGTATGTAGTTCACCGTTTACAGTCTGTTTCATACAAAACACAAACGGTGATTCTTTTTGTAGGTGTTTCAGGTCCGCATGACATTTTGGATGATCTCTACTAACAGCTACCTGCATATGAATGCAGATGAAATAAAAAGCCGACAGCCGGTTTGTGTGTGTGTGTGTGTGTGTGTGTGTGTGTGTGTGTGTGTGTGTGTGTGTGTGTGTGTGTGTGTGTGTGTGTGTGTGTGTGTGTGTGTGTGTGTGTGTGTGTGTGTGTGTGTGTGTGTGTGTGTGTGTGTGTGTGTGTGTGTGTGGTGGGGGCGACCACAGGCTGCTCAAACATGACTGGTCAAACTAGAAACGGACACCTGAAGGCTTCTGGCCCCCAAATGTTGTCCCTTGCAAACATATTCTGCATATTCAACTGTAGAATCTGTTAATAGAGATTAGCAGATAAGTGGTGGGACAGGAAAAAACAACCATTAAATTAACTATTAACTAATTTAACTTGTCAAACTTTTTTTTTGTAAAATAATCTCTAAGTAATAATGAATTAAGTTAAAATACGTTTTTTGGGGGAAATTGCTCATAGGAATAAGAAGACACTGCTTTATTTTAAGGGGACACACTCATGTAATGTGGACCACTACTTTTCAAAGGTTGTTTTTCTTTTATGTCTCAGCTGACTTTTGTGTAGGTGTGATAGAAACTACTTTTCATTGGGTTATTCTCCTCCAGCGTCACTATGGTTTGCTTGGCTGTATTTCCCCCTGTGCTGACAGGGTCAAGTGTCAGTGCAAGGTGAAATACCTTTGGTGGTTCCAGTTGCTCTCTGGCCCCTAAACCCACAGAACAAGTGTGGAGAGATCGACTGGCCCTGAGGAATGAGCCCTGCCCCACCCACCTTCTCTCCCTTTTCCCTCATTTTCTGTTTCCTACTTTCTGTCGTTCCTGTTCCTGCCTTAAATTCCTCCTACAGGCAGAGCATGCCCGTTTTGATGTAAACACCTCGGCTTTAATGTCTTGTTCTGTGGAGGATCTACAGAGTATTTGAGCAAATGGCAGATGAAGTATGTTTGTACCTTCACTTATACAATGTTCCCTGACTCACTGTCTGCAGGACAGCACATAGCCAAACTACTTTATGTGTCTGTAAAGCTCTGTGCCAATGCAAACAGCACACAGGGGCAGACAACATTTAAAAATCCCCCCACAGCAATTGTTCACACCTCCTCTTTTTGTGAGGCAAAGAAGTGAAACTCTTATCAGCGTTGAATAACTCATGCAGTTTGACAGGGGCGCTGTGTATTTTATCAAGGGCTGAGCTGAGCTCACCAAGGTCCAGAGAAAGTAGTATCTAGAGCAAAGAGCTGCAGGAACCTCGGCCCTGGTGAGCACAATGTTGCCTCGGCTGCACAAGGCTACCCAGGCTGTTTGCTCAGGAATATAATGAATCAGTGAGTTCCTTACACACCTTATATTGTAAACACACAAAAACCGGATGATCTTATAAGGAACACAAAGGTCATGAGGCTGATTCAAATCCACAGGTGACCTTGACCTTTTTGGATATCGTGCTTTCCCATGTTTACGGTTGTCAAGAGGGTTTATTTTGAAGATCTGTGACATTTAATGTTTCTCAATAATCAAGCGATTCATGGTATGATGCAAGATTGGTTTGAGTCACGAGCAACTGGACATTTTTTCTGCAGTTACTTGAAGATGTTATACTCCCCATCCGAGAGATAAAGCTAAAATACTTCTGTATCCATCATTTAAGTCATTTAGTATTTGCAAGTTTTCCCATTATAGCTTTCCCCAGAAATGAAGTCATCTCAGGGTAATAATGAGGAAGTGCATGACTCGGTCTGCTTCGTCAGCAGGTTGAAACATGCAGTCACAGAGAATGGTTGTAGAACATTTTAACTTTCGAGTCATTCTATCTAGTTGTCGTGCAACATGTCAGACAGTTTTTTTCTGGTCGTCATCACATACTGTGGCCTTCTCTGTGTTGTTGTCTCAGTCCACTCCACACAAGCTATGCAGCTATTATTAGCTCGTCTGTGTCCAGCCTGGTAGATTTATCTTTGGTTCATGTTTAACTCGGTTACACAGAAAACCTCTCCTGCTCGCTGAGTGTCAGCCACCGTCAAAGCCTCCGTGTTTGCAACGCCAGCACCTCTGCGGACCTAAGATGACTTATTAATGAGCTGGAGGGCCTTTTCCACGGGGCCTTCCTGTTTAGCCATTTAGCACTTGATAATGTTTCCTGTTGGGCCCTATTGTTTCTCATTTAGATGTAACTCTGATACAGAGTTAGAGGAAATAATACACACACACACACACCGTGAATTGACACACTGATCAAGTGTCGTGGCATAAAAAAAGGAAATGGCTCAGTTAATTTAAGCACGGCTGCTCGCTTTGAATGAATTGGAGGAATTGTGCATTGCATTATGTTTCTCTTCAGTGGACGAATGGATGAATGGATGTGCTTGTGCATCTGTGCATGGGAATAAAGTCTGAGATCAGTCTTTTTTTTATAGAAAGTCATACATGTCGCCTCAGAATTTGATTAGGTCCGTCAGAATGAAGACCAACGAGCAGCAGCACCTAGACACTGATTTACTGACATAAGAAACCTTAACGTTCAACAATTCCGATAAAATAAGACCTTTCTCACATCTACGAGGAAAATGAAGTAAAAGCAGATTCCCTGCTGGAGCCCAGACCTGAATTTTGGTCTCAAAAAGAAAACCGACACCCTCTCTGATCTCTTTAATAATGAACATGTAAAACATTTCCTCAGGGGAAATTCCATTACCTTTTGTTTTTCCAGGTTTCACGCATTCAGTTCCAGTAAATAATGGCCGACTGAATACAGTGATTCAAATGTTCCTTGTAGCGAATGAGATCGATTAGCTTGTACAAATACCAACAGTGTTTACAATTGGCCCCGTGTTGAGTAATACCCCTAGTGTTTCTAAGTGGTATTACTGGTCACAACATGACAAAAAGCCTGGTTCCTGCCCAAAGCAAGAAACAGCTAGGTGCAAAATCCCAATTTGCACGAAACCATTTTAAAAGGCAGTGAAGTAATAATGCTGAATTGTTGATGGATTATAAAAAACATCCTTGAAGTTTTTACTAGCCTCATCAGTCTCTTTATCAGCGAGTCATTCGGGGGGGTGCAAAAAGAGACTACTTGTTTTCCATCAGTCCTTCTGTTCACCTGGTTTTTCTTCCTCCTCCGACATCGAGACCCCTTTTCTTTTGCCGGGTAGAGTTTCAACAGTCACTCCGCTTGTTCCATCTGCCTTTTCCAGTGTCAGGGGAAAGCAGCCGATAGCTGTGAGGGGAAACAAAAGTGCCATCCTCTTCCTGTTTTGGTTAGACAGTGGCGGACGTAAATTTTGCCTCAATTTTTCCATGAGATTTCTTACATGGTGGTGACTCTTGTAGGGAATCAATTTCAAAACAAATCGTGCGGCCATCACATAGTGCAATCGGCATCAAGTTAAAACAAAACAAACTGACAACTTGTGAACCACGGCAGTTACTCCAGATATCCGTCATCATCAGCTTTGCAGCTTTAACAGTCAGTGCAGATTTGTAATGTGTGAATTTCAGAGACCTGCTGAGCCAGTGAAACGTCTCTAGTGTGTAAAACAGTCAGCGAAGAGCAGATACAAGTCTAGGATGTGGGTAACTAGGCCGTTATTAAGTGACACCCCTTCAAATTCCCTCTAATCAACCCTGCACAGAAACCACATGGTTTCCTCCAGCAGCCTTGAGGTTCCTTCAGTGACCAAAACAAGGGTGTTTCTAAAAGCTTCATCTTAAACACACACACACACACACACACACACACACACACACACACACACACACACACACAGACACAGACACTGTTCATTGTCATCTGGTTTTATTGTTACTTTTAATATATTTGACACCAGAGAAAGTCGGATGTCATTTATCGAAATACAAACCACAAGACTGAGCAGACCTTCCTGCCGCTGGGCCGGTAAGCAGCGATCAAAGCAGCTTTAGATTAGATGAGCTCCAGAAAATGTTTAGAGCCTCAGTCCAGAGAGCTGTGCAACCAGCGGAGCTTTTCATCCTGCAGGTGCCAAGTGAACTGCCACTCAAGTGTGGTTTCGAGCCGTGGATTGAAATGAATGGTTTTAGAATTCATGTATTTGCATTTGTATGTGACACCACAATTGGACGACTGTTTGTTGCATGTAAATCTTTATTTTTTCAGAGATAATGACTGGCCAGTGGAAAACATGGCACACCTCGACACTAAATCATAGGTCCATGATCTTGTATCGCAATACAGCCCCAACCTGTTGCCATTTTTCATTTCACAATTTAAGCTGTAAAACATTAAAATTATAATTATTTTTGAAGTGTGGGCAAACTGCATATTAACCTCCGCCAAGAGATTATGTTTCCGTCTCTATTTGCTTGTTTATTTGTTAGTTAGCAGGATTACGCAAAAAACTACTCAACTGAATTCCATAAAATTGTGTGGAGAGGTGGGCCATGACCCAAGGAAGAACCCATTCAATCTCTGTGCCGATCAGCAGATCCAGATCCCTTTTTCTTTTCCCTTTTGTGAGATTTGTTTCTCAGAGAGTGATTCATGGATCTTGAATCAAAAAACCTGAACTTTTATTTGGAGATTAGAGGGTGGACCTTTACTCCTCTTGCTACAACTGTAATGTACTTAAGAAATGATGGTGAGTGACATTTTGTATTTGTGTTTTTCTCTACAGGCTTGTTGATGACAGGTGTGTGGTTCAGCCTGATGCCGGAGACCTTGCAAACCCACCTAAGAAATTTAGAGGTATGCATGATTAGACTAGTCACACTGGTTCAGGGTTACACACACACACTCACACAAACACAGACACACACACTGTCAAAGCTGACCAGATCCTTTGCTTTCAGTGTTATTAAACACAACATTGTGGTTTTCGTGAAGCTTTAATAGGTTTAACTGGCTCTTCAGTCGCCCGGTGGGTAAACAACCACTAACCTCAAAAAGGCAGTTTCACCACATTAAGACCCTCGAGTGGAACTCAACCTGACTTACAGGGAGTGACTCCCGTGTGCCTGAATGCTTCTCGTCCTCTGCAGATTGCCTCTTCAAGGTGTGTCCCATGAACAGATATTCGGCCCAGAAGCAGTTCTGGAAGGCAAAGCAAGGAAAACAAGGAAATAACAACACACAGGGAGATCTTTTCAAGAAGTTACAGGTACAACCCCTTTTTTCTTATCTCAATCTGCATCTAGATCTCGTTGTTCTTTTGCATCCAAAAGCTCTAACAAATGTCCCTTGTATTACCCAGCATGCAGCAGAACTGGAACAGAAGCAGAATGAGTCAGAGAACAAGAAGCTGCTCGGAGAGGTTGTCAAATACAGTAATGTCATCCAGGTACAGCCCCTCTCTATTGCAAACACCTGCAGCTTCACACTGGCTCCAGTCCACGGCTTTGTTTTTGTTGTTCTGTTTAACCAAGGTTACGTTACTGAGATCCAGTCTCTGATTCCTCAGGCAGGTTTGGAAAAGTCTGAAATGATAGGACGTGTTGTCACTGATCACTAAGCTTTTGTTCCAGGTGTTGAGTTGAGAAAAGAAACTACATACTTAACTGCTGTTGGAAAATATGTTCAAACAGTTTATGAGGGTTGACTTTAAAAGCTGGTGTAATTTACCTCTGGTCTGATCAGTGGAGTCTTTCAATGTGCAGGGTGGTCGGACACACTTTTTGTCAGACTGAATGAAATTTGAAGCCAGTTCTTTTGAAACAAACAAGTTACCTTGAGGTGATAAGCAACCTATTTATTTAAAAAGTGGATATCTTATTACTCTTGTAAAATGGTGCAAGGTATTTAAGTGCTTACTCAACACTTACCTATAGATCACTAAATATTTAAAATGAGATATTTACTATTTGTTTAAAAAATAAGATGATTTATTTCTGTCTTTATATTATTAATATATTAATATATATTAATATTTGTGTGTATTTTGTATTACTTATTAGGTTTAAGTATTGCTTATTATACTAATATTATTCACATTGGACTTATTTATTTCATATTTACTACATCGTTAATATTAAATAAATATTAAATCCAACACCCTTAGCTGCTAGTTACTTTCCACAAAACGTATAAAATATGATGCTTTGGAATAAACCCAAAACATACAATATGAATTGGTTAATTAATGAATTAATCAGTAGATGAAGCCTTAATGAAAACAATCAGGAGTTGCCTGTCTATACACAATTATATAAAATAATAAACTCAAGCAATAAACATGCTTGAGTAATAACAATCTTATGATGTAATATATAATAGTGCAGCACCCTTTGGGGCCTGTGTAAACTGTGGCCCCCTTTATGTCCCCTGGTTTAGAAAAGTCTTAGATCAGCCCCTGTCTCAACCCCCTGATTCCTCGTTCTCAGCTCCTGCACATTAAGAGTAACAAGTACCTGACGGTGAACAAGCGACTCCCCGCTTTGCTGGAGAAGAACGCCATGCGTGTTTCCTTGGACTCGGACGGTAACGAGGGCTCCTGGTTCTACATTCAGCCGTTCTGGAAGCTCCGCAGCGAGGGAGATAATGTAGGTGTCCCCTCCGCCCGGAATCACCTTTCTGTACAAAGCCATGACGTTTCTCTCTGTTTACACTGTCAGGTCATTGTTTGTCCTGTCCCAGTAACATTTCTGATTTTGTCCTCCCCCCTTTGGCTTTAGCATCCTATGGTTAAAGGTATTGCTCTTGATTGTGCATGGTGTTTGTGCAATATTAGGTCAGACACAGAATATCATGTTAAACGCATGGATGCACTGGCCTCCCCATTGCATGTAGATTTTCAGGGTTGAGCTTAAAAAGTATTCGGTAAGTTTCTCCCTTCTGTCTGCTGTATGACATTGATAGTGACATTATAGCTAAAATGTTTGTGATATTCCTGCACAGAATTGAAACAGATGTGATGAACCACCCACATCAAACCTTGTGTGCTTGTGCACAGCTGCTCAATGAGATACAGTTGACTGTGGACAGTCTATTATAATTGTTTATTATAAGTAGACTGAGCATGCATTATGCAAACAACGATACAATAACAGGTTGTATACTTTTCAGTCACCATGTCTCTGTATGCTGCATTCGTGTCCGCTCACCATGGTATGAAAAAACTTGCCGTGTACAGCTCCACCGCTCTCTCTCGTGTGAATCTCAGCCTGTAGCCGCTGCACTTAGCGCCTTTTGTGTTCTGAAGTAGATGTTTGCAGACCTGAGACAAACCCCTTCCTTTGCATGGACCCCACTCTTACTCTCTGTTCGATCCATCTGAACTCTGCTGGAACTTGACCACCCTGTGTCTCCTGCTGCGATGTGACTTGTCTCTGGTTCGGTTCAAGGTGGTGGTTGGAGACAAGGTGGTGCTGATGCCAGTGAACGCAGGTCAGCCGCTCCACGCCAGTAACATCGAGCTGCTGGACAACCCCGGCTGCAAAGAGGTGGGACTAATTCCTCTATATCATTTCAAGAGTCTGTTAAACAAGATACTTTTAATGTTTAATTATGATCTCTATCTTATATCTCCATGTATGATTACGATGTTATTTATAAATGATATTTTTTTTATTTCTATGAAAAGTGTCTGAGCATTGTTAAAAGCACTATACGAATAAAATGTCTTAATATTAAAACAGCTCGTAGTTTAGGTAATAGTTTATAATGTGATATATCAATGTAATATACCTATATTCGATGGAATGTAATATTATACCAACATCGTGTTACCCCACAGAGTAGCTTCTAATACCCCAACTGTGGTTTAAATGTGAAAATCAACAAAAAAGTGGCCTTTCAAGGATTTAGGAGACGGCATGTGACTTGTGCACGATAAAATAAAATCTTGATTTCCTTTTCTGTTTTTCTTCTACGCTCTTCTTCATGCTGCAGGTTAATGCTGTCAGCTGTACCACCAGCTGGAAGGTCACCTTGTTCATGAAGTTTAGCGACTACAAGGAAGATATCCTCAAGGGGGTATTTTGGTTTTTATTACGTTTGAGTCTGTTTATTCAGTCCGTGTTTTAGCAGAATTTGTTACAGCTAAACAACGCCGAATCATTTTGCGTGTGTGTCCTCTGTCAGGGAGACGTTGTGAGGCTGTTTCATGCCGAGCAGGAGAAGTTTCTCACCTCTGACGATTACAAGAAGCAGCAGCACGTGTTCCTCAGGACCACGCTGAGGCAGACGGCCACCTCCGCCACCAGCTCCAAGGCTCTGTGGGAGGTCGAGGTAAAACACAGATGCAACTAATAACATCTCACTTTCAGTTTGAATTCATCAGTGATGCTCAATGTAGCTGGAGTTGATCATCATCATGACTTTTTGGGAAATTGAAAGTCATACAGTACATCAACAAAATAAAGACCCCACTAAATAAACCTAATATATTCCTACACACTTAGATTTACAGCTTTGTCATTATTAAGGACAGTTTCTCACAGGTTCAGGCCGTTATTCCTCCTTTGATTGTACGTTATTATAATGTCCTTCTTTCTGCCATTTCAACCTTTAGTTCTTTGTAATCCTCTGTCTGTCGTACTACGTGTTCCTCTTTTATCAGTTTACACACTAAACTGGAGTTCCTCTTGTCCCTCTGCTGTTTGTTCCTGCATGTTCTTAGCATATCAGCGGTTGACGTGTTTTAGCGCCAGTATGACAAACACAAATTCCTTTTGTACTTAGCGAATCGGATGACTATCGTTCTGACTCATTCTTTCGCTGCACTGACGTTGGTGCAAATGCTGCAAATGAAGACGTGCATCTTTTTTCTCTGTTTGGTTTGTGAACGAATCCCGACTCAGGAGAACCAGAGATATTTAACAGAAATCATCCCTATTTATGTGTGTTGAAATGTCATAGTAATCCCCATACAGACAAAAACTGAAAAACTCTTCTATATTAGAAGTTAGATTGAAGGAGGAACTGACTGACACTATTTCCAGATGTGTCATGTATTATTTGTTCTTCTCAGGTCGTGCACTATGACCCCTGTAGAGGCGGAGCCGGCCAGTGGAACAGTCTCTTCCGCTTTAAACACCTTGCCACTGGGAATTATCTCGCATCCGAGGTGAGTTTTGCTCTTACGCTCGTGTCAGAGCTTCAACTTTCATTTTTATTTTTATAGATGATTCTCATTGTGTCAAATTACATAGTTCTTTTTGAAAAGTAGCAGAAACTTTTTTTTAAATGACAGCATCTGCTTCTCAGTGTCTGTGTAAGCACAGTTGAGGGGGACTTTAGGTGATGTGCTGTAGGTGGCAGTGTTCCCATTGATATGGCCTATATCCCCCATCTTCTGCTGTAAAACAGTCTGGATTATAAGGACGATAATGACATGATGTTCGTCTCCACATCCGAGATCTGAGACTGTTCAATATCTTTTATAGGCAAACCCTGAATTCAAAGAGAACACAGTGGAGTCCCAAGGAGAGGTGAGTCATTCAAACAAGCACATGTAGCTGCAAAACCACTCACAGCTGACTGTCTCACTAACTACTCTACAGGGCTGATAATTACAGTTTTGTGCATCAGCAGTGCAATTAGGTCATCATTTTACACCACGAATGAGTCAGATTGCACTTGACTGAAGGATAAAATGAGTTTGTGACTAGGAAATCAAGTGTTCTACTGCAAAGAGTGATTATCTCAGCAGTTGTACATTTTTTGGTTGGATTTCAGTCCCTTCTCTGTCTCCTCATCCTTTGGTTACGCAACACCACCAGTTCTCTCACACTTAAAGTACACGCACACACACACACACACACACACACACACACGCACACGCAAACTCTGCCAAAGTCTGAATCTATATCGAGACGTTTCTTTCAGCTCTTCACTGCCTTGCACATTTGTATTCTGGCAATGCAAGGAATGCGCACACAAACTCTCCGCCTCACACACTTACTCGTGCACACGCTGAGTTTCAGACACACTGGGGGCTCCTTACATAACATCTGGGTGTGGGGGTGCCCTGCAAGAGCGGATGGAGGGGAGGCAGACGTGCTGTCTGCTCTGCTCCACTTGCCTGTGCTAAGCTGGTGGGGTGAGTCACCGGCGGAGGGGGACGTGAAGAAAGAGGGGAGGGAGTGGGAGGAAAGAGAAGTTGAGGCGCGGAGGCAGCTCTAGGGACCCTCCCATTGACATGCAGCGAACAGCGGGAGAAATGAACCCTCGTCATTATGGGTTGCATCTGCAGCCTGCAGACGAGCTGCCAGCCTACGTACTGCAGAGTCTAACACACAGCACAGATAAATCATGGATCTCTGGCATCATGTCTGTGTTAAATGTGGTTTGGCTCATCCATCCACTCTCACTGATGGAGTTTATCAACAGTGGAGCTCATCTGTCAGTATTAAGGGGAGCATGTGCAGAGAGATATGACAACCAGACACAAAACATGTCCACGCTCCTCTTTATGGTCACAAAGGTCAGAGAGACTTACTTCAAGTAGTTTATATGATAATTTTGACCGCCCCTGTGTGTGCATGTTTGCCTGTGTCCTTGTGTGTGCGGCTGCAGAATGAAACTGACGCGGTGTTCTCGAAGAGGAAGCATCAGGCAGCAGAGAAGATTGCGTTCACCCTGGTCTCTGTTCCCCACGGGAATGACATTGCCTCTCTGTTTGAGCTGGATGCCACCACCCTGCAGCGGGCGGACTGCCTCGTGCCCAGGTCAGTCACTCACATGGGGGCAACACCGACAATAACACTTTGCATCTGCTTTGTTTGTGACCACAGGGGGATTTTTTTTTTTTACTACAATTCACAACATGGAGAACAACAGGTCCTTTCAGAAAATCTGCCATTAGGGGGAGATTGTTACTTTATTGAAATCATCTGCTCATGTGTTATTTTGTTGTTGGTAATGAGAGCAGTCTAAAATAAGTGTGTATACATAACTGGATCAATTCTGAAACAAGTGAAAATCAAATAAAACATATTTGAAGTTTTTCATTCAAATTGCAGTATATTTTATATATCATAAGAAGACAAAGAGTCAACAGTCATGTTAGTGGGCGAGTGAGGCTGCACCTGCACAATGCTGCCTATTGCTAAATGCTAACATTAGCATGGTTAAGTGCTTGTTTGATACAGAATGTGTTATATGCTGATATTTAGCAGAGATTGATTCACGTGTGTTTAAATAATTTTAGGATGTTAGCATGCTATTTGCTAATTCATGCTAAAGACATAGTAGATCATGTTCTAGTACGACCCTTAGTAATTCTCCAGCATGGCTACTTTTCAGTTCAATAACAGCAGCAAGGTCATCCAATAAAAAAATTAAAAAAAACATATCTGCTGTATATATTTTGTTCCATCCTTCCTCAGAAATTCATATGTGAGGCTTCGGCACCTGTGCACCAACACCTGGGTGACCAGCACCAACGTCCCCATTGACGCAGAGGAGGAGCGGCAGGTTATGCTAAAGGTCTAAACCCTCACACACGCACTTATTAGATATTCTGAAACCTGCAAAACAACTAATTGTGAAAAGGGTCTGAATATTTTCAGAAATTCACTCAACTAAAACAAGGGATGCATTATTTGGAAATTTGCTTGGACTGTCACAACAGATTGGCACCTGTCCCACTAAAGAGGACAAAGAGGCTTTTGCCATCGTGTCTGTTCCCCTGTCTGAGGTCAGGGACTTGGACTTTGCCAACGATGCCAGCAAAGTTTTGGAGTCCACTGTGAGAAAGCTTCAGTACGGCAACATCGCTCAGAACGAGAGGAGGTACAGAGACATTATGAGCGTGTTGACGCAGGTCGTACGGGGTGGTGTGAATATTTCATGATTTCAAGTGTTATTTTTTGCCTTAATATCTATTTCAGGTTTGTGACTAAACTCCTGGAGGACCTGGTTTTCTTTGTGTGTGTGGTACCAAACAATGGCCAGGATGTGTTATCGGTGGTCACCTCTACACCCAACCGAGAGAGGCAGAAACTCATGAGGGAACAGAACATCCTCGCCCAGGTCAGCACAAGTACACACACACACACACTTTTCTTTATGTCCTTTACGTCCCTTATGTAGAGACAGATTCATCTGAAGTGTAACAGAAGGACAGTAATGCCCAGAGCAAATCTTAATTGTATTGTATTTCCATTAGTGAGATATTTTATAATAGCTACAGATTAGCCTCAGGAAGTCTGTTTATTGCATTACAGGCTGTAGAACCTCAATTCTTCACTGCCATGTCTGGGTTTCTGTTCCTCTAGATCTTTGGCGTCCTGAAGGCACCATTCACCGATCAGGGTGACGGTGCCATGCTGAGGTTGGAGGATTTGGGAGACCAGCGATACGCCCACTTCAAGTACATGTTGAGACTCTGCTACCGGGTGCTACGGCACTCCCAACAGGACTATCGCAAAAACCAGGCATGTTTTTCTACACACGTCTACTATTGAGTGTTCACTGAGTTGTCATCCGGCTCATTAATATGGTCGTTATCAACAGGACGCAGGGCAGTCCGATGATGGAGAGGTGGAGATTTAACTGGGAGCTTAGAAGTATAGATTCTTCCAGATTGACTTGGAAAATCTATGCGGGCGGAGCAACTGCTGTAATGATGCTTCCTATTATGAAACCTAGGCAGTGGTCAATCAGTCTTTTAATAGATCAGTGGATCAACAGAAATAATTCATGACAAATCTAATAATGAACGTGAGCTCACAGCACAGTTTCTCCTACTTAAATGAAAAGATTGAATTTATGTGGAATACACTCGGGACTCAGTGCGCTCATTGGTATTTCTGCTGTACTGTGTTCGTCTGTCAGGCACAACCACAGACTGTATTAAGATGGACGAAGCAGCTCAACTTCCTCTTACACTATCCACAAATGAAGCTAAAATATCCAAAGTAAACATTGGCCATTTTTGTGCATTTGGCGCCAGATTCTGAGCAATAAACAAGCTCGACCAATCACAAGCTAATGTCAGCTGTCAATCATGATGTTTCATCCCGTTTTATAGCATCAAGTCACTAATCAAAGCCAAAATGGATCAATGTGATAAGAACTACCCAAAATGACAGAAACCATCTCTGAGAAAAATGTATTTGACTTGTGCTTTGACTTTTTTGGGTCCCATCAATTAACATGGAGGAGACAGGATAAATACTGCAGCCAGCCACCAGGTGGTGATTGGCTTCACTTTGAGGAGCTGTCACCTCGTCCATTATTGTGTACAGTCTATGGTTATAACCTACAAGCAGTGGAACCAGTTGAACTTTAGCTTGATACTCATGTATAAGATAAAAAAAATCATTCGACTGACTTAGAACTTTACTCTATGTTCTACTGTTATGTCAACAACCCAGATACTTATTTATACAACAGCTTACAGAAGTAAACAAACAGTACTTAGCTTGTGCTACTAATTTAATCTTGTAAAAAGGACATTTGTTAATGTCACCTTTCAAGATTTTATTTGTTTTTCTGACAAATGAAATGCTCGGGAAGAAAACGATAAATTTTAATTGTGCTCGTTATAATGCTTTCTACATTAACTGATTAATCAGTTGTCAGACGTCAGTAGATTGATGGGTCCAACCCTCAGCCCTGATGAAAGTAATGTGAACGTTACAAGCAGCTGTCAGTTGTAACTGTGGGAAACCTCATGAATGTGAATCAAGGCCTAAAAAAAAAACAAAGTAAACTTGTTGAACAAGTTCTCTTTAGATAATGTTCAAACAAACACAAAACTAAGCGCAGTGATTCAGCTAATTTAATCCGTCTGTGTTACTGGCTCTGACTATTTCTGCCCGATTTCACAACCATCTACAAAAGTGCAGTGTTTAAAACCATATGTTTCTTGTTTCCTCGCAGGAATATATAGCCAAAAAGTTCTCAATCATGCAGTCTCAGATTGGCTATGAGATCCTGGCCGAGGACACGATCACTGCGCTGCTGCACAACAACCGCAAGCTGCTGGAAAAACACATCACAGCCAGAGAGATCGAGACGTTTGTCAGCCTGCTGAGGCGCAACAGAGAGCCCAGGTCAGACACGTTCAACCGCCAGAGACCAGAAGAACCCAGGGGACAATTTAATTACAGAAAACACAGAAGTCATAATTTATTTAGCGAGAGATTAATTTTTACTCACAGCAATTTAACAATATCACGTAACACAACACAATATCTGCATCTTATCCCCTTGTATTGGAATTAATAATTGTTATATAATAGGTTTACCCACTTTACATGTCAAATACGATACCGTATATCCTGTGAAAGACAACTTACACCAACATGTAACGTGTCAGTTTGTGTGTTTCTGTGCTCATGTCTGCTCTGCTCTTCCAGGTTCTTGGATTATCTCTCTGATCTCTGTGTGTCCAACAAGACGGCCATCCCCGTCACACAGGAGCTCATCTGTAAATTTATGCTGAACCCCACCAATGCAGATATCCTCATCCAGACCAAGTGAGTGTGTTTATTTAAAAAAAACAACCGAGTTGCTCCTGTTGCATTTCCCTCGTTCATTTTTAAAAACGTGTTCAATCTCCCCAGCACGTGCGATTGCTGTTTCCTCCTACTCGATAGATATTTCCAGCAGCACCTCTGCGTCAAAGTGTAACGTGTGCAGTTTTGTCTCTTAACCGCTTTCTGTCACACTCTCTCCCTCCTTCCTCAACCCCCCCCCCAGACTAATCTCTAACACAGACAACACCCTGGAGACCAACCTGCTGCAGGAGGAGGTGGAGGACGAGGAGGTCTGGCTCTACTGGATCGACAGCCACAAGGAGCCTCACGGCAAATCCATCCGCCACCTGGCCCAGGATGCTAAGGGCAACCACAAGATGGATATCGACATCATCACCTACTACAGGTGGCGGTTGCACTCTTACCTTTAGTTGTGCCAATGTGCTGAACCTTATTTCCTGCGGAAAACACAAAAGTCGCTGAAACAAACATAGAGAAACCAAATGTTTTACCCCATTTTCTTCCATCTACAAAATAAAAAAGGGTTTCTTCTCCTTCACCTCCTCTGCAGATATCAGCTGAACCTGTTTGCTAAAATGTGTCTGGACCGTCAGTATCTAGCCATCAACCAGATCTCCGGTCAGCTACCTGTGGATCTGATCCTACGCAGCATGTTCGACGACTGCTTGCCATACAACCTCAGAGCCTCCTTCTGCCGCCTGATGCTGCACATGCACGTGGACCGTGACCCGCAGGAAGCTGTGGTGCCCGTACGCTACGCCCGCCTCTGGACCGAGATCCCTTCCAAGATCACCATCCATGAGTGAGAGAGCGTGGGAGATTAAGTGAGTGCTTGTACTTTGTCTGATGCAGAATTAGACAGATTGTGTTTGTTTTGCGCAGGTTTGAGTACGATTCCACTGACAGCTCGAGGGAGGAGATGAAGAGGAAGTTTGCTACCACGATGGAGTTTGTGGAAGAATATCTCAAAGACGTGGTCAGCCAGAATTTTCCATTCGGGGATAAAGACAAGAATGAACTGACACTAGAGGTAAAATCCACTGTTGCATATACACACATTTTCTCAAATAGGCTCAAATTGTACTCTAACAACTGCTCTCACTTCTCTCTTCCAGGTGGTGAATCTGGCTCGGAACCTGGTTTACTTTGGTTTCTACAGCTTCAGTGAGCTGCTGCGTCTAACACGCACCCTGCTGGCCATCCTGGATATTGTCCAGCACCCACTCGCCTTCATGAACAAGCTCAACAAGAGCCCAGAGGCTGGTCAGTGCATTGTTACATTGTGTTGGTCAAATAAGATTAATTTTTTTATGTAGCCCTTTAAACATTCAATAGAAAGTGAAAGGTAACAAGTTATCTTGTGTTTTGTTGTTTCCTTATTTAAGGGGTAAGATAATTGAACAGGGCAGAGAGAGCTTTCAGGTTTTAGATGCAGCAGATAAAAAAAAAAAAGCTTAAGGTAATTTATAAAAGCATCAGGATTTAAATTTAACTGTTCAAATATCAGGGAGAAAAAACATGGAGACCTGATCGAGAAGCTGAGGTATCAGTGGGACAAATATATATATATATATAGGTACAGAAATAGAGACATGTTGATATGAGGATAAAGATGATCCGTCTGCAGATCAGAAGACTGATCCGTTCATGGGAATGATTCACAATAAAAATGCAACTGGATTGACAAAACTTTTTTTGGAAGTGTTTCACATAAGTGGACAAAGACATTAATAAAATAAAACTTCTGGTTCAGTTTAATGGACTGAAGAGAATAACACAATGTTCTCCTGGGCTATCAAATTTTCACAGGCTGGAGATTTAACTTGATGATGATCGCCTTTATACACACACACTCACACACTCTCACACACACACACGCACACACACACCAAGCAAAATATGTAAAGATAAATGTTTCCTTCAGGCAACAATGTCCTTCGAACTATCCACGGCGTTGGAGAGATGATGACTCAGATGGTGATGAGTCGCGGGGTGCCCCACAGCCTCCCCGACACCCCTCCCTCCCTGCGCTACAGCAAAGGGCACTTCCTGCCGGACAACGAGGACGTCATGGTGATGGACACCAAGCTAAAGATCATCGAGATCCTGCAAGTAAGCACTGCTCTCTGGATGTAGGTGGTGCTATTTAACATTTTTCCCCTCCCTGCATAAGTGAGTGACTTTATTTTTGTGCTTTTCTTTAATTGCTGTTTAGTTCATCCTGAGCGTGAGGTTAGATTACAGGATCACGTACTTGTTGTCCATCTACAAGAAAGAGTTTGGGGACAAGTCCATCATTGACTGCTCGGCCTCGACGTCTGAGATGCCTTTCGTGATGCGTGAGAATGAATTACTCTTACGGAAAATATCCTAAATCAGTCTTTTGCTGCCTACTGTACTAAACTGACCTGTTGTTTACTTTATTTTGTCTGTAGCGTCTGAGCCAGACATAGATGAGATTGCAACCAAAGCAGAGAGCATGTTTGCCGGAAGGTGGGTGAAGCTCAGTCTGCCAATTTCTTTTTAATACACTATTCAACACTCGCCAAAGAAACTTGAAAGCTGGATAAGTGCGGTTTTATGATTCCAGCTCTGAGTTGGGAGCAGTGGAGCTTGACGATGAGGGAGGCAGGACTTTTCTGAGGGTTCTGATCCATCTCATCATGCAAGACTACCCCCCGCTGGTGTCCGGCTCGCTGCAACTCATCTTCAAACACTTCAGCCAGAGAGCCGAGGTGCTGCAGGCCTTCAAACAGGTGAGGACAGAGCAGGTTACACACAAGCATTTGATAGCTGGCGAGCGGAGAGTGTGCGGCATCAGGCACTTCCTGTGTTAAGTGAGTTGTCTGTCATGGTTGATGTATTTTGATCATTTTGGATTTGGAGGGGTTCTCCAAAGTGGCGCTCTGAGATTTCTTGGCAGAGATTTTGCTTTCACACGCGTTCCTTCCTTTTAATATCTCTATGTCTGGTTTATTTCTCACCCAGAGTGTGTTTGTGTGTGTCCGTGCGTTTTCCAGGTCCAGCTGCTGGTGTCAGAGCAGGATGTAGAGAACTACAAGCAGATCAAGACGGACCTGGACCAGCTGCGTCTGACTGTGGAGAAGTCGGAGCTGTGGGTGGAGAAGAGCAGCGTCTACAGCAGCGAGGACCTGGTGGTCAGACAGGGCAACGAAGAGAACATCGAGGTGCGGCACCAACATTTTTATGGTATCCATCATCTAAAAGCAAAGTCTGGCCTTCCCGACTTCACAGTGACATTAAGAGCTCCACAGGAAGTGGGTGTGGCCTAACGTCCCATCAGTCACTCAGCTGCATGGTGAAAGGCTGCTTTCTTTGTTATTGTTAATCAGGGTTGGTGGAAACTGTTTTGTTATGTAGCATAGCACATATATAATATATAACATTATTGCTCTTCACAACAGGACTGCTGCTAAGTCAATTTTTAAGAGCCAAGCCTGCAACTTGTTTCATTTCTCAAACATTATTCTTACTTTAATTGTTTGAGGAAAGTTACGACTGCTGGGACTTCCCCCACTGCACTGTGAGAAATGCCTGTTAATTAGACACAGGATACAGAGGCAGCTTTGTGCCGCAGATAAACCTGTCAGGGCCTGAATGTTGCTAAAGGGTTGTGTTTCTGTTTGTCTTTGCTGATGTGTTCTTGCCAGGAGGTTGTTCTGAGCCCAGTCCAGGACGGTGATAATAAACCTCAGATTGACTTTAACAAGGGAAACAACTACAACATTGTCAAAGAGGTGAGCTCCATGTCTGCAATTCCAAGTGTTTCTTATTCGATGACTTTTTCTGCTCTTGTGTATATTATATCAAATATTTCTCTCCGACAACTCACCTGGTTGATCGTGCACCTCATGTACTGAGACTGAGGCTTGAGTTCTCTGCAGCAGCCACAGGGGTCGGTTCTGACCCGGCTCTTTGTTGCATGTCTCTCTCTCTCTCTCTCTCTCTCTCTCTCTCTCTCTCTCTCTCTCTCTCTCTCTCTCTCTCTCTCACTAAGATTCTGTCCCATCAATAAATGCTATAGTGTCTGAAAATATCTTTACAACAGCATTAATAATTAGAATGACACATAATAGAGTGCATACTACATAAATTTGCACAAACTCATAAATATCGGTCCACTGAATTATACACTGCGAGACAGAACTTAAAAAAATATACATATTTCTCAGAGTTAGAGAAAGTAAAACATTTCCTGGATCTGCCGCCTAATCCAGATTTGCACCAGAATTGAATGGGGTCTTCCCTGACCCATATCGCATCCTTCCACCAAGTTTTGTGGAAGTCTGTCTTGTAGTTTTTTTGTGTAATCCTGCTACCTGACAAATAAATCCAGACAAAAACATAATATTGGTGGAGGTAATAATATTTCTCCGTCTCATCTCCAGATCTTACTGCGGCTCAGTAAGCTGTGTTTTCTCGGTAAGAAGAGTCGTGTGCAGCAGCAGAGGCTCCTGAAGAACATGGGGGCTCACACTGTGGTGCTGGACCTGCTGCAGATCCCCTATGAGAAGGTGAATGGATGCATCCTCCTGCTTGATGATGTCTTCCTGTGCCACTGTCTCACTAAACATCTTTGATCGTGTTTGTTTGGTTCTGCCTTGACACAGAGTGACGAGAAGATGAATGAGATCATGACCCTGGCTCATACCTTCCTGCAGAACTTCTGCAAAGGAAATCCTCAGAATCAAGTTCTGCTACATAAACACTTCAACCTGTTCCTCACTCCGGGGGTATGTGGACATGACCTTGCGGTTCTTCTTCTTTGTTGACATGTCCAGTGGCATCATTTTATAATAAGTACAAGGTCCAAAGTAACTGCACCCTGACTGTTTCTTAAACTACTTTTTTTCTGTTACACAAATGAGTCAATATTCTGTTTGCTTGAAACCGATCTCCTCTTAAGACTTAAACTTGGCTTCTGCTGTTTGGTCACCAGTTGCTGGAAGCTGAGACGATGCGTCACATCTTCATGAGCAACTTCCAGCTGTGCAATGAAATCAGCGACCGCGTGGTTCATCACTTCGTCCACTGCATCGAAACACACGGAAGACACGTGCAGTACCTCAGGTTCTTGCAGACCATTGTGAAAGCTGATGGGAAGTATGCGAAGAAATGTCAGGACAAAGTAATGACAGAGGTGGGAAGTTTTTCTTTTTTTTTTTTGTAATCAACATTTAATCCCACCTTGCATGGATATTGGTTATTGTTTGGTGAAAAGTAAAAATATCCAGTATCTTTTAGTATTTCCATTGTTGCACTTATTTAGTTTGATATTTACTGTGATATGTATTTTTATTGCTGATTACCGTTGTGATATATCACGTGAGTTGTATAACATGGATTGTGGGTATTTAAATTGGCAACTGTAATGATCAGAAGTCTAAGGAAGAGGCTAATGCCTAAACATCACTACGGCAAATTAAATACTTAAACAGGTGCTTCTAGATGTGCAGGTTTTCACATCTAGAAGGTAAAAATGTATTCTTAAATATTAATTATGGAAAATCTTTGTGGGAAATTATAATTAATTTAAATTTGAGGGTACACACCTTACAGTCATATCAGTGTGTGTACTGTTAAGTTGCAGGGGGACTTTGTTGGATTAGATGACATTTACTCAAGATTTGTAAAAATATAATTCTATGCTTTAAAATGTAAAAGTTACTTTGTGAAATATTTCCAAATCAAAGCATTTCTGCTTCCCTGCATATGTTAGTAAATTGGTGGTTGACCCTGCATGTGACTTGTTTGTGCCTGTGTCCAGTTGGTGAACGGCGGCGAGGACGTGCTGGTGTTCTACAACGACCGCTCCTCGTTCTCCGTGCTGCTGCAGATGATGGGCTCTGAGCGCGAGCGGACGGATGAAGACGGAGCTCTGGCCTATCACAACACGCTGGTGGAGCTGCTGGCTGCCTGCACCGAGGGCAAGAACGTCTACACGGAGCTGAAGTGCAACTCTCTGCTGCCACTGGACGACATAGTTAAAGTTGTCACTGACCTCAACTGTATACCAGAGGTAGGAGCCAGATAGTTTTACGAGAAAATAATAAAACAGCTTGATTTATATTGTTAAAATGAACAATATTTATAGAATTTAAAGTTTAAGGCATCACGTTTCTTGTTTTTTTTCTTGACCTTTTCAGGTGAAAACTGCCTATGTGAACTTTGTGAATCACTGCTACGTGGACACAGAGGTGGAAATGAAGGAGATCTACACCTCCTGTCATATCTGGAAACTCTTTGACAACTTCCTGGTGGACATGTCCAGTGTAAGGCTCAATCAACCAGAGCGCACACCTCCGCCAAGGCCCAACAGTCACCTTAAATACAATCAAGCTGCACCAAATTTCACACACTTATCGATATCAGTCCTGTAAATATGCCTGATGAGTTTCATCAAGATCCCTGAGTGATTCCCTGGTTTATTTCGTTGATCTGCTCCCGGATCCAGATCTGCACCAAAAGACCTAAACTTATATTCTAAATCGTTTCACAAACTGCATGTTCAGAGACAATCATAGTGACGGGATGTGAGAGTTTTTCTTGTAGAGGAACGATCGTCAATTTGCTTTTTGCTTTTTTTAAGGTTTGCAACTCGACCACCGACCGTAACCATGCCGATTCAGCCCTGGAGAAGTATGTGACAGAGACAGTGATGGCCATAATTAAGGGTTTCTTCAGTTCACCTTTCTCCGTCAACCATTCCAACCTTCAGGTATTGTTCTCCACCCCTGACAAGCGGCTGAAATGTGCCCGCAGCAGGAGGCTCACTCATGCCACATCTAAATCCTTTTGCCATTTTTTTTTGCCTCTGTACATTAAAAAGTATTTGACAGCAGACGGCTGCGTTAACAGGACTCCCACCTGGGACCGTGTTGTTTCGTTGTACTTAGAGCAGCTGTCGGAGCTGTAAAATGCAGGAGTCTGACTAAACGTGTTCCCATTAAGCTTATCTTTGTCTTTCCCTTCACTTGTGTCCTATAAAAAACATGATCCCCTCCTCTCTCCTGTTTTCATAGACAAACCAGTCTATCTTCATCAAGCTGCTCCAGTCATCTTTCAGGATCTACAACTGCACCTGGCTCAACTCGGCTCAGAAGGCTAATATAGAGAGCTGTATTAAAACACTGGCGGATGTGGGTGAGTGCAGCTCCTCCAGCCTTGATGGAGAAAGAAGCCTTCAAATCCATTAATACTGCCATATTAAAAGTGAATCGTTGTGTACCACCATCCATTTAGAGATTTCTTTCATTCACACAAATAAATCCAGACAAAAACATAACATTGGTGGAGGTAATAATATTTCTCCGTCTCATCTCCAGATGTTTATGTCCCAGAAGCTATGGCGTTTGGATGCCTGAGCTATCACACTGACATTTACAGCTTCATGTTCCTCCACAGCCAAAGCTCGTGCCATCGCCATGCCAGTGGACCTGGATAGTCAGGCCAACACTTTGTCCCTGAAGTTCCACACCAACATGGTGCAGCGAGCGGCCAAGGACTGGAGGATCTCTGCCCGCACGCGACCACGCAAGGAGCCGCTGGGTGGCCCCGACTACAAGAACATCATCGAGAAGCTGCAGGTGCACAGACAAAAACGAGTCAAATGAAAACACCAGACTCCACATGTACTTTGATGAGGGCTTCATGTATTATATTCAGCAGAGTCAATATCTCTAGGACAGCATTGGACTGAGCATTCGTGTGTGTGTGTGTGTTCAGGGGGTCGTGTCCTGTCTGGACGAGCAGTTCAGCCCAAAGGTTCAGGCAGAGTTTTCCGTGCTGGTGGACGTTCTCCACAGTCCTGAGCTGCTGTTTCCAGAAGCCGCTCGGTTACGCTGTGAGAGCGGAGCCTTCATGTCCAAGTGAGTCTGCGTCCACGTCGGCACGTCTGACATCAGTGTTTTCAGTAGTGAAGACAGAGAGTTGCTGACAGCAGTTATTTTTTTCTTCGCTAGTATTCAACATGTGTTTCTCTAGAAATTGCCATGGAAAAAAGCAACAGTTCAACCTAAATCGTCACAAATGAATTACTACCAATAACTATCATTTTTATATTTATTCATTATGCCTCAGAAACTGTGGAGAAGTAACAGTAATACTAAGAAACAAACCATAAAGAGCTGTATTTATATAATAATAGGTTTAAATTACACAACAGTAAATATATAAAGAAAAACTGATTCAAATAGTTTGATACATGATGGAACCTCCAGGGGTGCTGTTACTCTGCTGCAGCTCTCTGACCTCCCTGGAGAGCAGGAGAGGAGAGTTCACCTGTGGTGACAAATGAAATATTGCTTTGTTTTCAACTTGTGAGCCAGTGACTGCATTAGCAGGACGCCATGATGAATGACCGAGCGCTTGTTGTCACTCTGCCAGGTTGATCAAACACACCAAGCAGCTCATGGACAAAGAGGAGAAGCTGTGTATCAAGATCCTGCAGACCCTCCGAGAGATGCTGGACAAGAAGGAATGCTTCCAGGAGGCTGTGAGTACCTGACCCTGCAGGGGGCGAACGTCACTCAAATGTGGTTTTATTAAAAAATATGATACTTTTAAGAAGTTAAATCTCAGGATATTATAATTGGGTGAAATACAATGCAAAGATTGCAGTGGATTCCGCCCTGACTTCATGTGCCAGCGGTGCTGCGCTCCTATCAGCAGTGCAGTGTAGTCCTTGTTTTCTCCCAGGTCTGTCGGCCCAGAGCCCAGACTCCCCTTCATCAGTATGCTGTGGGCCTCGCTGTGTTACATAAGGCAGGGAGGCACTTGAGGACACACTCGCACTGAGAGGGAGAATAGGAGGGAGGAAGTAAGGGAAGGAGGAGGAGTGAGGGTGGAGAGCAAGGGGGGGGGGGCAAACACTGAACAAGCAAATCAATACTGCAGCGAGTTAGGGGCGCGGGAGCCCATCTCCTGCTGCACCCCCTCTCAGCCAGAGAGACCAGGAGTGCGAAAAAGACAAGAGTTGGTAGAAGAGACTGATGCTGGTGGTGGTATGTGTGCAAGGTGACAGCCAGAGTAGACAAAAAGTCTGTTCTCTCGTGTTGAGGTGACACCGTGCAATTCATTGAACTCCAGTCAAGACTTCAGTCAGTGTGGGTAATGAAATCTTAGTGAGAGGGAAACAACTCCAGAGAATGGTTCTTTGTTTGGCGTCGCCCGGAGCTGCTTCCTCTCCTGCTCACAAAAAAGTTGAAGTAAAGTGAGAAAACATGTGTCTTCTGACCACGAGGGATTCCGTGCAGATAGGAATATTTTGGGCTGTTTCTGTTGCGTCACTTATTTAAATAGAAAGTACAGTATGTATGTTGCTATACCCTCTCTCCGTTGGTGTGATTGCATTCATAACACTGTCAGAACTACCTCTCTCTATATAGTAACATGCCAGGCAGCCAGTGTCGCTTACAGCAGCTTGAGGAGTCAGAGTTTTGTTTTTCCCTATTTGTGTCAGTCAGCCAAGATGTTTATATTTTTTTCGTTTTTTTTTCAAAAGGCAAATGATTCAACAGTTGTGTTGAAGAGGATCAGGCGAATTCAAAGTGGAAAAACATTCACTTTTTTCAAAAAAAATAACGTCTCGGCGCATTCGAGCAGCCAGACAGTGCGGTAACGATATGTGAAATGTCAGTTTGTGTAGGTGTGTGTGTGTGAGTGTGATCGAGCATGTATTTGTAGCCGCTCTTTGTCATATCCCTGTAGCCCTGAGCGTGGAGCTGCAGCATCACTGCACAGGAGAGAGAGGAGTGAAGAGAGAGAGAGAGAGAGAGAGAGAGAGAGAGAGAGAGAGAGAGAGAGAGAGAGAGCGGGTGATGGAAATAATGAGAGAGGGAGAGGCAGACAGACAAAAACAGAGAGAGAGAGAGAGAGAGAGAGACAGAGTGACAGCACAGGCAGCAGAGGTTGGTGGCTCCCCTGGGGTGCAAGTGGTGGGTGGAGGAGTGTGAGAGAAAGAGATGGAGTGATGGAGGGAGGGAGGGAGGGAGGTAGTGAGTGAGGGAGCCATGTGAGGAGCCATGTGAGTGGAAGGGAAAAAAAAAAGTGGGCAGCGGCTGCAGGGTGAGGGATTGGAGAGAAGCAGAGTCTGCTCAGTCCATGAGGAGACAGGGCAGGGGGTGCGCTTACGTAACAGCCTGCAGTGGCTGAGCCAGCGTCACGTGGAACATCACGTTCTCACTCCCTCCCTCCCTCCCTCCCTCCCTCCTTACTCTCACTGCTCTGTCCACTCGCTGCCTCCCTCTTCCTCCTTTGCCCCCTCCGTGCTTTGTCTCGGTCTATCGCATTCTGTCTGCCCGCCTGAATTATTTTTCTCTGCTCCACCCAAGCCCTGCTCTCTGTTTACTTTGGGTCACACTCAGGGTGCTGGTCGGGCAGTGAGGACAAAGTCTGCAGGAGACACTGTGTGGGGGATGTGTTAGCTCTTATTTCTGCACCTAACTGTCAGATAAGGGAAGCTTTGCAAATGCTTGTGCTCTCACTCGCCCTCAAGACCTCTTGGGGCGTCTTTTAATTTGGAAAGACTTGAAGAAAACATTACTTGATGCATAACTATTTTGAGACAATATTAAAATATATAAATAAATTGCCACGATAGACTTGAAATTCAGAATTTAATCATCACATGCACTGACATTCGTCTCTGGTTTTTCTATTGTTAACAATGGGGGAAAAAAACAAACCCCGCTGTTTGTTCGTCCTTCTCTTTGGCTCAGACCAGGCACTAACATCTGTCTCAGGTGATGGGATCAGCTCGAAGTACAGGTGTGAACGCAGCCAAGATGTATTGACGATGCATTTGAGATCCAATGAGGTGATCTGGGACACGTTCTTTCAAATGTGTCAACGCAAAAGCTTCTTGGGCCACATGTGAAGGACCGCCTACTCAGCTGACATCCTCTGACCCGCTTCAGTTTCACAGGGAACCAAAAACTTCTGAGATTTCCCCAAACGTTGATTCAGATTTTTAGAGGAGGATCATTTTCTTTTCAGTTTTTTCTTATTATTTCAAAAGTTAAAAGAAAACAAAGTATTTTTATCTTTGCCTGAGCAGTCATGTACATGTTTATAGACCAATAACGGAGAAGCGAGAGGGTGAGTTAACGAACTTGGAGCTGTCCAGTGGTGATCAGATTACCCAAGATGCATCCTAATGTCAAGTATGAACACGTCATTTCTCTACACTGACTCTGGCACTCAACCACAAGGCCAATCCTTCCTACAGAGGACTGTAAAAAACGTACCAGTAAAATCACTAATACATATAGATTCCTTTTTAATTTTTTTTTTCAATTAAGTAACTTTCTGAAACAGCCGGGCGCTATAGATTTAGCCAACGTCATTCAAACAGGGGTAAATATATCTTGTTGGGGATGATTCTCCTGCTGAAACATTTCACAGGAGCATTTAATTACAAAAGTAGGACCGTTTAGGACTGGCTCAAAATAAACCACTACCCACGCTAATTGTAATGAAGGAACATGTCAGAATATTCTTAATAGTTTTTGTCCATGTGCAGAGGAATAAGATTTATTAGGGCTTGTTTTTTTAGTAGCATCAGTTTATTGTTGGGTTTTTCTTTCTATGACACTTGTTGACAAAAAGAGAAATTACAGAACTTCTGTCCTCTGCAGTTGCCACCAGCGTGTAGTTCATAATGCAGCTGTTGTTTTTGTGAAGACCTGCATGTACAGTACGCATGTAATGTGCATGTAATCATGTAATTGCGTCGTCCTGTTTAGCGAGGACTCAAAAAGCCAGTTATGTAACACAAATCACTCACACTCTTTCTCTTCATTCCTCCCTCTCTTTCACACTCATCCCTGTCATTAACACACCATCTCTGCCCGTCTTCCCGCCCCTCTCTCCCTCCCCTGCTTGCCAAGTTTTGCACCACCTGCCCAAGGCAAAGCTGATTTACAGATTACCACCTAAGTGCATCACATGCATGTATACGGAAAGCCTAACTTAGACACACACACAGTCACTCATTCACACACACACACACACACACACACACTCACTCACTCCTGGGCATGCAGTGCCACGCTGGCTGTCCCTGTGTGAGCTCATCCTGAAGTGTTTTCCCTGATTATCTGTCTGTTGATGGAAGCAGTGGAACATGGCTTAGGTTCATCCACAGGCAGCAGGTCAGCAGCCAGGGAGCAATCTGAGCTCAGGGATGGTTTGACCTTTGGCTGGATCCAGGATGACGCAGCACCATGGATCAAATTAGAAAGTTGGACTCGTGAGCAAAGAGATTTAAAATCTGCAACCTGAATAGAGCGTGACAGCTTTGGTTCCAGGAAGTAAATTTCCCATTCGTTTTCTCCCTGGACGTTTTGAGAATAGTTTGAAGCAATGCACCAGGCCGACCAGCTATGAGATGAATCGTGACTATAAAACTGAATCAGAGCAAAAAACATATGAGAAAATGGACAAAAGTTGAAGGTACAAGACTGTGTACATAGGTTTTTAAGAATGTAAGAACTATGCATCCCATAAACCGTTATGATTGATCCCTCACTTCGACTTCTAGTGCTTCTAGTGACTTCTTTATTTTGCTCATCTCTAAAAACACTACAGCATGTTCAAAGGGAAGTGGCCTTTGTGGAAATTAGACGCTGAATGATCTCATCGCAGCCGACATTATTTTTCGCGGTTGTGGTCAATGTTTCCATGGTAACAGCGAGCTCCACCAACATTCGTTGCTTTTACACCTGGGGATTGTGGCTAATGTAGTCCTTATCCTTGACATTGCAGTTGATATCATAACAGACTTGTGGCTTCAACAGGAGCAGATAATATCATTACACAATCCCGTAGCTTGTGCTAAGTCTACCATGGATGGTAACAATATTATGGCTAGTAATCAAAATCTCTATTCAGAAAATGAATGTTGATCTCTATACCTTTTTTTATCTAACACCAAAGAACAACAATAACAACAATCTCAGTGGAAATCTGTTAGTCGTCTATTTTTTACTCCTGGGGTTTTATTTTTAATTCTCCCTCTTGGCCTTTCTTCTCTCGATCCTCCAGTCAGGTGTCTCTTAGTTGAGTATTATGTTTTGGTTGCCATAGCGATGACGGATTAGCCCATGTTGTTTATCTCTCCGGTCTTGTCCTGACTGGGCACAGGATGTCTGTGTAGAAATGCCCGCAGACCACAGATGACTTGCCGACTTTTTAGCTCTGGGCTCTGAAGGAAAGAGATGCAATGGGGGAAAAAAAAACACTTTTACCAAAAGTTATGAGCCGCTGTGAATGAGATGAATTGTCAGTGTGAAGATTGTTTCGACATGTAGCGTGCTACTTGAATCTGATTGCATGTGAGTTAGGTCACTTGTGCTCAGGGAGGCACATGACAGTTTTCACCAGTTGCTGCTGGCTTTCAATTTTGCTCATGAGGAAGAGCTGCTGGACAAAATCCTAGAAATACCTCAAAACAAGAGCCCAAAAGTAATTCAACAATTTGGGGAAGTTCACACTATTTGACCTTTGTTGACCCGTTCAGATTCTGTAGTTTGGTGCTAAGTGTGTTTCAGTCGGTGTCATGACTGTCGGATTCGCCACACTGCAGAATTAGTAAATGTTAGTACCTGCACTGTTGGTAGAATTTACATGGTTATTGTGTCCTTTTGTATGTGATAACTCGTTAATGACAATAGTGACCACACCTCTATTAAAGAAAACCTGTACTCACTTTATATATAGATGTATATTTAGAGATATATTTGATTGATTGACAGAATTGCATCGGACACAAACAAACAAATCTGTAATTTGACGAAGGCAAAAGTGTTGAGTCAGCGTGGCTACATTTTGACTATAAATGTTTTGGATATGTTTCACTCAAAAGCATAAATGTGAACCTCACGGTGGTGCAAAAGGTCAGGACACATGATCTGGAAGCCATGAAAGTCTGAATAACATTTTGCACGAGTCCGTCCTGTAGGTTTTCCATTCGCCTGTGTACACCTTTTACTCCTGGAGACACCATGTTCTGGATGACTAAGACATTTCCCTGTGGCTTTAGAGACATTTTGGCCTTAACAGTGCATCTAATCATTAATAATAGGAATGGATGTCGGTGGATGCCTTGCTACAGTGTGAAAGATGATACATCACGTTGCTCCACATGAAACGCCCATAGCTTTTCCACAATCCAGAGAAATGTACGTCATGGCAATAGCACGAACAGGGTTTCCTGGGATGGAATCAAATTCCCAGCCTGAATTACCGTTTCAGTCCGTCCCTGTTGTCAGCCAACCGGTCTTCAACATCACAGCCCACCTAACAAACACAATCAGTGCTTAATAGCGTTAAGCACGCTTCCACAGTGACTCTGCCAGCTAACAGATGGCCTTTTGCTGAATGCTTCTTGACCTCGCTGGTCCTGTATTTCCCTGAATCCGTTTTACCAATTCCTTTCACATGTGGCCCTAATTTGTTTTGCTTATGTGCTCGCTCATCTTATGTGCTGAGGGATCGCAGCTTGAAAGCTGTGTAAATGGCGGCACATGATGCGTACGTCAGCACATGTGTCTCCTGCAGGATCTCATCAGATGCATGGCGCACGGTAGACACCTGACCGGTCCTGTGTGCTAAGCTGCAGGGCTGTGACCACGGGTCAGGAGACGTTTCTTATCCCGCAGGAGGGAAGAGAGGTGGGATGGAAAAAGAGCAGAGATGGAGCAGGGACAGTTCTGTCTGTATTATCCTAACTTCATTTAAACAGGATCAGCTAACATACTGTTGTGTAGCACAGCCAAACATCACAGTGCTTCAGCAATAATTCACTCAGTGATTAGCAACAGCAGCGTGCCATGCTGACTCTAGCTCCTGTTTACTCACATGCACGACTGTCAAGACAAGACGCCACCAATTATATTACTGAGATTTGTTTTTAGTGGCCAAAACCTTTTACTTTTAGATTATGTACTTCCAGGAGGCTGAACCTCGCTGGAAAACTAAGCATAATAGCTTTATTACCTGAGCGTTTGTTTGTTGGTTTCTATGTCTGTCTGTCTGTCTGTTAGCAAATAGTACTGGACAGATCACCACAGAACCTGGTGAAGGGATGCGGTATGGGTTAGGAAGAACATTTTTTAACATTGTGAGATGGCATTTTTAAAACATTTTCAATAATTGATAGTTATGAGTGTGTACGATTTGGTGCAGATCCAAATAAAAATGCGGATCTAGTGATTTTATGTGGTTTCACAAGGGGTCTGTTGGACCTTGGTGGAGGTATGTACTCTACTGAGTGACATTCTACTTTTTTTGTTGGTTGGTTTGTTTGTCAGCAGGATTACACAAAAGCTACTGAACGGATTTCCATGAAACCGGGTGGAAAGATGGGACACGAGCCAAGAAAGAACCTATTAAATGTTGGCACTGATCCAGACAAAGGTTTTTTTTAATTTAAATTATCTCACAGAATAATTCATGGATCTTGATGAAAATATCAGGCATATTTAGGGGACTGATATTTATGAGTGTCTGCAACTTGTAGCGGCTTAACTGAATCTAAGGAGACTGTTGGGCCTTGGCGGAGGTTTGGTTACTGAGTGCTTCCAGTTTCTAATAATGTGTAAACGGTGTTTCAAAATCCCCTTTAAACTGTCAGGAGTGAGACTGAAAAATACAGTTTAGTTGGAAAAAAATTTGCTCGGCCTAACAAAATCTGGAATCTGTCTAAAGAAGATTTCACCTTTGGAAATTAAACTTCTGCAATGTTGCAAATGTCATGACCTCAGTGTCTGTTTTCACTCTCACTCTTCCCATAGTGTTTGCACAGAAACCACAGGCTAGTGTGACTGTTGGAAAAAACCCCCATTGAAATAGTTTTATATTACAGAAGGCTCCTTTTCCCTCCAGTAACTCCTCAGAGAAGGAAACTGAATTCTTAGATAACATTGAAAACACACATTTCTACACTGTACATGATCAGATCGAGTTTCAAACTGAGTTTTAGTATCACGTGGAAGTGAAAAGATAATAATACTCGGAGGGTAAAGTTTCCGGATGAAACTCTGTGCTGAACAAAGTGTGTTGACTGACGTTACTGCTGGGATCTAAGTGTTGCTTCCTGAGGTTGTCAGATGTTGCTCGGGCCTCACATGGCCTGTGGGGGAAACTCTGCTTGTGCTGTGTCACATTGTACTCCATCACGTTGTTTACAAAAGACACACACCCAGAGTCCTCTCATGTTTCTGTCATGGGAGAAAGTAACACAGACGAAAAACTATTAGCCCCGCCAATTTGAATGTTATCTGGGTAGGATTCCTCTCCGCTGCCGCTCTAGTCTATAATCGACCTTGTCTGACCTGAGCGGCTTGAGCCTCCTCCTGCCTATTCCTGGCAGCGTCTGTCTTGTTTCTCAGCTGGCGCTGCCCTTCGCTGCCTGCGTGAGTGTTTCAGACCACCTAAAGAAGCTCAGGGCAGTCTGTGTCTTTGTCTTTCTCTCCGTGCAACTCTCCGGAGCCGGAGAGATCTGCAGACAGAGGAGGGAGGGTGAGTGAGGATACCAGAGGTGGGGATCGGCAGCTCATCTCCAGCCCGGACACCAGAGCCGCAGTGTGGCGTGCCGGGGCACATTTTAAAAACACCACGAATGTCTGCTCCTCGCTCGGTTTTTGTTTGTTCCTTTCCTCCTCCCCCTCCCCCTCCTCCCCTTACTTCTATCAGATCTTCTCCTACCTCTATTTCTATCTCTCTTCCTTCTACCGTGGCTCTTACATCACCTGACTGGAGTTTTTCTTGTCAATGCAGCAGCAGGCAGATGAGTCAGGCTCGGTTGACTCTCCTCTACAGCCATGCTGCCTCCCCTCTCCTCTCCCCTGCTCCCCTCTCACTCTGCAGACAGACTGCATCACCCCCAAAGGGACGTGGAGGCGAGCAGAAAAAAACTGTCACTACTTTCAGCCCCCTCCCCACCGGGATGTGTCTTTCACCGGTGATTGAGAGTCATGCAAAAGACACGTCCTCTGTCAGAAGTTTAACATATGCAATCAGTTAAAGAGTGCATGGGGATGCGCCGCCTCATAGAGAGTGCTGCTGAGATTGTATTTGCACTTGCACCGAGTTCGTGTGTGTGTGTGTGTGTGTGTGTGTGTGTGTGTGTGTGTGTGTGTGTGTGTGTGTGTGTGTGTGTGTGTGTGTGTGTGTGTGTGTGTGTGTGTGTGTGTGTGTGTGTGTGTGTGTGTGTGTGTGTGTGTGTGTGTGTGTGTGTGTGTGTGTGTTTGGGAGACAGCTCAGCCAGACAGTGCAGGCAGACAAGCGTCTCTGCTGACTGCAGATGAGATGGAGTGTTTACTGACACAGGGAGCATCAGCTGCACGTGCTCCTCTCCAGCTTTGCTTAGTTTGAGGCTCTTCAGCTGGACTTTGCCTGGGTGGCCCCTCATGGCCAAGCACGCACCTAATTTGCTTGATCTGTCACTGTCAGATAATTAAAGGGTGCTGTTTGGATTTTTGTAGAAAACCTACCCTCAATTGATCTTTGATAATTCAGTCTCGGTGTCTAGGAGATGTTTTTCCTTCATTACAGTTTTATGACATTTGCATATTGAAAGCAGCAAGCAACTTAAAACAACACGTATAAAATGATCTACACAAATGAGTCACAATGAGCTGAATACCAAATACACAGACTGTCGACATCAACAGTGGTGAGACAATCCCAATAAGACACCTGTAAGCAAAAAATCACCGCCGCCTGCATCAATCACAAAAAAAACCACACTAAAGATGCACAAAATCTGACAAAATATGATTGTTTTTATTATCAATAAAAAAAAAATTGGACCTTTTACTTTCTGATAAATTATCAAACCTATAAAAATGCCTGTCACTTGCACGGTGTCCTCAGATTGCCTTTTCTGTCTGAGCAGCCAAATATGTGAAGCAGCAACACTGTGAAGCTGGAAGAGAGTTTCATCACTATTGGTTATTTTCATTTCTAATGCATTAAAATCCCTGGTGATGTACTTTTAGCTGATCAACTAATTGATTAATCAGTGAATAATTCAGCACTAATTTGATGCCTACAGCTAAAAATATAAATATGGTGAATAGTAATATGTGTAATGGTGTCTGCACCTTCGTGCATACATAATGATCGGTTGATTAAGCACCTCAGACAGTTTGAGTTTTGCAGAACTGATATTTTTTTGGGGAGTATTTCTGTTTTATCTTGTCCTCCACCTGTAAAGCCTTTTGGGGACAGGCTGATTGTCCTACTAACTCGTTTCCATGGAAACCACAGGTGGCTCCCTGCGGTCCATTCATCCTTCAGCTCCACCCTTCATTCATTCTATTCATCCATCCTGCCCCTCCGTTGATCACAAATGACGAGGCCGGTTTGAGTTGTCAGGTTGTCATAGAAACTGATGCTGACCACCTTCGGTGTCCGTACCTTCTTCTTCATATGTCGTCCTGTCATCCTCCATCCCTTACTCCTGTTGCACACTAAAAACAGGTGGTGACACATAGGGTTGCAAAATTCCGGGAATATTCAAAGTTGGAAACTTTCCATGGGAATTAACGGGAATATACGGGAATTAACGGAAATTAACGGGAATAAACTGGAAATTTTGTGGGTAATTTATACTAACTGTATTTACCTTGTCATATACAGACATAAATATAAACATTTTGTTTTGTCATAAGCTGATTTGAGCCCTGAGGAAACTTTGGGCACTTGACTATATGCTTCTGCATCTTTGTGGCATTCTTAACATAGGTCTTTGCACAGTATTTGCAAATGTCCACAGCCCTTCCTTCTACATTGGCTGGGGTGAAATGTCTCCACACATGAGATAGTGCACGTGGCATTGTTCTGTAGAATAAGATGAGAAAAAAGCTTGTAAAAAACACTAATGCAATGCCAGGGATATAAATAGTTAGCTAAACAATTGGAATCGTCTTTAAAAATATTTTACAATTGATGGATAAATGAATAGAAATAGGCTAGATGAACAATCCTCAATCAGCATGCTAATATATTTTCCCCAGTAATATCATCAAAACTTCCCTGACTAGTCCTTGGGCTAATGCAGTAGTGTGGCCTCAATAGCCCTGCTGTAGTGTGCAGGATGCTGGGAATTATCTGTGCATGTGATGGAGAAATGCACAGTTTAGGGTTGAAATTCAACGTGCAGCGTGTGCTGCATTCCATACATCTTTAAAATAGAGTTTTGAATGACGTTTTTATTGCTCAGCGTTTAATTTGCGGTAATTTTTTTTTCAAAATTCCCAAGCTTAACTTCCCATGGAAAGTTTCCGCCCCTTTTGCGACCCTAGTGACACATCACCCACCCGTCAGTCACTCTCGTACTTACGCGACCATTGTGGTGAGATAATCATCCAATCTCATGCTGAAGAAATGTTTTCAAGAGATGGAAATCACCTTCCCTATAAAGATGTGCCGTAAAAGCTCAGGAGGTTTGTGATGTAGTTTCCCTGAATAACAAAGAACATCATCATATCCCAAAAATACCACATCCAGCTGCATTTCATCACTTCTCACTTAAGAGTTCGTGTCCATTAACAATCACTGAAACCAATGTTGGTGAATGAAATTGTCATAAACTGAAAATGATACGTTGTAATGAACAGAAAAGGCACAAAATGGCCATAGTTTGTGCAGTTTTCAGGTTGTGCAATAATGAGACAACATGTCTGGTCCAGAACTTTAATATCATGGTCGAATTTTCAACACAGGATAAAGAAAGCATCAATATTTACAATTTCAGGAAAGACCATCACTAATTACAACAAACCAAATTAGAAGGGCTCATATCGTTGCCAAGGCCCAACAATCCCTTCAAATTGCCCTGAAGCGAAATCAAACTGCGCACACTCATGGATATCCATACCGTAAATATGCCCCAAAACCCCACCTTTTCATCATGTTTCAAGAAAATCAGTGCTGTAGTTTTTACAAACAGTCAAACTGTCAGCAATGAAAACAAAATGAAAACCTCCCATAAAAGCTCCGTTTGGATCTACTCATTGGGCGACACTCGTTGTCATGCTCCTCAATCAGATCATTTGTTAATAAGTCATCATTTGGATCAAGGAAGAAAAGCATCAAGGTGATTCTTCACTTCAGATGCAAGATGAAATCTGCTGTTAAAGAGATTATCTAGTTCCAGTGACGACACCTCACCCTCAACATAAGTATCCTCATGTCTGTTGATGCGTCCTTCACTTTGTCATTATCTTCATGGTCATGTCTCACAAAATGTTACTTTTTCAAATGTGGTAAAATGTGAATCTGTACTCTCTCAGACTGTGATGTGGATTCAACATTATGATTTCTGTCTCCACAGGGAAATGACTTAAGAAAGATTCTCCTCACACGATACTTTGGAAATCAAAAGCTTATCTCCAAGTCGGAGCTCGGGAGTGGAAACAGCTCATCTGGCAGCTTTGTCAAGCCGTCATCCGGAGGTACTGAGAACCCCAAATAAACCCGGTAGACACTGCAATGACTGCTCGCTGCAGGAGAAACCACAGCAGCTAACATGACAGCACTCTGCCTCATGGAAGAAGTGCTGTTTGACAGTCGCTGGCAGACTTCAGGAAATCGCCACATTCAAAGCGCCACATAAATATATACATTATTTCTGTCCAAACACTTTTATTATGATGTAAAATATAAGTAATGTCTGCATGTATGTCTCTTCAGAGCACAATTATGTTAAATGCTGATATTAAATCTCTGCAGGAGGCTCTCCCATGCTGGACTCTGACAAACCAGGCAGCAACATAGTGGAGATCCAGTGTCTCCTGGACAACGTCGGGGCGTCAGAGCTGGTGATCGACCTCATCGTCAACACTAAGAACGACCGGGTGTTTGAGGAGAGCATCCTGCTGGGTATCGCCCTTCTCCAGGGGGGAAACACACAGACACAGGTGGGTGCGCCACAAGTCCTTCATTTCTCCCCATTTACATAAATGTGTAATCGCAGATTTAGAAGATTTCTACTCACCACCACTCCGCTTCCCACCCAGAACTCCTTCTACGCCCTACTGTACAAGCAGAAGAGGTCCGAGCGCTTCTTCAAGGTTTTCTACGATCGCATGCGTCTGGCCCAGCAAGAGATCCGAGCCACCGTGTCCGTCAACATGTTTGAGCTCAGCTGCAGAAAAAGGGACGACGACTCTGACACCAGTGGCATCAGGTTAAAAAAAGGTGCGGGAATTCATTTTGTACGTGTTTATATGTGAAACTAGAAAATATTTATCTCCTCCACCTGCCTGTAACATACGGCAAACCTCTGTGTCAACGTGAAGGTGAGAGTACGTCAGTGAGGTTGATTTAAAGTGAACCCACTGGATAATAACGTCGCCGGTGCCAAGAGATGTGCATTGAAAAGTGAAAACACTGAGTCATTGAGGTCATGTCCAGAGCACAGCCAAGCATTTCCATAGAAACGGGCCACGGGGTGAGCGGAAAGCCACAGACGCTGCTCAAATATAAACTTGGAAATCCTGGTGCTTTTACAGCATGTGTGGTCTCGCTCGGCTCGGCCTTGACTTTAAACAATAGTGTCGGATAAATCCCAAAATGATTTTTGTTGCTCTGCCGACCTCTGTGCAGACTGTTGTTCCCGACTCCTGCAGTCACATGTCAGAGGCCATGTGACGGCCCACATCACAAGCCTATCAAAAGACCATTGTATCAAGATTGAATGCTTTCACGCTACGGAACCCCGCTCAATGTTCTCCAGGGGGTCTCTGGATTACATTTTTTTTTTAACATGTGTCAAATGTCGTAGTGCAGGTGCATCATTATGTGCAAAATGATTCCTCGTGTCTCAGGCGACGTTAACCTGAGACGCACCCTCTGCCAAATCTGTACTGTCCAATTATGAATGGAACGGAAACTTCTGTATTTCTCCCCAGATGCTGCAGGGAAAGACTCGGGGCTTCATATGAGGGAGGAAATGCGAGAGCAGCTGAAGGAGGCTTCCTCTGTGACCTCGAAGGCCTTCTGCTCCTTCAGGAAGCAGGATCCCGACCCCGAGTGCCTCGGCAACAACAGCGAGATAGTCGGGGCTGAGGAGGTTATAGAAGAAACTCAGATGAGCCCAGCCATCACCATCATGAATCCCATCCTACGTTACCTGCAGCTGCTCTGCGAGAACCACAATACAAACCTACAGGTACTACAGCCCCTCTGCGATTGAGAGTAATAACCTTTAAGTCCAGCTCCTGTTGACTTGACTTCTGATTGACTTTTGTTTCTGCTTTGAATCCAGAACTTTCTGCGTAACCAGAACAACAAGACCAACTACAATCTGGTGTGTGAGACTCTTCAGTTCTTGGACTGTATTTGTGGAAGCACCACAGGAGGTCTTGGGCTGCTGGGCCTTTATATAAATGAGAATAACGTGGATCTGGTTCGCCAAACCCTGGAAACCATCACAGAGTACTGCCAGGGACCCTGCCATGAAAACCAGGTGAGGTAAACAATAGGCCCGGTGTGGTGAATAGTCAAGAAGGTCATAGATTATGTATCACTTGGGGATTTATTTTGGTCTCTAAATGTTTCCATCTTAATTTTCTAGACCTGTATAGCCAAGCATGAGTCCAATGGCATTGACATTATCATCGCACTGATTGTCAACTCCATCAATCCACTGGGGAAGCATCGCCTGGACCTGGTGCTGGAGCTCAAGGTAAACGGCGGGTGTTGCTCTCAGAAAGGCCCGGAACCGTGACACGGATTTACCCTTTAGTACTTCAAATATAATGTGATCTTTAATAAATGTTAGGGTCTTATTCTTGTGTCGCACTGCCTGATGTCCTGTTTGTTGGCTGCACTGCGGAGGTTTTAATGTCACATTACAGCATTGAAACTGTGATTCTGCTAAATACTTAATCTATTATTAGTGAAAAGGAATCGCTAAGACCTGAATCATTGATGATGTTGTGTGAGCTCATTAACGGAGCCTTTTTGTTTTAGAACAATGCCTCCATGCTCCTACTGGCTATCATGGAGAGCCGCCATGACAGTGAGAACGCAGAGAAGATCCTCTACAAGATGAGACCCAACGAGCTGGTGAGTTGTGTCTGTGCGTGTACACAAGTATGTAAAATGCTTCACCCTAAGGAGCAGTGACTTTTCATAATTGCTGTGCCTCAGGTGGATGTGCTGAAGGAGGCGTACACTCAGGGTCTGGAGAGTGAGGAGGATGGGGACAGTGTCGGAGACCAGATCAAGCCCAGAGACGTCGGACACAACATTTACATCCTGGCCCACCAGGTAATAAAAGAGCCTGAGCTTTGTTTTTGTCTGTGACTGAGCCATTACTGCGTTTTCGCTCGGTCTGTCTAACCTTGTGCTCACCTCAGGGCCCTCTGCTGCAGGTGTGTGTGTGTGTGTGTGTGTGTGTGTGTGTGTGTGTGTGTCTGCGCGCGCGTTCATATGCAAGTCCCTATTAGAGTGTGTTGTCTGTGCTAAATGATGGAACACTGCTCTTCTGTGACTGAACCGCTCTGCCAGTTTTGCTTAAATTAGTTTTCGGGTTGCTACAGTGGTTGTGCACAGAGGTAGACTGCCAGTGTTCACTGTGGTTTACCAGGGTCCCAACAGTAAAGAAATGAGACTGGTGCCGCGCCACTGAGAGAGTGGTGGTATTGTGAGTGTGTTGTGCATCGTGTGCGTCTCTGCCTCTCTCTACACTTGATGAAATTTGAAGAGGGCAGGCAGAGTCTAGCGGGTTTTCACTTCTTCTTCAGAGTCAGTGTCAGACAGGGTATTTTAGTCCAAACAGACGAGTTTCATAATGAAGAGGAAATGTTTCTTTTTTTTTTATTTTTACTGTTACTCTGTTGATTCATTTTTGACCTCAGAGTATGAAAATGTGGAAATAACATGCGCACTCACGCATGTTTTTTCGCAAGATTGTTGTGATTAATTTAAGAATCAAAAACTCAAAATAAACATTATTTTTACTGTTAAAGTAGAGGCTGATCGATATAGACTTTTGAAGGCTCATAGCGATATTAGGGGTAAAAAGAAATTCTAATTCGATATATTGGCCTATATACATATTTTAAAAAATCATCAATCATTCCTAAGACCAAAGTCCCTCATGACAAAGAAATATAATTGAGGCTTGATATAACTAAAATAAAAAAATAAAAAACGTAAGCATGAATGTAAAATGTTTTTACATAGTTTATTCTGTAACTAAAAGTTTTAAAAGTTATTGGATCATATCAGTTAAAAAAACATAACTGCCAACAAGATGTCAGTGTTGGCGCATATCGGTCGATTTTATTGGCCAAATGATAAATATATATATATATATATATATATATATATATTTGGAGGCTTTCTGACCTTTAGTCAATTATGTTCCTTATTTCTTGAAATAAGTCAGTGTGTGTTTCCTTCTTTGGATTCTAGCTTGCCAGACACAACAAGATCCTGCAGCAGAGCCTCAGGCCAGGTTCTGTGTTGGGGCAGGTGTCGGTGGTGGACTCCGACATTGAGAAGGACGACGCTCTTCATTACTACGCCAACCACACAGCTCAGATAGAAGTAAACCTCATCGTCACTTTGTCCTTTTATCATCTCAATCCCAAAAACCTGTACCGTACAATCCACGGTAGCCTGTAATGAGGATATGTTATAAATCTATTTCCCAGATTGTGCGCCATGACCGCAGCATGGAGCAGATCGTCTTCCCCGTCCCCAACATCTGCGAGTACCTCACAGAGGAGTCCAAGGTGCGCGTGTTCACCACCACTGAGCGAGACGACCAGGGCAGCAAGGTTAACGACTTCTTCCAACAGTTTGACAACCTCTACAATGAGATGACGTGGCAGAAGAAGATCCGCAGTAAGTTTTTACCCCCTGAATCCAGTGCATGGAAAATAATGATGGTGGCAGCAGAAGCCGGTTGCAGGATGGTAAATAATGATTATCATCCTGAGTGTGTGGCTAGTGTTATATTCCGAATAAATTGAAGGGGCCTGCAGTGATGTTGTGTTGTTTGTGTGTGTTGGGTCTGTGTCTCCGTTCTTACTGTAACCTCCCTGTTTTGTTTGTGCAGAAAATAAGGCCCTGTTTTGGTTCTCACGCCAAATCTCTCTTTGGGGGAGCATCTCATTCTACCTGGCCTGCCTCCTCAACATCGCTGTGGCCGTATTTTACCCATTTGGTGATGACGGCGATGAGGGTGAGAAAAGTCCTGGTGCTGTATATTTGTATGGTATTTATTTAATGGCCCCACACATCCATGATTCACCCACAGATGTGTTTTCTCTTATATGTGTGATGAGACAAAGTCATGTGTGGCAGTGACGCTGTCTATCGAGACTGTTGAGCTCATGTAATAACCTGCAAAGCTCTGTCCATCAGTTTAAACCTTGAAACAGTATCTGTTACTTCTTCCAACTTTCTCTCTTCAACTCTTTACACGGCATTTATAGTATATTTAGTGTTGCACGTTTGTATATAGGTTAATTAAATGAATCACATTATATATATATCAGAGGGTTTTAAACATCTTTCACACACGTGAGGAAAATGAGTTTTATTGTCTCACTAAAATGTGAACACATGTGGTTCTCCAGCCGTACTAAGTGCTTTTTGAGTAATGCAGTTGGCTGTGAACCACTGTTTTGACATTTTCAAGTGTTGCCTCTGACTGTGCTGAATTAAGGTCTAAGCTCAGGTCTGAGAAACACCATGTTCGGATTATTGATGTGCTGGTTCCGTGTTTTGATGACTCGCTCCTCTGTCCAGGCACCTTGTCCTCGTTCTGGAACATCTCACTGTGGGTGGCCCTGGGGGTGTTCACTGCATTACTGCCTGTCTTACCCAAGCCGTGGGGCATCCTGTTCTTCCTGGTCTCCCTGATTCTACGGGCCATCTACACAATGGGCCTCGGTCCTGCTCTGTTGTTGTTGGGCACTATCAATGTAAGTACAGGAAGATCTAAAGGAAAGAAAGGAACATATACAGTCTTGTGGAAGGATATGTAAATCGTTTTCTTCTTCTTTTTTATTCCTGTGGTTTATTTTCTTCTCTTTCAGCTCTTCAACAAGCTCGTCTTTCTTGTAAGTTTTGTGGGGAACCAGGGGACGTTCACGCGAGGCTACAAAGCAGTGGTTATGGACATGCTCTTCATCTACCATTTGAGCTACGCCATGATCTGTGTCCTGGGCCTCTTCGTGCATGAGTTCTTCTACAGCTTTTTGGTGAGAAATCCCTTGCACATTTGTCTTCCATTACATTGAGAGACTGATGGATCGGTGCAGCACGTCACAAACATTCCGTATACACAAGAGTTCTGAAATCAATTTGCCTATAATCCTCCACAGCTATTTGACCTGGTGATCCGGGAGGAGACGCTGCTCAATGTGATAAAAAGTGTGACGAGGAATGGCCGCTCCATTATTCTGACGGCTGTCCTGGCCATCTTCCTCGTCTACTTCTTCTCTATCATCGGCTTCCTGTTCCTCAAGGATGACTTCCGCATGGAGGTGGACCGCCTTCCTGCAACAGGTCTGGACTCCATCGACTATTAAAACACTCTTAATCGTTATTTAGCCGCGCTGTGAACTGTGAAGGGACCAGACTTTATGTCTTGTAAAGTTTCTACCAAAGGGGCCAATCGAGGCACTTTGGCTTCACTTTTTTTGGGAGCTGTCATGTCAACCATAGTGATCTAAGACTCTAATATTCCTGGTTGTAGCTGCAATGCTCTGGAATTAAGCCTTAAAACATTTAACCTAAAACATGTCCTAAACCTCAACTGTTTCACTGTCCTGTCATTATCATCTATAAAAAAGTTATCAATAGCTTAAGAGATTGTTTCTCCTACTGGTTAATGGAATAGAGGGTATTTAAATGTTAAATAGACCGTATCTCAACTTCCTTTCATTATTGAGAGGCCAAAATATCCCGGATACGAAAGCTGCCATTTTGCGCGTTTGGAGCCAGTAGCTGTCAGGGTGATGGAACCGTGGTAGTGATGTCCCGCCGATACACACGCTCGACCATTCATGAGTCAGTCTCAGCTGTCAGTCATGACGTTTTTATGGCATAGATGTCCCAGCCATTGCGATGGTTTAGGACCTATGCTGCAACCAGCCACCAGGTGGCGATCAAGAGGCTTTGGCTTCACGTTTGAGGAGCTGTCATCTCATTCGTCTTTATATACAGTCAATGGTTAATGGTTTTAACTTCTGATGGAATCAAAGATACTTTATACAGACAGGGCAGTTTGTGGCTCTGCATATAACGAACATCTTAATATTTGGGCTCCATTAAACCATTAATCAAGGATTCTTGGCTCAGAATGAATCACTTGCTGAACTAATTTGTTTACCGTTGTCTACACTCTCTCTCTTACATAAAAACTGTCAAATCAACGATTCCATATGTACAATCTCTACATAAAAATAGTAGAACATGTACAGTTCGCTGTCGGGTGTAACAATTCCTGAAAACCTCAACTTTTGAGCCATAACATTGTTTTTCTTTTTTGGGTTTTGGGGTGGTGGTTCCTCTTCCTGTAGCACGATACGAGACTGTGGACGTATGTGTCACGAGTTTGGTCTTGGTTTCAGAATCGCTGCACCTCCTCCACTGTATATATGTACATTCTCAGACACATGTTTTGAAAACACTGTGGAGAGCGTGGGTGCGGTAATGAGCTCCGGCACGGTGCTCCGACGGTCAGGAAGACAACCTGCCAGCACATGTGCACCTGTTGCATAACCTGGTGGCCGTGCCATCCTGGGTTTTGCTGAACAGAGCGCAGCAGACACAGCAGAGCAGTGGTGGGTTATGTAACCAGCTTGCCTCACGCCTGTCTGTCTGTTAGCTGGGGGCTGAGCTGAGACACAAGCGGAGCTCCATCAAAGCAGAGGGGCCCCCTGTCCATGCTGCTGCCGCCTCAGGCCTGCGATCCCTACGCCCCCTACGCCCCGTCTCAGTCGGACTGTCTCCTCCGCTCTTCTTCTTCCTCTTCCTCTGCCTCTTGATTCCCTGCCCTGCCCTCTGTCCTCCTGCCCGTCAGCGAGGACGGACTTCTCGGTGACACTCTGGCCCATGTGCACAGCTCTGCCCATCTGCGTGAGCGGATCTCATTCAAGTACGGCTCCTCTGCTGCTTTGCCGGTGTGCAAATGATTTGTTCAGGTTTTTTTCAGCAACACTTCACCGCCCACCCAGCAGCTGCTGCCTCAGTTTACATAATGTCTGTCTATATCCTTCTGGCTGATTTTACTGCCGCTGATGAGAATTAATCAGGGAGGAGTTTAAATGCTCGAACACAATTTAATCATCTTCTTTCATCTGTAAATTCTCAGTGCTTTTACCATTAATCCACTCTACATAATTTTGCATTTTTTTCTCTGTATTTCTTTGTAGGAAAAAGGGATTTATTGAGTAACAGTGAAGTTGCTGAAACATGTATAAAAGATAGCTGCCCAGTCTCAACAGCCAAATCTGCTGCTGGTAAGTTTTAAGATTAAATTAAAAACAAATTAGTATTTTATTTTATTTTACCGGTTACCAAAAATCACTGTTAAGAGGACAGAAATGTCAACATATTGCAGTTTGTGACCTTTCTGGCAGTAGTCAGTTCCTGAAAGGTTACTCACACACACTCACACACAGGCACGCACACTGAGACACGCACACTGTCAAACAGTTTGATACACACGCACACGCTCAAATTGTCACTCACTGTTTCTCACACACACACACACACACACACACACACACACACACACACACACACACACACACACACACAGAGAGAGGTGTGCACACAAAGAAACTTGATGAGGCAGAGTGGGTGACTCACACTCCTGTTTGTTCTCTTGCGTCTCCATGGATCACCTGCACTATGGGGGCACGCACGTGATCTCATCCACATCCTTCACTTCCTCTTTCTCCTGAGCTCTCATGCTGTACATGCCATGTTCTCTCCACAGCCCTTTCATATGGACATTTCACATCTGATATGAATAATATATTGGAGTTCGTCATAGATTTTTAGCACCTTTTTATGTTTTTTCTATTTTATTCTCACATTTAAAGAGAAAAAACAGGTGGAGATATGTATTGTATCACACTCGTTTATAGCTGTTTATCAGTTAGCAATAAAAGCTAGGTGATCATTGTTTAAAATGAGGTCCGACTGCATTTGAACCAATTAAAGAGTTTGATTTTCCTGAACTTGAACTTGAGTTTTCTCAAAATCACCCATTCACTTACTTTAATTTAATTTAATAAATTTCAGCTCCATTCATATTACTAATATGGAAAATTAAATCACAATTTGTGATTATGAGAGTCATATAAATCAAGTCATTAAAGAAGGAGGACATGGTAATGAAAAGGAGACGACACTGTTAAGACAGGAAGTAGAAATCTAAGTGGACGATGTGTTAATTTGTGTAAAGAGGTTGTGCTTTTTCCCTTTTTCTGTTTGTTTGTCAGTAGGATTACACAAAATTCAAATAAACCAATTTTGGCCATGGGATGGTGCGTGAGCCAAGAAAATCCCTGTTAAATATTGGTGCAGATCTGGTAAAAGGGGTCGAGTCAGGAATTTTGTTAATCCCTTTATTTAATATTGTGAGAACAGGCTTTTTCTGGACGTCTGCCAGTTGTTCAGGAAAAATTGTCAGACACATAAGTTTGGACAGTGTGGTGCAGATCCACACATCCAGGTCTGGTAGAAGAAAATGTTTGGCCTCGGCAGAGGTGGATGTATATTTATTACACTACGACCTTTTGCTGTAACACAGATATTAAGGTGCCACCAATGTTATGATGTATTTTCTGTTTCTTTCTTTTTATGTTTATGATGTCTCTGGTTTTTGTCACCTGCCACTCACATGTTGTTCCGTGCATGTGTCTTGTTATAGATGATGATGATGGGATAGAGCGGGTGTGCGACACGCTGCTCATGTGTATAATCACAGTGTTGAACCAGGGGCTGCGTAACGGAGGAGGTGTGGGAGACATTCTCAGGAGACCCTCCAAAGAGGTAAGCAATTGAACAAATAAATTGATGAGTTTACTTATTATGGAATTGTTTAAATGCTAAATGGCCTGAACGACACATAAATGACATTTGTGCTGTTCCAACTTCTGTTTAAAATGACGCATTTCCATATTTAACCTCTAACCTCACCATCCAGGAGCCTCTGTTTGCCGCCCGCGTCGTTTACGATCTTCTGTTCTTCTTCATCGTCATCATCATCGTCCTCAACCTCATCTTTGGTGTCATCATCGACACCTTTGCGGACCTGAGGAGTGAGAAACAAAGGAAGGAGGAGATCCTGAAAACCTCTTGTTTCATCTGTGGTGAGTTCAGTTGCGTGCGTCACCTCCTATCGTGTGCAAATCGTGCTGCAGCATGTAAATAAAAAGGGCTGATGCTGTTTTTCAGGCTTGGAAAGGGACAAGTTTGACAACAAGACGGTGTCGTTTGAGGAGCACATCAAATCTGAGCACAGCATGTGGCACTACCTTTACTTCCTGGTTCTGGTGAGGGTGAAGGATCCGACCGAGTACACCGGCCCTGAGAGCTACGTGGCTCAGATGATTGCGGTCAGTAGAAGAAACACACACACTATTGTTGCAATGCAGTTTCAATCGGCTTAAAAGTTGCCTCACACAGTCACCTTGAAATCAATGTTGCTACAGTGTTTTACTTTTGCAACGTGTATAAAAGTGTAACAATTTGAGAGTGTTGCACAGTTGTGTTAATGTTGCACACGAGCACATAAACACACCCGAGCCTGAGGGATTGTGTTCATTATTCCATATGGAGCATATGGACACACAAACACATTCATTTCACAGCCTAATTCATATTTTGCCGGCGAGCTGCACCAGTCAGCATACAGATGTCTGAGTGTCGGAGTCTGAAAGTTGTGCAGCCTTCCTCGCTGAGCAGAAGTCCACAGTGTGCTAGAGGAGCGTGCGCCTCCACAGCAGACAAGCGATCGAAAAATGAGACTGAGCCTCTAGGCCTGTGCCAAGCATCCCAATTTATTCTCCTTCCCCCTCACTGAGAGAGATAGAGATAGAGAGAGAGAAAGAGCGAGAGAGAGATGGCTCTCTGTGGCGAGGTAGTCGTCACTATGCTGAGCTTCACTGTGCTCCTAACCTGCTGGGACACAGTGTGGCTAAATAGTAATTAAACCCAGTCCAGGTCCATTATCATCAATGCACCAACTTGCTGCTGTGACACACAGACGAGAAGTTGAAGGATGTTAGGCCAGTTAAAGGTGTTCCATGTAACCATCAGGTTAATGGATTCATATGACACCCCCCGGAGCACAATGGCACATTTTGTGATTAACATTCAGCCGTGATGGGCATGAGAGTGGTCGCATTATAACCAACCATTTGCATAACAAACAAGTGACGGACATTGAGTTAATATGCATCAGCAGGTCTTCCTCCAGGTCACTTCTGTGATGCCAGGCCACAGTGTTAGTGTGTGATGAGGTAATGATGAGTCAGGAATTCATACTCACACCTGCAGAGTAGAAAAACAGGGAGGTAAGGGACTCCAGCTAAAACAACCTGTGTCAACTTGTGTCTTCATGTACTTCCAATGGGTTTTATATACAATTCTTCATTCTCATAAAATGTCTCAACAGGGTTAAGAAAGACATTAATGGTCATAATTCCACCAACATTTGTAATATTACCAATAACTATATTTTCAGACCAGTGTTTTTTAGAGTTACTTTATCACATTTAATACAAACAACATTAACATAAGAAGTGTATGGGGGGAAAAAAAACATGTATTTACTGTATATTATAGATACAGTTTACATATGAGCAGCCACTGGGTATTCAGGTTTAATATTTGGTCAAGCGGTTTTAGACCAATCAGATTCTAAGACAGTTTCTAGTTGTTTTTTAATTTATGTTCAACATTGAATCAAATAGTCTCTGATGGTGTTTTCAGTCCTGAAAGTCCAAGATTCATGTCTTTGTCACATTGTTAACATTTGATCCTTTTCACATTATAATTTAGGAAGCGCACTCAAGACTTTATGACATACGTGCGTCCTGACGTCGTCACCTACATGTGCTGCGTCAGCATATACTTGACATTGATTGATTTGTAGACAGGCGTGCGTCTGACATTGGCGTTTTGTTGTTATCTTTCCGATAGAATGACAAATCTATAACAGTTTGTTATATATAGATTATAAAACAGATCTTCTAATAATAAGTTATAAATTATAAAATGTGTTATTGTTTTTTATTTTTCAGACATTTAGGGTTTTTTTAAGTTTCTACCTCAACTAGCCTTTGCTTTGATTTTGACCTTTGATTTTAAATCATGGTTACCTGACATGAAGTAGAAACATACGATGCAATGACCAAACAATGGCATCCAGAAGAAATCTAGTGTTGAAAGACTTCAGCAAATTCTTGATCACTAAATTGTAACGTAGATGAGTTCACGATGTCTGCAGCAGCCCGGCTTCATTTGTCCTCTCAGACTCAGGTTTGACTCATGTTTAGTCAGGAAGTGTCAGTTTTCACTTTGTGCCTCCACTTGTTAAACTCCATCTTTATTCTAAACACTCACTGCACTACAGTACGACTCAGTGTGAAGCTCCTGGACCGAGGAAAACTCTGCCCTCCCCTCCCCACGCCTGAAACTCGATGACCGAACACACACACACACACACACACACACACACACACACACACACACACACACACACACACACACACACACACACACACACACACACACACACACACACACACACACACACACTGACTCTTATAATGAGTGCATCTGCTAGGATAGACTAATGCGGTGCCAAGCAAAAGAGTAGGATCACGTTACACTGAGTGTCTGTTCTGTTGCCGTGTTGTGCATGTGGATGTGAATCAGTGTGTGGGGTGTTTGTGTGTAAAATTATGACAGCGACTACAGGCCCAGCAGGTACTGCAGCAGCCACAATGCTGTTACATAACCCATCTCAAGTGGCCTGCTAATAGCTCAGCCCTGCCTGGCACGTGCTCTCCTGTCCCTGTCTCTCTCTCTCACACACACACACGCACACGCGCGCGCACACACACACACACACTCACCCACAGTGAGTCACCGTCACATCACACTCTTCTTTTACAACACACATGTGACGTGTTAACAGCAGCACTAACTAAATAATGGATAAATAAAAAGCAGCCTTCACATGTGATGATGTAAATTGAAGTCAGAGGTCAAAGTTTGTTTTATTACGTAACGTGGGTCTCTGATCAGGTGAATAACTTGAGTGTGTGTGTGTGCGTGTGCGTGTGCGTGCGCGCGTGCGTGTGTGAGACAGAGAAAGAGAGAGAGAGCGAGTCTTTGGTGAAACACCCCAGCTGTATGGTGACAGCAGCAAAACACAAAACTACAGTGTTTTTTACTGGGGTCAAAACACAATATTTCACAAAACACAAAGACGTTTCAGATTATGGAAAGGGAGGGACCATATTTCTTGTTTGTGATTGGACAGAATCCAAGTCCCTGGTGACAGTTCCATATCATTTCCTGTTTCTGTGCCTTATTCCAATCTTAAGTGTTTGAATGAATGGAGGAGGAGTTTAAAATCATCAGGGAATTCTTTATTGAATGACATTAAAATGATGTCATTCTCTGCATTATAATGTCCTGTGGCTTAGAAAAGCATTAGGACCTGGAGACGTGGCGGCTACGCTTTAACGAGTGACATCAGAGGAGTTTATCTTATCAGAGCTGCCTGGAGCGGAGGCCTATACTACGAAGCCAGTTCAGCACACCCAGGATATCTGTTCCTTATCTGGCTTCTCTGAATTTATCCTGGATAATCTGAAGCTGGTTATCTATGGTCTCAGTTTACTCTGGGTTTTCCTATCCGGTTACGAACGTGTTCATGTGGAATTAATTACAAGCACCGTCGTCTGAGCCATGAACAAATGACTAAATTTGACATGAGAAGAAATGCTAAAATCCGAAAAATGAAATGTAAGCAATATGATCACATAACTAAAATAGAAATGAAACACTAGAAACTAGAAAAACACCACGTAGAGCACGTACCTCCGCCAAGGAACGACTGTTATAAAACCATATTTAAATTCAATAGATCCTGAATTTTGTTTGGATCTGCACCAACTTGCATATGCTCAGAAATATCAGTCCTTTTAACATGTCCGATTAAAAATTAAAATAAAAAAAAAAAAAATCAATATCCATTCATGATTCTCTGGGAATCTGAAATATTGGGGAAAAAACGCCCAATCTCGCAAATTAAGTTAGTTAGTAAGTTAGTTGTCTGGATCTGTGCCAAAAATGTGTGGCCTCTTTCTTGGCCCATTTCCCATCCTTCCTCCAAGTTTCGTGGAAATCCTTTGTGTAATCCAGCTGACGTAATTCTGCCCTATCACCAACCAACAAACAAACAGGGGTGAAAACATATCCTCCTTGGTGGAGGTAATAATATCCCATCTCTAAAGTCCGGCTGAGGATATGTTGTAAAGAAACACAGGAATATTATTAAGTTTATTACTGAGTTGCGGAGGGTGGCAATATTCTTTATAATATTATATTATCATATTCAAATATTCACACTATAATGAATATGTGATGCAGATAAAAACTACCCACAAACCCTGTTTCGTAGCACAGGCCCCTGGACAGATGTTTGGATACAGACCTGTGTTTGGGATTGGCCAGTTAGCCATCCAAGTGTAGCTGAACTTCCAACAAACGCCCAGAACATCATTTACCTGTCAACCAAACAACCAATCACATCAGGGTAGAATTTTGAGCCTCCCTCCAGCCGATCCAATCCAGCAACAACGCACCTCAACACATTTAAACCCTGAATAAACCAATGAATAAACCCTGATTTGACTTGGATTCCGTCCCATCACAAACAGGAAGCTGTGTCCCACCCTTTCCCAACTGTCGTGTTTTTTTAAAGGTGGTGTTTAGTGAGATGTTGAGTTTTGTGAATTGCTGTTGTGTTTGTACCCTCAGGGCCACCATAATGCGCTCGTGAATGTCTGTAACTTCACACTCACTGAGGTGTTTAAATGCATCAGTGAAGCATCACTAAAGCCTGACTCATCCAGTCAGTGCAGCACAGCACACACTGGACTACTGTACATTCTAATGAATAGCAACATGCGGACGTGCTGCGATATTCAGATTCTGTACAGCAACTGTTCAACTTAATGCCATTAACCCAGAAATGATGCTTCAACCAACATGAGTTAATGTATATTCAAACAGGACATTGTATTCACCCTCAATAGCAGCTCTTAGGTTTCTTTATTTCATCTTTAAGGTTACTTAATCCATTAGATACGAATGACTCTGTGAAATATAATATAGTCCCCAGTTCCAGGGATGCTGGAGCTTTATCTTTGAGCTCACAGAGACTTTGCTGTGTTTTTCGAAAAAACTTGTGAGAAAGGAAACGATTCTTTTTACCGGCCTCTTGATGCCAGAGGCCCAAATTAGCCAAAGACCTTGAGGGAAGCTCTCATAGAATGACTCGATTCATACTGTATAGCTCAGCAGTCATAATCAGTCTAACTGCTTCCCCTGTGGTCAACAAGTATTCTAGTCAATAGGAAAATTAGTCCAAATGTTGAAAACAAGTTCACTAAACAAGTGCTTCTTTTTTCCAGAGTATCTGCGTGTGTGCATGTGCATGGACATGTACATGTACTTGGTAAAACTGGGGGGGGAGAATAAAGAGGATTGAAGTATGTCATATTGCAGTTTAGAAATACGTGAAACAAGAGTGACGTGATTTTTGACCTTACAAAATACACAGGAAGTAATTTGGTCACAATAATAGGTTAACTAATTACTAATTAAAACCAAACTTGCTGGAAAAGTTTGGTTATAAGTGATAAGAACTACCTTAAAGGACGGAAGCCATCTTTGAGGAAAAAATAGTTTGACGTGTGCTTTTTAGTTTGGTCCCATCCACTAACATGAAGGAGGCAGGATTTGTAACCTATACTGCAGTCGGCCACCAGGTGGTGATCAAGACGCTTCAGCTTCACTTTTGGGAGAAGTCCGTTTTTTTTTTATATAGGCTACAGCTCTGCTTCTAACGTGCAGCTGAGCGAAATGCTTAATTAGCATTGTAAGTTAAAAAGTTAGCCCGTTAACATGTTAGCGCTGCAGTGCTTTTCTATAAATATGATATAAATAATTGAACCGACTGCATTTTTTTGCCAAAAATAGAATCTGTTTCAAATTCAAAATGTTCCAGCTTTGGACTGACTTCCGTTTTAGAATTAAAGCAAGGATTTATCAATGCTAACCATTATGTCAAAATGATTTGAGTTCCTAGAATAGAAAGTGAAGGCATTTTCCTGACAGAGAGAATTATATTTGGGAATGCCACGATATTTCACAGCCATTAATGTCTTACTCATCAAAGTATGATAAACCCATCATTCAAAGAAAACAAGATCCCACACACTCCACATTTGTCTCCGTCCTCAGACTCCACTCGCCTCGTGTCCTCTTCTTTTGTCCTCGGTGTCTCACACTCAGATCAGTTTCTCTATCGCTCCAGTCTATTTTTATATAAGAGTAGGTGGGAGACTACCTCACTCCTCCCGCTGGACTTAGCGTGGTGCCAGTCAAATCCCACTCTCTGCACCTTTTAAGTAATTTTTATAGGAGGAAATGGCAAAGGAATATTACGTAAGATCAGCTGATGGCAGTCTGTCTCTGTGAAACCTGCCTCACTTTCAGACAGGCACTGAACTCCAGAGAATCTCCGGACTTTCTCCGATTGCAGGGGGTTGTATGTGTGAACGCAAATGTCCGAGTGAGAGTTTCAGGGGACTTTCTCGTCTGGCCCCCCCGAGTATAAAGTCCGCAGAAAGTCTGGAGGGGCTGTGAGGGGGATGTCTGGAGGGGATGTGAGAACAAAGCAGGGGATTCTCCAAAGGATTCACCGTGACCGAGTGGGGACGTTTCTGACACGTGACAGATGCAAAATGAAAAGTAAAAGAAATATCTCCAGATAAAGCAGAGCCATACAAGTAAAAGACACTGACAACGATGTCAAGCGTACTTTTGGTGATAAGAGCCAAATGCCTGTGTCCATGTGCTGGAAACAAAAGGCATGATCTCCGCAGCAGAATTTATACGTATATTGTTATGCCTCAGTCCTGCTGCACCATCCCTCACGTGAACGCTCCAGAGATTTCAAGCTGTGTTGTTGTGAACGTGCCTGAGAGGAGAATCTCCCGCTGCGTTGTGCATGTGTGAAAGGAAAAAACGCAGAGGGAGAGTCTGGACCCAATTCTGCGGACTTCCTGTTGAGGTCATGTCAGAAAACGGCTAATTTCTATGCAAATCTTTCATGGCGTTATCTGTGCTAACATACTGTTGCTTTATCTCAGCCTTTTATTCCTTTCACCTTTCTTACTGTTCCTCTCTCATCCCTTCTCTCCTCCCAGGAGAAGAACCTGGAGTGGTTCCCCCGAATGAGAGCCATGTCCCTGGTGAGCAGCGAGGGCGACGGCGAGCAGAACGAGATGCGCTCCCTGCAGGACAAACTGGACGGCACCGTCACGCTGGTGGCTCAGCTCTCAGGCCAGCTGGCCGAGCTCAAGGAACAGGTAGAGTGCCACTTCAGGCCATTTGTCATGCTCTGGTGTGCGCACCATGGTAGCAGTCACTGTAAGAAGAAAAGCAAAATCCTCCTGTTTTAAAAAGTATATAAGTAAAAAAGGTTTGGCTGTGTTCTTCACAGTCCATGTGCTACCTGACCTTGAGACTTCTTTCACCGTAAAAACACCCCCCAGAGCAAAGGGTCACATAGCAGGGGCTACGTCAGCGCTCTCCCATTTTGTGATCCACCCCTGTGCCGAGCTCAGTAATCGAGATGGATTCTATCAGAGCCTTGATGCTCCTGAACGCAGCATGACGGTTTGACTATCATGTCAGCGATCAGCGCAACTCTGAGCCGCCAGTGAGCCTCTGGCTGTTTGGATGACTAGCTCTGCTGCTGCAGTGTGACTGATCATTCTCATCACCTGCCTCCCCTGCATGTGATTCCAGTCACAGGCCTGTCCTTGTTCCTCTTTTGCCAGATGTGTGAAAACAACTCCCACCGGGGGAAGATCACACTCCAGTAAACAGAACAACAACCTCTGTCAACCTCAGCGGGCAGCACAGTCTCTTAACATCTCTTTTCTGGCCCGGGTCCCATGTGTAAACACCCCCCCTCCTTGGTACAGCAAAATTCGTGTGCTGTTGAAGTGCCCTTGAGCAAGATGCAGTATAGGTCAAATTCAGGTCATTTGTTTTTCTAATCCAGGTCTTATGCTAAATGGTCTGTATTTATATAGAGCTTCTCTAGTCTTGATTACCACTCAAAGTGCTTTACAGTACAGATTTACATTCACCCATTTACACACACACATTCATACAGTGCATCTATATGCAACACTTCTTAATGAGAAGGGGACATTTTGAGGTTCAGTATCTTGCCTAAGGACATTTTCCCATGCGAAATGGGGAAGACTGGGATCGAACCACCGGCCTTCTTCGAACCAGCCGCCGCCAATATGGAGTCATGGGGTTTACAGTAGGCGGGATCTCTACAGCCCTGCAGTCACAGGGGGAGGCCTGCAGGTCTGACACCAGTTCTGAATCTTTCTGACTGGGAGAAAAGTTCTGCTCCAGCTCCTCCCATTACAACCTCCGCTGACCTGGGCGCTATCCAAGCTGAGATCGTATATCCCACCTTTGTGTTTCTGTGTGGGTTTAGGGGTTCGGCACAGATCGTTCAATACCCTTGATCTGCGTGTACAAAACCAGCGGCCTTCGTTTCTGCAAATGTTGTGGGAGATCAGACGCTTCCTCCACACTTCCACACCGACAAACGTGCAGGTCGCAGTTCTGCAAGAAAACACGCCCACACACGACTGTGTCCTCTGGTGAAGTTTCCAAGGAAAATTTTAGTTTCCAGTCACAACACTGGCGCTGAATAAAGAGATTTGCATACAACTGCGGAAACAACATGTACCTCTTTTATAACATTTCAGTCAGATGAAAATTAGAATTAAAACAAACCTGTCACAATAATTGTTTGTATTGTTTGAAACGACAAGAGATTCAGAGTGTGATTTTACCTGCACTCCACATTCAAATAGATGAATGTTCCCCCTCTTGAATTTAATAATTATGTATGAACGGAGTGGGAATATTGTGTTTTGCATGATAAAGTGTCTACTAGAGCAGCGGTTGCGAGCACACAGGTTAGTGTTTCATGTGTATGCGACATGCAAAAACCAACAGAGAAAAGCCACTCAAGGTTGATGTTTATTCCCTCCTCATCCTCCGCAGATGACAGAGCAGAGGAAGAACAAGCAGAGGATGGGATTCCTGGGTCCTCAGCCCAACCATCACATCCCTGCACACTGACGGACTCCAGGTTCACACAGGACACGGACACGGGCCTCTCGAGTGCAGGCTTGCAATAGGAATGCACTCACAGAAAACTCCAGCTTAACAATACACAGATGACAACCTACAATTACTGATGACAGCAAGATTTCTCACTCAGTGCCTTTTCTGTGACACAACACTGCCTTATCGGATACGGACTGCGCCCTTACGTGCCTGGGGGAGAACCCTTCACAGGATCTCGTGGGCTGAAGAAGTCGTCCCTGTGAAAGATTGGCCAGGCAACGGCACACATCCGCCAGTGTCGTGTTAGTGCGCCACTCAGAGACGGAGGGAGGTGTTGAGGTGACAGGTTAAGTGCTGTCAGGTCTGTGGACGGACATGTCTCGGCCTCCGCTCCTCACCTGCCTCAGCGTTGGCCAACCTGTCGCCCAGAGGTCAGGGATTGGCTGAGATAAGAGAGGCTGAGGGGTTTTGTGCGTCTCTGATTGGCCTCCAGGGGACAAGTGTGAGTACTAACATCGACTATTCACAACTTTACCTTTTGTAGATGGTATTTATAAGAAGATGTGCTGTTAATAAACTGGAGTATTATTTTTGCATTTTGGATTTAAACAAAGGATTCATGCTGCCTTACTTATTTTATAATCCGTAAACTGCAATTACTGAATGTGCACTAAAAAAAAGGGTAAAAAGTCAAGCGTGTAACTGAACTGGAAGCGTAGCTTGGGGTATTATTTGTGTGTTTGTGTTGTTTTTAAAAATGCCTTCACTGCACCTTTTCAGTCGCCTTTTTTTTTTACAGATTTCTATTAAACTAAATGTGAATAAAAAATAATAATGACTTGCTCATAACTTACTTGAAATTTCTTTTTAAATCTAAATCTTATATTGGTACATGATGTGGTGCTGACTGATGATGGTGAGCTTACAGTTCTTTGTTGCAAAATGGACGTCCTCATGTTTATCAAGCTGTTGGCCAATACTGAAATCTTCACTGTGTCTGCTCAGATCATCTCCTACTGTTTCTTAACGTTTTTTGTTTTTGTGTAATTAATCTTTATCAGTCTCTGTCGGACTGCAGTTGATTAAGTCCGAATTTTTTTAAACTTGCACATGCGAATGGCAGATAGTTGCACTTGATGGTAACTGTCCTGTGACACTGCCTGTTGAAATAAACTGTATAGACATATTTTATGTGGTTGTAATAAATTTGTAACAAGACTCATTGCTTTGCTGTCAAGCTGTTTCCTTCAGTGCCCCCCCCCACACACACACACACACAGTCACCCTGACCCACTCTGCAACCACCCACACAGTGTTTACTCACACATGTACTTGTCCATGCAGGGAGCACAGGACCTTGGAAAAGACTTAATTCAGACAGGATCACATTTCAGCTCAAGCTAATATTTTTTAACTGTCATCACAAATTGTAATTTTATTGCAGCTAATAAACATCTGATATGATGCATGGAGATAAGAGCCGACTCTTGAATTCGATGTTTGTTCTCACGCCAGTCCACTTTAGAAGCTGATTCTCAATTCTAACACTCTTCTGAATAGACTAAGTTATTAAAATAGAGAAATATGGGATTAGGAATGTAAACTGTGATCTCCAACCAGCGCTACTTGAAACTTCAGAGAGGCTCAATTCATTTGGCAAAATAAAACCATTCACACATTGAGGGTGTGTGAAAAGTGAGTCTGAACAGTGGCTCAAAGTCGTGGATATATGATAGAAATGGCTAAAAGTAATAAAACGCCAAGTGGCAGTGGTGAGAATCCAAACAGACCTTAATATGGACATTTCAATTGTACAAAGAATATTGTGTAACAATATAAATTCATGTAATAAATACTGCAGATGCAAACATAACCTCTTCGGTGATGATGTGTTGTGTCAAAGAAAGGGTTCATCTGACAGAGCTGAGGGATTAAGACAAAAAAAGTTGGAACCACTGATGTAGAAAATGTTAATGGATTATATGTCGGCCTGTTACCAGTATTTTGAATGTAATTTAGTATTTGTGGATATGTCAAAGCTATGACTGGATGTCTGCTGGTGTGTTTGTGCTTGTGTAGCATATTTCAGACGACACACAGTCATCACAGCAAGGCCTCGACCGGTCCTCTATCCCGTCCTGTCATTTACCCTCCACAGAGACGCCCGTCCTTCTTGGCTGCAGCTCACTGTTTACGCTGGCAGGCCTGCATTTGCTCCTGCTGCCTGTGACAGCCATTAAAATTAGCTCATGCAGCGCCATAATGGTGAGCAGCTGTCACTGCATAGACAAGAAGGGTAAAGTGCATCACGACTGGAATGTGTTGGACTCAGAGAGGCGAGGGAGGGGAGAGGATAATACCAGGGCCGTCGTGTGATAGCTAACAAACGTGCAAACACGCACTGCCTCCTGAGCAGCCTCTCTATCAGCTGCCATCTGCATTCGGATCACGCAGAGCATTCAACATTAAACTTCGGTGTCCCCTTTGCCAAAAAACTTGTCAAATTACTTCGGGGAAATCAGCTTAGGGTAAAATGCTCCGCTTCATTTCATCCTCTCAGCGCACACCGAAAGCAGCCGTGCACACGTGAGCAGTGTATTATTTACTTTTGGAACACAACCTTAGACACATTTGGATCACATCATTTTTGAATCTCTTTGCAAACCACAGCCGAGGAGGTCACGTGCTCGGCCTGTGTGTGTTCAGTGGTGAGAGCGAAAAAACACCCGGTGAAGGTCAGTAAATACAAGGAAACATCCAAAACACCAATGAGGCTGGAAGCAGGTTGAGTGACTTGTATTGACTGTAATTCTCCGAATGGAACACAGCAAAACTACATCTCACAGGAAGCTTAGAAATTAAAGCTCAACCATATAATTAACTGGCAATAGCTTTATGCTCATACAAATGAATGCAGCATTGTTTGCTCTTTAATCAAAACACTGGACGGGAGTTCACTCTGTCGTTTTTTAAGTTGAAGTGAAAGTTGTGTCTCAACAAGAGTCACATATCTTTTTATTTTTAATTTTTTTGCTACGACAGACCGACGGACCACACAGAGAGCAGGAGGTGGGAAGGTCCCTCCTCGCTGTCATCTTTATAAATAAACATGCCCCCGTGATGACTTGCATGTGACTTCCTGTGTCTGATTGTGTGATTTCAGGCCTTTTCTCAGTCACATTATATGCGTCAACATCATAAAACTTAAGTACAAGGAAAAGTACTGCAAACAGACCCACCCCCCACCCTGATCACACACTGTGCACACTGCAGTATGCACAGAATCAACTTATAGAATGTGTGAAATGTGTCATTACAAAGACATGATAGATCACTCCCATAATTAATAGGCAGCTATTTTAATTTCCTCATGGTTCTCTAGTGTTATAAGAGAAAGTCGTGACGATGTTTCATCAAAACATGATCCCTGAGGAAACCAACGTGAGCAGGTACAGGTACAAACTCAAACCCTTAAATTCAATGACGCAGCACCAAATTTCACACACTCATAGGTACCAGTTTCCTCAATATGCCAGATTGTTTTTGTCAAGATACATTAATTATTTCCTGAAAAATGGGGAAAATGTAAAAAAATAAAAAATAAAAAAGCCCTAATATAACACTCAGTCTTGCCAGAAGTGCCTTTTGAGTACTTAAAGCTTTAAGTACTAATTTCTAGTTTTTTTTGGGCCCTATCTTGTAATGTTAAAGAAAATGGAAAGAAAATATCCTGGATCCACAACAAACTTTAATGAGTTCTTCTCTGACTCGTACCCCAACCTTCTACCAGTTTTAATGGAGACCTACCCAATTGTTTTTGTGTAATCCAGATTACAAAAAAAACAAATAGTTAATTAAGAGCTATGATCACAATAGATCACAACCAGACATGACAAGCATGACTCAGTAAAGGGTTTGGATTCTGTCTTAATTTGGAAAACTGATCAACATCTGATATAATTTTGCATTTACTCTTAATAACGTGCTGGCCTCATGTTTAGGGAAACTGGTTGAGACTTGAGGATACACAGTGTGAGAAAGATTATTTTTCCTGCTCTCAGTTTTCAGTCTTCACTACAAAGCAAATCCCTTCTTTTTTTTGGTCCGTTAGCTGCATATTTGTGGTAACGAAACGGAAAAATGAGGAAACTTCATTTAGCTGAATCAAAGATTTGTATTTGTAACCACAAAACGTTTGACAGCTTGAAATGCACACACTGGATTCTTTATTCCCAGACAATACGCTCTTTTCTGTGAAAAATAAAACAGTCAGTCAAACTTTTTTCATCACTGACAAATTAGATTCAAAACTGCACAGGAATTACACTCCTCTGATACTGGAGAGGAAACTGACTCACGTTGAGGCCTCCAGTCCCTAAACATTTGTGCTTGTTTCATTCTCTTTGTGCTCGTCCCAACATGTGAAATGCCGTAAACACACAGAGAAGACACTCGGGTCCAGCTGCCTGTCTGAGTCCCCCCTTTCCTCACCCCAGCACTCCCCTCCTCCCTCCTCTCTTTGTGGCTTCAGTCTTTTGACTCCTACAGGCTGTTTTGAGTCACTGCTGGCTACTGGCCTGGCATCCGCCTTCACGAGCCACAGCCCGGTTCAGTCCGGATCCAGTGTCACGGAGTAGAGAGTCTGTCAGGATCAGTTCTCGCTCTGTCTAACTGAGCTGTCTGGGTTTTTATCTCTGTGTGCACGGTAGCAAATGTAATAAAAATGGTTATTTGTGGAATGAATCCACATAATTGCTCTTTTTGTGATAAACAACATGGAAGTGAGTCCCAATACAGAGTTTAAACTTCAATGTTGCAAAGCAATGAACTAATAAAGCTTGAGGCTGCATCTTTCTATATTTGCAAACCACAATTTGTTGTTTCAATCATGATCATCAATTCTGATCATTAAAACAATGTAACTCAAACCAAAGGACATTTTTGGATGTATATTTTAAGAGTTAAGTGCAAAACAAATACATGTGTTGTCTCGTTCTGTAATTATATATAAGTCATATGTCTCAAGATCAAATGTCAACATAATTCGAAACATCGTGAAGAATTCATTATCGTGCTGGAACACAAATAATCGGTTTAACTTTTCCCAAGTAGACTACATGTTTTTCTTCTTTTCATTTAAACAAGTTTTATAACATCAGCAGCTGGAAGTGAAAAATCTTACTTATACAAAATCTGTGCAAAAAGCCATTAAAGGTTGATATAAACTTATCAAAGTAAACACACACACCAGAAGCACATTCCCTGTCTATGGCACTTCCCTCCATCCTGACCTGACTGATTAGACTCATCCCATCAACCCTGTCCTCATCACATTAAACCCTCTGCCAGTGCTGAGTGGAGGGAGCGGCGATCTGAAGGCCGGCGAAGAACACCTGGTACCGGTCCCTCCACATGATGAAGGCCCCAACGGCACAGACGAGCGCTTGGGCCACGTTCAGCATGATCTGGAGCAGGAAGTAGAGCGTAAGCGTCCCGCTGATCACCTCACAGTTACCGGCGCCCTCGTAGACGAAGACGCGGGCTATTGGGTCATCTCGGTCCAGGGTGCACACGCAGTCCCCTTCCACCTGCTCGCAGCTGAAGCTACTGGTCTGTGAGTAGTGGTGTCCAGCGAACGCTATAACCAGCACGGAAATGACCAGGCCGATGACACACAGGATAAAGTAGAGGAGCTGTGGAGGGCAGAGGACGAGAATGAGGTTGTGCATTTAACCTTGAAAGCTTAAAAAAAATGTCAACTCCTTTTTTATTCTAGAAATCTGACTCCTGCCTCAGTCTGTTGTCTTGTGATTAACCCAGAGAGCCAAAACTGTAGCTTAGAAACCGACATGCACGGCTCAGTGCCTATGGCGAGTTCATTTCAAAGAGATTACCCACAATACCACAGGGCAAGGTCTGACCATCAGAGCAGGAGCCCAACTTTTAGCACGCAGCAGACACAGCACATGTAAGACAAAGACAGCCCTGCAGCTACAGCGGCTTCCCACCCCGATGCACATCCTGCGTGAGTGTGTGTAGCATCAGAGTGAGTCTAAAAATACAGTTGTAAAATGTGATGGAGGCTTTGTGTTGTTTATGCAATTGCACAATCTCAATAACACTAAACCTTCATCTTAATCCAGGACTTACATAACGGCGGCGCTCATTCGCTGGTGTATTTTGCTCTCTGTTATGCTTATGGAATTATGCAAGTGATGAGCCGTACACGCTTTGAAACGGAATTTATGTTCATTTGGGAGCAGCTGTGAGATCTGGGGTATAACTGGTTACAGGGAGACGTATGTACAGCGAGCGCCTCAACAAGTGCTGTAAAGCATAATGTGATTCACTAAATGGAAATGAAACACCAAAGCGGGAGAGAAAGCGAAAGGCATCAACATTCATATTGTGGTTTACAGTCCGTGTTTGCACGCTGCAGCACTTTTTCAGTGAGCACTTAGAAACTCATAGGGCTCCCATTTGACAAACTGAGTGTCTTGACACAATGCAGGGGCAGGCTGATCGGGGATACCGGAGAGCCAGGATCCTTATCTGCCACAACAGTAACGCTTAACTTCAGGAATATGTCCACTTACGGCACATTTTCTACTCACTCCACTTGTATCTCCCCTCTTGAAAACATTGAGCCAAGGGCAATTGAAATAAACGGTCCGACTGTAAAGCCATACAATCTTAAAGCCCTGGTTTCATTCAGCTCTTTGAGTCAAGCACAAAAATACAGTAAAACTCAGTTGTTTTAGGAACATGATGGACTGACTGCAGCTACTCTGGTTTATACAGACTTAGATGCTGATACAACAATGTCAGTGAAAACACATAAGACCACAAACATTAAAGGTAAATTTTAGTCGACAAAACTCAAATATAAGCACAAGATTTAGTTGAACAAAAACTGCTCCAGGAAAAAATAAATGTTAATGTTTGTATATATGTAAGAATAAGTTATAGAATAGAATAGAGTAGAATAGAATTTTCAAACATCCCTAATTTCAAACATCCCTAATTTGAGGATGTACATTAAAATGTAATTTTGGTGATTCAGAGAGTTGTGTTTTTACCATTTCTTTCTGCTAAGCCCGTTCAGTAAATCTTTCTAGACAATGCTTCTGAGATGTTTTGAAACAGTCTGTGTACATATTTGAACCCGGTATGCACACAAGAGCCACACAGGAGAAAAGAAACCGGAGGATGCTGCTTCCAGCGACCTTCCTCTCAGCGGCAAACAATGGTGGACTGATTTTAATTGCCTTGAAATTCCAACTGCATATATTGTATAGCTAATTAAGCCGTACAATCCGGTCGCATTAATCAATGCACTAATCCACTCATAGGAATCCCTGCAGAGCTCTGTTAAACAGGAATGCAGTTGAATGCCTTCGTCTCTCTCTCTCTCTCTCTCCACGCCTCAGACAGTGGCAGTTCTCAGAGAACAGAGATCTAACAACAACAGCGTTACTGAGTAAAACATTGTTTCTGCGAAGGTCACCGAGGAAAATGGAAAAATACACTGATCCGGTTACAAAGAGTCCTGTTGTGCATCCTCAAGGAACCTGGTTTGACTGCATACGTGACACTCGATCACATATCCCACCTACTTTCATTTGTTTGCAGAGGGTGTGCGAGGATGTGCGGAGAATCACCTTGACAATGAACTGCAGAGACGTCCTCTCGTCTGGGATGTAGGTGATACAGTAGAGGATGAAGCCCACGATGGAAACGAAAAACAACTGCAACAACAACAGCAGCAAACCTTCAGCACAGTTTGATTAGATTCACTCTTAGTGGAACAGTTCTAAGTCATTTTGTGGCCTCTCACTATCCCAAGGAATGTGATCCACTCATTCATTTCTGACTCTGAGCTCTGATGGATGATATTATTTATATATTCTGCACCTTGTTGCTGTAGATGTGATATACAGGTTTGCATTCTTGCTATAGATACAGGATTTTTGTTGTAGAAAACCTCTCGTGGCCACGTTTTCCTCTTAATATTGCATGATTCAGCAGTAAGCTGTCATCTGATTACATTGCTCTCTCTCTCTCTCTCTCTCTCTCTCTCTCTCTCTCTCTCTCTCTCTCTCTCTCTCTCTCAGACACACTCACACTCTGTGTCTTCAGTGCAATTGGAGTCTTGTGACTAACGTTCAGCATCTTATTTAAATGTTTTCCCCAGGTTTTTCAGTATTCAGGGTTCTCTGGAAAGTTCCTGATGACCTCAGTGTTTTTCACTGGGCTGGATCTCGTGAGCATCTGACTCGGGATGTTAGTGTCCAGGGATGTTTTTCGAGAGGAAATTGCATCTGTGATGGGCGAGGAGCCACACAGGAACACCACGTTTTTTGTCTTCTTCTTTTTTTAACTCTGAAATGTGATCTTAAATCTAATTCTGAATTATGTTGCTTTACTTGTTTCATGATTCAAAATAAGATTGAACGTCACTTGTTGTTTGTCAGAGACAGTTAATCATTGTTCACTTGTTGTCAAAGGAAGCATTTGCCTCTTCAGCTTCGACTGAAACTGAAATTTAAAGACTTCAAATTAAACTTCATTTGCTTTTAATGTAATACATGCCATCTGTCAGCGCACGTCAACTTTCTGTGGTTTTTCAAATTAAATTTCAAAACGAATGAAACTTAACCTCCCCCAGTAACGCTTCAGCTGCTTTCACTCACTTACACATCAACTAACAGCTTTTGTGGCTCTGACATTGACGGATATTTCGACTTAGTTTATCGTTTACAGTTCAGCCGCTTCCAGCACGAACACTCTTCAGCTGTTACATTCAACTACTGTGATTTAACAGTGAAACTGATTTCAGCATCATTCAGTGCATCAACCTAAACAAAAACTCCAAACATGATTTCACATGTATCATTTTTTTCAAGTTTTAAGACTTTTAAGAAAAAATGGCAACATTTTTCAATCAAAAATATCAGTGTTGAAGTTACAGATAAAGGGAATTAGAGTTTACATCGTCAAACTCAAACCTTATAATAAAGTAGATAAAACGTTTAGTTGATTTATGTGTGTGTACCGACAGTGATGACGACATGTGAGTAAGCACAGCAGCACATTTGCAAGTAACAACAAGGTGTTTAGATACTAGCTGATCAAAGGTCAAGCTAGAACAAGGCATTCTGGGATTGGCTGGCTTGTTTCATCCGCCCAGATGTTGAGGATTCACTGGACATGCAGCAGAAGCAACAGGAGGCTCAGGCAGAACCTCAGAGACAGATTGGAGATCCAGGTGTGGGCAGTCAGATGAATAGGACAGATAATATTTATCAGAACATGACAACAGCAGTGACTGTGAGAGGAGGGTCTGGGCCAGTGTTGACATGCAGTGTGGAGAGAAGTATCCATGCAAACGTGTGCATGCAGAGGCTGATGTTAGAGCGTGAGGACGGAGCTTACGATGATCCCAGCCCAGTGTGGCGTCTCCCTGGTCAGGAGCGAGGGGCTGATGGCCAACATGAGGAAGGCCACGGCTGCTACAGCCACCCCCAGCAGCAGCTGGAGCAGGGCGACGAGCAGCGGGAAGCAGCAGCCTCTGCACTTTTTGCTTTGTCCTGGCTCTGGACTTCCATCTCTCCTCTTCTTGGCCTCCTTCTTCTCTGTGGAACCTTTCTGCCCCATTTCCCCTCCTGTCTTCTCACTCCTTTCCCCCCTCTGTCCCTCTCAACTTTAACTATTGCAGTGTTTAGGGTGGATGAGCCTGCCTGTCTGCCTCCCGTCTGCCTCCTGCCCCGTCCCCTCCCTGCTGAGGCCTCCTCTCACCATAAGCCCGCAGCCCGGTTGCTATTTGGAAACAGAGAAGGCTCTGAACTAATATGGAAAACATTTGGACTGGATTCCTAGAGCCGCCCTAGTGCCACATATAGAGCAGGCGGCATACTGTGGAGGAAAGCAAGAGAGGGGAAGGAGGCGTGGGGGGAGAGGAAGACACAAAGGGGTACTCCAACGTACGGCAGCGAGAGGGTTTCACTTGTAGTTACATTAAAGACAAGAAAGGGAAAGTGCAGGGCTACATCAGCAGGTACGAGTTAATGAAAAGCCAGTGCAGAGGAGGTCACACTTCATTTGAGATCAGGAGTGATTGGATCACTCTTTGTCAGCACTGTTACACAAGAGAGCCATACGCTGCCAGCCCGAAAAGAGTCACATGACTCACAGGGAGAAGTAATGTGATCATAAGGCATGTGAGGGCATTACAGGGGCTCAGATTTGGATGTTTTTGAACACTTTAATGTTCAGAGGAGGGTAACAGGTGTCACTTAATGTCAGATTAACTTCCCGGAGAGGTTTATAAATCACTGGTAATGTGTAAATACATAGTTTGGTGGAGAGATCCAGACCCTGCTGACTTTTGTCATTAGTGAGAACAGTAAAAACATCACGAAACGAGAGACTCTGGGTTATTTTGGGGGTGAATCTGCTCAAATTATTTTAGTAGATCTGAAAAATCTGCCAGAGTCATTTAAACCTTCCATTAGAAATTATTATAATCACCATTATTATTATGACCATCATCATTTCCCATAGTTAGACAGAGACAGTGAGATGAAGGTGGGAGAGCAGCGCACATGCTGAGATTAATAAAGAGGCGAGATGCACGTGTTGGCGCACACAGCTGGGCCGGAGCCATGGTTACTGACAACGCAGCTCTGAGTGGGTAAACCTTCCCTGCTCCGGGCAACAACACACAGACACGCACACACACACACTCACAGGGGCGCGCACACGCACACACCTTGGAAGAGGTCGCGCCGTGTTTACGCGCAGTGTTTACCTCACATTAATCCCCGTGTTTTCACCAAAGGCGTTAGAACGGGGATTGTTTTTGATGGTTTGGAAAGATTAGGATGTTGAAAGTTTTATTTGCTGCCAAACAAAAATAGATCTGATGTTAAAATGGCAGGGGAGAGTGCACCGTTTAAGAGATGTGGACATTTAACCCGTGGACTCCACTCCGGGTAATTCCTCCCAGTCGGTTATCAGCCCTCACACCACACCACGTGCCACTCCTGCAAAGTTTGGGAGACTAACACTGATCAATATTAAAACGGCCGTGAGCCTGGTCATTGTGCTCGGCTCCTCTTCACGCCCGTGCGCGCCCCTTTGCCACATTCCGCGCACGAATCACGTTTCATCCAGCGGGTCAGCGTGGCTCGGACGACATCGCTATAGGAACAGCGGCTGCAACACACACAGAGAGAAGCTCTAATTACCGGACTTTGTGCTGGTGCAGGCTACACGTGAGTCGGAAGCTGTTCCCCACCGGAGGCGCGCGTGCGCTCTAACCACAAGCACCGACGGCTTTGCAAAGTGGCAGCTCAGGGAACTATAGACATCAGTCTGAGGAGCAGCTCCACCGGAGGACACGCACTGTGCATCTGTCGCCCCCTCAGCCGCCCGTGTGTGGACAAAACCATTCCCCCGCAGAAGAGGAAGAAGAAGCTCGAGGAAGGATAAACAGCAGCAGCAGCAGCAGCAGCAGCATTAGCAGCAGCAGCAGCAGAGAAGCGATGGATGAAAGAATACCGCATTTACAGGACAGACAGTTCATGGAGCACGCAGAATTCTTGGGGTGAGTGTCACTTTTTTGGGGGCAAAAACTCTTGTCAAATTACCTCTGATAAACTGTGATGGCGGTGTGGAGAATAACGGGACACTTTGCTCTTTATTCAGGGTGGATTACCCCTCGATCTACATGTGCAAATCCAAAAGAGGAATAAAACGAGAGGATGGAGGGAAGGTGAGAATCCGCAAATCCACTTTTACGCACAATCCGCGTGTCGCATACAATAACTTTTGGCTTTAATATTTCTGCTTTAAAACAGTAACCGGTTGTGTCCCCCCCTCCCCCAGCAGGACGCGTACAAGTTACCACACCGGTTGATAGAGAAGAAGAGGAGAGACAGAATCAACGAATGTATCGGGCAGCTGAAGGATTTGTTACCCGAGCATCTGAAGCTGTCGGTGAGCTCACCAAACTTTTTTTATACGACCTTGTCTAGATCCTGTTCTATTATGACAAGAAATCGTCGTAAACAGACAGCTGCATGTTTTGTTTCCCTCCACAGACGCTCGGGCATCTGGAGAAAGCAGTTGTCCTGGAGTTAACACTCAAACACCTAAACGCACTGACTGCTGTGACCGAGCAGCAGCACCAGAAGATCATCGCCTTGCAGAATGGTAAGAGGAACATTTATTGACAATTGTTATGTAAGAGAACCGGTTGCGTGGGTTTCCTGGGTCGCATGAATAAAGTTGTGAGATTACATTTCAATTTATTAAGCAATGTAAAGTGTTTGGAATCACAGGGAATGTAAATGCATTATGCAAATGTCCATTTTTTGGGGATAAAACTCCTTAGATTTACGCAGGCGATCGAGGACGTGTTTACTTTGTTAGTATGCAGACAGGCAGACGTGCTGTTGATACACGTCCGCCTCGTCTCGTCATTGACTTTTGATGAGCTCCACTTTACAGAATAATGCTCTGTTAATCTCTGAACTGCGTGTCTCGCAGGGGACCGGTCGATGAAATCTTCCATTCACGCGGACCTGGACGCGTTCCACTCCGGGTTCCAGGCCTGTGCCAAGGAGGTCCTGCAGTACCTGAGTCAGTTTGAGAACTGGACTGCGCGGGAGCAGAGGTGCGCGCAGCTCATCAGCCACCTTCACAAGGTGCTGGCGCAGGTCCAGCCCGGCGCGCCACTGCTCCAGCACCAGCTACCAGCCGGGGACGCACAGGAGGGGCAGAAAGCCGACAGCCAGGCCAACTGCGTCCCGGTCATCCAGAGGACCCAAGGCGGGGAGCTTAACGAGAATGACACAGACACGGATAGTGGATACGGGGGCGAGGCTGAGAAGAGCGATGGCAAAGATAAAGACTGTGCGCGCAACAAGGGGCAGGGACCGAAGGCGGTGAAGATCAAGCAAGAGTTTGGAGACGAGCGCGCTGCCAAGAAGCCAAAGATGAGCTGGTCTGGGAACGGGTTAGGGGGCGCAGACGCCTCCAGGCCTGACCTGGCGCTAATGAACTCTCTGATGGGAATAAGCAGTGTGGGACAGCAGACACCAATCTGTATGCCTTTTTACTTCATCAACCCCTCGGCCGCGGCGTCCTACATGCCTTTGTTCGACAAAAGCAACATTGAAAAGTACATGTACCCAGCGGCGGCTGCTCTTGCGTCCCCATTCCCTTGGCTTTACCCCGCACACGCGTCAGCCGCTGCGGCGGCGGCTGCTGCAGCCGCGTTTCCCGGCTTGTCTGCGCACTTTGGCGGCTCTGATCAGTCCAAGGACTGCCTCTCCCCGGACAGAGAGGAGTCACACGAGACGGAGGCGAGCTCACCTGACGAGCGTGAGGAGAGTCTCGCCAGTGACGACGGGGAGGATGACGCAGGTGATGCGTTCCAGGAGAACAAGAGCAGCACTCATGATCAGTTCCCCGCGTGTCCGATGAGCTAATCTGTCCGTGTTACCTCGTTGCGTCCTGCTGAGAAATGTATGTATTCCTTAAAAAAAGAAAGAATTTGGCTACTTTTAAAAAACGAGGTCTCACTGAAGAGTTCCTCGTGTCCAAGATCTTGGAGAAGGGGACAGTTGTGACGGCGCGTGCCTTTTGCACTCATGTTAGAATGATTATCGACAATGATTGACACTAGTACACGACTGTGTTGTGCTGGAGTTAGTTTTTTATCCTCTTTCATAAAAAATATTTTGAAATGGCAGCATTGGTGCCAAAACTTTGAATACTTGGACAGTTCGCAGCGCAGTCTCCCAATCAGCGAGTCTTTTTTTGGATGTATGAAGTTACAACTGACCTCTGCCAAGGTTATTAAGAGCCTGGCTGACTCTGACTGTAAATATTATTACCTGGAATACGGTGTGATTCATTCACGTGTAAATGTGCACTAAACGGGCCTATGAAATAAAGAAGTGCTCCGGGAAGCTGACAGGACCTCATCCCAAAGTTTGCACGGGGATAGTCTTAGTGGAACACACACACACTGCTATACTTTAATGATTGCATATTGATAATAATGAGATTAATGGAGAGGTGCTGGATATTGTGGTTATCTCTACTTTAAAGAAACAAAACAATCATAAAAGAGCAACATGTTGTAAATCCCCTGACTGAGGCATTTCTGCACAGAGGTGCAGTGACCTGTGACCTCCAGCAAACATTGTAGGATGTAGTACCTTAGGCATCTTTGATATTGAATGTAAGATGATCTTTACTCTTTGAGATGTAAAGTGCACTTTTTTCCCCCGCTTTGACCCTCCCCCAACAGCCAGCTCATCCTTTTCAAAGTCAATCACTGTATTTCTCTTTGAACATTTTCATGGTATTGAGTTGTCTTGAAATAAAAAAATAATAAAAACAGAATCATAATTTCGATTTGAAAAGAGGGAACAGAGTGACCAGATGCTTTGTGATGATTTCTTGGAGTAAAGAGATTTTTTTTAATAAAACATGACTCAAATGATGATCCGATGTGAAAACCCCATCACACGCCAGGCGTCTCCATACTCTGTGTTGTATGCTACCACTCTGTAAAACCTCTCTTTTCAAATATTTGACTAAGACAGGAGAGAAGCTGTGGTCCTGTGACCCTCAGCTATGATTCTTGCTGTTTTAGGAACTTTAACTTTATCTCAGTCTATTTTCTAAGAGATTAATTCCTGCAGTTGTTGTGTCATTCAGCTTTTTTTTCCACACGTGACAGAATGAACAGATGATTTTCATGCTATTTTGCATACATGACGTTGCTTTTGTAGTTTTTCTTCAGCTGTTTTTGCCTCAAATCTGTTATCAACTGTTCTATGAAGTGGCATGTGCGTCTGTAAATAGTTTTTTTTCTGTGAATATACCATAAAGTATACATGTCTATGTCAATGTTGTAGAAGTCTATGGATTTAAAAAAAAAAAAAAAGATATATAACTGAGCAACTGTTGCACATTTCGTTAATGCTTTACACATATGCTGTTCTAAATTATTGCTGATGAGTTGTAAAATAAACATCAAAACCAAACTCTGCAGGCCTCTTCTTGTTTAACACACAGTTTGGACATGTTCAAACTTATTAATATGCTACTTTTAGGTGACCGGGATCAGCTCACTGTTTTTTGGAAAAAGCAGAAGTACAGTATTCACAGAAAAACAATCCTGGAAGTCAAGTAGATGAAATGCAACACTTAATCAGCTGACAGGTCACAGTGGAGGAATGTACAGTAAGCCACGGCTTTTAGCAAATGTCATGTGATAAAAGGATGATGAAGTGAGATTACCCTCATGATGAAAAACAAGAGGCCGCCTCGAAACCAGTCTGAAGCTTCAGGCAGACTCAAATCCACTCTTTTGTTGTCGCCATTAAACTGTCACAAACTGCAATATTATTTTAATCCTCATGAATAATGACATCACGCCTTCGTGGTGATATTAGAGACGTGCAAAATGAGTCCCAACTTATGTCTTTCAAAGCTTGGGAGGAGTGTGCATGTTGCCTCAAGGTGCAGCTCATTTTCCAGTTAATTCCCAGTCGTATGATGGAACAAGGCCCCGTTTCCACAAACTTTTAAAATCAAGTTTTCTTTCTGAGCTCAAGTTATTCCACCAGAGCTCTGAAAACTTCAACGAGTGTTTTTTTTGTCTTTAATTTACCAGAAACCATCCTCTTATAAAACCTCATATGAAGTAAGGTTAACTTACTGCTTGAATATGTTTTTTATAAGATGACAATATTCCTCTTTAAAAAGTGGTTTTCCTCTCCCTCTCTCCCAGCCATGTTGTGTCCCTGGCCTCTTCCATTACTGAGCAAATGTCTCCATCTACTGGTGAAAGGTTTGGAGATCATTCAGAGCCCAAACTGTACAACACAATACAAACTAGGGCTACGTTGTAGCACTAACGGGCCCGAGCACAGGCATTTTGAAGCCTGTTGCGGTTAGTGGAGAGAGCGATCAATAGGGCCTCCCACCGTTCGGTGCTCGGGCCCTAATTAGTTGCTTTTAATTGATAAGTGGTTTTATATCATTATAGACAGTAAGATAGATGAAATATTGCTGCCAATTCAGATGTAAAGTAAACCCTCTATAATTACGATAATTGCTCCTATATATATGTTGATATGTATGTATATATGTGCTTTTTTCAAAGTTATAGATCGTGTGTGTGTGTTTTTGTGTTATAGATTCTGTCAGTACATTTCCATAGATATGTTCCCTGCACTAATAGTTTGTTTTAATGGTGTAGTTCATTTGTGCATCGCTCCAGAGAACGAAGTTGCCCTGTGAACTTCAGGAAGCCATAATGAAATGGGAGAAGTTAAAGCCTCCGGAGCCAGATGATCCCATGTGCTGCTGCGAGTGTGATATCTACCAGTACGGATGCTGCTGTGACTGTGAAGATCTGGACGAGGCCTTTAACAGGTTAGAAGAAGTATGACCTTTAATGAGACACAAAGGGTCACAAGGTGATTTACAGACATCAAATACAATTTAGATGCAATTCTCAATATCATATTTTAGCCATAATTGTTCCAAAAGCTAAAAAAGTACTTGTTAGAATAAAACCATGTAAATAACCATGCATGGTGATTATGACAGATGAGTGATAGCATCAGTTGCAGCAGGTCAGTTTACAGCACCACAGGAAACATTGCACATGGGAGATTTTTGTGAACAAGCTCAGCTAAAATATCCTTTGGGATAATGGGGTCACATATCTCTGACTCGGTTATTTTGGGCATCAAGGACTCAAAGGTTTTGGAATCCCTGCTTTAGTACAATAAAGTTCAGGCCGAGTGAAGAAATGTCCCAGGGCCCCAGATCCTTCTGAGACTTCATGACTTCATGTTGCAATGTATTTAATCATAAATTCATTTTATTTTATCCATTTATTTATCTTTTTCAGTTTATTTAAAACCAAACACGTGTGACATCACACCAAAGCACAATATTAAAATTACAGGGCCTGACCCTTCTAATAAGAAAACAACATGTGATGATTTTCCTCATATCATCTTATTAGTTTGATCAATGAAAGTGTATTAGCATCATTCCTAATTAAGTTTTTATTTTCAAGTGTTTGTAACTCTGCCTGAATGTGTGCACTGCAGGTGGCTGAGACACAAACCCCCTCACAGCGGATGTCACTCTCCTGTTCTCGGGGCCCTGATTGGCAACCTGGAGATCTCCATGATCCCGGCCCTGGTGCTGCTGCCTCTGCGCTGCACTACCTGCTGGGCATCATCATCCTGACATCTCTGCCCAGCCTGGTCCTCTGGTACTACTACGCCACGCACCGCAAGAGGAGACGCACTCTTCTCTTCCTTACTCTGGCGCTGTTCTCTCTGGCCTACATGTATTACCTCTTCATCACAGAGATTCTACCGCGTTGGGACGTCAGCCATCTGCAGCTGTGCACTGTGACTGCTGGGATGATCCTCACCATCGGATCTCTCATTCACACCAAGAGAGGCCCAGGGTTTCACACCACCTCCTGTCACAGCCAGAGTGAGGAGGTTAACAAGGACTCTACACATCTTAATGGATCCATCCAATCAGCGGCCTCCTCCTCCTCTCTTCCTGCTCTGACAGAAAAGTGGAGCAGATGCTCTGTGTGCAAAACAATGCGACCCCCGCGGGCTGGACACTGTCGAACCTGTGGATCCTGCGTCAAGCATCTGGACCACCACTGTGTCTGGTGGGTTGGATTTGATATTATAACATCTTTATACTTCTTTGAATTGTACATTCACACCACATCCTGAAAGTGAATATTGAATTATGACAGATTAGATAACTGCCATGTAATTACACAACAACGTTCATGTCTTAAGCAAAGACTCCTACTGTACCCACTGGTTCCTCTAGGCGCGCACAGACATTTTGGGAGCGGGGCTCAAGTGAAAAACTCTTTGCATCCAAAGATTGATTTTTAAATGGAAGCTGCTCCCAGCAAAAATGTCTTGAAATGTAAACTTGAACTAGAAAACTGGTAAACTGGGATCTGTCTCAGGCCAACCAGGAAGACAGGGTGTCTATTTGTTTGTGAGCTTTATCAGACACTTTCCTGAACTGCACACTGCCAGGAACATTAAAGATGATGATGTCAGTTTTATAAATCTCTTTATACCTCATGCACAGTTTCTGAATTGTTTCATTGTCTGCAATAGACGTACAACCTCAAAGACAAAAGAATAAAATGTATATATGATGTTAATCTTCCTGTTTATTATTCACATTTACTATATAGATAGAAACTCCAGAACCAACCATGATATACTGTGAGTATACTGAATCTATTACCACCAAACTAGAATAACCCACATGATAGTCTGACCAGGAAATATTCAATAGTCTTTCAAATGTAAACTTCAAATACTACATCTACTGAGTTATTTTAAATACAGCAGGCATATCCAGGTCAGCTTGGGTCTCACAGATCTTTGTCTTGTGGGTCTGTGATGTGTTTGTGTGTTTGTGTTGGGGTGTTGCAGGATAAACAGCTGTGTCGGACAGGCAAACCACCGCAGTTTCCTGCTGACCCTCTTGGTGTTCGTGCTGACCTCTCTGTATGGGATCAGTTTGGTGCTTTGCAGCATCTGTCCTCGGCAGTATGTCATGACGGCTCTCTTCTACTGCCCCGGTGTCTACAGCCAGTCCAGGTACAGCACTCTATATATCATAAATACATGTTTATGTATCATATCTTCTGTCTCATCCCAACAACTACATCAGAAGTCCACATTGAAAAAGTTCACCAAATTAATATAAACACAAAAATTGACTTTACTTGTTGCTATTAGATAATAGGTATGATATGATGATATTAGTAGAATTTGTAAGGACATATATTCTACTGCCTCATCTTTGATACATTGATGTATTAGAGTCATCAGTATTTGATTGTGGGAAACAGTTAAAAGAAGATTCTATTTGGACATTTTTGACTACTTATTTAAATGTTGTCCATGTTTTGAGGCAATTTAATTTGAAACAAGTCAGAGCCTTTGGAACGGCTGTCAAAAAATAAAATTAACTCAAAACACATATTTTCAACTTGTGTCTTTGTTAAAATACTGTCAAGTCAAGTAACTTTTAGTTACGTTACATTACATTACGTTACGTAACGTTTCCCTTTTAGTTACTTTTGTACTTTTCGTTACTTTGTAACTTTTCGTTACTTTTAGTTACTTTGTAACTTTTCGTTACTTTTCGTTACTTTGTTACTTTTAGTTACTTTTCGTTACTTTCGTACTTTTAGTTACTTTTCGTTACTTTTGTTCCTTTTCGTTACTTTCGGTACTTTTCGTACTTTCAGACTTTCACATTTACTTTTAGTTACTTTCGTACTTTTAGTTACTTTCGTACTTTTAGTTACTTTCGTACATTTAGTTACTTTTTAGTTACTGTCGTACTTGTAGTTACTTTCGTACTTATAGTTACTTTTGAACTTTTAGTTACTTTTTAGTTACTTTGGTACTTTTAGTTACTTTTGTACTTTTAGTTACTTTTTAGTTACTTTCGTACTTTTAGTTACTTTTTAGTTACTTTTGTACTTTTAGTTACCTTTGTATTTTTAGTTACTTTTTAGTTACTTTGACTTTTAGTTACTTTTTAGTTACTTTGGTACTTTTAGTTACTTTTTAGTTACTTTGGTACTTTTAGTTACTTTTTAGTTACTTTCGTACTTTTAGTTACTTTTTAGTTACTTTGGTACTTTTAGTTACTTTTTTAGTTACTTTTGTACTTTTAGTTACTTTTTAGTTACTTTTGTACTTTTAGTTACTTTTTAGTTACTTTCGTACTTTTAGTTACTTTTTAGTTACTTTGGTACTTTTAGTTACTTTTGTACTTTTAGTTACTTTTGTACTTTTAGTTACTTTTGTACTTTTAGTTACTTTTTAGTTACTTTTGTACTTTTAGTTACTTTTTAGTTACTTTCGTACTTTTAGTTACTTTTTAGTTACTTTCGTACTTTTAGTTACTTTTGTACTTTTAGTTACTTTTTAGTTACTTTCGTACTTTTAGTTACTTTTTAGTTACTTTTGTACTTTTAGTTACTTTTTAGTTACTTTTGTACTTTTTAGTAACTTTCATACTTTTAGTTACTTTTTAGTTGCTTTTGTACGTTTAGTTACTTTTGTACTTTTAGTTACTTTTGTACTTTTAGTCACGTCACGTCACGTCACGTTACGTTACTGTACGTTACGTCGCGTCACGTCGCGTCACGTCGCGTCGCCCATTTCAAATTACTCCAGAATACAATTACTTTTTGGGGTTTTGAATTCCCTGCAAACTTTGGTAACAATTTGAGCATGTCTAGGCCCTGAAAAAGCCCCAAAAGGGAAATACAAATCCTTCGAAATACAATAGGGCCTGCCACCGGAGGTGCTCGGGCCCTAATTAATCATTAACACCATTTGTGACACACACAGTATAATATCTGTCAGATGGTTTATTGAAACATGCAATCCAAGTCATATCAGCAGCCAGACACAGCCGTACATCTGTCAACATGTTGCAGTATATTAAGGCAGGAAAAAAAATAAAATAAAAACAGGTTATGTACAGTCAACATCTTTTAAGAGTTCTCTTGAACATATACAGTTGTAAACAGCGACCACAGCTACGTATGTCTCATCCCCCTCGGTGGAAAAAAATGCACACATGTGGTTTCTTAAAGGGTAAATCCACCTGAAAATATAGACTATCGTGGATAAGAATCTTAAAATGTGTCTCTCCTTCAACTGAAAAGCAGAGACAAAGGTTTTATTTTTTCCCTCCCCTCGCTTTCACGTCAACTTTTTTTATTCCTGGTGGACAACGCTGATCCAAACGACAGCACGTGGTGTCATGGTAATACAGTAGCAAAGTGGAAAGTACTCTCATTTATGTTCTTTCCATTGACATCTTTACAGAATACTGACAGACACAAGGTAACTATAGTTTTCCTTTTTCGCCATTTCTGTCTGTGCGGCGACGTGGCACTAATGCAACTATCAAACATTTTTAGCTTAACTGACTACGAGCGTTACTTCAATGTCTCCGCTAAAGCTCTACTGTATGACTCTTCAATACACCTACTGAGAATATAAGGCACTTTGATGTGATTAGTAGCTGAACTACAACCTAAGAGGGGCGTCTAATCTTGGCTATTCTGGCTCCATACACACACATACACACTGTAACTGTAGCGATCCGTTGTGTTATTATTACATGCCTGCGTTTTTAGATTCACCACACTGATTTATTACACTGTGGCTGCTCTGCACGTCCTCGTATGGCTATAATAACATGACAATCATGCAACAAGACCTGCTAATCTTTGGCCACCAATCCTCACAAGGAAAAAACAAGCACAATACATTTGGCAAAAAATAATCTGTGTAACAACAACAAGAAAAGAAAAAAACAGCTCAAAAGGATAATTAATACTGCTTCATTATGCAGCTTGTGCATAATGCAGGATTGAGGGCACTGCATTCTGCTTCGTAATAAAATATAATCATTCACTTAATAATGATAGAAAGTAAGAAAACATTTACAGTAAGCGATCATTTTGGTACACGCAGACAGGAACATTCTTCAGTAACAAAACTATTAACTATTTGTGCATAGTTTTAACATGAACAGACAGTCCAAGCTACAGGGATAGATTCTCATATGCAAAATGATCAAATCTAGACACTTTTCCTACAGACACAAGAGAAGTTCTCTTTACTTATATAAGACCCAGGTAAAATGCATTTACTGCAGAGATAACACGATTTTAAAGATATAGAGTTCATAGATTCACATACCAAGAATATTGTTCAAAAGGCAACAGTTCTCAATCATGATGCTTGTGAGAAAACATTACAAATCATTCAGCAGGTACTAAAGTGAGAGTAAAAGTACTTTGAGTGGATATGTCCATGAATAAAGTCCACATCAGCCTGATGTTTAGAGAGTCCTGACATGTTCAGTGACGTCTGAACATTTGTATTCTTCATGCTCTAACTTCTGACGGCTCATCACTAAGTGCTAAATGACTTCCATTCCATGATCGACATCATTCCTCCACTATCTGAGTCTTTACAGTCACGGCTGCCTCCAGGTGATTGAAACAACAGTGCATAGTAGTGTGCTACTGAGGTATCCTGTACTATACGACTCCCACGCATTGATGGGTTCGGGGGGTTGGGGGGGTGATGTGGGCTCTGGAAGGTAAAACGAGATGCGTTTCCTTCCAATCAGAGCGGCCTCACACGTAGATCCCCTCTGGGTTCAGGCCAGAAGTGAGAGGGTTGTGGAGGACCCGCAGGTGACCAGACATCGTATGGGTTGAGACAGGGCGCTTCAGAGAGCCAGTGAGGGGAACTGAATTTTAACAAGAGAACAACAGACAATTCATTTAAAACAATACACTGAATGTAAGTCCATCCATCCATTCATTATCTACGCTTATTACTTTGAGGGTCACATGGGAGCTGGAGCCAATCCCAACTGGCATTGAGCAAGAATTGTGGCACAACCTAGAAAGTTGGTTTAACGCAGGAGACATACAACCAGTGACATGCACATTTACACCTACGGTCAATTTAGAGTCTGCAGTTAACCTAACCCTTTGGATGTCTTTGGACTGTGTGAGGAAGCCTTAGTACCCAGAGAAAACTCCCACACAGACTTGGAGAGAACATGCAAACAATATACTTTGCAGTTTACTGATGAAGACCTCAAGATTTGGTAAAATGTCAAAATTAAGCATTTGAGCAAAAAATATTTTCCTGTGATTTTCTTAGATTAAAGAAAAACATTTTTGTTGAATTTCTTTATAAATTGACATTGTTTTTAAATGTGCCCTGTTTATTTACATTCCTAAAAAGTACCAATACATTCCCTGATAACAAAATAAATGTCATGTTTGTGCTATGTGATATCTTTGCCACCAGGGGCCACTGCTGAGCCGTGCAGTGAATCAGCAGATGCAATGGGTTTATGGCCCAGCACAAAAGATTTTACACACATGAAGTAGAAGGTTACTAGAAGGACATGAGCACTCAACTCATTACTTTTCGTAATTGGAAACCATTACCATGAAGTTTGATAATGCAACTATGAAGTGCATGTCACGCAGAAAGAAAATCTCTTGGGAGAGGTCAAATATTTAAGTTTGATTAAGGCTGTGTTAACTGTTGTGTTAAGGATTTGAGCCAAAAATCAAATCAGGTTACCTTCCACTGTTTCACACAGCCACCCAGTTAATTTACGACTACAGTGGATTAAAATTGTTCAATCAAGTTTAAGTCAAACATGAAATCCCATACACTGCATTTACTTGCTCTTTAATGCAGAGGGAATGCGGAATACTAAATAATTCATTAGTGCTCTATAGTAGAGCTTAAACTTGATGCTTGTGCTTCATTTGGATTCACACATTTATTTCTGTGCTACGGATTTATTTTTAAGTTTGTATATTTCTTTTTCAGCCTATAAACTTTGCTTTGCAGGAGTGGATAAGCACCTCTTTGCCCGGAGGGCTTAATTTTACAAATTGGTGGTTACGTCCCTTGTTACTTCACATAATGCACTTATCTAATTTCCCCTTAAACTATATAAGCAGCTCGTCAATTTGATGTGATGAGCCACTGTTGCATTGTGACTGCTCTGTGCTGGTCTCCTGTGAGACGACAGAGCTTTGGTCCTATAATGCCATCACAGAAACATGTGACAGGGGCACAGTGTGACGGACGGAGTGGAGAGGAGAAAGTATAGTGAAGGAATGACACCAGGTCCGCCTGTATCCTGGCAGCTGTTGGCATGGAGACTATAACTGCAACTGGAGTGGGTAAAAACTAATATAATACTTCATTGCCCCCTCCTCACTTTATCACTTTATATATCTCTCTCTCTCTCTCTCTCTCTCTCTCTCTCTCTCTCTCTCTCTCTCTCTCTCTCTCTCTCTCTCTCTCTCTCTCTCTCTCTCTCTCTCTCTCTCTCTCTCTCTCTCTCTCTCTCTCTCACAGCTAAGTCATTTTCTCTCAGCAGTCCTAAGACATTAGGTAGAAAAATAATACGTTTCTAGATGGAAACAAATTATTTCACTAATGCACAGTCAAACTGCCATTTAATTGAAAGTGAGCTATTTGTCACCTCGATGAATGGCAGCCAAAGCCAAATTAAAAATTGCATCTTAGTCTCTCAGGATGTTGTAAGTGACTGATCAAATGAGCTGTAAGCCCCTGTCTCCTCCTCCAAAGTCTGAAAAGTCGGGTTGCTGAGCGAGAGATTGCAGTTGCGATTACACAGGGATGGTTGAACTTGCGCTCATCATAGCCTAGTGCTTGAAGGACCACGTGTGCACACAGAGCACATTTGTATCACATGCATGGTTTTTATGTGCGTGGTTTTTGAGACCGATTAAACACCATAAGATGCATGGTTTTGGGAGGATTGAAAAACTGACAAAAAGATGAAGATTTCTTTTTGAGTAGGAGAATAAAAAAATCGTCATCATGCTTACCAAGAGTGATGTGGCTACATTCATCCTCGCTGGGCTCGGCTGGCAGCACCGTGACTTTGGTGCCTGTCTGCTTGATGAACTGCTGCAGGTTAACTTGCCTCAGCTCCTTCGTCAGTTGCTCCAGATCATGTTGCATGTCCTTCAATGAAACAATCACAATCATTTAGGAAACAGTAAATCGTTAACAGCAGCTTGAATATGACCTCTACAGGCACAGATGACAAGAAACTGAGGTTATATATATATATATAATACAGCAGCCAACATGTAAAGGTATAGCAGAGAATGATGTCCCACCCTGTGTTTGTGATCTGGGCAGCCATGTTCTTTGTTTTGGTTGCTGGTCTGGTGCACATTCATGTTATAAAGAAAGATGGTAGTGATGTAGGAATTACACACATGTGGACACCCTAAATTTTACCCCTTTTCCGCACTGTGACATCTTTCAGAACTCACCTGTCACCTGCCACAGTGCTGTTAGAACCAGTCTATGGGCTACACACAGCTAAAAGGTGCTAGCCATACTAATCAGTAAATGTGGTGTGTCACACAGAGGCTCAGACACGACAGGAACATCAACCAGCGGATGAGATTTGATGGATCTATTTTACTAGTCCGCACAGCAGCCATCTAGATGGACTGTTTATTGTAAGGTCTCTTAAAGATAGTGTGAGTTTAATCTGTTGTGCTTCTGGTTGTGTGTTTATGAAGCTCTGTGCAACACCCATCTTGTGTCAATGAAACGTGTATATGAAACCTTTAAAGGCATCTTCTTGAAGGATGATCTGTCTCATCACTGCAACACCCTGCAGCACTGTTTTGTTAAAAATCTCGGGTAGCGAAAATAGGTGTTTAAATGCTCACCTGCAGTTTTTTACTGCTTTGTCCAAGGGACCTGTCCACGGCTCTGCAGCTACTCTCCAGCTGCACAGCCTGTCTCTCCTGGGCTTTCAGCTCTGTTTTAACCTTGAGGACCTGAGCCCGAGCCTCTGCCTCACTAACCCACTGGGTCTCCTGCCGCTCCCTCTGCAGCCGCTCCTCCTCCAGACCGGCCTCCACACCCTGATGGAACAACAAAAACAGTTCATGAAAAAGAAGAACTATGACAATACACAGACATTACTAGAACATCTGGTAATAATAAGGCAACTATGATGTAATGAAACAACTATTCTTTATTTCTTGGCTGGTTATATCTTTCAACTTTTTCCTTCCAAATCTTTCAACACAAAAACATGTTTTTATCCCAGATATAGCACACCTGTACCATTGACAGTTTTTCTTCAATGTCGTGTTCACAGCCCTGCAGGCGTCCTCGGAGCTCCTGCAGTCTTTCTTCCAGCTGCCTCTCACTCTCCAGCTCAATCTGCAGCTCAGTGGCCCAAAACTCCTCCTCCTCCATCTCCACCTCATTCTTCCTCAGGTGCTTCTCCAGCCTCAGGATCTCCTCCATCAGGCCTCCTCCTGCACCTGGGTCTCCAATGCACACTCCACCTCGCACCCCTCTCCCCTCAGCCCAGGACTGCAGCTCAGCCTCATAGGCCTCCAGCTTGTTCTCCAGCACGTTGAGAGTCTCTCTCTGTAGACCGACCAGTCTGACCAGATCTTCCATGCGACAGGCCCACAGGCTGGGAGATGCAGTCCCGATGGCCGTACCTCCATGGTGGTGATTCCCACTGTTTCCGAGGAGAAGTCTCCTTTTGGCCTCAGCCTCCCCGATGCGACCCCCGCTCAGTATCTCCCTCAGTCCTCTGGGCGCACCGGTGAACGTGAGAGACTTGCGGCGCGGTTCGCGGCGCCGGAGGGAGCGGTCGTTGGGATGACGAAGCTTTGCTAGGGGAGGGAGGCTCTGCCGGTGCAGCCCGCGTTCAGGTCCCCTGAAAGTGGGCCCTTCGGAGGGGGGTCTTTCAGTTAGGGAGGGGCCTGTGCGGTGCAGGATCAGCTGGACATCACCAGCATACTGGCCCCAAGTGTTCAGAGAGGCCACAGGGCTCTCATGAGGGGCGAGGTGACGCTCCGTGTCCCGCCATTTCTCTACAAGAGTGTATCTCCCAGTGCGACCTGTAAACATCACAATAGATGGTTATGAAAGTCAAAAACATAGAAACACAGCTATAATACACTACCAGCTTATGGAACTAACATGTTGGAAACATAGACCGTGAAGATGGACAACACGATGGCTCCCCTAAAGAAAAGCCAAAGTGTCTTGATCGCCCCCTAGTGGCTGTTTGAGGTCGACGTCATAAATCCGGTCTCCTCCATGTTGGGAGATGGGACATGGAACAGACTATACAGTAAACGTCAAATAGACTTTGCTCAGAGATTGTTTCTGGTTTAACAAGTTCTCATCTTATTTTAATGAGTTATTTGATGCTATAAAAACAAGGTGTAACATCATGATGACAGCTCAGAGTCTGACTCACGACTGTTTGAGCGCGTGTATCACCAAAACCCCCCAACACTGTTTCATCCCCGATCACTACTGCGCAGAGTGGCTCCAAATAAGATGAGATATTTTGGCTTTGTTTCTGGATAGTGGGAGGGAGTGGAGAAATGTCGTCCATACAGTCTCTGGTTGGCACACAACTGTCTGCTTAAATATTCAGCAGACAGAGGAATATCATTGGTGTAATGTTCCATAATTTTTCCACTTGAAAGTTGAAATTGTGGTTTCTGAAAACGGCTTGCAGCAGTTTTATAAGTGAGGAGAGCAAAACGCAGTCTACAAAGTAGAACAATACGAGTATAAGAACTATATAGATCTATAGGTTGGTTGGTGTAACAGTGTTTCTCTGTGGCTTGAGCACTAAGAGAAACATCTTTACATCACATATGATTCAGTGTTAATAACCTATACACAACACTTGAAGTAATGTGTAATCAACGTGATCAATGTTGACTTATTATCGTGTATATGGTTTAATATATTGTGACGGCAGAGGACGGGGCTCAGAAGTGCTGCATTCTCAGTTTGGCAGGACACAGAGCGATGAGTCAGACTTTCCCTCCTACTACCCCGCGCTTTGTGGGAAGTGATGTCAATAAAGTCTGCTCAAGTGCCCCCGTTCCTGAAGGAACCATATGGGAAAGGGGGGGGTTGATTAGAGAACCAATAAAGCCTCTGACTAGATCCACTGAATATCAGCAGGAGCTGAACATGTAGGCAGGAGACTCCTTCTTTATGTGCTTCATGACAACTTCTTCTCACTTAACAAAAGGCTTTTTGGAGAGCTGCAAACCCAGATTACAGTTGTGGGTTGATGAATCCATTGTTTTGTAAGTGTGAAGAACGTTGGGGAAGTTTTCTCCACGGAAATGCAATGAATGTGAACAACATATAAATCATCAGGCCAACTTTCTGATTTATTTTGGGGTAAAAAGACTGTGACGCGAAATGTGTTGATGAACAGATGAACATAGGAGCTACACTGCACTGCACACATTTACTGAGTGTCTGTACGTTTTCTGCTTTACTTGAAAAGTAGCATCTTGTAACTAAACAATATCCCTATTCTTTAACAACAGTACTAACTCTGTATCAAGTAGCACCTGATTAAGAATCATTCTGTTCAAGTAATACTGTTCCCAATGAAACGTAGATCACACTCAAATCTGATGTATTACCTATCAATTCCATCAGAACTATACAACCATTGAATCAATACTGCAACCCAAAGTTTACCAACTAACATCACTTCTTTAAATAGCAGTCGTGTCCTTTATGAATTCTGATGATTGACTCATATACGTAGCCTTCTCTGAGTAAGATGGAAACATGACAGGACATTTTCTATGATGGTGTAGCCTGATTCATTAAGACCAAGATAGTGCAGTTAAAGGTTTAATGGCAGCTTCAATCTTAAGTGTGTGTGTTTTTTTTCAAACCTATAGCCTGGGCCAGAGCGATCACCACTTCCTGGCACGTGGTTGCCTCAGTGACCCCACAGACGACCCTCTGGACTCCATCCACCCAGACCTTGAGCTCCATGTTGGGTCAGAAGCGAGGAGGCCGGTTGTGATGTGTTGGCCCCGACATTATTGAAGGCTCCAGCGGTGCAGGGCAGTTGAAACCCCTCTAGGTATTTCACTGGGGAGGAAACAAAAGGGAAAACAGGAAACGGTTAGTCAGGATGTGATCATGGCCAGAGTTATGATGCTCAGTCGGCTTTAAGGATAAAAGTCTTACTAGATGTACAAACAGCTCCGCCTTTTGGTTATACTGGCTAACACAAGTAGTGAAATAAGCAGAAACTACAAGGTGCAGTCAGGCTATTTTAGCAACAGCTTAGGTAAGATGAGGGTTGCCCAGTTGAGAATGGAGAGACAGACCTGCCAAGACCAGCTGGCCATAACGCTGTTGTTTTGTTCTTCTCTATGAATAGGTACATGTCTGTTGGGGGTGCAAGATGAGTGTGCGCAGACACATTTCCAAGCCCAGTTCCTGCTTTTGTATAAAGAATTAGATAGAGGCAGCGAAGACAGAGCAGGAAGACAAGGACAGGAAGAGAGAGGGAAACAGAGAAGGCAGAACATGTAAAGTAAGGTAAAAAAGAAGGAAAGAGAGTGTCAAGAGATGTTCTGACACCGATGCCAGCATTGAAAATGTTGGGTTTGGCATCAGCAAGTACTCATATCTATGTATCGATCGAATATCGTGTCTTTGTAAGTATACTGGTTTCACCCAGATAAAACTGCAATTTCCCCAGGAATCACGTCTTCTTGTCCGTTCCAAAACAGCAGTTAGGTTGCACTGCCACTGGCAAGTACTGTTCTTAGAGTGATGCAGAGTGGCGTTAATCAGACCTAGGTAAAATGTCAGCAATTTGGAAACATTTCACGCTGGGAAGTCCCACAAGTTAAACAGCGACGTGTAACATATGCAACACTTCAGTTTCAAGTAATTGAAGTGTATTCCTAGATTAATACATTTGCATTTTCTTTTTCAGTTGTGACTCTCAATCTAGATAATAAAAGAAGCTCTATGGCATTCATTCTCTGTATGTTTTTGTTTTTCAAATGGTATAACCTAAGCCAGGCCATCGACAATAGAATTAATCAATTTCATTCAGGTTTAGTAGCATACAGCTGATAAATACATCATATAAGCTGTTATTTACTACTAGGAACATCTCTACTGATTACTAGGATACAACTGAACATGAGAGATGGAGCCTCATGACATGAAGCTTGTCTCGGACTTAGAAAGCACATGTTAAAATGTGAAGGTTAACCAGCGAGAGCTTACGAAAAAGCCATTAAAAGCAGCAGATCCTTCGAAACGTTCTTGAAGGACAGGAAGAGAATGAGTGGCATCTCTCCAGATCCGTATCACTCTCCTTGGATCTAACCTTCACTGCACCTCCACCGCCGAGTCAAAAGGTCCTATTGTTCGCCAACCCCCCACTAATTACACCTCCCCTGGCCCACGGATTCTCTCCACACTCAAAGTCACCAGCCAGTCCTACCCACAACCCACTGCTTCTCCAAATGTGGTTAAGACATTAAGCCGTGCTGCGAGGTAACATCTGTAGAGAGAGAGACCACCAGAGCTGCAGCTAACCATTATTTTCATGATTGATTATTGTAGTTATTCAGTCGATTTTTTTACTTGATCAATTAATCGTTTACTTTTTAAAAGGTCAATCACAAGTCCTTCGTTCCCAAGCTGACATAAAAGTCACTTGTTTGGTCTGATTAACAAATCCTGACTTTTGAGAAAAGACGACAGCAAATGTTGGAATTCTTGCCACTATCCAGATGTGTTTCAAGTGCACACATTTTGTATCAATCCAGTACGTACAGCCTGTGAATTTGCAAGTGTCACCTTTGTCGGCGGCCAGACTCTTGATCACTCTATTCTTGGCGTATTCACAGCTGGTTGGAAAGTGCTTTTGTCGTTCATTCAGACTGACCTTAAATGGCGTTAAGGATGGAGGATGGAGAGGAACAGGAAAATAGTCAGACACTCAGGCACGGCACCAAGCAAGATTTTTCTGCAGTGACCCAAAACCCTGTCACCATTTTGTTTAACCCTTTTTTCTGGGCGGATGAGGAAACAGTAATGGGGATGAGAAGTCTTGATGCAAAGCAGGCACAGGGGATTTAGCCAGAGAGAACATTTGGATACTCTGGAGGCGGAAGAAGAAAAATAAATACTACCTGTGTTTTACAACACTTGTAAAGACTAATGTCATCGAGTCAAAATGGATAAACACAGAGCACTACATGAATTTCTGTGCATTGGGAATGGTCATGAAACTTTAATTTTTATCAAAATGCACAAACAATAAAAAGGAGAGTACTCAGCCAAAGCAGAACATTTCAGAGAGACAAAACAAACAGGCTTATCCAAGGTCTCTTCCTCAGAGAAAACTCAGGGGGGCATTTACAAATGTCACTCACTCTGCCCCAGACTCGAAACATTTATTGTACATTCATTAACACTAACCCAGAAAACCTAACTTATGATACAGGCACAGTGGCGTGGGGCAGAGTGCCACCCTGAGCCCTGCGAGCTCCATTCCTCGGGCCTGTCAAAGCCACAGCCTGGGGAGATGCCCGCTCCCTGATTTGTGCAGCTCGTCTTGTGCCAGAGGAGCATTTCATGAGGCGAGAGGAGGGCTTAAATTCCCTGTGAATTCTACTTAAGCTCAGTTGAGAGATGATCAACTCCTGCAGTAAAACCTCCGACACGAGATGATTTCAGCCCCCGCATTCATTTGTTTCAGTCGGTTGAGCGGTGTTGACTCGAGATGCATCCCCCCTTCGGAGCAGCAAGGTGTGTGAGCCTGCCCGCTGCACTACCCGGCTGCTGGTGACAATTCTCCAGGCCTACATGAGGACACTGAGCTGGCAGTGAAAAGACTTCCACTGGCTGCTGGTGTAAACAACCTACCATATGCTACTGTGGGGGCTCTAACATGACCAACGCACTGCAGTACCCTCTAAGACATACTGAGGAGTCTTTAATGTAGGAGCTTTAAAAAACAAAGGCTTCTTTTGGTGGATTTACAGTCAGGAATCACAGACTGGCCAGTGTATCGTGCAGTTGAACACTTTGCTGAACAAGGGGGAAAACAAAATGGGCGTTCATTACGTTAAAAAACAAAACCAAGAGTGCGTTTTACTCCGGAGAGCTCACTGTGGGGCAGTAGCTGAACAAAACTGAGAAAAATGATCTCACAGGAAATCACTAATCACTAATGTTCCACAAGTTCTACCACCCTGAATAGATGCCATTACCCTCTGGTTCCCGGCCGACTTGTTGACCATTGTTCACTAGAGGGGGAAAACAACACATCCATTTCATGCAGCACGGAGGTTTACTCATTGTGAGTTTGAAGGAATTTATATCCAGTTAGCTAATGAAGAATTATAACTAATCTATTACACGATTCTGACATGCAAAACTCTCCCACACTGCTTTTAATTAAAGACAATGGGATACTTCTTAAAGACTGGAGAAACAGCAGTCTGTTAGTCTTTAAACCTCCTTTCCCTATTGCTAACCAAACTTTAATTCAAATTGCACTCCCTGTAGAGAAACATGTAATTACTAGCAATTTATACGCGGCTGTAATTGGTAACAGATCTGTTGTGAAGTAGATTTCTGTGAGCAGCCAGAGACAGACACTGGTTTACTTTGGAGGAACTGGTGGTAACTTGGTTGGAACAAATTGGATAAATCTTTTTTTCCTCCTATTCAGTTCCTTCAGATTGTCATCAAGAGCTACCGGCCCAGACTAATCCCTGAGCCATCAGGTATATTTGGGTGGCAACAGTGAGCAACTATTGCACAACACGCTGTGAGGATCACAGCCCCTTGGTTAAAAGTCTTACAGTGGGAACAAGATAAAGTTGTCCCTCATCGTCAACATGCCAGCCGGGCCCGTACACAATACTCTCTGTAAATATAAACACAACAGGACATGGCAAAGACTGCTGCCAGAGATGGGCCTTGATCCTGGAGAGTGGAAACTGATAACGTCCTGGGTATGCATTCCTGGGCTGTGAGAATGCAACAGGCCATGACTAAGAGATAAGAAAGCTATATGGGTCTGTCCACTCTGTGATCTCTGCTATGCACCATGCAACAGCTACACGGTGACACTTCAACGAACTGAAGCCAAGCTGAAGTGTGTTCACTGCAACATTCTGGATAAAGGAAATGAGCAAAATCCAGCTGCTGGTTCTCAAGCACTAAAAAGATGAACCCAAGTTTCCAACGGTTTTCTATTTGTTTTCTTTTTTACAAGACCTAATGGGTGCAATAAAGATAAATATGCACTTAAATGCAGTTGAAGGGGGCATTGTACATTTCAGAGAGGATGAAAGACCATTCAAACTCACCTTTTTTGCGTGTCAGGTTTTTTGAGAACAGTGAGTGGGAGCCCAACTACATACAAAGCCAAAGAAACCGCAACATTTTGACAAAAAGGTGCTAGCATTGGCCAGCACCTCTTCAGAATTTTAGCTCCAACTCCTAATTTTTGCTGTTGCACCAATCTGTACGCTGGAGTGTTTGGAATTAAACCCACTTCCAGTCACGCTATACACAAAACCCACAGCTCCCGAGAGCGCTCCAGTGGCCCCTGCCCCGGAGCAAGCCTCCCCCTCTCGCTCCCTCTCTCTCTGCCTGGCTGATATTAAACTATTAGGCGCTGGAGCAGCCTCCCCTATTCCCCTATTTGGGAGGTCAGCGCTGGCAGGATCTCGAACATCTGGACGGCACGTTCAGCCAGCTATAATGCCGCCTTTGTTCCCTTGCCATGTTCCCTGCTCTCTATCCAGCTTTGAAGAGCCAGCAGGGCATAGGCAGCAGGCTCCTGCACTGGGGCACAGTGGGGCAAAAAAAAATAAAAATAAGAGGCCTCCGAGGCTTCAGTTTACATGTTCCAGCGGTTTGTAAAACACCATTTGTAGCTGAATCACACTCCAACATATAAGCATTTATATAGAGCGAAAATGGTTTTAACAACAGCAGCTGTAACAGAAGATTAATGAGTAAAGTGGGAAAACTTTTCTTTTTTAACCTATTTTTTCCAGTCTGTGAAAGTTTAGTTAGCAGCCTGGTCTTCATGGTGCTTTGACACCAGTAAACACAGCAAAGGCCACTGAATTACATGATTCTATTACCAAAATAAAGCAATCCTCGTAGATCACAAAGCATGAGGCTGTAAGACAAAAACAGCGTTTTGACTGAATGCAGCTACTCCACAGGTTGGTTCTGCTACACCTGGTGTATATTAGAGAAGAAGTTATAGATAGAAATAACTGTGGCTGACTTTTTAAAATAATGACTCTGTCACGAGTACTGATAAATATAAACATTTCAGAAGATGGGAGGTTGTAGTGTTTACAGAAGAGGCTCAATCTGGAGAGACACAGTTATGTGGGGAATAATAACAATTTAAGTAAACATTAAAGTAAATATTTTACTGAAGTTATTATAAGGCAGAATAAACCAATGCCTTCGTGGGGTCAAATATAGGGCTGGGCGATATGGCCAAAAAAGTTAAGAAGAAACATTCATATCAATGAATATCGATAATTATCACGATAAATTATTGTTTCTTTAAAGTTTAAAGACTGATTTGAAACTCTTTTTCATGGACAGAGAATGACAAATGCTTGGTGGACAGCAAAACATTTTTCCAAATCGGAGGAAGATCAATTATGTGATTTACCTCCTTACTTTGCTGTTCAATTGATAAATAATATATCGATGTATATTGAACTTTTGACTATTGCTATCGAGGAAAATTAGATTTCGATAATTATCGTTGTATTGAGCCAGGTAGCAGATGAGGACACACTTAGAAAACAATAGTAGCCACTAAACATCCTAGAAGACCTCAGTGGTGTTTTCCAGTATTAGTTTTAGTATTAAAAGGCACCACCGCCTCACAGAGTTGCTGTGGAGGAAGACGAGGTTGGAGAAATGGCGATAATTAGCTGTAGTGGTCTCCCGGAGCAGGAGAACTATTCTACTACAGAAATGTTTCCGTTATCCGGCGTCACAACTATACGACGCGTCTTCCACATCCAGCCATCACCGTTATACCAACAAACCGTTATCTCCGCTCATATCTCACCTTCACTGCGCAAGATACGGTCCGGCTCGAGGGCTCCTTATCCCGGGAGAAGTTCACGAAGGGAAACCGGAGGTGAAAGACGTCAATTCCGCGGTGAGAGCGTTTCCTCTCCTCTCACCATCATCCGGTGAATCACTTCAGACCAACTGCGACAAAGTAACGTTTCGCTGCGGGACGACAGAAAACGCGACGCACGACTCCAGGCTGCGGACGTGACCGAAAAAACAGACGACTGCTGTGTTATGGTCCGAAACTTTGAGCCCGTCCAGGGTCTGCGCGCTGGTGTTTTGCGGTCGCTGCGGAAATTGCCCCTCTCCCCGTTTCAATACTCCTGCTGGTAAATACTGTGCATTGGAAGTGGGACACCGCAAGGCATTGTGGACTGTTTTAAAGCTGCAATACACTCTGCCGGGGCGGAGGGGCCGAGGGGCCGAGGGGCCACCTACAGCCCGCAGACAACTCCTACACTTCCAGGACGTTTAAACACCTCCCTCCATTAGATACTCACACAGAGCTGCGTTCACACTGCAAGACTCACTGCTCACGTCTGTTTTTCCTCCTGATCTGATTTTTTTTATGTAGCTGTTCACATTTATCTTTTAAAATGTGGCCAGGATCAGACTCCAATGTGAACTGGTCATGGCCCTAATGTAAATGGTCTGGATTTGAATGGTCTTGATGGCCACTCAAAGCACTTTACGGTACAGTTTTGCCATTCACACACATTCATACAGTCCATCTATGGGCCATTCGGGGTTCAGTATCTTCCCCAAGGTACACTCGGCATGTAAACACAGAGAAGAAGTCGGTAATAAACACTGAGGCCACAGACGTGAGCGTACACAGACTGGTCACCATACGGCCACTCAAGTTTTGCTTGTACAGACGTTCCACAGTAGTCAGTCAGGTTTTAGACCTCACTGTCCCTCGACTGACTGCCTCCTTCACAGCTGTCTTCCATGGTTCTTTTCGCAGGGTGCCTTCCCAAATAAAAAAATCTGATTCGGGCCATTTGGGGCGGGCCGTGTGAATGTAGTCATAGAGCTAGGAAATGATCAGCGGTGGTTGTCAGCCACTATCACTATAAAAGTCTAATGTATCATGTATTTGGACTAATAGAAATACATAGTGTCCAATGTGCAGTATTGACAGTTTTCAAAGCAGAACTTTTGAAAACAATGAAACATGTGCATTGCTTTGATTCAAAGGCACTGCAGGATAATCCTAAAAAAAGGATTAATGATGATTAATTTTAAATTACAACACATTATATTAAAATGACTTAAATATCGTGCACTTGAAACAAGACACATTAGCCAGAATATACCATAAGTGAAAAATTGGATAGAAGAACAGATCAAGTGTTTGTCATAATTAAATACAATGATAAGTGTCACAAACAATAGAAAAAGCCTTTCTCACAAGTCAACTTACATAAATGAACAAGTATAATATAGTTTTTTCTGTTTCACCTCACACATTCTTTATATTTGCAAAAGCAAAGGATTAATATCCTAGAATCAAGTGGCGCAGCTGATGAACCATGGGACCATGTATAAATGGAGGCCTACTGCCCTCTTGTGACAGAATAGACCTTCCTATTGAAATGAAATGTCAGCTCGAGCTGTCATGTCTTTTTTCTCTCTCAGGAGTCTGCTGGGTTTCTATGAACCAGGGTGCTGTATTCAACAGGTTTAAGTGCTTTTACTCATCAAGTCTAGTTAAATCAAAGTGACAGACTTTCATAATGCTAGAAAGATGAGCTTCATTATATATAAGTGAAATGACATCTTTCATAACAGCCATTTTAATCTTTGGCTAATCATTCTCAAAACTATGCAGCTAAAGACATTTTTCACAGCATTGACGTTCAACTAAACAAAGTCAATAATGTATTTTTCCATTAAGCATTGGTACATTCCAGTGAGTCCCAATATCTGCATGAATTTCAGCCATTGTTTATGTCATCAAGTACATCTGTGATTACTGTTGATTAATCAATTATTTTAAAATATTCAAATTAAGGCAGTTTTATTCTCTGGTGTTTTTATTAATTTTATGCAAATATTATTGTTCTGTAGTTCACATTTTGTAAGCAGTATATTTCACTGCAATGCTTTCATATTGTAGCTTTTACTGTGTGCTGTATAAACCTGTGTAAATGAGCCGAAGAAGAGATATTAATTTTAAGAGCTGAATGTTAAACTACATTTTCATTTGCAAACTATAACTGACAGTAAATTATGTGAGTGATATAAAACTGCATATCCATAGTGATATAAATACAGAGTGATGATGAAGGCGGTTGTAAATAGGAATGAATTCTTGTTCAAGTGACCTATCTGCCAGAGTTGTTAATTTCTATTCTTAATGTGGAATTATTGATGCTTTTATGTGAAAACATTTATTTTACAAACATTTGAATTCTGTTGGACGGGTTAGTCAATAACAGTGCATCATATAAGTTTGTCATTTTGCATAACTATAAGTAAATGCTGTGAGGCCAAGTCAGAGTGTATTTCTTTGTGATGTAGATTAAAGAACCTCGTAAAACACCACCAGAAAACGGGAAGAATCATTGCAAATTCAAAAGTTGTGGTGAGTGATCTCCTTCATCAAGGAATCATTTCTATTCTGGTGGGAGGGGTCTCCTCCAGAAGGACATGAGGGGTCACTGAATGATTTGATGGGTACAACAAGAAGGACACTCAGAGGGCACATACTGTACCTCCGCCAAGGCCCAACAGCCCCTCTATAAAACTACATCCAAATTCACTACATCTGGATTTTTATTTGGATCTTCACCAAATTTCCCACACACTAATAAATATCAGTCCCCCAAACATGCCTGATTCTTTTTTTTAAATCAAGATTCATAAATTATTCTTGGAGAAATCGATGAAAAAGTTACCAAAACGCAAATCTCGCAATGTTAAAGAAAGTGAAAAAGAAAGATCCTGGCTCTGGACCCAAATTTTATGAGCTTGCAGCCTTTCACCAAGTTTCATGGTAAGTCATTCAGTTGATTTGCCTAATAAGAGAGAAACAAACAAAGGCAGACAGAAGCAAGACCTGCTTGGCCGAGGTAATGAGGTGGATCGTGAGCTATGACCTTTGCAGTCAGCAGATCTCAACCCAATTAAACACCAATGGCAGATTTCGCACCCTGTCAGACAATGCTTACCACCACCATCATTAAAACAACCAGAGAGGGAATACTGAATCTTTTGAAAGAAATCATTCATGCCCCTGGGCCAGAGACTCAGGTTTAACTCTCTTGACTGTGAAATATTTATTTCTCTCTGTGCGATTCAATGACTTTGTGCAATCCATTTAACTATATATATATATTCTCACACTGTGCATATTGTGTTTATACTGTTCTTTTTTTTTTATTCCACTTTTATTCTTTTGTATTTTCTTACATCTTTAAAGGTTCAGTGTGTAGAATTTAGTGACATCTAGTGGTGAAGTTGCATGTTGCAGCTGAATACCCCTCACCTCACCCTCCCCTTCCAAACATGAAAGAGAAACTGTGGTAGCCTACCGTTGTCATAAAAACTAAAAAAATGTTTAGTTTGTCCAGTTTGGACTTTTGTAAAAAACATGGGGGCTGCTGTGAAGAGGATACGCCCCTGATGTTAATATAAAGTATTTCGATATAAATATACCCATATATATATATACCCATTCCAGGGTAAAGAAAACAACAATTCGTACAATTTAGATGAAACACATAAGTGAAAACATATCTTGGATAATTTTATATTCAGCTCCTGCCAATCGATCCCTTTCACTTTCAATCTTACACACTGAACCTTAAGTATAGCATGTTTTCTTATTATTCCTTTACTGGTGTCTATTTTTGACTGCCCTCTTGCTTCTGTGACATTGAAAATTACCTGTTGTGGCACCAATGGAATATGTATCTTATCTTATCTTATCTTTAGAGCTGTTCTGGTAAAAACACATTACATCTGGATGGTTGCCTGCCTGTAGCTGTGGTCCTTATAGGCTGTGCAGTTTGGAGAACTGTCAGAGAACAAGGCACCAGTGACCTCCACGGTGTATTTGAAGTAAAAAATACTGCACCATATCTTTGTGTGCTCTTTTACACCTCTTATGGTTCTGCATTGCTGCTACAGGCTATTGGATTCGTAGGGTAGCCTCATCCAGTGGATATTGCAGGGTTTCCACTTTGTCGGTGCAGGGACCCATGTATGTGTCTATTTAGTCTGAAGCTGTGTCGCAGACTGCGCATGCGCGGTGCACACGCAGCGAGCCTAGTGGACACTCCGGAAAACTGACAGGGGATTGCCAAATCATTTCCGTGCCTGGGAATGACGTCTCTCCTGCACATTCCAGTTATATTTAGAGCCTATATATAGTGGAGTCGCCCCCTAGGCTGTGTTGACTCTGCATGAGGCAGCAGCGGCAGCAGCAGAGCATCACGATCCTGAGAGGAGACGTCCTGAAACCCTCTCCATGTGACCTACATACCTACTGGAACACTTTACACCAGTAGAAGCTGTCGTGTCAGTCACTGGGTGGTTTCGGTGGAGCTTTAATAAAAAGCAAAATGTGAAGCGACCAAAAATAAAACAGCGTGTACGTGCGGTAGTAACAAGGGGTGTTTGGTGTTATATAAAAAACGAATGTACATGTACACGGAAGGCGCGCGGGGGAGTGTTTATTGGAATATAAAGTATGAATAGTGTATAAAGACGAGATAAAGGAGAGAGTATGCGTGGTGTTATTGCGACAGAGCGGAGGAGCGATAAGCCACAAACCGGTTGAAATCCCCAGCTATGCTTTCTGGGTAAAGTGCGCCCCGGTATCCGCCCATATTCGCGTGAAGGAGGCCAACCTGAGCTGCAGCAGCGAGGCCGGACGCACGGACGCTGGATCAGATGGAAAGTTCAATCGATTAAATTTGTCCACTTTTTTTTTTTTTAATCGTCTACCCCCACCCCCCCACCCCGCCACACACACCACCACCACACCACCACGCATGTTCCCCAGCTAGACCCCGACGATAGAACGACTTTACATGCGGGCGCTTCGGCGTGAAGAAGGAAATGCGGAGATCGTGTGAAAGCGGAGGATTATCAGCTTGACTTTATTTCGGACGCGGAACTCCACTCGCTAAAAGGTAACAAAAAAAACCAAACAAAACAACAAAAATAATCTTAACGGGTGGGATTCGTACGTGTGTGGCTTTTAATGGGGTCTCTGCGGTGTGGTTCCTGGGGACTGGGTTTGTCGCCGTGTCCGCGGTGTGAACGCCGAGGAATAGCATTGTGGTGGAAATCTCTCATTTTTCCCTGTGAGTGCAAACTACGCCCAATTGTTAACCTCACGTCTGGCCCTGCACTGCAGACCTGCGGGGCTAGCGTATCAATGGCGGCCCCGACACCTCTCCCCGTCCCCCTTTGAATGAGTTATAATGAATCTGTCCGGAGACGCGGTGAAGACGCTCCAGCCTAAGCTTAATATTTAACTACGTGACACTAATTTTAGCCTCGTAGCGGCTGGTTAGCTTAGCTTTTTGAGGCTGCTAGCTAGCGAGCGTCGGCGCTAAGCTAGCTAGCAGCACAGCTAACACCACAGCGCTCACAGGTTTTCATACAACCGACCCGAGGACACACGGCAGCGGGTTCACATCAAACTCCTCTCGGTGTTTTTTGAGCCTGTTCCACGTGTTGTTGTCTGCTTGAACAAACATAGAAGGTTTCCACTTTAAAAGTTGGGCCGTGTTTTAACCTCAGCGAATTCACACAGGAGGCTAACCAATGTAAAAACCACCCCAATATTTACATGTGTGTCCATTGAAACTCCATTTCTCAGTTGGTCCCCTCCTAATGTTGCGGACTGTTTAGCGTGATATTGTTTGTTGAATGTAGTTTTGTCAATTGGGTGAATCCTTGTTGTCATTTATGCAGTAAATAAAAAGGTGGGGACCCTTATGCCATTCAGATGATGTCAGCATAAAGTAAACAACAACAGTGGCTTGTATCGTCACGTTTCAGAGAAATTAATTTTCCATTTAAATACCACTGCTTCACAACTTAACCACATTTAAGGTGGGTCTAAGCAATAAAACATCAGCAATCAGCACAATATAGTTTCTCTCTCTCTCTCTCTCTCTCTCTCTCTCTCTCTCTCTCAAAGGTTCTATATACAATGATATATTGCTTATGCATTGTGTAAAGGTTTATACAATTTGTCATTCTCTGCCCACAAAGAAGAGTTTAAAACCAAACACTTCCACACAGTCGCAAAAATCACTTTTTAAACTAAACAAAAATAATAATAATAATCAATATTGACTGATACAATTATTTTATCTTCACCATATCACCTAGTTTGAAACAAACATTGATTTGCTCACTGAACTTGTCAACCTTAAAATTGTGTTTCCTCTACTACTACTCAATGGAGGATGAGAAACTTGTGTTAACTTAATTAATGAACCGTAAAATAAGCAGAAACATTATATCGAACAGACTAAACAGATAACTGTACATTCAGGAAATCAAAGGAACTTTCACTGCCTCTTAAGGTGAAACGTGTCCAAATACAGGCAGGACAAGCATGCAGCAGACAACTTTCAAGTGTTAACTGGAATGATTTGTGATACAGTCACTAGTCTTATCTGCTCAGGTAAAAGATAAGACCGTTTCCTAATGGACAGAGCAACCTCACAGCGATATGTGCATTTTAAAGTGTTGAGATAACAAGGAAAAGTAAACCTTTTGTTTGCCAAACACCGATCAAACCGCATTCTGGTTTTTGTTTGTCTAGACAAAGCCATAATATTCAGTGGAACTCCTCCCTGACTGCAGGCCGTGCAGCGCTGTGAGCAGTATGTACTGTAACTTCTGAAAAGGCCAGCTGCCGCTATTGATGGGCGCTGCTCCACAAAGCAGTCCGACAGCAGAGAGCCTCCCAGTTGCTTGTCAGTTTTTGAGCCTTAATGTAATGTCATAGATTTCTGCCTGGGGCCAGTTTCTGTTGTGTGGCTGCTATTCAGAAAAATACCAGGGAATATGTTGCTGGATTTAGACATTTGATTCCATACAGGGGATTCACAACTACCTTCATGTCTTTTCTTCACACAGAAACTGTTTTAATAAGGAAATCATTTTAAAACATGGGTTCATCAGTATTGTTTTCCTTTTTATGGCTGATGGATAGATTTAATGATGGTCTCCTGAATTCTGCAGCAGTTTTTGGGGTGTTTATCATTCCCCATTTGCCCATACTGTTTTGTAGTTGAACCCTTACATTCTGTTTTTGGTGCTCGTAGTTTCTTCTGCAAGATTTTTGCTCAGTTCTAAAATGGGTCATCTTGTAAAATACTAAAGCAAAATAAAAATTTGTTTTTATACATTTGGCATAATGTGTATTTCAGTGATGTTGATGCATGGACATTTTCTCAGTCCACCAAACCTGAGATTGCAGATTCCCCAGCGAGCTGACAGCTCATCAGACAGAGATGAAAAGTTGCAAATGCAGCTAGCTGACAAAATGGTTTCAAATTGTGTTTTGCCCCCCTCAACAGAAAATAGCATCTTGAGTGCAGAGGGGTTTAACAATCTGAGGAATACACTTCTGAACAATTCCTTTTAAGGCGTTTCGATGGTGCGACAGATGTAATGATGCTGGGCCAGATGACTGTCTGTGTAAATACCTGAGTGTACTGATCTTAATTTTTTTGTTTTGTTCCTGCAGGTGAATTATGACAGAATATAAGCTGGTAGTGGTGGGAGCTGGTGGCGTTGGCAAGAGCGCACTTACCATTCAGCTCATCCAGAATCACTTTGTGGATGAATACGACCCCACCATTGAGGTAAAGACACTGTTTGTGTACATGCATGTAAATATATGTGTGAAAGTTTGTGCGATCAGGTCCAGAAGCGCCTCCAGGGTTTTCTGTGTATTTTGATAATGGGGGCAGAACAAGAAGAAGAAGAAAAAGAGTTGCAACAGGTTCTTCTGGTTTAAGTCTTAAAAAGACACCAAACAGGTTTTTAATAACTTTCCATGCCTGTCTGCTTTCTCAAGGGGCCAGCCCAGACTGAATGAACAGTCTCATTAGGACTGCAATCAATTATTGATGTGCTGCTGCAGGTTAGAGCTTCACTATAGATTATTTGAAAACAAGATAACATCTGAAACAATGGCTGCTCACTGGATCAGACAGCAGTTATTTGTGTTGAATGAGATTGAGTGCAGCCATCAGTGTGATGAAAAGCCAGGGAGCTTTGACTCAGTGGAAATTAGAACCTCATTATAATTTGAGGTCTGCTGGGAAGTGGAGTGTCCTACTACAACTAGAGAATGCAGTCCTGTGTCAGTAGAGTCATGCCAGGATGCAACAACTGTTCTTTAATTAATAAAAATGTACATCATGCTTTAAAATTTCATATCACAACTTTTTAAAGAAATATGAAAGATAGAAATATTATTATGTATGCCTTTGATAACCAGTAAATTGCAGGGAAATGTGGTCTCAATATCCCTTAAATGGGCATAAATGTATTAAATCGAAAAAAGTTTTAGCTGAGCATTAGGATCATCACAGAGAAGTTGACTTTTTGGATATAACTTAATACATTTTTTAAAAATGTTAAATTAAATTCTTCATTTTTTTTAATCTTATGTTTCTTAAGTTGCCCTTTGGACACTTAAAACCACTTAACTACAGCTTCCTGATAACCTTCTGACTTCTTCCTCTTCCAGGACTCTTACAGAAAGCAGGTAGTGATTGATGGAGAGACGTGTCTGTTGGACATCCTGGACACTGCAGGTCAGGAGGAGTACAGCGCCATGAGGGACCAGTACATGAGGACAGGGGAGGGTTTCCTCTGTGTCTTTGCCATCAATAACACCAAGTCCTTTGAGGACATTCACCACTATAGGTGAGCTAAGTCACCAAAGAGAATGAGTATTTGCACCCAGTGTGGACACAGTGATAAATCGGGTGCTTATCGTATAATCTCAATATCCCTAATTTGAGGCTGGTCAGGGACCTTCTTTGAAAACCTTTTCTATTCTCTCTAACTGTTTACATCATGTCATGTGTCAGCAGTCCACTATCTAATAATGGCGAAATGTTCTGAAAAGCCAGTAATGTTCTTATTCTCACTTTGATTATGATTTGATTCTAGTTACTCTGAACAGAACAATAAATAGCAATCAGATTACATATCTTGTTCTGAGCTGGATTAACCTCAATGGAAACCTCTATTGTGTCTGCAGAGAACAGATTAAGCGGGTGAAGGACTCTGAGGACGTCCCCATGGTTCTGGTGGGGAACAAGTGTGACCTCCCGTCCCGGACAGTGGACACCAAGCAGGCTCAGGACTTAGCACGCAGCTACGGAATTCCCTTTATCGAGACCTCAGCCAAAACCAGACAGGTGAGAGTCCAGCCTCAACACTTAAACCTTCTATCTGTGACTAAACTGATGTAGTGTTCCACTGCAGGTCTGTAGACTTGAATGGTGAGAAGTTGCATGTGGTCTCAGGGCTCAATGGACACAGCAGTCCCTCTATAAATTTCACTTTAAAATCACTTTTTATTTTTCCGCTCAGGTAAACTCGAAGCCCTTGCAAACACTTGATTGGACTTGGGATCACAAGAAGTGTTTGTTTCTTGAGACATGTGGTGCTGTTGATTCAGTGGCTCTGATGGGTTCTTTTATAATAATGTCGCTTGGAAATGTCTCGGGAAATGTGCTGCGCATCATTAAATCCTCTACGGTTAATTGAATATTTTATTTATGGGTGTAATCATTGCATGCTCTTTTTTTCATCATGGATATGTGAAATGACATCATCATTAGAGCCATCTGGAAAGGGTCCTTCATTATAAATAATCAGCCAATCACTAAATGTTTGTTAAGGAGTCTGCATCAGTAATTACTCAGGGGGGTTAATGATTCTGCTTACTGGTTACCATGTCTGGGTGTTGGAAGGTTAGCTGTGGCATAGTCAGATCAAATGGTGTGTTTTGTGAGCATGGCCTTAGGTGGCTGGTTGGCTGATGCAGTGATCTGTAAACACATCCTTCTTTGATTTCTCTGACCTGGGGTGAATCACGGCTCCTTCTGGTGTACGGGAAATAAATGACACAATGATACATTTTTTACAGCTCTGTTCACCTATTCATACCAATAATTCACCATCAACACTGTGCTGCTGTTGGGACAGGCAAAGCTCTCTTTCTTTCAAAGCCACCCAGTGTTTCCCAAATCTCACTGATTTAATCTGACTTCTCTGGACAATCTACCGCATATATATTTATATATAAATATGTGGTAGATTATATATATTCCATAATCAAAAATGCTTGCACTTCTCCTTTATATAAGGTCAGACGGTTAAACTGATACTCCACCCTAATCTTTTTAGCATTACTCACCTACTGTAGTCTTGGAAGGTGACCAATTTAATAGTGTACTTTTCTAGTTCAGTTATAGTGGATTCTAATGGGGCCATTTTCATGATATCAAAATTGATCCATGTATTTGCTCAATATGTTGTGACATCACCATTTAGAAACAAGTTAACACAAGGGGTCGGCCAACAGCAATCAAGAAGATGGCTAACCGATACATAGAACGGATATATGCACATTTGAAGTAAACATTTAAATCTTTGTGTCAACATTTAGAATATTACAAACACAAAACTACTGCTACATGAAGTCTATGGGCTCTCGTCACGGTGTCCAGGTGCTTCTATTATTTTGTACACCCCAAATAAATAAAAATTGTATATTACATTTTTGTATAATGCAATGCAGCTCAACAGCACCGCACACTACAGAATTAGTTTTAGAATTCTTTCCTTCTCTCTAATCCCCCTCTAGATTTCACCATATTTGGTTCTGCTACTTTAGCTTAGCAGTTAGCGATGGCTTCTCTCTCCGTCCCTCTCATTGTCTTGCTCTCTTGCTCTCTTGCTCAATGTGTCTTGGATTAACAAATAAAGTTTTTCTTAAGATTGGAGTGTATCTTAAATTTAAGAGTAGAGAATAGTTATGGCCTATAACCAATCGCATAGTGCTGGATAGAGATAGATGGCTGGATCAGAACCAAAATAACACATTTTAATGTTTATTTTAGAAGCAAATTTTGAAAAACATTCTGATAATTGTAAAAATGCAGAATATTCATTCCGATAATTGGCCTGGACAATCAAATCTAACCACAGTCCCTCTTCCCTCAGAGGAAGGGAACAGACCTTTTCAAGGCAACAGGAGGTTGGTGTTCACCAAATAGATTTAGGGCGGAGTATCAGTTTAGTTGCTAAGGGAGGACAGACACTGCTGGTAGACCCATATCAGTCGGATTGGTCTAGTTCGCCTTGTTGTACCTGTAGGCTGTAACACATGCATCTATACAGTTTGTCCCCCTGTATTTCTCAACACTGAGGGAAGTTGTGTCTCAAACCACAGAGAGTGGAAGATGCCTTTTACACTCTGGTACGGGAGATCAGGCTGTACCGGCTCAATAAGCTCAGCAAGGAAGAAAAGACCCCGCGCTGTATCAAGCTTAAAAAGTGTGTTGTGATGTGAAAATGGGTAAGTGTATGCAGCCGCGCGCCCACCAGCTCTGTGTGTCTGTGTCTGTGTTGTTAGTTGGGATTGTGGAGAAGGCAATGGGATATAAACAAGCAGTGAGTGCTGGTGCTTCATGGGTTCTCAATGCTAACCTGCTGGTTTCTATTGGGGATGTTGTGAGGCTCTCACAGAAGGCTGATAATTTCTTCCCTTTTCAGTGTCTCTATGTATCCTGGCTGATTATTGTCTAAGACCGTTTTCACACTGGATTCATTAACTTTAGTCTAAATGCGATTTTGAGGTGTGTTTGTGTTTAACTTACTTTATAGCAGGGCCAGGCTTTATCATCATTTCCACAAGGAAATGATGGTGCGCATGTGGATGTGTGCAAGAGGAGCGATATACAAGCAGGCAGAGCCACACGAGCATGATTCCAGTAACACAACCATCTAAATAAAATGGGAAAAAAACATAACCACATAGGTGGGTAGAAAGCTGTGGTTGATCTCCACTCATACACGGATGAAGAATTTTCTGTCCTTTTTTTAAAAAATACAATTCAAATGTGTACTTCTTTCTGTGAGAAAATAATTGTGTTGTAACTGCACACAAGCCATGACACAGATCATGATACACGATACAGCTCACCAGCTTCAGGTTGGCTTGGTAAAGGGTCTGCATTCAGGTTCAGAAAGAGCGTTCGAATTGTCAAATTCAAATTTCCCAAATTCTGATTAAACCACCAGTGTGAAAGCGTCAAAATCTGCTGAAATCAACATGAGGAAAAGGGTTCAAAGTGTTGAACATGTGTGATTAAAAGAGATCATGGTGAATCTGGGACCAAATAATCTGCTGAAATGAAGATGTGTGTTGGGTCATTTTATGTCGAATCAGAAAATCCAGGAAAGTGGTTGCAGCACGTTGTTTGCTTTTGATAAAAAGCCTCATCTGGGAGGAACGTTTGGCTAAAACGGTCTGTAAGTATTTCTCCTAGCCTCACCCAACTCAGTAGGATGGACGATATATATACACACGCTCTCTAAATGACTGAAGCATTAAACTATTAGCAGATATTAAGAATAAACCAAGGCCTGGAAACGTTGTTCAGAAATTGTTTTTAATGGAACCAAATTCTAATTTGACATAAAGGAATATGAAAATATATGTTGAACTAACTTGATTTCATTCAAATACACATAGTTAAAAGCATTGTTTTACCTTAAGGAAAAAACTCCATAATAAATTAACTTATCTCTACGTATGTGTCCCAGCCTCTGAAACATTGATTTAGAATAAAGAAAATGTTTTTCTTAGGCTCATTCTAGGTCATTAAAGCCAACTCTATTCTATACTCTTATAAATGCTCAATGGAGATTTAAAGTAGTAGTTCATATATCTTATTTAAAAGATAATAAAATACTCAAATGCAATACAAATAAAGTACAAATTTAAATAACTTAATTTAAAATGATGTGCAATGTAGTAAACTATAAACACATGATGAAAACTATTATTCGTTTACTGTAGCTTGTATAACAAGACTGAATGAGGTACGTGCCCAGTGTTTTTATTCAATTTCCTGTCTGGGAAGTGTGCATATTAATACAATTTTCATTTAGAGCTTTATATATAAAATGTATAAACTCATCCAACCTTTTATGTTGAAACGTATTTAGATCCTCCCGCCACATATGAATCCGTTAAACCAGAGGTTCGATCAAACTACTGTATTTCACTTATTTTCAATATCCAGGACATAAATTTGAAAACTTCCATCCTACAAAGTCTGGTGAGATATTAAGGCCTAAACATAGCTTCCCATATAATGTCTTTTTAAGGCTAAAAAAGATTAAACATCAAGGGGTAAAAGAAATGTGAAAACACGAATTAAACAGTTATTTCCCCGACCTTATGATGATGTACAAAGGGTTTGAACTAAATCTGAGACGCTGCTGCAGCCACTTTATCTGATTTGACCCATTTAAAAAAACGGGCAGATCTGTTGTTAACGTTAAAAATGAGTGTACGTTTGTTTGTGGGTGACACAGTTTTTTCTTGCGGACACAAATCCCTTCATCTTCATTCTTTCGTTTCTCTCTGTCTTTGTCACAACATGAAGTGACCTCAGGCTTTTCTCTCTCCAGCTCCTTGCAGATTCAACACACGTTTATTGCACCGTCCAAACTGTTCTGGTGCTTGTGTCCTCGCCTCAGTGTGGCAGCATCAGACACCGGCTGCTTTTACATGGAGCCTATTCTTCTTCTTCAGTAATCTGGCTAAGAGCTCAGTGAGAATATGAAAGCCTCATTCAAACAACTCAGGCAAAAATAAACAGTTTTTTAAAAATAAATTGTTGCTTTTGAATCCTCGAACATCACACGTTTGCCGACTTAATTTAATCAAAGCTTTTCACCTGAAGACGATGCGCCACTCGCTCTTCTTTTATTTATAGCTTATGAGAGTTTTCTACCATTTTCCTGACTGGTGCATCTTTCCCAGGGGAGCCATCTTTCATTGGTTTTATGTTTATTAGTTTTGCGGTTATAAACAGAAGGCTCGCCTTCTGCTCAGTAACTCTGTTAGCAGAATATTTTCATAAAAATGTTGCCTCAGTTCAAACCCACAGCAGTAAACCAGTGTTGGTGCCAAGCGCTCGATGCAGGTCCATCTTTTTTTTTTAATTTTTAATTTTTTTTTTATATGGTCGGCTTGTTTTGGCAGACTACAGACGATTGGAAATGTAAACAGGACAACTTGTTCCCTCATTTTATTTCGCCGTCATTTAAAGACACCGTGGGAGTAACTTGGATGTTTTGAGTTCTGAAGGGAAGAAACTGGCTCATGTAACTGCAGCTACTGTTTGTGTGGTTGTCGTTGGGGACACTGCTGACTTTTAGATATTTTAAATAAACAACATTACAGTTGAGTTTGATCTGTGTTTCTTTCAGCTGTGTCTCACTGGGCCTGAGCTGGACTGATGAATTTACTGGCACTCTGATGTGTCATGCTCACAAACACTTGACAGAACACCAACTCAAACTCAATTGGACATTATCCAGGATACCTTTAGAGGTTTTAAGTGGAATTTCTGATTTTGATTTGACAAAATACAATAAAATTCAACTGCGATGTAAAAACTTCAGCAGTTAAGGCTACACATGAGTTAGATATGAACAATTGGAGTGTTGGTTGTCTGGTTTCTAGTTCTGAGCACAGCTGTAAATAAAAACAATTGATCTGTTGTAATTGTTATTCAGTATAAAGAAATTACCCTTTAAATTCAGTCTTTAAATGTTATCGGGCTCTAAATTTGTCTATCTATCCTATGTACTCTTATGTTGGTGTTTATTGGTAGTTAGGTATTAAAATTATAACTTGAAACTGTAATAATGTTTGTTTTATTTTTTTCCCCCAGGGCGTTGATGATGCCTTTTACACATTAGTGCGAGAAATCCGGAAGCATAAGGAGAAGATGAGCAAGGAGGGCAAAAAGAAGAAAAAGAAGTCCAAGACAAAGTGTACACTTATGTGAATAATCACCCCTTTTCAAGACAGACTAAAAAAAAAAAAAAGAAACTATGTTGAACAGTTCAAGTAATACATTTTGTACATTACACTAAATTATTAGCTTTCTCAATACCCACAATACTGAATACTAAACCTGACCTGATTCTTTTCTGCCTTTCTGTTATTTGCTACTTTGTCACCAATAAGCTTTATTTTCAGTTTTAGTGCCAGTTGCCCTCATGTGTTGGTCCAGCCGGTTTGATTCGGATTCTTTTATACAACTGCGGAGCATGAGCTCATTGCATCATAGCTCATGCTTGACAAATTATTCCTTATTAGCTTTTAAAAACTTTTTGTTTTTCCTTTGCTTAAAAGGGCACGACCTTCAAAAGTTGTGTGGTGCCCCTTGTTAAGCACGGGATGCCAAAGAAAGGATTTCCATTCTGATTCTCAAAGACAAAACAGACATGAGGAAAGGACCAAGATTCAGCCAGATGAGATCCAAATGTCCCAGCCACTGTCTAATGTCCCCATTTAGTTATGTCACTGATATAAGTATGCATGCAAACTCCTTTTTAACACCCTAATTAGCTATTAATTCATTTGTCAATGCTTTGTACTGTGTGGGAGGTGATTTCTTGCCTCCTATGATAATTTTGTTTTTGCATGCATGTGTCCTAGGTGACATGGGTATTGCAAACTGCCTTTGGTTGATACATTTAACAGAGCCAATGAACTCTGACCCAAGTGTAGCTTTTCAGGTCTATAACCAATAATCAATATTTGCTGTTGTGAGACAGAAATCAGCCATTTTTAAGGTTGATGTGTGAAAGATTCAAAGATCCCTGATGGTCTGGATTTTTACAAACTGGGAGGAGTCCTTTGCTGTTGCAGGGACTGATGCCACGTCACAAGCTAATGTTTGACTTTACTGGTTACATATTTCCTGCTTCTTTATATGCGAAGGCTTGACTGCAGGACTGTTTTTATTCATCCTGACAAATCTTTTTATTCGTAGTTACTCCAATTTGTCACTCAAATTTATCAAACGTTTAACACTTCTCCTGATCGAGAACATAGTATTCAAACAGTGTTTGTTAGGTTAAATACATAATTTCAAGGATATGCGGTTCCCCAGTAGCCGGCCACAGAGGCGTAAGGCCGTTGCCCGTTTTCCTAAGCCGTCGACTCGTTCGCTTGTGACTGGCTAGAAAGCAAATTGCATCTTTTTAAGCAGCTTTCAGGAATATTCTTCTTGGTTTGGTATCACAGAGGTGGTTCGGATTCTTCCTTATGTGTTCTGTGTTTTTTGGATTCATGTCCACAAGTGTTGGAATATTTTTTTTAGGGTGGGGCTGCCTTTCAACAGAAACGATAGTCGAGCAGAGTAATTTGTCATTTTCTCCCACAAAGCTCACGTATCGTAGTGATGTAACAGGAACTAATATTTGTAAACGAGGCAATAATTGCCATAAAATTGTTTTTTAGAGGAGATTGTCTAAATTTATTAAAAGTGCTAGTTTCTTTTCGAGGTCAACCCATATTTCACCTTTTCCGTCGTACTTACAAGCGGTTCCCTGGGGGGATGTTTATTTGCCTTTTATTGTTTGCATTAGGTGCTACATTTAGACGGCAAAAAGAGCCGAGACAACATTCACTGTGTCTTGTGTGTGTGTGCGCTCATGAAATACACAAAATGCTGTTTTAGGGGAGTGATGGTATTGACACAGAAAATCCAGACATGATACATTTTGCTTTCAGGATTAATGAGTTTTGACCCAATTTATTATTACCTCCTTTTTTTTCATGAAGTAGATGATAACTGTTAATGCAATTTTAATTAAGGAACCCTCTTGTTAACAATACTGTTTCAAAAGTAGTTTTACTGAAATGTTTGAAATGTTCCTCTTCCTTTATTGCGTGCCAAGAGCTGATTTCTGAAATGTATCATTTATACCTGGATCGTATTTTAACAACCTTTGTATAGTTGTGATACTGAAAGGTGCATATTTTGTAAATTGTGCTTCATTTCGTTGGTGTGTCTAGATGAATGTTGCTTTAATGGAGTTTCACTCCGCTCTGTGTATGTGACTACAGTGTGACTGGGTCCAGGTCTGGGGAAGTGAATGAATGACCACTTTACAACACACTTGTTGTGGGCAGTGGTAATCTGATCTCAAATGAGTCTATTTTTTGCCATGAATCTCACCACTCCTATTTAATGTGTAATAAAGAACAAAGTAAAGAGGAATTCAACTTTGCCTTTTCTTTTTAAATGTCTTCTGATCGCAGCTCACCAAACCATTGAATGATTTAGTGTTTATTGTATTTACTCCAATGTACAGTATCATTTTTCCATAGACAGTGATGTATTTAGTTTCAGCCTGTGATGCCAGAAGATCAAAATCATTTCCCCCAGTAGGTGGCACTGTTCCCTCACTCTGGAAGAATTGTTTCCATAAAGTCACAAACTATGAAGGAGTGATTCTCCAGCTACTCACAGTCCCTGACAGACTGAGCGTACTATTAGCTTTTACAAGTCATGTACATCTCCAAGAGTAAACTGAGACTAAATATGTTAATTTAAAAAAGAAGGAAACTGGTTTTATGAGCAGAAATGCTCCTAAAATACACAGGCATCATATTTGTTGGAGAGAAATCATTTCACGCATTGTCAAGTTGAGGTTTAAATGAAACAAATTACCTGAATTTTCAAAATCTGTAAAACAGTTTAATTTGCCATTTGTGGCTTATTGTAAACACATAACTTTTCTGACTTTAGCAAGAGCAAAACAAACTGCAGACAAAAACATAATTATTGAGGCATTTAAGCCCTTTAATTACTCTTAAGTTGGTAAGTGCTTAAACACGATGAAAATTATAAACCTGATTAATCAGCACTTACAAAATGTTTTATATTTGATTACATGTTTTAAATGATAAACAATTAAGTGACTAATACCAATTAAGTAAATCCCCAAATTAGAATTAGATAGGGTCAGTCCAGTGCTCTGCAGCTGCAGCAGTGACGAGTGTATTTAGTAAATAATTGGTTCATCAGATGCATATAATCAAAGAAACGTTTCTAAGTGCTCACAGTTACTTTAATGCAGGAATGTGTGCAGAAGTGCAATGCACCATTTTTGTTTGTGTGCAAGTGCTTGCAGCTGGATTAAAAATATGCAGATGCATAAAAATTAAACATCCTTTCAAATGCAGCTATTAAGAGGACTTTTAATAGCTGCATTTCAAAATACATGTCCATAAGCAAAACTAGTATAATTATACCCTTAATTGTTTTGTGTCATCATATCCGAGCACGTTGTGTATCTCTTTCTTGAACAGCAGGTTCAGGTTCAACACGATGAACTGCTCAGGTCATTGTCTACACAACAGTGGTTTAATGAAGCCATAACTCCATATTTAGCTCACATCAATTGACCATAAAGTGCAAAACGGCTTGATGTTAACCAATTCATTTCAGACAGAATACATCCGGACGTCTATTATGTCTACACCTCTTTTGGGAACTGTTTCACTTTACATTTCAAGGTCTCCAGTTTCAGGATGAAAAGAACAAGTTCAGTGAGGTCCAGTCTGAAACCACTTAAGTCCTCTCAGACCCTGGAGCTCACTGTGTGTGACTGTAGTTATAGGATTATTGTGAGATTATTGCTGTTCAACTATTTGCTCACAAGTCTGGTCCTGTGAGCCCTGAATCCTGCTCCTCTCAGCTGACCTGCATGAAGACTTGGTGAAAGTTGAAGTCAAAGGAAGTTGCGGAAAGTGTTGTTTTTTCCTGAAACACATGGAGAGTGAGGTGAGTTCAAATGAAAAGAGGCTATTAACTTGTGAAATACTGAACTGAACCAATAAACACAAAATAAATGTAACTATACTCGTCTGTTTTTATTTAATACTGATGATGATGATGAACTGTATCCTAACATAATGCAAAACACAAACAAACCCGGGGTAGTGTGTGTGTGCAAGCTACAGGTGAAAGATGATACTGTGGATGAAACGAGTAAGAAGTATAATTTAATTCAGTTGTTCCTTGTTCAAGCACATTGTGTTCTTCAAAAAAAACATGTCACATATTGTCAGTTAGTTAAAAAAAAAGATGGGGACACTTGAGGAGCCAATCCAACTTCAGCTGGGGCTAGTGCCCCCCTTGCCCCACCCCTTGATTCGCCCCTTGAATCCAATTTTATCTGCCTCAACCTGTTGGGTTTAAAGGAGAGAAATGGGGAGAGGAGAAATAAGGAGAGAGAGAAGAGAGATGGGGAGAAAGAGGAGGAGAGAAACCAGCCGTGCAGCGATGATAATAACTGAACGAGAAGCCAAGAGTGGTGAAAAATAAACTGTAAACTTGAGAGAGATTCTGTTAAAGTTCATGATAATGTGCAAGTTGTTTCTTGTGTTCCCTGCATGTGCGTGGAACAGGCCTCCTGAGACACGTGTTGTTCAGTTTCTCCATCTTTCTCTCGAAAATAAAAATGTCCAACTGTTTGCTGCGAATACATCATGACCTTTCAGGCAAGAAAGGTTTCTCATCTCTACTCGTGACAACTCCGAAATAAGAATTAATAACAGTAATGTTTGTTTGAAAGGAAACTACAGAGCAAGGAATGTAATAAACCAGTGGAAGAAAAAGATAGAACTGAAATCGGTACAAAATGATATGAAACAGGAGCAGATTACAGAAATTTATGACCTTTACAATACTATATTACTAGAAGTCTTATTGCTCCTTTAACTTCAGCCTGAGAGCTTAACTTTTCTCTCTCTCTCCCCCCCCCACACACACTCATCACATGACATCTTTCTAAATACAAAATTTTTTCATTTTCATTAATTTCCAAGGAAATCAAGCATGTTTAGAGAACTGAGATCTATGCGTCTGTGGAATTTGGTGCAGCTTGAGTGAAGTTAAGGAGACCGTTGGGCCCTGGCGGAGGTGTGGGCTCTCCTGAGTGACATTCTAATAACAAACTGAAGCCGTCTGCATTCAAATATTCACTATTACACTTGACATCCAAAATCCAACCAATAACCCAAATTGACAAAATGTTTGAAGGCGCCGTCAGCGTCGACACGTTTCTGCCGTTTTCTGACACATGCCAGGTGTCAACATGATCTGTATTGGCATTGCTTCACATATAGTCCCCCCCTCACAGCCCTTATTTACTGCCGCGGTGACAGAAGTCGTCCTCTGGCTTCAACGTGCAGGATTGTGTGTTGGAGGACTTGTTTAGTCTTATTCTGTGAGGGGGGAATGTCATGTAGCATCAAAGATAATTTATTTTCCCTCGCACATTTCCATGAAAATAAATGCCAGCCAGATCATGACCAGAGACAGAAGACACGCTTCAAAAAGACAGGCCTGAGTATGTGTCATATGGAGACAATGCTGCGGTAATTGGCTGCAAAACAATGTTTGGTGTAGAGGTAGCTTGTATCGCTGTATCCTCTTCAGGATTAGAGTCATTAGAGCTAAAGCCGTTTATTGATATGGAAGGTATGATTATATTAATGAATCCGTTTGATGTTGTCAGCCAATCACACACTGGAAAGTGGTATTAGCTGTTTAGTCCTTGAATTATCCGATTCTTATAATTATTCTACACTGGCTTTGCTTGTTTCAGAAGAAGTTAAGTTGTTTTCAAACTGTTGCTGTGAACGATAGACTGTGTTAACATATTGTGACAAGTTCCATTACTCTTTCTTCTTAAACAATGGGGCTATGGCGCCTGCCACATAGCAGCCAAGAGTGAAAAGGAGAGGAGATCTAATGAATTATGCAGAGAGAGCTTTCTCTAAGCCTGACAGTCTGAAACCAGCCTGGAGAAAATTGTAAGAGAAGTACGAGTCAGTGCAGCCATCACAAATCCCCCTCCCCTTTCCCCCAGGGACTGCTGAGGCCAAGGCCTGTCAGTCAAGCGCCCCCTGCCTAAACTGTAATCTGGGGACAGAGCTGAGAAGCCTGCAGGTCTGATAAAGTGCTGAAAGATGTCCCAGAAACTCTGCGCTCCTGTCAGGGAGACGGGCGGGGGAGGAAAAGATGCAGCAAATGTTCCTAAATTTCCAACAACAAGCCTCAGACTGGTTCCACACATAAGCCACACAACCTTGGCTGGTAAATTCATCCGCGCCGCTTGCCCTGCGACCACAACTGGCAGTCGTGACCCCGGCGAGCGTGTGCAGAGGGGTGAGTTCACAATCATCCGACGGTCTGACCTCTGCCTTGTTAGTTCAGGGAGCGAGAAAAATTTCCCTTTTCATTTTAATGAGAAGTGGCTTCCCTCTCTGGCAGGCGGCTGAGCGCGGCACGGCAACAGTGCAGTCTGGTAATGAGAGGCCAGAAGGTTCAGGTGTCTTCAAACCGCAACACATGGAAGAGACCTAATGCAGATGTGTTTTCACCAGCCCCGGAGGAAACACAGGGGCGGATGAATATTCATGGTGAGGTGATGAATTGTGTTGCCTACAGCGGCGTGCCACTTTGAAAGCTCTCATGCTGCTTCTTTTATCACAGGAGGTCCTTGCCACCGAACCTCACAGGCCACAACACAGCGCCCCGGCATCCAACTACCAATTATCATCTGAGATCATTAACTTGTTATGTTGACACAAACACTGTAATTTCAGATGCCCTTTTTTATTCAAATGACCTTATTCATGAGGAATGGCTGACTGAGTTGATTGGATTTTTTTCTGCCGTGCACCGCAATCACTCAACAAGTGATGTTTGGACACAAAACTAATGAACAGCATGCAGCGCTTTGAACTGTGTGCGTGCTGTGTTTGGAGATGGATAAACAAGCTGCATAATATCTTCCAAAATATGCATTAGCACAGACTGATACGGCGATGGCACACTGTTGAATGTTTGCACTTTGCCTCGTTCAGGCGGAAATCTCCTCGTAATGACGGTAAGTCACAGGGCAGAGGGGGTGAAGGCAGGAAGGGACAGAGGCGGAGTGTCGGGTGGCAAGGCACAGGGCCTGGGGATTGAGCAGCGTCATGTTCAGCAGCCCCAGACGGGTGATTCATACCAGCCTCATCACTGGCAACAGACAGGACATCCAGGCCTTTATTACCTCCATCCATCACCATCACTTCATCAGTCTGAGCTCCTGTGAGCCAGCTCTCCAAGCAGTCCCCAAACACCCATCCCAACGTGCTGCTGGACAGAGATTTACACCCGCCCACTAACACCCTCACTTTAACACGCGCACACACACACACACACACACACACACACACAGACACACACACAGCAAGAGAGATGAGCTCCTGCGTCGATTTCAGACCCACACTGAACGAGCCGGAGGAAGAGGCAGTGTGTAAAGGCCATTCTGCAGCCAGACGTGGTGTGAAGCTGCTCCCCTAAGGGGCTCCGGCTGACAGGCTATCCTGCATTCTGAAAGCCACTTACACTTCAGCCACATCATACCACCTGCTGCTGCTGACCAATGTGTCAGAGAGGCATATCATGATGGATACACTTTGCTGTGGGAGAAATCATTAAATCATTCCCACTGCTCTCACCATTATAAAAACCCTACAAGCCCTATATACCATGCACGCATAACACAGGATCTGATGGTCTAAAAGCTGGACACAGTATTATCAACGCCTTCACTGTGTAATGCAACAGACCTGCAATAAATTCCAGCTTCTTGTGTCGACTTAGCTCTGGTAAAACCAATGTCCCCTCTCTGTTCCAGTCCATTAGTACGGTGGCCCTGAAAAACAGGCAAACAGACAAAATACAAGCAAAAAAAAACATGATACAATACAGAAACATGGTGAAAATACACACAGCACAACACAAATAGACAAACCCCCACAACAATGAAAATAGAGCCTGATATTTCCCTTGAAAGCTGGTGGAGACCAAACCAGAGCTAAAAAGGAAGTGTATATTGGATTATTTGCAATTAGGAAGAAACAAATGACCTAAATGTGAGCTCATGTTTCTACTGGATGTGTCTATACAGTCAATGTTTGCTAACACGTTGCTGTATTAATTCTATAAGATAAAGATTTCAGGCTTGTTCCGTCGTCCCCAAGTGGCTAAAAAATAATTCAATACAACTTGAAATTATGGGATCTTCAATAAAGTCTGGTGGCCCTGATGACGCAGCACACAAAAAACACAAAAAAGACAAAACACAAGCACATTTTGAAAAATAAATCCTCCTCAGTTTGACCTGTGCCCTGCAAATACTCATAACACAAGCAAACACACAACCAAGGGAGGGAAGGAGGGAGGAATCTAGAATATTGGGTCTAATTTGCTGAAAGCAGCTGCATCTGAAAATGATGCTGAAGGGAGATGAGAGAATCATACCATTAAAGATGCAGAACAAAACCATCACTTGAGAGATGCTGAAAGGCTCCGTAGGTGCTGGAGAGAAAAGCCGAACTGGGTGATGGTTCTCTCTTGGTCTCTCACTCACACGCTGTCATCAGAGACTTACGATCATAGACACAAATATATAACTTTATGCATAGTTTCTACATTGATGCATTTCTTTGGAACTCGTTTCAGCTGTGGATTAATACACATTTTAACACCAGTGAGTATTTCTGGCAGCAGGATGGTGTACATGGCACCGACTCAAAATAAACAACAGCTCCCATGTTCAGTGTCATCCAGTGCAACAGTTTGGCTCACGGATGGGTTATTAATAGCCTTCAGACAACACTGTAAGTATGTAACACAGAGTAATGTATCATTCTACATGGGCGATAATCGTTGGTTAGATGCATTAAATTGTACACTGATCACCTACTGTACACAAAGAGGACTCACTATCAATATACATATATTTTTATATTAGATGTTGGTAAAATAAAGCTCAAAATATGGATAAAACAATTTTCTTTATCTTATTAAATTGGTCCATGATTCATGATTTTCTCTTATTTGCTCTCAAATATTTTCCCAGCCGGCTCGTTTCATGCTCACAGACTTTCTCTCCCAAACAAATAATCATTTCATATCAGTGTTGTGATTGGGGAGAGAAACACACTCCATGAGGCCACGTGCGGAGTGTGAAGGGGAATCAAAGGACAAAAATAAAACCAATCACTTTTGGACATTATGTCATATTGATTTATGGCTGCTATTATAAACTCCTCTACCTATTCCGTACATCCATGTACACAGACCTTTGTCATAGTATATGCTGTGACACAGAGGGTGTCATTAGAGAGTAGCCAACTTGGAGGAGATAAATCAATGTTCTGTTCAGAGAAACATTTCACTCTGGGCCTTGTGATGTTATTGATCCAGGCACCACATAGTGTTCCACCAATAGCTTTAATTTATTAAAGAAAAACATGTTGAATACACTGAGATTTTTTCTTTCTGGTCTTTTGAGCCACAGCTTTATTTTCCTTTTCAAGCGAGAAGCCCAGTTTCCTCAGAGACGTTTGCTCGTTTGACCAAAATATGGCGACGACAGTTTTTTGCGAACGGCAAACACTCAAAGAGATATTTTGTGCTTTTGGGACAAGTTCTGGTTTTACAAATACCTCCTTGAGAGCTTTATTGAGCTGTAGTCACAGTGTTTTGTTCAACGTGTGTTGGCATGTGTGTGTGAATTTGTGTGGGTTAATATGCATAAGGATGTACTGCACCACATCACACACACACCCTCACACACAGATATAAATAGGCGAGCCAGAGTACAGGGGGGAAACTGAATAATAAGTTGTTTCACTGGCAGCTATTCAAAGTTACAGTCTGTCACGCTCGCTTGATGAAGAGCGAGCAGAATGTGGAGTTTGATCGCAAATATTTGGTCGGCACTCGCAGTAAATTAAATCAGCGCGTTATATTCTGCTGATACAGACGGAATTTATTGCAGGGCAGATTTGAGATCATTATACAAATCATATCATTTCATCTCCTCTGTGCCCACTATCTGCTCTGATTTGTGAGACAAGTTTGTGTGAGGAAAATGGGTGTGTAGGTTTTGTGGCTTCGCTTATCTATGTTTTAGGCACCTACAGTGTGTGTGTGTGTGTGTGTGTGTGTGTGTGCGTGTTATCTCTTCCTCATTCAAGTCATGTCACAGGCCAGACACTCCATTGTCAGGAGAGGCTTTCATCCGCTGACTTCAGATGTGCCTGTCATCCAGTCCAATTATACAGAGAGAAATAGGTATTGTTACACTCCGGGGATTGATTCAAGACAAAATAGAAAAGTGAAGAGAAGGCTACACACTCATCTATGGCCAATGTGCCACTTGCCTGGAGTCACACACACACACACACACTCGCTCGCGCACATTTTCAAATCACATGGACGAGCAAGGTGATAACAAAAAGCTTACGAGGTAACGCCGCCTCCCTTCCGTCTACAGTGGAGAGTACGCGGCAGGTAGGTTACGGTCAAGTGGAGTGGTGAAGTATTGAGTGCTGCACCTCGGCCTCGGCCTCACTGTCAGGGTGATGATACCTTGGCTTTATATGGAGATACCTTGGCGGCTGATGGAGCAGCTGAGCTTAAGATGACTTCAACCGGCTGCTGAGAGCAGCTCAGAGCCACTCAAGCATCAGTCGACGCCGCTGACACGAACAGTCTCGTTTCACCACCTTTTCCTGACGTTGTTTTTGGGGGCTCTTCCCACCTCTCTCTTCATCCCTCTCTCTTTTTGTCTCACACAAAACCAGAGAGCATGTCAAGAACCCCCCCGTTCACCTCCAACCGCTCACAGGGAACAGCTCCCATTTATCTAATAGCATGCTGCCATTGCATTCAGATATGTGTGGCTGCCATGTTGCTCATTGTTAGGCCGGTGAGAGACTGCAGAGAGAAGCTACAATAGGTTAAACTGTTCCGGGTTTTTTTAGTCGCTCTTGAAAAGTTTCCAGGGACTTTCTGGGGCCTTGTTTAAAACGCGGCGTATTATCAGGAGAGTGAATGATTGAGAGGGGAAACAAAAGTTCAGCCTTGCTTAGAGGCTCCATTTACCTCATCTGTCATTTCATTAGGTTTGTCAGGTGTATCCTTGTTTATACGCGAGCGTTGTGACAGCTCAAGATGGCAGACGTCTCAGTTTAGACAATCCCCTTATGTGTAGTCAACCCTGCGCCTCAGCCGAGCCTCCAGTGTCCTTGCTCCTGATACTGATTCACTGAGGTGGAACGCAGTTGGCTGAGATGCTGGAAGGGCACGGGGAGAAGGGATTTGCTCCTCAGCTAAGTCTCCTCTCTGGGCTGATTCCTACTGGGCCACGAGAGGAGATTTAAACATTATATATATATATATACACTCTCAAATAGGCTCACACATGCACACACATGCACGCACATTGTGTTTGCCTGCCATCAATCTCCTAAATCCACCCAGGTTGTTTTGAAAGTGATAAATCCAGCCATTTAATATCCATAATTAATAATTTATTACACACAGCGCGCCACAGATTTAGATTAGGTAGTATTTTATCTAGGTAATAGTCGTACCCTTGAAGGTCATTCTGGATGTTTTTCCATTATCACTTCCTAATGCGTTCCATACAGATGTGCAATTATGTACAAATAATGTGACTGAGTGACATTAATGGTAAGAATGTTTTTAAAAAGCTCCAGATTCTCGGGTTACATGAGGATACGTATCAGTTGTGTTTTATTAGACAACTGTTATATACTATTCTCTAAGTAACATTTTAGCCTCAAATTAGTCGTCACAATGCATGAAAAATCCACATCTCAGTATGAAGGATATCTGTTTAGAAGTGGAAGTGAAAATAACCAACGTTTTTTCAGTATTAGCATATTGGTGTGTATTTTTAAACCATGTGTTAGTTATATTTTCAGTAGCACTGGCAGCCCCCACAGTGTTTATTTTGCACAGTGTGTAATCAATTAAAAACTCTGAAGCCGACACAGAATCAGTGCGTACTATTGCTGGTATCACAGATGCAGCAACGACTGCTTTATTTTTGGCTGTTGCAGAGCCATTAGTCAAAAGTTAAGCAACTTACTGCTGACAGCCGGTGAATAGTGGAACAGAGGAGGCTTTCCCTGATGCCGGGAACTGGCTGTGTGCATTTCTCCCCTCTTCTCTTTTTGTAGTGAATAAATGTAAGTGAACCAAGTTATCTTGCTGTCATCCCCCTCCTCTCTCCCTCCCTACGCCTGTCTTTCTCCTCTCTGTGTGTCTCTGAAATACACACATCCTCTCTCACACAAAGGAGGGAAAGTGTCACTATGGAAACAAGGAGGCGAGATTCTAAAAGCTACCTCTTGAGACGAGAGTTAAGACAACAGAAAGGAGTCCACAGTGTGAGTGGCAGAAAAGCAGCAATATACACATCATCTATACCTCTCCTCCCCTATTCTGCTGCTTTATCCCATTGTTATTTCCAGTCTGTCTGAAACTGTCTGTGCTCACATGTATGTGCATTTTAACATTCTTCGCTACATGTGTGTTTAGGGAGCAAGACTAGTGTTGTAACAGTTAAATGTGGCTCTTTAGACAAGTGTGTGTGTGTGTGTGTGTTTGTCGGTCTGGGTGTAATATGCACCACACATTTATTTAATAGGGCTAATCCATTTTAATCCCACCTGCCACTGTTACCTTACAATGATGAATGTAAGCCTAAATGAGTTAAGACGCAGAGAAATGCCCGCGGGAAACAGAGGAGGAGGCTGGGAGGTAGATGTAAGTCTCTATATATGTGCGTGCTTGTGTTCATCAGTGTGTACACCCAGGTGTGTGTGCCCGCGTGCGTGCGTGTGTATTTATTAAGGCTGCCGTAGCAGCTGAAACAGGTTTTCCTCCGAGCTCGGTTCAAGGCTATTTTCTGCGGGTCTGCAGGGTCACTGCTGTCCTTAGTGATGTCTCCTTCAGCGGTAATCAGCACCATGGACAGCTACAGCGAGCCCCACCACCGCAGGCACCACAGCAGGCATCCATCTCAATAGACTCAGAGAGATTCCCTCTG